>NC_081759.1:30049156-30659526 GCF_963082965.1 Carassius carassius | reverse complement strand
TGCAAACATTTTCATAAAAGTGACACTAGCCTACTCTTCAAATACTGTTTCTCCAAACATGTTTTTTATTTTAGGTAGTCATTATCACGATAATCCATGTCCAAGAGTCAATTTCCAATGTTTACTCCAGTATAATCGCAAAATGGTCCAAAAGGCGGGAGCTGGTTGCTGAAATCACATCCACCTAGCACGTGGGTGGTAAGAGCAGCGGCAATCCACTTTTCACTCAAGTGGCCATGCCCTTAGTTGTGCAGAACTTTAGGGCTTAACATAATCTGATTGGATGAGTTATAAAAAAATTCACCCCCCTCATAGTTGTTATGAAGGGCAAAATTAGCTATATAGACCAAAATCTTTTTTTGAACCAGGCTGTAAACATGTTTTTTTCTGCTGTAAAATTGGGCATTTCAACATGGGAAGTCTATGAGATTGACTCCCTTTTGCAGCCACCCTCTAGCGACCAGTTGACGAATTATAGTTTAAGTCACTTCCGTGTTGGCCTCACAAGAGAAAGTGGGAGGTTGCCGCTTGGCCACTGAATCTGACAACTGATGTCTTTTGTAATGTTGACTAGCCCAGTCACAAGTTGGTGGGAACAGCTGGTGTAAATAGCCTTTACTAAGTTTAAACTAGACACTCCAATTTTTTTTTTCCTCAACAGAAACAGTTGCCCAAAAAAAAAAAAAAAAAAAAAAAAAAGTGATGCTGCAGTAGAGCTTAGATTCTCTGCCCGAGCCCGGGGCCGGGCCGATATTTCCCACCACCGTCCTCGGGCCGGGTCGGGTCGGGCCCTTGATAAAGCACGTCACGTGTCATGCGCAGCATCTCGTCCACTCGCAGTCTCGCATGCGTGACGCATCACACCTGCTGTGTGTGCTGTACTATTCAGTAGAATAAGTGCAACATGGAGCTTGAAGAATCAAAGAAAAAAATTAAAACAGGAGAATTAACTTTGAGCAAGTTTGGAGGAAAATCGGAGGTATGGAAACATTTTAAACTAGTCGTGGGGAGTGACAACATATGTGTTGGCTTTGTCTCGTGCATTAAATGCGGCACGCATATATATATATATATATATATATATAACTGCGCAGCTCCCCCGTAGCCTAAATGATCTACAGCACAGCAGCATCTGCGGTAAAAAAAATAAAAAAATCTGGCGCCGCCCCTGGTTATAACGGCCCACATATTAAAAATGGTCGGGTTTAAATCGGGCTCGGGCTCATAATTACAGTGAACGTGTCGGGCCGGGCCTGGACACAATGTGCTCGGGCTCGGGTAGGGTCAGGCTTGATTTGTTGGGCCTGATCTAAGCTCTATGCTGCAGCCCTTGACGCCAGGCCTAGTTTGAAACACTCCAAAGAGAAAGGAAAATTTGAAATCGCATCATATAACCCGTTTAAAGATACATTTGTGTGGAAGAGACTAAAACTTTTTTAGTTTTTTCCTTTCTTAATGTTAGATGGATAGTTTTCCTCAAAATGGAAATTCAGTCATCATTTATGGTATTTCAGTCATACCTCAGACCTGCATGACTAACTTTCTTCTGTGGAACACAATGATATTTGAAAGATCAACATATCTTTGTTTGTGTTCTACAGAAGAATGACATTGGTACAGGTTTTAAATAACACCAGGGTATGTAAATGTCAGATTTTTTTGTTTTTTGTTGAGGCTAAAAAAAAAAACGCACATTAAAAATGATGGACATCATTGATAAATAAAGTACAAATTAAATTACTGTTCATTACTGATATTACTGAAATGTGGCCTAATAACTGGCAGGAGTGATCATTTTTGGTACTTTCATCAGAAGATGGAAGGTACAGTAAATAAAGTCAATTGCTATCATATAACTAAGCAAATAGCTGTTGATCACTTAAACGTCTTTTTCAGAATAAATACTTAACCAAAATATAGAAACCTAACAGAACAGAACACCTAACAGAAACCTGTACCAGACATAAGTGACTTTGCAAGTGAGAAAACAATCCTCAACCTCAGTCATTAAAGAGACCGATCACAGTTGATGGTAGCCACTGACTTGCAGCTTTTTCTTCTTCATCATACTTTGGAAGTCAATGGCTACCATCAACTGTTTGGTTACCAACATTCTTAAAACTATCTTTATTTGTGCAAAAGCAGAAAGAAACCAATACACGTTTGGAACAACTTGAGGCTGACAGATTTTTTTTTTGAGTGAACTTTACCTTTAAGAAGTACTGCCAGACACTCAGCAGCTGATCTCGAGTAAGAATCACTGCTGAATGGACAACCACATCTTTCAGAACCACAGAGGGACTTAAACGTGCATTATTGTGCTCGATGTGAAAAGAACAGTAGCGGGATTATCCTGCGATGACCTGATAACAGATTGTATTTGCCACAAGAATGCAGTGTGCTTGTTCAGCTCTTTGAGAAACAAGGCTAGCTATTCAGCTGGAATTGCATTTAAATAGTAACGTTACTAGTTCGCATCATGGCTCTTTCTTTAAAGAGCATTTTTTCTTCTTCCTGATATTTAATACCCTGTGCGCTAATTATTAACAAACGGGGCTATTCTGGTGTCCCGAAGCAGTTCAACAAGTTTGCGAAGTCACAGCAATAAAGTTTAAGCATGCCAACAGTCTTTACTGTTCAACATGCTAAGCACGTGCCGCTTAAGTCTCTCAGTATAAATGTCACGTATCGAGAGGAATAAAACTGGATTTACCACGCAAAAGACAACAAATCCCGATCGAGGAACAGCCGAAGTCATTATGTCCTTTGAGATACCACTGCCACAAACAATCCGGTTTGTTCTCTTGTATAATGATTTCACAAGTTACATGACCAAGTGCAGGCTACTGTACGCATTTTATAGGAGGATCATCTCACTCTCATCTGAGTCTGTCGGACAGTTTGGATAGTCCGGCCATTTCCCAAAGCGGCTGCGTCTTGCGCTGGATGCTGATTTAGTGACGCTCATATCCGGATACCAGGCTTCCAATCAAGAGCGGTCAGCGGGTCTCATCATAAGAGGATTGGAAACCTAATAAACTTAAGTGCTGCTTCTGGCTGTTAGTAGTTTGTTATGGACTACAGACATACAAGTAATGTCATGGTGGCTTTTTCAATTGTTTAAATTCATCTTCGAAAGAATTCAAAAAGTCATGTTTATTTACAAATCCGTTGTCCTATAGGCCTAGGCCTGTAGCCTTTAATGCACCAATTTTAGCATTTACCAATACATATAAAACAGTTGTCCAAATTTAGTCCTTCGCAAGGCATATTACTAAGGGGGGGGGGTTAAAACAAGCCCTGTGTCAAATTGCACATACTATCCACCCTATCTGCCCTAAATAGTACTGAAAATTACTAATATCACAGAATTTTAGAATGGATAGTGTGCACATTCGGACGCAGGTGAATTATCTGATGGTGAACTTCCTTCAACAACCTCTAGATTACGCAGGTCGCTATGTTATGAGTTATAGGCTATATGGGGGAAAGTGTGGCGCTGTTACATTACCTGCTTTTGTTTTGTATTAGTAATCTATTTCATACCAGACTTAATTGTTCATAAAACAATGAATTCACCAACTGTTAGTAGTTAAAAGTATTTTATTCACCATATTAAGCAGAAAGGTGGAAAATATAAATACAATTCACTCTTTTCAAATTAGAACTAACAATAATATACAGTACAGCACAAATAAAGGGCAACTTTTATTTCAGGAAACTTTAACTGAAACGACAGACCTCATGGACTAAAATAAAATTATTTAAAAAATGACACCTCTAAAGTGTCAAAGTTTCATTTTTCCCTTTCAGTTGCTGATGCCTGCTGTATTTTATCATTCTTCATATCAGCAGTTCGGTTTCTTTGTGTGTCAGACAGAAACATGGAAAATATTTGACGCCTGTGTATCTGAGTGGTCTTTGAGGTCCACATATGCAAGTATGCCACTCAAACCACTGACCCAAATTCAGCCTCGCTCTTCCTCCATCTTCAGTGTTGAGGACAAGTGTTGTATTTAAAAACAACAACAACAACAACATTGTTTTCAATTAATCACGATTAATTGCATCCAAAATAAAATTTATTTTTACATAATATATGTGTTTGTGTACTGTGTCTATTTATTATGCTTATATAAATACACACATTCAAGTATATATTTAAGAATAATATGTTACGTTTATATATATATTTGCAAAAAATATGCTGTATGTGTCTGTATTTATATATACATGATAAATATACACAAAACACACATATAATGTAAACAAAAACTTTTATTTTGTATGTGATTAATCGCAATTTATTGTTTAACAGAACTATTTTCAATACAAACATCGAAACATTTTTGTTTTTTAAATACTTGTTGTGCTGTTTGCTTTAAGAAATACACACACACCCACATAGCTACGTATAGTATGCTTGCATGGTTAAACTGATGATTATCTATTCAAACTATTCAAAAGGCGGAAATCACATTGACAGTTACATATACCTCACCCACAAGCACCACCACACATGTGACCAGCATGAAGGTTTCTATCACTTCAATCAGTAAGTCATTTCTTCTCATATTTCTGGTTTAAATATGTATATTTCATCAGTAGTTTAAATATTGTTTTTTATATAATTGTAGATGTGCATTTCTTAATCACTCAATAGCAGGACTGCATAAAAAAAAAATTACAGCGTCATTTTTCTCAGAGTAACCTCTCTTTTCTGTTTGAATGTAGTTGCACTGAGTTGCATTTACTGGAAAGTCTCCGGAACGCTAGTGGAGGTGGTGGTCAGGCCTGGAGATAATGCAACTCTTCCCTGTGACAGTGAGTTTGTCAATGGACAAGAGATTCATTGGGTTAAGATCTGCTCTACACAGATCCAACCGCCTCTTATCATCTCTGCATACAATAGTCTATTACAACCCATTCCGCGATTCTTTATTCTCTGGAACAATGCTTCAAAATCATGTGATTTATTAATTGAGAACATCACTGAAGCAGACCTTGGTCTCTACTATTGCTCAAGGGTTGAGAAAAAAAACATCGAACAAAATGGCATTCTATTCGAGAAGGATGTGTATCACACTGGTGATACTCTCATAAAGCTCACATACGGTTCACCTGGTAAGCCTGCTTCACAGCAAACAATGTTAAATAAAAAGCAATGAATAATCTGCTGAAACAAAACATGCTTGTACTAAAAGAAGATATATAGTCTTATACATCTATCTAAACTCTTACATACATTTGTTTACTTTTTGATTTTTTGCCAACAAAGTGTATATTATCATTTCTATCACTTGCACTTCTGAGATCTAACATACATACATCTAACATACATACAACTAAACTAAACTAGAATAAAATAACATTTAAAACTGAAACTGGTAAATCAAACAGCCCTGTTCTTCTAAACTATCATGTCCATGCTGCTATACTAAAATGTAACATACTGACAGCCACCATAATAAAGCGGTGGTAAAGAGAAAGACACATGATGAATTAAAGTGCATCACAAATAGCTTTACCACAAGCTGAGGTAAATACTAATATATTAAAGGTGCACATAGTTATATGAATGTAAATACAAAAAACACCGTCATGGTAACACATTAAACCCTAATAGACATGACTGATACCAAAAACTATAAACTATAAAACATGAATGTCAGTTTATCGGTTTTCACTGTAAATTATAAGATGAGTTGTTGTTTTTGTTATTAAGAAAAAAATTACATTTAACAGAACTTCACTATGAAATAAAATGAAATGTCCAATTAGATGTATCGGGCTATCGTTTTTTTTTCTCCTGCACACATAAAAGGAATATATTTTTACTGTAGCATTTTTTACAATAACAAATTATTATTATTATTTATTTATCAGCACAATCTGCAACCAAAAAAAAACCTTACTATTTAGATGAGTACAATGTATTAGTCTTTATTTCCTGCTGAAAGTTGGAAAAACAAAAAGAGAGAAAATAAATGAAGATATATATGATAAAAATGATCATATTTGAAACTTTTTTATATATATATTTTCTTCTAACAATTCTAACAATATATCATACATCTAAAATTACTATATATATATATATATATATATATATACAGTGCATTGTAAATATCTATGGATAAAAGTGTTTGTCAAATGCAAAATGCACTAAATTTAATTTAAATACTTTTTATTTATTTTTTACAAGAAGGTTTTTAAAATGTATTTTTAATTGAGGTATTTAACTTCAATGTTTGGTAGAACACAATATTATAAAATAGAATTAATTCTATATATCTGATATACAACTATCTACCTATATTATACGCACAAATAACAAGACAGTGTAGATACACCTACAAACACTTACATGTTTTCTCCTAATTTTTTTTTTTGATAAATGATTAACTACACATCAGAAATAAAAAAAGTACAAAAGCTTTCACTGAGGTGGTATCTTCTCAAAAGGTGCCTACATATTTCCACCTAAAGTGCAAATATTAGTATCTAAAGGAAACAACAAGTGCACGTTTTGAAAAGGTGCCACCCAAGTGACGGCATTTTCTAAGAGTGTAGCATGAGGCAATCAAAATAAATAGATTTCAAATAAATGCAGGTCATCTGTTTCTAATAGAATTTGCACAGGAAACAAATCACTGTTCTGAAATTATAAAGACGTCAAACACTTGAAGCTAAAATGGCAAATGGAGGTCAGGGATTGAGTGTGTATACAGTGTATATACAGTATAAATAACAACTTCATATAATCAAACTAATTAATTAAACTGAAAGTTATGGTCATTAATTAGCATTTATTCATCAGTCTTCCCCTCAGAAAGCCCACAGAAAGAACTAAATTTTGACTGCTGGCAGTGTTGGCTGATACTGCAAACTGTGTGTCCTGCATGTTCTCTTCTCTCTGCCATTTTGGCTTTTGTTTGTGGCTACAGATACTGCCACAAGACAGGTGAGATTTATATATACAGTTTAACAAATGACTATATCTAGTCAACTAGAAATAATAAAGTTTATGTTTTCAGTAGCTTTATATTTGAGGAAGTCATATTTTAAGAACTGTCATAAGAGATAAGCCTCTGATTCTGCCATTCACAGTGCTGAAGGAGTCTGAAGGTCATCAAAGCAGTTCTGAGACACAAAGACAGCTGAGCCAAGAACAGGTAAACTCAGCAGCCTACAAATATGCAGAAAAGTGCTAAGAAATGAGTCTGAAATTAGTTTACAATGGTCAACATTTCATCTACTGTATATGTTAATAATTTATCAAGACAGCACAGAACAAAACCAAACAAACCTTACTATTAATCTACTGTTAGTGTAGTAATCTGGATTTACTGCTTAAAGACAAAAAAGAGGGAAAATAAATGAAATATAGACTAATTTGCATTTCATGCAAAGTCAAAATGATGTATTTATATTTGAAATGTTTATTTTTTCTTTTACCTCTATACTAATGAAGCAACCCCTCCCACCAAACCACCTAATAAAGGTACACAATTGTTTTACAATTCCAAAATGATTATCTACTTACAGTATATAAAACATTTCCACAGGATGTCCATATAGAAGTTTGCTATGCATCACTGAACATCCCCAAACGAGGATGCAAACGGACAAAGAGCAGCCGATTACAAAGCTCTGACTTCAGTGTATATGATGGCATCAGAATGCACTCTTAGGTATCTATCTATCTATCTATCTATCTATCTATCTATCTATCTATCTATCTATCTATCTATCTATCTATCTATCTATCTATCTATCTATCTATCTATCTATCTATCTATCTATCTATCTATCTATCTATCTATCTATCTATCTATGATTTTCTTTGTAGAATATAAACTGGGTTCAAATTAAAAAGACAACAATGTAAATGTTATCCATAATACATGATCTGGTGACTGGCATCTAATGTGTGGGAATATCTCAAACAAACAGCTAACTTCAGTCCCAAGCAATTTGTACAGTTTTTCTGTTTTTAAACCTTAACATTCTCTAAACTGTGAGTGCAAATGTCACAACTGTTTGCTGGAACTTTAGAACGTTATTGCATGTCTGCAAAATGTAGTTACTCACCCAAAACATTTCATTCATGCTTCAAAACCTAGTTATCGTGTCAGTAATTTGGCAAAGGCCACCAAAATATAAAGTATTTTTGTCATCGTGTGAGCCACATTGGTCAAAATGTTTAGTTGTTTTTTCACCATGACAGTCAACCATGTAAATTAAGCTTTTATTAAAAAAAAAAAGTCTGATATTTGTTGAGAAGAGTCAGTAGTACATAGAAAAAAAGTATATGAACATTTGTATTGATACAGTACATTTATTTTTGTATGAATGTATTACATTAAATCTTGCTCATCCAAATACTGCACATTTCATATTTCTTATGTTACCACAAATATACAAAAATACCAAATAACTACAATATAACATCCATGAACAAACATCATTCTTGCTGACCAAAGATTTTCATCAACATCACATCTGATGTTTTTCATTGCCATGCAAACTCACTAAGTGTACAACAATAGTTTACCTGGACATACTGGTACCACAGCTCCTTCACTCTTCCTCTCAAATGGAACCTTGTAGAGTTGTTTCATAGTCATTTGATGTCTTTTCAAAACTCTGTCTATAGTGGAAATGCTGACAGAATTTTATATTTGCAAAGACATTGTCATTTATGATTGCACTTTGGATCTCTCTTAGCCTGATGGAATTGTTGGCTATGACCAGGTTGCAATGTTCTTGTTCTTGCTGATGGTTAAATATTGGTTTTGAGTTTGTTGTGCGGTCCTGTAGAATGTACAAATAAACTTGCATTTACCTTTGCGGTATTGTTGTTTATAAAAATGCTTTACATATTTTAAAACAAACACAAACAAAAAAATACACATTTACCTGTTTTCCCTATGAAAGGTTTGCAAAATTGATGACACTGTGGACCTGTTTACATTAGGCTGTACTCTCAGACCAGCCTCTTCCATTGTTAAATCATGATTAATGACATGATTCCACAAATGTGGCTCTGATTTCAACAGAGACTCTGACTCTTCTATTTCCACCTCTTCCTCTTTTATGTCTTCCTCTAATATCACAACCATGTTTTCTTACACATCTTCCAATTGCTCTTCCACGAGCATGTTGCTGCAGTTCAGGGTTGTGGAAGTCCTCCATTCTCAAAATTTTTTAGAGATTGTGCTGTGGGAAATCTACATATATATGCTCCCAAACTTGATTGTTTAAATGGTTGAATGGTTGTTTCAAATTGTTTTGCAATTAGAGGTCATTTGTCAATTTAGGAGACTTTACAAACAATGTCAATGTCAGATATTTATGGAATATACATGCATCTATAACAATTTTTCATAAATGAATGGGTCGTTTTGAATGTGATAGCTTACACAATGAAAAATTATTGAGAAGTTGTGAAGAGTTTGACAGTTTAAGTGAGAATCGACTCATCAGTTTTGATACAAGCCATATGCAAGTAGTTGTTGTGCAAACAATTGTTATTACTGTTTGCATACATGTGCCAAAGCATTTGCAATTTGCTCAAATCAATAAGAAATTCCAATCTGACGTGAAGAAGAAGCTAGTTGTTCAGAGAAAATATCATTCAAGAATTTAGCCAAAGCAATTAAGAATAACTGTATTACATGTTTGTAATTTAAACAGTTATTTGACTTTCATAATTTAAAAAGTTATTTGAGTTTTCAACAGTATTTCAGTTATACACAAGTCTAGTAATTCATTTTGTAATCCTCCAAAGATTACTGATGGCTTAGATTTGTTTTCTGTGCATTACATGGAAAATATTTGACATCTTTGTTTTGCAAATGGAACTTCAAGTGCGTGTGGTGGCTTTCAGATCCCATTTCACTGACCCCATTTCAGCTGCTGACTTCCTTCTTCTTATCAGATTTGCAGCTTTAGATGTTTCCATTAAAATGCTTTTGAGAGGTCAGTGAATGTGGTATGAGAAAACAATTCGACTGTATATATAATGATATATCTCCAAGATGATTATAGTATCTTATATTCTTAGTATCTGAAAGAACAGACACAATAAAGAGCATACACAAAAAAGAAAGAATGGATGAATGTAAATCTCAGTTATAGAAGGTTTTATCATCTGTAATCTGACTCGAAGATTTTAAATCACACTGACTTTCCATCCCATGACACCACCAAACATTCAGCTTTCAGTACATTAAGTTCTTCACAGTGGAATACGATTTTGAGACTTTCTATCTTTATTCAGATAAAAAAATGGCTTGATTCAGTTGTTCTGAAGGCATGTAAAACATTTTATTATATATATATATATATATATATATATATATATATATATATATATATTCAATATAACCCCAACTGAAAATGAATGGGAAATGCTTAAAAAAAAAAAAAAATAATAATAATTTTTTTTATAAACCCAGCATAAATCTTACAATTTCCACACAGAAACGAAGGCCTGGTACTAGAGCACAAATGCAACGTGGAACAAGCATACTCACACACTCACACACACACACACACACACACACACACACACACACACACACACACACACACACACACACACACACACACACACACACACACACACACACACACACACACACACACACACACACACACACACACACACACACACACACACGCGTGCAGACACACTCTCTCTCTCACACACCCACCATTCATATCTGCTTATTGCATTTTTTGATTTTTACATTTTAGATTGAAATAAATATGTGCCTGCAATCAGGTTTTAGTCACAACTTGTGTGGAATTTCTGCAAATGTATGTGGCATTATCAAAATCAAACAACAAAAACTAATTCTAACCTTAGGGAAAAATAAAGTTTGTTTTTTTGTAATGTTTCAATATATATTTACAAAATATATCAGAAAAGTTGTAGGAGGAGCAGTTGATCACCAGAAAAACGAATGGATCTCTATGGCCTCTGCTGGATATATATGTTCATTACACTATTCTTTCTAAACCTGAAATTTCTACAAGTTTCTCTAACAAGAAGATGGTAGAATTCTACACGTAATACCTTGATCAATATCCAGAAACAATTTAAATAAAATTTTGATCATAATTTAAGTGATTGATATTTCACATCCAAGCTAATTGTGGTAAATGGGTACAGAAGTACTTCATATCTCCCAAAACACAGCTTTAATGAATAGATGAGAAGTAAAAAATATAAAGTAAAAAAAGAGAGAGAGAGAGAGATTTTTTGTAAGATTAAAAATGTATATATACATATATATATTTACAATTACTCTTTAAATTGTGGGGTCCCAAAAACCAGATTTGTAAACAGGAAGCGAGGGACATTTGAGGGTTAATAAATATAAAGATTAATTAATGTTACTAGCTCATATTGGTTATTTTGGTATGATGATAAATGTAAATGTATTGACCAGATAAAGATCCTCTGTATGAGCTGCATCTCAAACATGTGAAATAAACCTGAATTGTTTCCCAGCTCTTTTGTTTTCCTTATTGCTCAGCAATATGCATAGATATATGTTAATATTTTGACTGCATGTAATCCCTCAGTTCCTGAATAAGACCTAGTCAATTTATCAGATATGATATTTATTTACACAGATGCTATGTGTAAGACTTTGTGTAATTGTGGTGTCTCTTTAAATAACCAGCATTTACCTGTGTAAATAATATTGGAAAAGTCTGACTGCATTTGAATCTAATAATACAATAATACCCAATTCATTTTCTTTTTTAAGTTTTATTTATTATTATTATATTTTCTTTTCAAAATTGTCAAAATAAGTGAATGTTAGTCTGTATCTTCTTTGTTTAACAACGTGTCTAATATACAGGATTAAACTGGAATATATTTGACTAAACGATAAATCAAAATGATTTTGTAGACTGGTAGGCCTACTATCCCTCAACCACTAGATGGCACTACGTGTTCACAAAAAATGAACTCTTCCTTGAGCAACTCTGGGAAACAAGCTTGATGGCTGGTAATGGATTTACACTAAATCGAAAAATGAGAAATCGTTGAAGAAAGGGTTAAATTAATTACACAAATGCTTTGTCTAAATTTGAATATTTTTTCAATAATTAAAGAAACTGCAGAAAGGAGCACTGTATATCTGGGGCGGAGGGATAAGACATGCTTGGGTTTGCTAAACAAACCAATCCATCATCCTTTTTTTGTTTACACTTCCCCTCCCTCCATACCCCAAAAAGACTCTTCGAGTCAATCTCTCAAACTGCCACATGAAAGCAGATGACCGAAATAAGAGAGGACTGACAAAGAGGGATGGAAATAAAAAATGTAAAGAAAGATTTGCAATAACTAGAAAAGAAATGACACAAAGGGTGGAAGAAAGAAAGAGACATGGATAAAGGGAGGGGATGAGAGAAGGAGAGTGCAGAGAGAAGGTCTCTCAGCAGGAGGTTGAGATGCTAAGAGACTTAACCGGGCTCAGCGGCCACTCCTGCGGCGTGTTTGCGGGGAGGAAGATGAAGAAGAAAAATGGTTTGACTTTCAGTTTTAGTCATTCCTTTTTAAACTTGTCCAATCGAGCCTTTAAAATTCACCAAGAGCCTTGTAATGAGATCGCAGGTCTAAAATAAGACAGATAAAGAAAAGAAACGAGGGAGAAGCGCTGCTGCTACTCACTCAAGAGGAAGAAGAGTTTGAGGAGACCATTTATACACACCTTCACAAATGCATCCGTGGCGTGTTCCTCCCTTCACTGTGCGTCAGAGAGAAAATACAGGCCGTAATTACTGAGAGCATATGGGAATGTTGTGCTGGATGGGAGGGAGAGAGAAAAGAGGGAGAGAGATGAATGAGTAGGTGTATTATGGAGCTTGAAACACATGGAGGCTTCCTCCAGTGGTGCGAGGGCCACATCCATCATCTCCAGCCCCAGTAGAGTGCACTGTTCCCTGGACGCATACAGTGGCAGACAGCCCTGCGGTTCAGTGGGAATCCATGCTGGAAATGCCAGAACATATCAGTTCAAAGTGCCCACATAGCTTTACCAATTTACAGGATAGTTGACCACTGGAAGACAGACCAGAGAGAGGTGGGAAAAAAGAATAATACTGTGTACTGTAGATCGGTCAGATATACTAGGCTACAGCCAATGGAATGTGAAGATGAAAATATCATCTCAGTCAGTTATTAACTGTTTGACTAAAAGGGATTGCACTGGGCATGTTCTTGGCATTTATTGTAGATTTCTTTCTTTGCTGCATGACCTCAGGACACGACATGACACACAGTGTGGGCTGCATCTGTGAAATGATAAAAATAAAACAGAAATGTCCATCCTGCTCAGAAATGATCCGCTCATTTCTGGCTTTTCCCAAACGAAGCAATCCTGGCTCACTCCTGGGCTTTGAAGTACAATCCACAGTCTCTCCACCTGGCAGCCAACAGCAATACACAGTGCAGCTTTTCTGGGTTCTTCTTGTTGATTCCACTCACAAACACAAACCTGCACGTCTAGCCAAATGAGCTTATCCAACAGGATTGAGTGGAGCTGGGCATTATGGGTTTAATTATGCCAAGCGGACAATGCTATCTATAGAAAAGGACATGCATTATTCAAGTCTTGTTGTGGAGTGATCCACTTAAATTGATCATAATCTTGGTAAAGTTTTGACCTTTCAAAAAACAACAAAAGGAATATGTGCTATTTCTAATCCAAAATATGCCATTTACGTCATTTCTTGTGTGTGTTTCTACAGGCATGTCTCAATGATTTTGCAAATGGCAGATGCCATCTGCAATTATTTTAATGGTTTGCCTGCAGAAAAGACAGGTTTTCTTACACTAATAAGATAACCCTTAGCAATTGGGTGAGGTTTACTGATCCATACTCGCTGTCGGGTCTATAGGTCAAGGATCCAACTAAATGGCCACAATTACAGTGACCAGAAATCTTTGTACACCTTGTAGAACAAGTGAGCTATTATAAACAAGTCAAACAACTACTACTATCAATCTATGGACAATATTATAATCCTAATGTTAGAACTGTAAAGTGTATCTGTGGCAGTGGTATTCCATTAAAATTAAGAACACTTTTTTTTTTTGCATTCAATTCTGACGTCCAAAGGCACACAAAGACATTTTTTTTTTTGCATTGATCTCGCCCACCTTCCGCTAACTGTTACCAATGATTTTCTGTATGGAAGGCAGACAGGGCCAAAAGTCGACTGCAGTGATGTAACTGTGACGTTTCATTCCTAAAATGGTTGAGAAGGCAAATGGGTTCTATTTATTTCCCACATCTGTTCTGGGGGTATTCAAGTTTGGTGAGCAGGTACGAAATTAGGTGCACAGGACAGATCACTTAACAGCAGCAACAAATGCACAGCAATCCACTGCAGAGTGATGTTTTCACTTAACAGTCGGGGGCTCTAAAGCCATAAGGTGTTGGGCATTTAAATATATATTTATCATATTTTCTGAAGTCCACTTAAAAGGTACAATTTTTTACATCAAAAACAGTCATAATTAAGAAATAAATGGCCCACTGATTTAAAATGGTAATGTAACTGTGATATGATTGGGTAACATCTTTGCATATGAAATAAGTATTATTAAATAATGAATAATAGTACATAATACATTATCACTTCTGATAGCTCCAAATTTACAGATGCCAAACAGAAAACTTTGAATAAGGGTGAAGTCTGGTTTACCTTTTTCTACTGAGCACAACTGAAAAAGACAATTACAACCTTCTAGAGCATCCAAACTACTAGAAGTAGATAAGTGCATTGTGGGAGTTACCCAGAATGCACTGTGAACAGAGTAGGATAAGTGCTCAGAGAAGAACACAGAAGGAAAAATGAGGGTGCTGGAGTAGAGACGAGGAGGGTGTGATGGAGACGTATCACGAATATAATCAAGACTGATGCAATCATTACAGTTGGCATTGTTGCACATCACAGTCACAAATATTCCAGTAAACATACTGTAGGGCGGCATGATTCACACGGATGGTGAGTTCAGGGGAATGTAGGTGTCTGTGCTCAAAGCAGACTCAGGGCTAACAAACAAACTAAATCCTCTGCTCAAGTGCCAGCCTTCTCTTCTTCGCCCAGCCTCGGCCTCGTCAATCCCTCCCTCTTTTTCTTTCTGCATGCTAAACAGCCTCAGGTTTAATTGTCCCAGGAGTGGGTTTTCAGCTGTTCATTTATAATGCAGAGGCTTTGCCAGGAACTGATAACCTTTACATCAGTACAGAGAGAGGGAAGAAAGGGAGAGAGCCAGAGCAGAAGGAGGAATAAATGAATGAACGGATACAGAGGGAGAAGAAAACAACAGAAGGGGCGAATCCAAAAATAAGGAAGCCAAAAGAATTGCACAAGGGTTGAAATGAACAAAGAGACATTATTAGTATGTGCAGAACGTATGGATCTCAACATGAACAGGGGCGAGAATGAGACGGGTGATTAAAGAAAGCTGTGTGTGCGTGTGTTTGCACACATTGGAATCCAGTGATATATGTGAGGGAAGAAATTCAAGGTAAACAGTGGCCAGGTTCGCGTCAAGGCATATATTTGCCTAAGAATTACACAGGCTGAAAAGAGCAGGAGATAAATAACAAATGAGTGTGTGTTTGTGAGAAAGAGATGGATGTGCGGTGTTGTGAGCCGGACTTCACTCCTTCCGTGTTTGGGAGAGAAATCAATGTTAATGAGGGAGACTAGCATGGCAGTGGAAGCTGATAACACAAAAGCGGTTAATGGTAAATGGAATAATGACAAGCCCAGGTAACCACACTCCTGAAGAGGAGTTTGATAAAATAGCGGGGCGCAAAGGACCATAGAAAATTGGATTTGAGAACATCAATGATGAGAGAGTGAAATCTTGCATGGCTTCCAAGATATGTTTCATGAATGCACATTGTCGCACAAACGCAGAGAACAACACAGGTATTCTGGAAATTCAGAGAACAAATTGTTATCCTGGACCACAAAACCAGTAATAAGGGCCTTTGTTTTTTTGTTTTTTTAATTGAGATGTATACATCATCTGAAATAAGCTTTCCATTGATGTATGGTTTGTTAGGTCAGGACAATATTTGGCCGAAATACAACTATTTCAAAATCTGGAATATGAGGATGCAAAAAAATCAAAATGTTGAGAAATTCACCTTTAAAGTTGTCCAAATGAAGTCCTTAGCAATTAATATTACTAATCAAAAATTATCTTTTGATGTATTTACGGTAATGAATTTACAAAATATCTTCATTGAACATTATCTTTACATTAGATTTTTGGCATAAAAGAAAATTATGATTATAATTTTGACCCATACAATGTATTGTTGGCTATTGCTACAAATATACCAGCGCTACTTATGACTGCTTTTGTGGTCTAGGGTCAAAATTAAAATATCTTAATGGAATTCAGTGTTTAATGACTTTGGATATCCATTGTAAATGTGTCCATTTTTAATTGCCCACAGTCATGTATAATTCACTCATATGAGCTAAACAGCTTTCATAAGAAGAATGACATGACTTAAGTCGATGTCCTTTAAAGTAGTTTCTACAAACATATTTTGAGAATCCCCACATGGTATTAGCACTGTAGTGTTTCATAGACTGAATAAGTGTATGTTTAGACCCTGTAAGCACTCCACATCTAGTGCCTGGTCTCAAAGCATGTCTGAGAAGGTCTGTTTGCTCATGCTAATATTTGTGTGCAGTTCCATCTACCCATCTCATATTGAGAACGATCCCTTGCTCGTTTCTTCAGTCTTGCTTTGAGTTTTCTCTCTCACTTCTGAAAAAAGACAAACAGAATGAAACAAAGAGAAGACAGGGAAATAAAAGGAGAGAAGCAGATCAAACGAGTGTGTGCTCACTGCTGCTGTATCGCAGGTTTCTTTTCTCCTCAGAGACTCTGCAGCTCAACACCTCTCTGTCCTCCGATTTCATTGCTCTCTGTCTCTCATTCTCAATGCCTTTACCTCCTTTCCCTATCATGTTAAATATTTGTCCAGTACTAAAATCTTCAACACATGCACACACACACACACAATTGTCTAGAGAGAGGTGATGAGCTTAACTAGGTACAGGAAAGGAGTTTTGATTGGCTTTTTCTTTTTCTTTTTGACAAATGTGAATGCATTAGGAAAATTATTTTTTTATGGCAATTTACAGGTGTGATATTCATATTTTCATATGCAATATATGTATGATATATCCTTGTTTATATCAAATACTCATCTCTTCATGTAATTTTAAACGAATGTTTGCACACCAATGTATTCGCTGTAAACCGTTTAGTTTACCAGCAGACCGAGACATGTTCACAAAAGACTGTATATCATTTCCTAAATGGCATCACATATGTGCACTCCTCTTTTAAGCTCTCTATTAAAACAAACTCACATTCTCTAAGACACAAATACACCTACATCAAAGCCTTCATTTCCTACACTTTCTCTCAGGAGGGTGTCTTTGCTCTACTGATGGGCAAAATGGGGGCAATGGAGCTGTGTGTCTCCAGTGTGTTTCTCCCCTGATGGACTTGCAGAACAATCTTTTTGTGGGGTTAAAACGCCTCAGGGACAACTTCCATTACAACAAGGCAGACGTTAGCCTCTGGGCTCTAAATGAAAGACAAAAACAACAAAATTATCAAAAAAAAAAAAAAAATTGCAGAAGGTAATAAATAATTCCCTTTGAGACATTCTCATGTCCAAACAGAGTACAAACAGCTATAACAGGTAGCACCACAGGCGAGTTTTGGAGTCGGTAGATTTTAAACCTTGACAGACCATATGGGCCCTGTCCCAAATGGCACACTCCGGACTTGTGGACTTCCTCAGAGTCCACACTTCGGTGACGTCATGTAGTGCAGACCTATAGGGCCCTTAGCGCGAGTCCGCGAGGGTGCATTGAGAGGTATTTTGGGACAGACTCGATCGTCACGCCGGAAACAGGAAGAAGGTCTGGTTGACTTATCCCACTCCATACGGAGCTGAATAAACTTAAAGGTCATCTCATCAGTCCCTTTATTAGAAAAATATCACAAATATCATTAAACAAATTACAGTCTTTAGCATAGAGAACAGGATTAATTTTAATTTCCCAAATAATATGTCCATGTGAAATACACAGCCTGCTTTTACAGTTCTATAATTGTAAATGCCACCTGGGCATTAGAATAGATGTCATGGTTATTTAAATGATAAATACATTTGTACATAATAATACATAATGTTAAATTTTAACACAAAATTAAAATGAGTTTAAGAAAAATGTATAGGTTTCAATATTTATACTACGTTTATATGACTCATAAAGCCATGACATTCGGTTCTATTTATGTAATGAATCATAATGCGATCGTATTATTTAACGCGCTATTATTATGTTTGAGATATCAACTGGTCGATAATGTTTGTATAACTGTAAGTAACAACTGGTAAAATGTACGCCTATGTCATAAAAAACATTGATACTTTTACACTTAAATATTCTCTTCTCAGCTATGTTTACAGTCCGTGAGCGAAATATTCTCCCATCTGTTGTCTGATTGGTCTTTCGCAAGGATTCCTGGGTAGTTGAAGTGCGTGGAGCCTGCTTCTATGCGGGCTATACGCGCATTTCAAGTCCACGAGACCGAAAGTCCACATGAAGTGCGCGATTTGGGACAGGGCCCATATGGTTTCACACATACAGCCTGTACCTTAAAGGGATAGTTCACCCACAAATGAATCATTTGAATTGTCATTTACTCATGCCCCCCCCCCCCCCCCAACACACACACAATTGCAAGATATACCATCTAATAATTATAGAAATAAATTAACATTTATTTGTGATCAAATATTTAAATTTTGAGCACATATGATTGGATGCTTTGACAGAACAGTTCTACTGTCAAGGAGACTGAGCCAATCAAGTTCTGAAGAGTTGATGCAATTACTGATGCCATTTAGTAGCTGTAAGCCTGTGACATGGGAATTAAAAAATCATGATTTTCTACATTGTGGAGAGAAATGATGTCAAATTAGATAGACATTAAAATGAAAAAGCTTCTCTGTATTTGAGAGAGAGAAAAAGCAGTTGCATATGTGAACAGAAGATATACACTGTCACCTTGTATCATTTCCCGGGAAAGGTAATCTGGCAATTTTACTGTAATTGAACAGCTTTCATATGTGAAAGTGGATTATAAATTTGAGTTTCAAGTATACATTTTTAATAACATAAATGCCAAAGATGCAATGCATACCATTACTTCTGAAATGCCACTCATGCAATTAAAGAACCGGAAATAAGGGTTGGATAAAATGCAAACCTAAATTTAGAATAACTGAGAATAAATCGGATTACTTTGATGTTGGTCCAGACCATATACATTCTGTGTATTACAGTGAAACTACATTAGCACAATGAAGAATGTTGTAGGCTGCTAATATGGTAATATAACAGCATGTGTGGTATCACTCTGAGAGGACTATCAGGTCCTTGTGATGTGATCAACAGCAGAGAAAAGGGAAGTTTTTGTTTTACACGAATACATAGAAGTCTCTCTGCGTGAGTCTAGTGAACAGTAGGGAGTAAATATGTGGAGGCGTACAGTGTGTATTCGATCAAAAGTTCAGCACATTGCTATTCACTTACTGAGAGTCTGCTTTACCTTTCCCACCCGAGCATAACTGACAGAGACAATCGCAACCATCTGCTTGCTCCAAACTACCAGAAGCAGCTGCCCTCTTATAGGTTACCCAAAATTCACTGTGGACACAGTAGAGGGCACAAATGCTGATTGTCTCAACATCCGCCTGTATGACACGAACCACCTTCCCTGCTTGCTTATTATTTACTGTGCAGAGCTTGAATACATTTCTAGGTATTTTAGAACAAAAGAATGAGTCCAGGTTAGCCATTAAATCCACTTGTAAGTGATTTGACATATATGGTATGTTCTTTTAATGTTACTGTAAGTGTCTTTAATGTTTGTTTCTCCTGTAAAAAAAGCATAAAAATTTAATGATAGATCATGTTATACTAATGGAACTTTTGCCATATTCTCTTAGCAGCTTAGCACAAGTTTAAGTGAAAATCACAGTGATGGCAAATCTGATGGACTGTGCTAACTGAGTCTTAATGGAGAGTGTGAGAGGGCTGGTATGTGAACACAGCACATGTAGGTTAAGTGTGATTTATGTGGCGACTGATTGAGCATGTCCTCTCGGTTCACTTTCATTTAGGCCTACCAAACAGCAGAAGCAAGAACAGAGAAGCTAAAAAAGGCATTTCACAGTATAACAGGCTTTTAAAGGCAAAATAAATTTGACTGTGAAAACAGGCTACCCTGAAAAGAAGATTATTTAAAGCTTTTTATGTGTTAAATGAGAAAGTGTCAAGTAGACATTACAGAGTGTAACTTTAGAAATAAATATTTTATTTGATTCAACATAAAATGTATTACACATAAACATTTAGGCTACAATGGTCTAACATAAACTATTGAATTCAAAAGAAGATAATTTGAGAAACATCTCAGTATTTTTTGTTCAATGATTTTTTTGTTCAGTATTTTTTGTTTTGTTATTGGTAACCAAAAGCTTTGTTACCAACAGTCTTCAAAATACTTTATTTTATGCTCCAGCAAAATAAAGTTTTGAAATGACATGAGGGTGAGTAAATAATGTCAGAAGTAAAAAAAAAACTAATAATAAAATTGTGTGAATCTCTTTAATGTTGTTATTATTATTTATTATTATTATTATTATTAGCATTATTTTATGTTTTTTTAATGAAATGATATGCTAAATAAGAAACTAAATGTCTTTATTAGTCATTCGATTCGTTCAAACGGCTGATTCATTAAGGAAGGATGTAAATGGCTATCTCTATGAAAGGCCCTTTGAATCATTGGTTCACATGATTCACTCAAAACGAGGATTCATTCAGAAACTAAACACTGCGGTGGTGCTCTGAGACGTGCAACAATTTTGCTATGGCTTTAAAGGTAATGTATTCGTTGCAAAATTAAGCAAAAACATATTATTGTGTTTAAAATGTAACAGAATATTAACTTCATATTTACTGAACTTTTATTTAAAACAACAAATTATTATAGTGATATTCGGGACAAAAAAAGCACTTGTGTAAAAGGCATTGTTGGGAAGTAACTAATTACATGTAACAGCGTTATGTAATTTAATGACAAATTTGTAATCAGTTACAGTTACTAAGAAAAAAATGTTTAATTAAATAACAGTCAGGCCTACTTATGGAAATGTTAAAGATTACAAAGTGGGTTACATTTGAATATTTACACATAGATTGAATTGATTTCTTTCCAAAATTGCACTGACTGCTCTAAAATATGAGACATACGGCCCTATGATTTCTGCGATGCAGGGTTCAGTCTCTGTCACCTCAATATAGGTGTATGAACACATAAACATAATCTCTAGAACTTCACTTCATGAGCATTTTACTGTTTAGTTTGAGAAAAATCCATATACAAACAGACAACAACAACAACAAAAAATCCCCACCAATGTGCAGGAGTTTATTAAACAGAAAATGACACATGCTTATTAGATAACCATGTTTAGGTTGATGTATATGCTAATTAACTATTATCATCCAAATTCAAGTAATGAAGGATTTTGAAAGTAATCAGTGTTGAATACTAATGTAAGGTTGACCCTTCATGATGTAAATGTTTGAAAATGATCAACAATTGAAAACATTGATTAGTAATTAAGTAATCAAAGTAATCAGAAACGTAATTAGTTAATTACTTTAGTAAAGTAATTGAAAAAGTTGCTACCACTATTACATTGTAATACTACTACTACACTAATTGTATTGTAATATTGTATTGTATATTGTAATATTGTCTATTGTAATACGGCACTACTTTTACATTGCAAATAGGGTAACTTGTAATCTGTAACCTTTTACATTTCCAAAGTAACCTTCCCAAAATAGGCTACTGCTCTCCCTACTCCTGTGATATTGTATGGTATAAATATGAGACAAAAACAAATACAAGGGTATTTTTCCACCAATATCTTGAATTGTATATGAGTTATTGCCATGCATCATATTTGTCAACAGTCAACTGTATGAAATAGAAAATGACATAGTGGTTTGGGGGCGGTGCCAGTGTGTTAATTGCGTTAAAATATTTTAATAGCGTTATTTTTTTCATAACTAATTAATTAGGTTAATGCATTAAACTGACAGCCCTAGTTTAAATACATAATGATTACACCTACATATGAGTAGTCTGCAAATTGCAAAGCTTTTTTTTTTTGTTCATTACTATCACTCAGACATTCTACTTCAAGTACATATATAAAATTTTACTTTATTTTACACTTGGTGTTAATAGCATCTATCCCTATTTGCACCTAAACAAGATGCTATTTGTTGCTATACTTGATGCAAACAATATCTACCACTAATTTCTTTGCAGAGTATTTAATACCCAGCACACAAACAACTATGACAGTGGCTCCCTACATTATAACTCAGTCAAAAGAACAGTAAAGCAACAAACAACAATGAAGTCTATAGCAGTTATTGCCTTTGTAAAGGTAAGCATGCAACGCTGCTTTATTGTCATATATAGGCTAAGCATGTGTACACTTCATATTTATAGTGAGAGAAGGTACAAAAAGTGCACTCAATTTCACCAAAATCCATTCACGTGGAAAATGTTAGCCTCACTATACTGATTTAAACAAGTAGAACAAAACTGAATGCAACTGGTTATTTGCCTACATAATATTATACAATAGTCTGCACAACTTGCATTACACGGTTTTTATGATGTGTAGTTGTATTGTCCTTCATATGCATGTTTAGCACAGTGGTTTAATTTCTCAGAAATAAATACCACAGCGGATCCAATTTTCTGATTGCCATCTATAGTCTGACTTGAAAAGCCAGAGGAAATATTAAAGTGGCCATTCAAGAATTTCACTTGTAAACGTAATGTTTTCATCATTGCTATTTTGTATTGCTTATGAATATTAATGCAACAAGGCATTAATCTAGGTCTACTCAACTCAACCTAGACACAAACAATAATTGTTTATTAATATATTAGTATTCTAGTTTCTAGAACAGAACACAAACACACACTTCTCTCTCAAGTTACTGTCTATTCCATATAAGATTTCCTATGTGATCTCATTTCCGTGAATATGGGATTGCACTAAAGCTGGGTAATGAGGAGCTTTTTCTGAAGACAGAGTGGAACAGAACAGGACAAGCATGAGAGTACTCCATTCATGCAATCTTCTCACCACAACTACACTGCAGTTTCCTCAGTAAATATTTAGACATGCAATACATTTCAGTTACGAATATAATATAATTCATTCTACAGGACTAGTAAAAATACAACTATTTGAAAATTACAATTTAAGATATTTTAGCATGCATTAAAATAACTGTTTCCTGAATTATGGGTAATCAAAAGTAGCCTCTTTTTGCACACAACATTTAAACCTTTCATTTAGTTTTCAACATATAGTAGATGTTTTACCTGTGGACAGTTTTGGAGGGCTCTTAAAATCATGACATGGACTTAAAGATGTTTTGCCTTTCTGTTTTGATGTTACTCATGGTCAGGAAAGTCGCTGAAGGGGTTGAGACTGTGCACATAATTGTGGTGCTGTCATCCAGCCAGTGTAGTCATTGCATATTTTTCCTGCATCTCTAGAGTATTTAGTTGCATTTATGGCTAAGGTAAATTGGCTTAAAAAAAAAAAAAAAAAAAAAAAAAAAAAAACAGTCCAAGAGCAAAAGTGGAAAAACAGGTTGCATATTTCCAGCTATGGAGATGTGGGTGAAGGTTAACGGATATAGCTTTCTCCTGATAGGCTACTATAGATCTCCTTGATCCAAATGAACAGAGGCCACCACTAGATGGAGCTGGAAAACAGGTAAGTATTGGAAAATAAATACACTAAATACGATCAAAGTACTATGAAAAAGCCACATAAAAGCTGAAGAAGCTGTGCTGCAGCACCGATGAAACTAATGCACCTTCCCTGTGCTGTAATGTCCCATAAACTCTTTGGTCTATTCATCTCTTTGATCATCTCCGATGTCTGACTGATTAGAGGACTCTCTGACCTGCATCCATCCATCATTCCGCTTCACAGTAATCTCAATCTTAATATCAGCTATGTTTACCGGCAGGAATTAGTTTTGATGGTGGTGAAACAAACACACAACCCAGCTAACAGGGAACATTCTCAGAACTTTTGGTAAGCTTCTGAACCTTATGAAAACATTCTTACAGAAACATTAATAAGACATTCATTCAAAGTTCTAAAAAAAACCTTGTTGTTTTGAATGTTCAGAGAATATTCGGAAATAATGGTTTATATATTGGGAATGTTTGCAAATCATTCTAACAACATAGCTAAAATGGCCTTAGAACAACACAAAACATGATAAAAGGAGCTTATCAGTATGCAGAATATTCATTTGAACATATTAGGCTCACGTATGTGAGGGCATTGTAGGTAATGTCAACAGTAAAGGAGAGTACCCATGAGTAACTGTTTATTTGAAAGCAGCAGTTTTTCTTGCCTTTTTTTCTGACTGACCTGAGGGAACGGGCTGAAAAAGGAGACGTTTGGTGTGGGGGAGGACGGGTGGGCTTTGGACCTCCTCATACTCTTCCTTGCCCCAAGGTTGTTGAGAGAAGGCAGGTGAAACTCATAATGCGCTCTACAGATTTAATAATGCGCCATGGCTTGTCCTTGGTGTGGGCAGACGTGGCCCCAAACCAGACAGTGATTGATTAGGTGAGAATAGTCTCAATGATGGCGGTGTAAAATTTGATCAGTCATTTGATCCGTCTGTAATATCTAGCCATCTTTTAAAAATGTGGTTTTCAACTTAGGCTAACATACCTCCTGGTTAGATAAAGGTTATCATCTAATAAACTACAGTCAGGATCAGCTTGACACTGAGAGAAACCTGGCATTGTCAAAAAAAAAAAAAAAACAACCTCCCTGGTGTGCAGATGTGTGATGGACTAATTTAGGCTTATAGGGCTTTATTTAGGCTCCATCTGTATCACTGCTTTCATGCGATCAAACACTCTTTTTCTCTGTCCCTCACACATATAACCACTTTTAGCTTACACAAAGGGGAGAAAAATGCGGGGTAGACTCACAATTACACTCTAGCGACCTTATTTTGCACAAGAAAAAACAAAACAAAAAACCTGTCATCCAGTATTTTCTGCAACATGATTGTATGTACGCAAAAAGCCTTAATATGCCATTTGCAAGGTCTCCGCATCTGCAGTGAGAAATTACACTACTTCATGACATCTGGCAAACAATTCTAACCACATATGCTCACACATATTCACACAATCTCTGATAATAACTATATAAAATGAGCAGGTTGTCTTACTATAGCATGTTTTACAAAACATAGAAATGGTAAACAAACCCTTTCTGACCATATACCAAGAAGTCTGAATCCTATCAGAAGAAAAAAAATGACTTTTTAGAGTAAGCATGTTTTAGCATTAGTGACAGAAATAACTGGCTTATCTTCTATTGAAAAGGCAATAAAGCAGTTAATGTAATTGAGAGCAATATGATGCAAGTATACAGATTTTATTTTGACCGTGGAGTAATGATTTGGGAGGGGGGGTGTACTAATGTACTATTTCATCACACTGATGAAAAATACATCATCCTGGTCATTAGCTAAAGCATCTCACGTATAATATTCATATCAAGGAAAATCTTCTGAGATATCTGAAAATAAAAGAAACATGTTTGAAAGTAATTTACACATTTAAGTGTGAGTTTTGCTATTTTTCTTTATTTTGCCATTACAGCGTCTGTGACTGGATTCTTGGATAATGCTCAAACTTACTGTCCTTAAATGCGGCGCTACCCCAATCTCGTTCTGCAATATAGTTGAAGCTTAATTCGAATAGGCGCTAATTAAATTCCTATGTGAGATAACAGAGCTGCTATCAGAATTAGTGATCAAGTGAAAATTGAAAATGGCAAATTTAGCTGCTTTTCTGGGTGTATTAGGAGCCTCAGAGATATCATTTCATGCCAAAGGTTATATATAATTCATGTCATTCATTATTGCCTACCAAGCCAGATAAAGGTGCACCTTTTCATTGCAACAGGATAAGCTGTGAAATCTGACAAAATCCTCTCTTGGATTAGTTGGTGACCTAAATATACCCATGTTTGCCAATTGGTGGGCCTAGGATTTTCCATCTGACGAAAAGCCAAGTTTAATCAACATTTCAGATAAAATAAATGTGTCTGTCGTTTGTATAGGAAAGGAGAAAGTGCAAACTGCAAAGGACTGTAACTGCTTCAAAGTCTTTTTTATTTCAGCTATGCATTTTTTTTTGACACTAGAGATGGCATCTAAACACCTTTGGCATTGGAACATAAAATATCTGGTATCTTATTCTGGACTTCAGAAGTCTTGTATTGTCAATTAGTCCAGTTATAAGGCTTGTTTCTCCTTGTCGTTAATCATTTGCAGAAAAGGTTAATTGGAATGACTGACAGATTAGTGACTGAGGTCTATATTTAGCATGACTAGCTCTAATCAAACGTGGCAGTGTTCTGTCAAGATGGCTTCAATTGTCCTTTCAGTAAGGTTGATTCAACTATAGGGAATTCTAACTTACCTTAGAGTAACACCTGTGAGAATAAATAACTTCAGAGTTCTTATTACTCAGTTAACAATTCTCTTTAATGTCACACATGATTGTTGAAAGCTCAAGAAGCATGTAGTGTAGCAAATGTGAAATAATGCTGTTTGGGGTGAAAACTTTTTCACAGTACATAATTACCGACAACTTCTTCTCAAATGGTCTTGTTTGTGTTCAGTCCACACATTACTCAAGAAATCTTCTGAGTTGACAAATAGCTGAAGCAACAAGTTGATGTTTTTACTTCCTTACATGACTGAAATATAATAGTCTTATATTTCAGAAATGTAGAATTGGATGGTAGCTTAAAATGTAAAATTGTAGATCACTACTAAATATTACAGTATGTCTGTACTGAAAAGAACAAATGCTGCTCATATTCAAAATTTTGTGAAACTGATTATGAACACTGTAATAGCTGAATCAGTGGTAAGTAAATGTGGGCTGGAGAGTCAATTTTCTGCTAATAGTGTCTAATTATATCTAATATTAAATGTTTTAAATTCAGTAGATGTGTGAACCTTTTAGTTGACTCTACGTGCTGCATTAAGGAGCCTACAAACATTAAAGTGTGGGCAAGATGAAAGAGAAAGTAATGTTACTATGAGTGATTTCACTGATCTCTATGATGTGCCCCTGCCTACATACAGCAATAAAAAAAAAAAAAAAAAAAAATTATGCATGGAAAACAGTGTCAGAACTTGACTGTACTCTGAGTGAGTTTGATTCATGCATTTGTAATTGCTAATGTTGTTCATAATATGTTTCATCTTGCACAGCTGAAACCTATAAAGGCTTTTCCCTGCAGCATATTTGATTTTAGTAGCAAGAAGAATTATTTTTGTCAAAATAGAACAATGTCTTATTTTTATCCAGCAACGACACATAGTACAGTGACCAGTGCTATAGAAATAAATTTGACCTTGACCTTGACCTTGACCTTGGCCAGGCTATCCCTAACAATGAAATTGTAGTGTAAAAAGACTGAGATATGTTCATCTGCAGAGCCACAAAGCCATATGTGATAGCAGTGTCCGAATAAATTTATTTTTGTTTTCTTTCCACACAAACGGTATTCTAGCTTCATAACATTACGGTTGAACCACTGATGTCCCATGTACTATTTTAACAATGTCCTTACAACTGTTCTTACTATGTAGGGTCTGAAAGTCCTCAGATTTAATAAAAATATCCATTCTGAAGATAAATTAAAGGGTTCATATGATGCTCTTGGTGCATAAAGAAGATCTGCAAAGTTGCAAAGATTAAAGTCTCAAATCCAAAGACAGGTTTACCACACATTGATTTATTTGTGGCGGGCCACCACAATATCAAAACTGACTGCCACAAATAGATTTTCCAAAAGGCTTTCACTCCGCTGAATAAACATAAGCACTGCAAGTTTCAAAATCTAAAACCTCCGTGGGTGTTTTTATATCACTGTATTTCAGAAGAAAAAACGTCTGTTTTCAGAAAATTGTCAATGTCATTTTCCTCCCATTTTGCAAGTAATGCCTGATAAATCCATAGACAGTAAAAGAAATGGACACAGCGACCCCATTGGATTCAATGGAGAAAAGTGAAGTCAATTAGAAACACACACTTCCTGGGGGTCAAGCGTGCAGACTCAAACTGAGCTTGATGACGTACTGTAGATGTCACGTGAGCAACCTGTCTGACAATTGTAAGTCTTCTAATATCTGTGCCAAGAGAAATCTGAATCACTCACCGAATCTTGCAGAGAAGGTGACTGTGAACAGGAGCAAATTTTGAGTGATGACAGAATTTTCATTTTTTTTGAGTAAGCCATGCCTTTAAAATATATACTACGAATATCCAAGTGTTAATTCTGAAATCTGAAAACAGATTTATGCTTTGTAAGGTTTGCACATATACTTTGCTTTGTTATTCACTGTGGTACATGCTTGTTCAGACTACGGTATAAAACATATGGTATAAAAAAGTTTTGTTTTCATCACACCTCATTGCCATAATTTGCCACACATTGTTGCCATAAGGTTTATATTTAAGTAACTATAATGTTTAAAATCAGTAAAGAGAAACACCTACAATGTGTTTTGTTTTGAGGCCTTCAGGGAAAGGATTAAGTTAAACTGAATTTTGAGCAGAAATAACCTAAAAGTTATTCAATCTTACTGAAAGTATCATGTTTTGTATCACGTTGTAGTTTTACCCCACCTTATGATTCAATGTGTGTATGAACTGCCAAAATGATTCAAACTGAATCACAAACAGATTTAGTCAGTTTTGCTCCTGTGACTCATTTACCATTGGGCCATAGCTAGTTGATTATAAACAGCCTACACAAATAATGGCTCACGCTACATGAATGCTCACAAGAACATGATCTGTGGTCTCTCAGTGGTTTATGTCATGAGCAGGTTAACATTAACTTGCAACAAAACAAATAAAATCATAAATGATCTTTATCTCTGGAATTTATATATATATATATATATATATATATATATATATATATATATATATATATATATATATATATATATATATATATATATATATATATATATATATATATATACAGTACAGACCAAAAGTTTGGACACACCTTCTCATTCAAAGAGTTTTCTTTATTTTCATGACTGAAAATTGTAGAGTCACACTGAAGGCATCAAGGGCTATTTTACCAAGAAGGAGAGTGATGGGGTGCTGCGCCAGATGACCTGGCCTCCACAGTCACCGGACCTGAACCCAATCGAGATGGTTTAGGGGTGAGCTGGACCGCAGACAGAAGGCAAAAGGGCCAACAAGTGCTAAGCATCTCTCGGGGGAACTCCTTCAAGACTGTTGGAAGACCATTTCAGGTGACTACCTCTTGAAGCTCATCAAGAGAATGACAAGAGTGTGCAAAGCAGTAATCAAAGCAAAAGATGGCTTTTTTGAAGAACCTAGAATGACATATTTTCAGTTGTTTCACACTTTTTTGCTATGTATATAAATCCATATATAATTCCACATGTGTTAATTCATAGTTTTGATGCCTTCAGTGTGA
The DNA here is from genome assembly GCF_963082965.1 of Carassius carassius. Classification (NCBI taxonomy): domain Eukaryota; kingdom Metazoa; phylum Chordata; class Actinopteri; order Cypriniformes; family Cyprinidae; genus Carassius; species Carassius carassius. The sequence continues at coordinate 30,629,734 of NC_081759.1, read as the reverse complement.
ATCTACAATTTTCATAGTCATGAAAATAAAGAAAACTCTTTGAATGAGAAGGTGTGTCCAAACCTTTGGTCTGTACTGTATATATATATATATATATATATATATATATATATATATATATATATATATATATATATATATATATATATATATATATATATATATATATATATATATATATATATATATATATATATATATATATATATATATATATATATATATAATGAACAAGCTCAGTCCAACTTGTAAACTGGAATGTGGAAAGGATTGTGGGTGATGTGAAGGATACTGTACACTTTAATGCATCCTTCAAAATACGCCAAATGGAGATAATAAAACAAAAAGGCTGCCTTTCAAGAATCCACCAAATTTAATGCCACTAAAATCAAGACACACAATGTTTATTGATGTTGTTGTGGGTGGTTAGTAAACTATTAAAAATAAAGGTGCTTAAAAGGTTCTTTAGAGTTATGCCATAGAAGAACCATTTTGGTTTCCATTAAGAACAAGTCAAAGGTCCTTTAAAGAATCATCTCTTTCTTACCTTTTTATTATCTGAAGAATTGATGGTACAGATGGTACAGGTTCTTTATGGAACCATTTAGACAAAAAGGTTCTTCTGTGGCATCGTGAAGCACCTTTATTATTAAGGGTGTTCACGTAACACTTAGACATACCTGTAAGAACATGCAGAGGATGGAGATGTCAGAAAACACAATAATGTTTTGTGAGCATTCATTAATGAAAGTAATACAGACTCAATCACGCACTGTGACTTTGTCTCACTCCTCCACAATAATGAAGTGACACTTGAGAGAGAGAGGTAAGTTCTGCACACAAACATTCATGGTGTACATTAACACCAATACAAAGTGGCTTTAAGTTTGTAAAAGGAATCAAATGCATAAACACATTTTAGCTGACAAATTACAGAATTTCTCATATATATATAAAAAACAATAAACAACCATTTTTTATGCTTAAAAAGCATTTTTGATTTACCACAACAAAACTCTATTGTGAATTATTCATGTATCTTCAATTAAACATTGTCCTTTACCTCTAGATCAATGTAAGTCATAAGTCCAATATACTGTATGATTAACTGACATGGATTTAAAATCACTAACTCATGATGAGTGAGTTTGACTGTTTTTATCAGTCCATAAGTTTTTTTTTTTTTTTTTTGGTTTATTTTGCAAATCAGAAATAGCACACGCAGTGTGTTCGTTATTCTAAGCTGCATACCAGTGCATACCAGATAACGAGACAAAACCGCATATGGACGCACTCAAACCTCTCCTGATTTAAAATTTTTGTTGTACATTGTTTTTTTGTTACATATTTTGGTCGCTGTCTGCAGCCCTGCTGTGGTCTTTGTGATGTACAGAAATATGAAGGCATCTGTGGGCGAATTAGCCTAGTGTGTCCTCCTCTGAGTTTTTCTCAAGAGATCCTCTGTGTTCTAAAAACACACAGATGTTGCTGAGCTAATGAGGGAGAGAAAGCAAGAGTGAAGAATTATTCATAATACATAAATGTTGGGAACTGAGGGAAGCTTATGAAGCAATAAAAACAAGCAAATCAACCAATATTTAAAAATATTCATCACATTAATTAGACCGGAAACCAGATGTTTTATACAGCCATTTGTTTCTTCTTTTTTGGCACACAGAGTATAACAACATTAGAACTAGAGTAAACTAGTAAAACCAGAGGTGGAAAGTAACGAATTACATTTACTCGCGTTACTGTAATTGAGTAGCTTTTTTGTGTACTAATACTTTTTAAAGTAATTTTTAAAATCTGTAATTTTACTTTTACTTAAGTATATTTTGTTTAAAGTATTGTACTTCGCTACATTTTAAAACACATTAATTACTGAGTAAAAAAAATAAATAAATAAAATAAATCGCTCCCTGGAAACTACGTCAGTAAATAATGGGCAGGAGGGCAAACTGGCGCTAAAATCACAAGAAAGATGCAGACGGTCAAAACAGGCGTTAGTGGTGCAGACACCGCTGAAAACGAAACCCCGTCATATTCTGAAGTTGAACTCGAAGGAAATGAAGTGAACCCCTGGTCATATGTATGCTCTATTATGCAGTGTAAGCAGTACTTGCCTAGGAAGACCAAACTAGCAGCTTATAAATCTCGACAAGATATCAACCCTTCGCAAGAATGTAGAGGTAAGCTAAGTAATTGCATCGTTGCATTGGTGGTTAAAATTAAGCTTTGACATTTTAGCAAGAGGTTTTGCATAAATTAGCCAAAAAGACAGTAGTGAGGAGTGTGCTATATATATCATCTGCGATAATATCATGTTTTTTGTTTTAATGATGTGCGCGCGCATTTATAGTGCGTTCTTTCACTGTGTGATTCAGTCTCCTAAAGTGCATTTAGAATGATCACAAAATGTAAGATATAGGGGCAGAAAATTCACATATTTATATAATTTCATATATTAATTCAAAATCACACAAAGAATGCCGTCTTTTCCACCAAAAATCATCATGAATATATACATACATATATATAACAGTTCAGTAAACAAGTTAATTAAGAGACTTGCGTTCAGACACAATATTGCCTTTTTTAGCTCTATTTCTACAACAGAAAATAATTCCAAACACAGCAACCAAAGCACAGTTTTGCGTCTCTGAGCAATGTGACAGTGTTTCGTTCCTGAATGAATCAACCGTTTAAATGATTCGGTTCAGTCGCAATGACTCACTTATTAACAGTGACTTGCTGACACATACTGGCCATTTTAATTTCACATTTAAAGTATCTTTTGATTTTTTTTAAATAATTAATTTCTTATCATTTCAAATGAGTATTCAACATTTTATGTCTTGTATATCAAAACATTATTCATGCATTTGTAACTGCAGGTTAAATGCATTCTTGTCCTGCACTAAACAGTATAATACATCTAAATGCCACTTCCAATGAATATTCTGCATTTCCTCTGCATTAAAAGATGAGTTTGTTGATACTGATTTGCCTGGTAACAGCCCAAATTTTTTATTATTCTAAATAACTGATTCCTTTAATTAAAAACAACTAGTTTGAGATTAATAGACCTATCCCAGGGGTGTCAAACTCAGTTCCTGGAGGGCCATAGCCCTGCAGAGTTTAGTTCTAACCCTGCTCCAGCACACATATCATGTAGTTTTCAAATAAACCTAAATGATTAGATTAGCTGGATCAGGTGTGTTTAATTAGGGTTAAATCTAAACTGTGCAGGACTGTGGCCCTCCAGGAACTGAGTTTGACACCCTTGGCCTGTCCCATTATTGACTCCCTCCCACTGTTAAAATGTAACTAAGTAATTTTTACTCGGAGTAAATTTTAAATGAGCTACTTTTTACTTTTACTTGAGTTGATTTTTAGACTGGTACTTTTACTTGTACTTAAGTAAAATTTCATTAATGTAATGGTACTTTTACTTGAGTAGAATATTTTTGTACTCTTTCCACCTCTGAGTAAAACACACCTGTCAGGTCACATTCTCCGTGGAAGAGCCATGCAAGCAACAATTTTACCATGCAGGGATAAATGTTAATTTCTCTCTGAAAACTTTATTTCTGGCTCTCAGATGCACACACTTCTAAACACACACACACACACACACACACACACACACACACACACACACACACACACACACACACACACACACACACACACACACACACACTAAACTAAACACAGCAACAATGTACACTTTTCTCTCTAGACATAGATCTCCACAGAGGGGGAGCAGTGAGTTATGGATCAACCTCACTTTGACAATATAAGCTGTTTTATGACACCAACAAAATGAAGGATAGAATCTGATGTACTGTATGAGTCATAAACCTGATATGGTGGCACACATAGAAACAGAAACACACACATGGACGCTGTCACTGGAGAGCAACCCCTCAGGCACAGGTCATAAATCAACGCACACACATCCAAATCCTGCTGTTTCCTTAATTACTGCCTCCATTAACTGTTGTAATTAATCTCTCCTTTTTTCACTCACACACAACAACTGCAACCTGCTCACCTCTGTAGATGGACTGTACCATTTACTAAACTCAAGTCATTGCATTCTTCAAAGAGTTTTTATATGTTTGTGTAGGTTAGTGATGTTTATCAGCTCCAAGTGTTTAAAAATGTCTCTATACAAATCTGATAAAATATAGTGATATGTGTAAGCTTGATTCCACAGATAGAGGGAAAGACAATAGACATGTAAATAAGAAACAGTCAGGATCTTCTGTTGCGAGTTCAGAAGATGTGTCTGGAAGATATTTCTAAGAAGTAATTAGATTAAGGGGCATGATTTTGAGAATGCTTTTATACAGCAGTTGACATTAAGTATCTTACTTTTAAATGCAATATCGCCAGTTAATTCTGAGATCTGTCAACAAAATTAGTTCCAAATGAACCACAGCAGAACCATTGCAGCAGCAAATAATAACACATAGTGGAGTTTCATTATTATTTTTGAACGAATGGGCTCATAGGCTGCATCCAAAGTCTCATATAACCCTGCAGTATATGTGAAAAGAGTAGTATATCCGGATTCACAGTATTCATAAAACAGTAGAAAAAAAGCACCTGGATAACCTAGTCATTCCTGTGAGATTCTGATGTCAGTATGCATCCACTGGACACTACTATCCCATCAGGCCACAGGAGTGGATTTGCAAATGACAGTGAAATGAAGCAATTGATTCTGGTAGGTCATCCATAGAATGGACTTCTTTAACAGTCACAAGGTAATTGCTTATTTAAAAGAAGTACCAACTCAGGTTGTATCCATAAAGACATTTTGGTTCTTTTTTGAATAAATCAGTGGTTCTGAATGAGTCAGCTGAACAATTATTCATTGACTCACTACTAAAAAGACAATCACTTAATGCCACCTACTGGCATAACTATATAAACCTATATATACCTGTGAATTTGTAGGTATTATTCTAATAGAAATAGATACCATACCAAATAAAACTGTTCTACTGTTTGAAGAAAAAGAACAGATAAATGTTAATAGCAGCGACTCTATATCTGTTAATGGTCTCCTACGGTCTTCATGGCCTCTTAGACCCCCCCACCCCCCCTCAGGCTGGAATTTTATTAGTTGCAGTCGGTGGTCCATGCTTTCACACCCTTTTAGCACTGACCAGTGAGATCCTTCTCACCTCTGATTTGCACTGAAAAACCGACAAGCTATTTTTCTTCTGCAAACCCAAAGGCACATACTGCAAACACAACAACAAGGCAGAACGCGATGCACTGTGATTATAAAACCAAGAGTTTACCTAAACTTAATAACTAATAAAATAAAAAAGCAACAGTCTGTCATTACTGAAAGGATGTATTTTTTCTCACAGAAGCTGACATGTACATTTTCTACGGCAAGCCCTGAAGGCACAAATACACATGACACACATTCACAGGGCAAAAGCACTCCACAAACTGTCCTAATTCAGTCTATGACAACTGTTTTCGTTTACACAGTGCTCCTGCTCTTATTTTGGTGAGCTTCAAGTTGATTTGCTGCCAAAATCGGGTGGTGCAATACTTGACAGGGAAATTTTAGTGGCAGTCGTTTAATTTGTCACCCTTCTTGAATGCTTAATCGGAAAGTGTGAAAGATCCACAGACAGAGGAGGGCAAGATTTCAGCTGGTTTGACATTCTCTACCGTTATCGAGTCAGTTAGTGTGAAAATGTTACAGTATAATCTTAGTCACTTTCCTGAAATTAACAGATAATGTATAAAATGCATTCATATAACAAACCGACATATTTAATTGATTTAAAATAGATCTAGTCAAACACATGATGATTCAAATTCTCTTACATTATCGTGTTATGTACACAACAAAACTCATATGCAATAAATAAAAATTGGTGAGGACACATGTAAACTCTCTCTGCAACTTAAGGAGCTGCTTTCTTCAAGGTTATTTAACCAGAGCAAACTGATCAATAAGAGACACAGAGCTAAAACAGCTGTTTGTTTGTGAAAGGGGACGAAAGCAAACACACACCAGCTGGTTAAGCTCAGCAATAGACAAATTGGATCATGACCACAACCTTTTCTGGTGAGGAAATATTGATTTCCTCTTCCCCATTTTCTTCCTCTTTTATTTTTAGTTTAATTTGTTTTAGTGCCGTTTGCTTCCTTCTCTACATAGCATTCATTTTCTTTTAGCTGCTGGCATAGATTTTATACCTTTATTTGCTTTCCTGAATCTTTATTTCAGCTGTGTTGTGAAATGCTGCTTTAAACAGAATGCGCTACACAACTGTGCTAATATCAGTAAGTTGCAATAGAATAGTTATGGAAAGAAATGCATTAAATTTATTTATTAATGTTAGTGGCCTACAAACAATGTAGAATCTTATCTTACATTTTCTCTATAACTACAATTTAAATCAATAATAATAATAATAAAAGAATAATAATTCCCTTTCGATCCCCTAGTAAATATGTAATATATCTAAAACACATTTATTTTATACTAATAATAGTTCAAATCTATCAACATGTTTCCTGACATATTGCTTGAGACTTACTGATATAAAAATTATAATAAAATTTTATTTGGAGTACTTCTTGTGCACAATGCACATTTCTTAATATTAAGCCTAAAATGTGTTTTAATGTCACTATTGATGAGGACTGATCTTTGATCACGGGATGCCATGATCTTTGAATAATATCAGTCTTGAAATGCAAGATTTTTAAAGTGTACCTGAAGTATTCTTGCAATATTTCCACTTTAGCACTGTCAAATATACTTCAGTATATCTTTAGTTGGACTTCAGCACTATTTCTGCACAATTAAAGTGCATTTAATATAAACATTTGTTGTTTTAAACTTTACTATACTATGTATTGATACAAGCATAACATTTTTGTAATTAAAGAAATCACAAAAATTTCAAATTTGCTGAAAATGCACCCTCATGTTTCAAGATGTAGATGAGTTTTTTCTTCTCCATCAGAACAGATTTGGAGTGCATTACATAATTTTTACACCAATGGATCCTTCTGGTGAGCTTTGTCAGTGAGGACATTATGGAACATTTTGGCTAGAAGCAATTGTTAAAGTTAAGTTAAAAACTACATTTATATCTCAGATGGCCTGATGGTAAGTAAATTTTCATTTTTGTGTGAACTTTTCCTTTTAAATGCCAAATCTGTAGATCACTATCACCAAACTGAAGGCATATATGCCTGTTTAGAATAGGTTAAAGCAACATGAAAGTTGAGGAAGAATAGGGCGCCAACAGCCTAGTGGGAAAGTGTGCTGATGTATAACGCCATTGCATTGGGGTGTGAATCCGGTTCCAGGCCTGGGTTTTATTTTATTTTGTGTTTTGGTTTTATTTGTGCGTGGCAGTCTTCCGCGAGGGGCTGTCATGCTGTATTGTGTTTATTTTATTAAAGTTTCATTTGAATGTCTGCCGTTTCCCGCCTCCTTCTTGCCAACTTACAAACGTTGTTACAAAAGGCAAAACACCAAAAGTAAATCATAAAAAAGTAGAAAGTTGAGGAACAATAGGATTGACGTAGACCGTCCATCCAGTCTTGTTCCTGCCAATCCCTGTTCGCTGTCTCAGTACGTGTCCTCACTTCTCCTCTCCCTCTGAACCCAGTCCAGTTCCAGTGGAAGTTCAGTCTCCTTGCATGATTGCATGATTAGTTCAATTAGCTGTGTCTTCATACACCTCAGCTGCTCTTGCATGAATACAGTTCTGAAGCTGAAAAGTAATTATGAGATGTGGGACTCAATCAAATCTCCAACTGGTATATTTAATTACTGTGGTAATGATTGTTAATGATTTTGCTAATGGATTCATTGAGAGTCGTGGGAGGTTTAAAGCACAGTGTACAGGCACACCAAACACACACTTTTGTCCTTTTATCGCCCTCCTTTTTTATTTTTGCATATTTCTTTCTCTTTTGACTGGTGTTGTTTTTCTTTCTTCGTACAGCTCAGTGCAATATTTCATTTCCTAAGTCTCCTTGCCTGTAAATAAAAATGTACGTCTCTGCGAGAACATGTATATCTGTGTTTACATAATCTCACTGGATGCCAGTTTTATCCTCCAAAATGCTGTTTGGGGACTACAAACAACAGAAACGGCAAATGCTTCCCACTCTTAGTGAAGAGAAGTGTGCGTGCGAGGGTGCGTCAAGCGGCTGAAAACCCCAAATCCCATTTTCTTAATTCCAGAGGCGTATTGCCGGCTGACAAGCTTTATTAAAAACCCTCAGCTAAGTCACACGATCACCACACATTCTCCTCTCGAACTAAAGTAAACCTTCTCTTATAAACACTGTGTGCGTGTGTTGGCATGTGAAAAAGGAGTAATGTTTTCATTTCTCAGCGGCGTGGGGTGTGTTTGCTATGTCTTGTTGGTCACTGCAGGGGTCAAATGAAGAAAAAGGTAGATGATGCTAATGATGATAAGGATAAACAACATGTCCGTGTGTGTGAATGTGTTTGCGTGAACTGCATTTTTTAACTAGAGCACAAACGTTGTAGGGAGAATCAATTAGCAACCAGTGCAGCATTAAAATGAAGGAGAGGGCTGGTGTGTCCTCTTATCTCCACTCACATGGCCAGACAGATGCAGGACTTCACTGAACAATGCACTACATGTGCCTAACCGTGGCCTTTGTGTTCAGAGAAATTATTCAAAAATGTTTGGGCAGTTTCATTTCCACCACACTTTGATGCATGGCTGAAGGGCAAGTCCTTGAATTGGTAGGCCTATTGCTTTTGTAGTCAACCGTGTTTGTACCCCATTGAGAGCCTTAGGGATTTTAGTGGACACAAAATATTCAAATCTAATTAGGATCACACTTTTATGACCGGAAACCCTCCCAGTTTTATGCCTTTCAATTAATTTGAATTTGCTTGAGAAGTGGAAAATCTGGAGTAGAGTTTCATATTAATAGAATAAGTATATTTGAAAATACTTGATTAAAACCATAAGTTTCTGAAAAAGAGTGGGAAACTGGAATATGAATGTTAGCTTAGGAAACAGCAGCAAGTTGGGTAAGCTATCATTAATGTTTTTTTATTTAGTATTTATTTATTTATATGAACTGTACAACAATGTCTAGCTGATCTGCTTTATTATTAGCGTAATGCTATTCATTTTTCATTAAGTTTTTATGGATGTATTTCTTATGTAGAGCATATACAGTATGACTTTTGATATTCTTAAGGAGGTTGGATTAATGACTCATTTTTGACACATGTAATTGCATTCATTGTTATTGATGGTTCTCTATAATGAAAAAACAAATAAAATAAATAAAAAAATAGCTGTAAACTGTCAGAGCCATAGTCTTATGTGCAGAGCTTTGACATTGTCCGGTTGTCTGGCAGTGCCTCAGAGCCAAGTCCCAGCTCGAGATCTTTTCATTATCCAGTTTCCCCCTTTCCTTTTGCATTGCTTCCTGTCTGTCTCATACTGTTTTGCAAAATAAAAGTATAAAAGCCCCAAAATATACCTTAAACATTTTTGGAAATCAGAACTTCTTTCAAAATATTGCAGTAATATAAATCAGTTTGTGCTGCATTTAGACCAAAAATAAATAGCCTGTAAGTATCCAAAAACTTGATTTGTCCAGTAACAATGTCCAACAATAGACATACACGCATCACATGAATCTGTTTGCCATGTTTCCATAAGTTATTTCCACCACATTGCCATATCCACCTATTTCTCAAATGATGGTCATCATAATTTAAAACTTGCAATAATGCATATCTTTATACTTACGCCATAGAAAAGATTGGAAGAGCAAGGACAATGTTTAATATAACTTTGATTGGATTATTCTGAAAGAGGAAAGTCACAAACACCTAGGAAGCGTGGAGGGTGAGTAGAAGATGGACAAATTTTCATTCTCGGATGAACTAACCCTTTAAGGCTGAAAGTCTAGGTCTGGGATGAGGCTAAAATAATACATTCTACAAGTAATGAAAAGTAGCAAAAAATTAAAATAAATAAATGACATGACCTTCATATGAAAAAAAGATGAACTTTTGAAATATGTTTGAATAAAATTCAACCCCTGGGACATAAAAGCACATGAAGTTTGAAATGGTTTGATTCTACTGAAAATGTTCCATGATGTTTGTCATGCTTTTCTATTCTGTGACATTGAGAACAGTCTATTTGGGGAATACAGTGTGTGGGCTGTGACTTGACTATCAATTGTGAAAGTAGCCTGACTTCACAGACCACTGGACACCCTCTAAAAAGCTGTGCACAACTCAATGCTAGTGCTCACAACCATACACTTCAAAACACATTTTACTTGCCATAGCTTTCAATATCATGATAATTGGTATTAGTTCATCAAGTCTATCTATAAAGCCTTTCTGTCACACTCTTATGTAGCCTGGTTCTGTTTAGGACAGGCTTGCTGTTAACATAATCAGCAGTCCTATAAAAAAATCTGCATATATGGCAGCACTAAATGCAATCTCAGATGTTGTCCTCTAGCTTTCTGTTTGATTATAATAGTCTTATAATATATTTTTGGTCACAATATTATTGAAGGTTCACAATAATCACATTAACTCGGTTTTAAAACTGGATTTTCTGGTCATGCTGTAATAAAAGCATTTCTGTTAGCCTAATGTCATGCTATAATAGGATACACATTTAATAAATAATACACGGTCTTACACACACAAAGGTTATTAGCGAAGAACATCCATCAAGACTAGGAAAGAAAATTGATTGACATAAAAAAGGAGTGTTAAAACATAATTTACTCTGATTAATGAAGACAAATGGCTTACTAATACAACAACAAATGCTTTCATGAGGCTCAATGGATTTGATTACAGAACTGAATTAATTAAATTAATCAAACTTTTGCAAAAATACCGCACAAATAGAGCAGATGATCACACACGTACACAAATGCACCTGTGCACAATCACATTGAAATTGTAGAACAAAATGAGTTTCAAAGCTTCTGTGCTTCTGAGAGGCTGAGATGTTTTGGCTGAAATTCATTCATACTTTGCTCCAGTTTATTACCCCGCCCCCCCTGCAACCCCCCTCTTTTCTCTCTTTTTTTCCTTCTTTTTTTTCCAGCCTAACCTGGTTTGTCGTGCCTGCTTATTTCAAACCCAATCAGTTGTATACACTTTAGCCATAAGTTATTTAACCTTCTGCAAAGGTGAAACTGGGTAAAAGGGTAATGCAGAAAGAAAAAAACTGTGTACAAGGGACATTTATGAAGGAGACGTGCAGGCAGATGCGCTCACTTGTGTATTTTTGTCACATATTCGCTACAAGAGAATTGGGTGTGGGTTAGGCTCTTGAAGGAAGAATCGTGTGTTCATGAAATGCTTTTTGTGATGCTTTTGTGTGTGAAGAGCAGCACATAAATTTCCCATCATTCGCACTGTCTATTGGCAGTATTTTTTCTGTCACCTACGCAGAACCACTTGGGGGAAAAAAAATACCAATCGCCTTTCATTCATCAGCAACACTTTCACTGTGATCGCCAGGAGCCGTCCAATAGTGTGTACTTTCAATTTATTCTTTCTGCCTAAATAAAACATCAAAACAAACAACAACTGCAACATTTTTGCCAGGGTTCCTCAATACCCAGATTCCAAATATTCAATATAATCTCTGCTCTTTTCTTTCAGCCTACCAGCCAGGATTTAGTTTATGTATTATATTTATTATTTATTATACAAGGGTATTTTTAGTAAGTATATAAAGTAGTAAATATATTTGTAGTATACTTAGCATGAAATAAATATATATCAAATACATTTAGGTATATTTATTTTTCACAGCCTTGGTGAACATAAGAGATTTTCAAAAACAATAAAACATCTTAGCTATAAATAATCATACCTATATACACACACACATATACTGTCATGCACATTAAGGCTAAACTAAAGGGCTAATATTTGTTGCCTTTTTTAAAAAACAGTATTTTTTTTATCAAAGGCCTGTGTGGTTTGCTGGCAGTAAATCGAGCTCTGTAACAACACACACAGCAGTCATGATTTCCAGCATTGACTGACTCAGCATGAATAAAGAGCTTCATGAAATTGTGTCCATAATTACCCTGTCTCTGCCCAGGTGTCCTTATCCACTCATCTGTTTTTTTTTTTCTTCCTGTGGTGTAGAAACAACTTTATAACCATTTTAATGCAAAAGTGCTGAATGCATAACATGGGTTCCAAAAGTCTGAAAAGGCCTCATACTTTGCTTTTTTTCTTCTTTCTTTTAATAAAACGTGATGATCTTTTGACGTGATTATTATTATTATTTTTTCAGACTTAAATTAGATTTTGAATCCCAGATTGATCAGTATTTTGGACCTTAGTGTAAAACACCAGCCAAAGACTGTGTGAGACATTCTTAACAGCTTGGTTTTTTGGTGTCACTCGTTCTCTGTTCTGTTTCAGGAAATCATACTAACACTTACAATCACATTTGAGTTGTTTGTCATTTGGGCTCTGATGAGGACAAGAGTACGTTATTGTGAGAAATATGGAAATTAGCAAAGTACAAGTTCTTAAGGAATACATAATGCCATGGAGTAAGTGAACTTTCATTTGAATATCTGAGAGAGAACTATCTGCCAAAACACCACATACACACACACACACACACACACAGAGAGAGAGAATAAATAGCTGACTTTGGTATACCGGAGGCAAAATGAGGTTGTGGGCATCCAATAAACTTTGCAACAAGGTTAGAGTCACATAGCAGGACAACATTCTTATCATCATAGTATGTGTGTGTAGCATTGACCTTCACTATACTATTTAACAGTTAGTTCCGGTCCTCTAATTTGATTGGTTGTGTTAACAGTGTTTTAAGGGGACTGAAAGCACTGGGACTTTTCACTGTTTGTATCAATCTACCTGACTGGGTTTGTTCCAGACATACTGTCCATCTGTACAGAACGTCTCAGTGACTATTTTTTATGAGTTATTAACTGAATCATTTACTCACATGATTTGTTCAAAAAGACTGATTCCTTCAGGAACAAAACACCTCTGCTATATTACTCAGAGATGCATAGCAGCTAATTCCTTTTTTTGTTTTTCATTTAGAATATATATTTCTTTTGCAGAGGAAAAGAAAGAGACAAAATAACCTGCTGTATCATGACTAAAATGTTAGCAAATAAACATAATTTTTCATCTGTTTAATAGTTTCAAATTACCTGCGTCACTTGACATGTGGTCTATTGCTTATGGCTGAAATGATAAATAGCAGGGTTTTTTTTTTTATGTAAACTTGATTGCATGCCAGATCATTGCTAATCAAAACATCAAAACTATGATTATTCTGGAAATTTGCTGTTGTTTTGAAATTTTGGAAATACTGCAGCACTGAATGCATCTGGTTATAAATGCACAACTGTTGCTTTCATTCCTGTTAGCCCTGGATATGTACATAAATTATGCATAATGGTTTGCAAATTGCTGGGTTGAGAAACAACGAGGCAAACTACTAAAGCTCTGCTCCGTGATAGCTATTTTAGGCTGGTGATCCATATGGAGAAGATGCTGTTCTCTCCATTCATAGTGATCCATCTGAACTGTCACTCACTCTTAACATATGCACCATATGACTGCATTTTCATGTTTTATGGTACATCTGATTAAACTGACTTAACTGTGAATTCTAAAAAGTGTGGAGCTCTTTAACTGTGTACACTTATTTTGGAGTATTTGTAGATGTTAATGAGAGTTTGGTACTCCATGGGAGATGTTTGTAAATGAACTTGAACTTGATCCAAGCAGGGATGGAAGCCAGTGTAGGGAGTGGAGCTCAGGTGCTATGTGTATCTATGAATGCTAAATTTTGGCCAGTTAGCAGGTGCCCAGATCAGGTGCAGAAGCTTGATTGCATATGCTGAGAGTCCAGGGGTGAGTAACAGCAAAATCCTTTTAAAGAAGGTCAGCTCATTTGCCAGCCATTTTGTTAATACTACTTGAACAGAGAAAGAATGAATCTCAAAAACAAAAAAGCTATTCCAATAACATATTACATATTAGCAATAAATCTGTAATCTTAAAATTTGCTGTAGCTACCCTAGTCAAAATATACTGATATGGAAGTAAACTATATTACTATATACAATAGCACAATACGTAAGTTTTCGCCACTAGAGGTAGCATGTTGAAAACATTAACAAAGGCAAAGCTTGATAACGTTGTAAAGATGGGTGGAACTATTAATGTCTGCATAAACCGGAAGTTGCTGCTGACTTTATTTTAGTGTAGACAGTGTATTCCAGCTGGGGTGCGTTCCAAACAGGACATACCTGTATCGCCCTTCGAGGGGCACTTCTCAGTGAAAACAATCATGGCCGCCCTATTGAAGGGCAATACCAAACTGAAAACTGGCCATTTCAAAGAGCCCTTTGAAATGAAGGATTTCAAAGGGTACAACTAATGGACACTTCTGCCTCCCATGACCCTTTGCACAGATTCTTTGCATGATGACGGCGCCTCCATGTGGGAACGTGATGATGATGCAGAAGGGCACTTCAAGAAACTGTTTTTTGGTCCCCTACACCCTTCCACCCTTTGAAGCTCTCACTCTGGAGGGTAAACACTTTGAAGAGATTAGGGCATAAGGATGAGCCCTTCTGAATGGAATGCAGGGACAGAATATTGAATAGATAGTTTCATTTTTGCGCTCCTCCTCTCTGTTTCTCACTCATAGCAACCTAACGGTTGGAGGGGCATGTTTAAGGATATTATGCGCAAAACCGTCAAACTGCATCATCAGAGAAGGAACGCCATTCCAGAGCGGAAGCAAATGTTCAGATTTTGATTAGAGATTACCAAAACAAACCATTTTTTTTTTCAGTGGATTAACTTGCATGGATTAATTGTTCACATCAAGACTTGCAATGTGCACTATAAAGTAAATGATAAAATTTTGATTTCATGCGGACTTTAAAAGATGTATGGCATTTACAAATCATGTTCACGGATGAGGTAATGAATTACCTGAACCTTCCGCAGTTATTCAAACAGCGAGTTAATTATACAGAGAAAGCGAGCAAAGAACATTTACATTGTCAAAGAACATTATGACTGATTACAGTCTAGCGTGAGATTAAGCACAAAAAACTCCAATTATAATCAGTAAAGCTGTCTATACACTGTAGAATGAATCATCATACATACATCTGCATTTGTTTATGATGAGAGATTTTGTGAGCTGAATTCAGTCAGCCTGTCAGTGTGCGCGCACACTCATCAACGGGGAAGTCGTGGCCTAATGGTTAGAGAGTCGGACTGGCAATCGAAAGGTTGTGAGTTCGAGTCTTGGGCTGGCAGGAATTGTGAGTGGGGTGAGTGCATGTACAGTTCTCTCTCCACCCTCAATACCACGACTTAGGTGCCCTTGAGCAAGGCACTGAACCCCCAACTGCTCCCTGGGCGCCGCAGCATAAATGGCTGCCCACTGCTCCGGGTGTGTGTTCACTGTGTGTGTGTGTGTTCACTGCTCTGTGTGTGTGCACTTTGGATGGGTTAAATGCAGAGCACAAATTCTGAGTATGGGTCACCATACTTGGCTGAATGTCACTTCACTTCATCAAACGAAACCAATGTCTCAGCAATGACTCATCTGAACGCCTCTGATTGGCCATCACATTTAGGGCTGCACAATTAATCAAATTTCTAATCGCGATTACAATTGTGGAAGCCACAATTATCGTTCAAGCTGCAATTAATCGTTCAAAGTCCACTTATGTTATTCTGCAAGCTTAAGATCTTTTTTTTTTTCCATTGTGTTTTTCCATTGTTTTAGTATAACATCATAATACCATTCATATTTTTTTTACCATTCAACCATCCTTTTTTTATAATTTAAAAATGAAACCAATACGATGTGTATTGGAACACATTCTTTATTGAACGTTCCAAAATAAAGTTTAATTATGATTTAAAATCAATACGTCTTAAGTGATATGTCAATAAATATCTTAATGGTTTATTAACATAGAATGAAATAAATTTATTTTAAATAAATTTCGGCTTCTTTTTTTTTTACTAGGGTATTTTCAAGATATTCAAGATATTCAAATATGAAATGCACATTGGATTTTCAGAATTTCTGAAGGATCACACGCTGAAGACAGGAGTAATGGCTCCAGAAAATTAAGCTTTACCATCACAGGAATACATTTAATTTTAGAATATATTAAAATAGAAAATAATTATTTTAAATTGTAATACTATTTCTCAATTAAACAGTTTTTTTCTACGTTTTTTGATCAAATAAATGATGCTTTGAGCACAAGGGGCTTATTTTAAAATATATTTACTATTCAATACATTTGATATTTCTAGGTCTTTTGCTTGAAGTGAAAGCTAACCTGTGCAACCTGTCTAACCTGTGTAGACATTGTAAAAAGCAATCAATTTTTCAGCTTCACTAAGTCAACATCCTGCAATTTACAAACACACGAGCACCCCACACATTGTCTCCACTCGAGAAATTGTGTTGATTTAACTCAGAACCTCAATAAACTGAATCCCATGTGTTTTTGAGGGCCTAAAGCTTTGCAAACACCATTAAGACTAAGCAAACCTATAAGAAAAATATCATCCTCTGTAACACACACGTCAGTCAATAGCTCTGGGTCCACAGAGACCAGGAACTCATTTTGCCTCAAAGTGACTCAGGCGTCTACATCAATAGTCATTTTCTTAATAAATAATGAAATGATTGTGGATATAGAGACTGTTTTTGAAGACCTATAATCTCAAACACCTGGACTCTTCCTCTTGGTCTTTCTGACATACAAAAGCAATTTTGCTGATATGGGAAATTAAACCTGTCCCGTCAGATGCTGTTGGTTTAACCTGTGTTGATGGGATACCATTGGTCCCTGTTGTGAATTTTTTTTATTAACTCACTTCTTCAGTTTCCTGCCTCCAACTATCCTCTTATATTTCCTCTTTATATCTCTCTCCTGCCCACTAGGCCAGTTATTTTAAATGCATCTTTTCCTTTTAGTTAATGAGGATGATGTGACATGAGTGCAGATATTTAGTTTCAGCTGTTATAGCCCATACAGACATTTTCAAAATATGTTATCTTATGTGACCCACAGAAGAAAGTCATACAGGTTTGGAACAGCATGATTTTTGAGTGAACTTTGCTTTAACATTATAGTGCCCCTTGTGCATCATTGGTGCTTATTTTCCACAGCATGCCGCCTATTTATTGAAAGGAGACATAAATGACTGAATGAAGGTAGCATAATGATACAGTCAAAACCTGACAGCAATCACTCACGGAGTCAAGCACCCATGCCGGCATTACACACTCACAAGCACACTAAGATGGATGCACAGGCACACTCACCTTTCCCCTTTGTTATCACTCACTTTCCATTTGTAGTTACTGCTGCTGTGCTGTACGCATGGCAGATTCGCTTCACTCTTCAGTTCTTCCTCTACCAGCTATGAAAGCCTACGCTGTTCCAGCATTTTAGCTCTTGTCCTAAAACTGACACTCGTAACAGAATGAATGAGATTTGGAGCATTAAAGAGTGTAATACAGACAGATAGAAGGCACCCAGCAGTGCAGAATGAATGAAATAGAAATAAGTCTACTATTTAGTCATTTCCGGAAGGGTACAGTCAATTAGCTGACTAACCCTCTATGAGTTATTCCGAAATGGCACTAGTTATTTCATAGTAGGCAAAAATTGCAGTTGATTGTTCATTTGTGCAAACTTGGCAGCGATTTTCCTATTGAGATCTGGCAGCTCATGCATGAATTCATTTTCATTTGAAATCATAGCGAGGGCATTGAACCTCTCTTTGCCCATGGTATTTCATTTTTAAAAAATTATGAAGAGCTTTGTGAAGTGATGTGACATACAGCCAAGTATAGTGAACCATACTCGGAATTCGTGCTCTGCAATTAACCCATCCAAAGTGCACACACACAGCAGTGAAACCACACACACTGTGTATACACACAGCAGTGGGCAGCCATTTATGCTGCGGCGCCCGGGGAGAAGTTGGGGATTTAGTGCCTTGCTCAAGTACCTTGCTCGGTACCTTACTCACCTCAGTCATGGTATTGAGGGTGGAGAGAGCAATGTAAATTCACTCCCCCCACCTACAATTCCTGCCAGCCCGAGACTTGAACTCACATCCTTTGAAATAAATTTACTTAAATCAATGTAACAGTCTTATATCTAAAAAGGATTACTGGCCTAGATTTTCCAGTTTAACTTCCATTCTCATCTGCTATTGGTAAGGACATGAATGAGAATAAGAGTGAAAACAGTACTCAAATGTACCATAATAAATGGAGGAAATGTCTTGTGAGCACCATATCATCAAACATTTTATAAAACAATTCTGAAGGATCAAGTGACACTAAAGACTGGAGAAATGGTTGCTGAAAATAAAACTATGCCATCACATGAATAAATTACATTTGAAAATATATTCAGATTGAAATCAGTTAATTGTATTTCAAAACATTCAAAATATTTGAATGGTAGAACATACTGTATATATAGTTTGCAGATATAATTTGTTCAAATCATTAATCATGCGATGCATTTTTAAGCAGCATATGCTGTAGAAACGTCACTTATTACATGTTCAGTCTTTCTGAATTTATCTGGTTTTCAGCATCCTGCTCGTGGCCTCTTGATGGATTTGAACCTACAACCTTTCAATTACCATCGCAGTTCAATAGGCTACCACAGCCCAATAATAATAATAATAATTGTGTGAGCGATCAGCAAAAGTATGCTGTTCAAATGCATGTAATTTTACATTTGGTCTGTGTGTCACACATTTGCTTATTAATAAGTCTGCATATTTTCACAGCCAAGAGTCACACAGCGAATGTTCAGCTAATGCCAAGGAAAGTGGGGTGATGAAACGAAAGGAGGAGAGAGGATTGGAATAAGTCGTGATGGACACATTCCTCTCGTTAAAGGAAAACGAAGTGAGTGCAGGCAAGACAGAGAGATGAGATTGTGACAGGGGAAATGAAGGGGGGATGTCACCTCAGGAACATCAAACCCAGCCGTGACAGCTGGAGACGGATGCTCAAATAGCAGTCATGTCGCACGCGCACACACAAATGTATATACACTTCTCTTTTCCTCTAAAAAGTGCCAGGAAGGTGAAGTTTCAGACATCTTTATGTGAGCTGTTTTACTCTGACAGTGGTACCTGCTGCAGAAGATGATCACATAACAGCATTTGATGCCACATACTGACAACTGATTTCAGTTACTGTAATTCATTTGTGTGAAACAGTATTGATTACAGTTTTTTAGTCATAGTTTTGATAAAAATATATTTAAACTTAGTCAATATTTTGTCATGTTAATAATTTAAAAACACTTAAAGTGCCTTAATATATTTCATACCGTAACATTAAAAGATCAAATTCAGTAATCACTATATTAATGATGCATAGTTTATATAAGCAAGCAGATGAGGTCGGAATATGACATTTTCAAAATGAATGTCTTAGTGCAGGGCTGTTGTTGAAATGGTTCTGGTCCGCTGAGGCATAAAAGGGTTAAAGATGGACTTGACTGCTCACTGAAGTGGTAATGACAGCTTTGGTTCTCTGTGCCAGCATCAGAGCTGCCAGTGGGTTGCAATGCTCTAAATAACAAAAAACACATGCAATCGCTGCCACAGAAAATAGTCTACAGTAAGCATGATTGGGTTTAATTTTAAGTCGGAAAGTTACTATGTTTGTCCGCACATACAGATACGCTCACACACGCATACATACAGTAACCAATGACATAGTCTCTATTAGTCGTCTTCTTCCCAATTTCGCTGTCAACCCATTTCTTTTTTTTTTTTTTTTGCTTAATGACATCCTCCAAGAAGCGACAAACAACAGCACAAACACTTTTAAGCGGGTTGCACCTCATCTGTATTCTCTGTTCTTGCCCCAAGTGTCCTGCAGGAATACAGTACAACACAGCCAGGCTGGCACTAAAATGTTAGTCTTGCATAGCCAGACATTTAACTAAACGGCAAATGGTCTGACCACACTGCACCTTATTCTAGCCAACAACCATCCTTAGAGAGGAAGAAACCAACTGACTGACATGCGCTCTACACTGGCGACCAACACTGGTTTATATTGTGTTTAGGGGTGAGTTTATTTGAATTAGATTATTATTTCACAGTCAATATGCATTGTACATTGCTTTTCAAAAGGTTCGGGTCTGTAACCTTCTTTTTTTAAATGGCATCTCTTAAAAGACATTTCTTATGCTCACCAAGGCTGCATTTATTTGATCACAAACACAGAAAAAACAGTAATACAGTTACTGTCATGGGATCCTTCAGAAATCATTCTAATATGCTGATTGATCAAGGAATATTTCTTCTTATTATATCAAAAGATCAATATTCATTTTAAATAGACATTTTAGAAATGTCTTTTTTTTTAGCAACTTTATTTCCAGGTGGACTGATAAACTTGATTAACGCCAGCCAAGCACCAGATTTATTGTGGCTGTACAATGGCCTTAATCAAACTATTAATTATGTACATGGGGAGTAAAAGAAAAGACCTGGAGTGGATTAAATTTCATTTAAAGTGGGTTTTTAAGAAGCATAATTATGCATTTATCATGTGAATTCTCATTGAATTAATATAACTACAATTTTTTAGCTTTCTTCTCAGGCTTCTCAAGACTGTGGAAAATGCTTCATATGCTTGCAAATGTTACTGTTTTACAGATCTTTAGATTCACCAGTGCTTAACTAATCTTGCTGTTTTCTTCTTTCTGGAAAGTGAGGGAAAAGTGAGTTTAAGAAAGATAGGAGAGAGGTTAATACATAGAATGTACACACACACACTCACACACACAAATCATTTTCGATGTGCTCACATTGATCGACTTCATTTACCTCAGCCACAAAGACAGCCAGGAGGTAAATTTGAAGCGGAAGAAACCGACACTCAATCTAAAATAATAATATAATAATAATAATAATAATAAATCTGTCTCTTCCTCACTCCCTCTACACGGAGGTATTATTTGTTATGCTAATGTAGGTTCCCTCTTGCACAGGCGTCGGGTCTGCAAGACATAAAAGAAGCTGCCATGGTAATAAAACCGCTTTAATTTTCCTCTGACATTTCGCTTCCTCTCATCATCCCAATGGCAAACTCACAGTTACACATGCAGAGTAAGGCAGCAATCAGACGAGAACTTTCATAGCCACAACCTACAAAACTGGAGTCATACGACAATAAAACTGGATTCAGTGTGAACATGAAAAGGTCATGATAGTGAAACAATGAGATGTTGGATAATAATCATCTCTACTAAATCTAATTCTTAAAACACCTTTTGATGTTTAACCTTTAGTTTATATGGGCATAGTTTTTTTTTCGCTTTTGAATGATACATCTATTCCTTTATGAATACAGTATCACAACAAACTTTCTGGTCTGTCAAGGAGAAAGCATGCATATCTCAAGAGAACAAAGAACTGTTGTCTTTTCATGTGTTTTTGACATGCGGCTGGTAAAGTTAACACACCCCTTCTCATCTGTATCGCTGTCATCCCACACAAACTTCACTTACTACTTCACTATAGAACCATTCTCTCTCTCTCTCATTTCAGTTAATAAAATAGATAGTAGATAGTAACTTTTTGGTAAGATTTAGTTTAGATTTAATCTAAATATAGTTGAATATACAAACAATTTGGCATTGTATTTCTTGTGCTCAAGGTCACAATAGTGTAAGGGAAACAGGTCAATTTAGCTCAAAGGGAATCATTTAAGATTTTAAAGGGAATTTGAACAGAATCACTGTTTCACGGCTGATCATTAAGACACCCTGCGATTCACTGAATGAGCCGTTTAACATCAAATCTGCGCTGGATATTAATATCCAAAGTATAGTGAAAACACTATCAATTAGCACAGTAACAAGATCGGCAGTTTAAGACATTAACTTGTAAGCACAAAACACAAGATACTTCTCTTTTCAATATGAATAAGGCTTTATTAGATAAATCTAAGACATAAATTAATCTAACACATAAATGCACGCACTCACACATTCACACAATTTGCAGGAAGATCGAAAGTTAGGGAAAGATGAGTTTAAGAGAATGGAAATGTGGAATCCCAAGTTTACAGCAATATGTAAAATTGCATAGACATGAACAACCATCAATCACTTAATTAGCCCCCGCATTGAGTCCCTCAATGAGGTTAAAATTATATTAGATAAGCCAGTACAAATGTCTGGAGGTACTACTTGCGTCTCCTGTGTAAAGTTGTCATTGAAGGGGGGTTTTCCGATGTCGCTGATTGGCTGGAAGTTCAGTAGTCTTGAAGTGACGTCTTGGGAAGCCCGTGGTTGGGCGTTGGCTGAAGATACTGAGTTGTGTGGCTGGTTGAAGTTGAACGGGCAGTCGAGGTCAGACACGGCGTTACAAAACTTAACTCAGAACACGAAACTCTAAAACAGAAAAGAAAAGAAGTAAAGTTTGACGAGACTAGGTGGTGTTTCTTCTCATCGTGGCTAAGTAGCAGCAGGCGTGCAGGCCGAAGCACGCTGGAACCGCGCTCAAAGAAGAGTGATGACTAAAAGCATGGCTAAAAGCTAAAGCTAGGAAGCAAAGCTACAAGCTAAAAGCATACTAAAAGCTGGCATGACTGATAACACAATCTAAAAAGCTAAAAGCTAAAAGCAGGCATGACTAATAGCAGAAGCAAGGCTAAAACTAAAAGCAGAATTTTTATGGTGTCCTGAGTATTTAAACTGGCCTATTGGCCACACCTCAAATGCTGTCTTGACAAATCAGATATTGTCTTGTCTCGGGGGTATCATAAATCATATGTTATCTTATCAAGCACGTGGTCCGAATTTTCCCGCTCTTGCAGGGTCTAATTTTGGACATGATTCCTATAACAAGAATACGATACATTTGACAAATAACTGATGGTCATGACTGTTTCAAGCTAACAGATTCAAACACTTACACACTAAACATGAATATGTATCCTTAAGCGATCCAATAGTTATTTTTGATTATAACATGATAGTCAAATGTGTGGGTTACATATAAATGAATATGGAGTGAAGCGATGGACTGATGTTCGGCATTGCATCTCAATTTGTTTCCCCAAATTTGACTTTTCCGAACTTTTCCAAAAAATCTCTTTTCCGAACTGAAATTGTCAGTAATTGTTCTAGTGGTGTGTGACGAGTGGGGCGGGGCCGAGGGACGTGGGAACAGGAGCGAGGCCGGTGGAGTGATTGGAGATGAGCGACACCTGCGACACTCATCGGTCTCGAGTCCCACGGAGGAGATGGAGGGATATAAATCCGGAGCGACGACAGTGGCGGACGAGAGAGGACCAGGCCTGGACTTTATTTTGTGTTTTGATTTTTATTTGTGCGCGTCAGTCGCCCGTGAGGGGTTGATGCGCTGTTTTGTTTTTATGTTGATCATTAAAGTTTCCGCCGGTTCCCGCCTCCTTCTTCCTGATGATTATTAAGGTTTAAATCCGTGACATGGTGTTAATGCTGAAAGCTGTTCTGTGAAAGAGTTGGTTGGTTGGTTAACTTGTTTCGGACTTGTGGCACTAGGAAAGATTTATGACTTCATTTTGCCTTTCTGAGGAATTTGGCTCATGTTTCAACCAAAGTCCTGAAAGACTCTTTAATTTGTCTGTTTCGAGTCAGATCTGCTACAGTAGGTACTTCTTAGAAAGAGAATTTAATGCAAATGTTAATGCGCTTTAAATTACCAACCGTTCACTGTGGAAAAACAACAACAATATGGCAACAGCATTGGCATTTAAAACCATTCTTTTATACTGAAACATAAGATAAAGAAATAAAAAGGAGATACTGACTTGTCAATTCATTCATCACAAGTCTTTGTAAATATACAGTGTAATAGGTTACATATTACCCTAGTTACCCTATTTAAATTTTAAAAAGTAGTGTAACTATTTCAATTATTATTATGTAACTGATTACATTTGATTATTTTTAAATACTTCTAAATTTCTTATGCTTCAAATAATCATTTTCAAACATGTAAACCAGTCAGGGTTAACCTTACAGTAGTACTCAACACTGATCATTGCACGACTTTTGAAATACTTCAAAATTTTTATATATACATAAACAAAAATGTAATTCTGTATATACATAAACCCAAATGGGAAAAAATGAAACAGTTATCGAATAGGCATTTGTCCTAAACTATTGAAACATTGGTGTCTAATATTTTAGAGCAGTCAGTGCAATTTGAGAAAATAATCAATTAAATACATGTAAGCTCTGTGTGTGAATATATTTATATGTAAACTCCTTTGTAATCGTTAAGATTTTAACAACTGTAATTAAATGTAAAAAAAAATTCTCAGTAACTGTAAATGATTACTATGACATTTATTTAAATTACGTCAGTCTGTTACATGTAACTAGTTACTCCCCATCACTGTAAATATATATACAGTACAATGTATAGAAGCATTTCTATATATTTTCTATCAAAATTTTACATTTTCTAATATAGCAATGATGGTCTAGGTTGCCAATGTTTGTGTCACTTTCTTTTGCACTTTTGAGCAGAAATGGCAATTAGGTTACATTTTATTGCTCATCTCTAGTGCTGGTGTCTTCACTGGGGAGTTGCCATTATCGCAGCAAAAACAGGACCAGCGCATTCAGCAGTGAACTTACACACAATCCCATGTGCTGCTCTCTATCATTCCCACTCGCACATCCATGCAGCCAACTTTCTCCATTTTTTCTCATCCACTTTAACACACACACACACACACACACACACACACACACACACACACACACACACACACACACACACACACACACACACACACACACACACACACACACACAGCCTGTTAAAACTGGGAAATGGGAACAGGATGTTCTTTGGCAGCTGCCAATTGCTTTAAACCACACATAAAGATTCAGCCAGAAACAAATTTAGACTTATTTATAGAGCAAAGGTTTGAGGAAACACATCCATAGGGAGCAATCACAAACCCTGACTTCTGTGTGGAAAGTGTAATGTGTTGAGAGCGAACGCCCATGTGAGTATTAAAAACAGCTGGAGAGGGTGATGAAAAGATTTCCTGCTGGAAATGGAGAGATGAGTGTATGGATGCACAGAAAAGATGCACGGGAGATCTATCTCAAAATCCATGCAGTGCCACTGCAGAAATCTATTTATTTATATGTTATTTATTGAACTTTTTTTATATTTATATATATATATATATGCACACAATATGAAGAGCCAATGTCATACACAGAAATAACAATTTACTTTTTTCTTTACAAGTATATTTTCTGTTTCTTCCAGTCAGACGCACACACATTTCCACACACTCATTCTCACAGAGACCCTTAATTACAAATTAATTTAAATTGTATTTGTCCCATTATCATGTGCACTCTTTTTTGTCCTTTCTTGACATAGTTACATCATTTCATATCTCTTTCCTTCATTCTTTGTTCAGCCTGTTAGCTTTTGTCCAGGGGATCATTACCATGGCAATGCACTAGAGAAACGTTATTGACAGCTGAACAGGCAGTTAACTTTGAAGCAAATGGTGACAGAGAAAAGGGACCGATTGTGATGTAATTCCACAGAAGGTGAGGAGGGGGGAAAATCAGAGCTGAGAGAACAAGAAAAAAAAAAGTACAATAGAAAATACACTACAAAGACACAAACTGACAGAGGCAACTTTGTAGTTAAAGTGGTGCAAACTAAGAGGCGACTCCAGAGACAAGGATGAGCTCTCACTTGTGTCCATTTAAGAGTCTTGACAACATCCTGTAATGTTCCTTTTTACAGTCATCTTCCAACATATTTTCTTGATTAATGTGCTCATTATTTGTTGGTGTACGTTTAATGGATTTCAACTCCCCTCCTGACAGACCAGAATTTAAAACAAGAGTCCATTCCATCCCAGTCACATGACTGCAGGCATTATCAGGACACATCGAGGGATCTTTTCTATAGCTTCGCTTGTGTGCTTTTGTCAATTTCCCATAAGAAAACATTCACATGCGCTAAAAGTCTCTAAAACATACACACTGTACATGAAATCTACACGTCTTAAAGCTCTTGTTACAGTTATAAAGTAAAACTCAAAACTGCAAAGTCCAAGATGAATGAATCAGTGTTTATAATTGCACAAGTTCATTCACTAGTCAGTATGAAAACTGCTCATCTTTATATATTACATAAAAAAAGAACAAGAGAGGGAACAAAAAGTTTTGTTAGTGCGTTAATCATGTTAAATATGTCAATCTCTCCATCTTGAATTCAAAATTACATAATTGAAGCAAAGTATAAATAAACTGTCATCATTACGATGATGGGGATTTAAAAAAAGGAACACAATTAGGTTGAGAGAGAGATGAATTACTAAACAGAACCGAACAGAAGTGAGAGAAAAGGAAAAAGTCAGAAAAGAGCAAAGAGGAGAACAATGGGCAGCATAATTTTACTAAATGACATGTTGACCTTTTCCACTTTTACAGGGGACCAAAGAAAACAAACCCAAAGAGTGAAGGGAGAACAAATGAGAAGAAGGGCAAGAGATGAAGGGAGCTGCTTGAGCATGAGGTGAAAGAAGCACAATATTCACATTCGAGATGTCTGACCTTTAGAAAGTGAGCTGGAGAGAGAGACGGCAGTGAATGAGCTGATATACATGTAAAAGTCTGCACATAAAAGAGGACAGGGCGGCTCATTTAAATTAGCATTGCAACATGGCAAATTTGTGCATGAACAAATGTGTGTATGAATGAGTGCTAAGTAAACACACTTGAGCAAGCTTGTCGGGCCGATAAAGAGATTCCTCGAGAACACTCAAACTTTTGCTGAGGCAGAAACGGAACTCGGGAAGGAGACAAGACAATATCGCATTTTCTCGCTCACACACACACATAACCAGCCACCATCTGCGAATGTGCGAGATGAAGAACCTGGCTTATGATCACTTGGCAATGGCGATCACACAAAGTGGCCAATATGCTCACTAATGGCCTGTCAGACAGAAGAGAGACAAACTCCCACAGAAACCTTTGCACTGCTCTCCTCCTAGACCGCCTCTCTCTCTCTCATTTCCCTCCCATCTTCCACACTTTCTTCTTTTGTACTAGCCTTCTTCAAATATGAAGACTTAGTGGAGATTTGGCCTTGGCATGTGTGTTTAGCATATTAACTGCGTGTTAAACAATAAGAGGGAGAACGGAAACGGGCTTTGCTGACAGAAGAAACCATTCCAACATTTAATTGTCACACATTGTCCTTCATTAATTCATTCCTTAACCGGTGGCAAGATAATAGGATCCTTGATTCAGTGTCATTTTTTTTTTTCTTCTCAGAATCGAAGTGTGACTCACAGTATTGAGTCAGTGCAGGAGTGAGCTCAGATCTGACAGCTGGGGTGTAAAGAAACTTCAAGGCCTGGTGATATAGAGATTGTCATATGGAGGGCAGGACTTACAGCACGGCCACACAACAGTGTGACTTTTCTGCCAAATGAATAAACAGGACAACAGAAAGCTCTTTTTCAGATTAGCAAAAACCACTGTCCTTATTGTTTTCCACACCATAAATCCCATATTAAAGTCTTTTTAACATTTTTTTTAATTTCCTTACATTTAAATTTGACTTTTTGTGTGCAGGTTACTTGCTTTCTCGCTCTTCACGCGTTGGCCGAATTTTCATTTCCGTGAATTTTAGCGAGTACTGCCAACCGGTCCAGGACGACCATTCAATCCCATCGGCGTAAGAGGTGTGCTGTCCACGCAGGTACTGGCCGTTCAGGTTGGATGTGTGGCAGTTGCGATACCACCAGGCGCCGTGGTAGAATGAAGCACAGTTGTTCTCCGAGTGATCGTTGTCTCTGTCTTTTGTGGTGAACTTCATTCCATTGTGCTTAAGCAATGAATCTCCTGTGTACAGGTGCACACAAAAATAAAAGGAAAACAGCAGAAAGATAATTAAATTATTGTTCAAAAATTTGGGGTCAGTAAGATTTTGTAAACTGTTTTTCTTTTAAGAGAGATGAATACTCTGTTTCAGCAAGGTTACTTCAATATGTTTATACATATATATATATATATATATATATATATATATATATATATATATATATATATATATATATATTAAACTGTAATATTTCACAGTATTACTGTTTTTACTGTATGTCTGATCAAATAAATTCAGCCTTGGTAAGCGACTTTTTTCAAAACATTTTACAAATTTTACCAGCCCCAAACTTCTAAATGTTAATGAGTGTTTAAGTTGCAACAGAGCTGATTTGTGTGATACTAGAAATAACAATGTGAAAATAATCACAGATGATTTTCAATCACACAAACAAATGCTTTGCTCCTGTCTCCTACCCTCACACTTCCATAAGACCTCAACATTTTGCATCGGATGACTCACTCTGCATTGAATGATTTCATCAGACTTACCATATCCTTTTTGATGATCATCTTTAAAGAACTTGTGCGCAAACGCGTGTAGGTGCTACTCTATAATTAGCTGAAATGTGTTAAGTTATGTGTTACTGTATGTGTTAAGTTACACACTCCATGCTGTCTAGAACCTGCAAATGAATGAGTACTTTATTGACTGATGACATTTAAGTGCACACATAGCACACATGAGTACTACATTAATATAAAGGCAACTACTGTAGATAATTCCATGTGTAAAGATACAATTGTATACCAATAGACAAGCTTGACATTGTAAAGGCATACCATTTAAATAAGGTTGGGAAGACTTGTTTTCTCTTATGTTCAACAAAGCTGCATATATTTGACCAAAATACAGCAAACTGTAATACTGTGAAACTTTTGATTACTTAATATGTCCTTGAATAAAAAAATATATATAAAACAAATTATTATAATAATCTTACTGACTCGAAAACTAGAAATTAGACAAATTTCACTAGTACTTTTCAGCTTTTCACTTGTGCAGCTGTAGGCATCTGAAGGCAACAATGATGTGGATAATCTCCATAAAGTTAAAATAGAAGTACAAAATATTAATGAAATGAAGTATGCTGTAAGAGGAGCTAATAAATGGTTGAAGCATCACCCATGCATGCATTAATTTCTATTTTAGTAAATGGGTTCGAATTAACTACAATGGTACATCAGTAGATAACCATGCACGTATCTCTGAATGATAATGGCATGTATGTGCTGCAGCTTTCTGTTATTTTGAGAAGTAAAGAAGATTTGTATCTTGCAGCTTCTTTTTATTACAGCTATTGTGTCAGGCAAGTATTTCGAGATCCAAAATTCTTTCAGAAATCTGTGGGGCAAGAGTCAACTTGTGGGTCAGTGACATGTCTTCTTCCCTCAAGAAGTGTCTTGTAGCATCAGTCTTATCAGTTGGCATCAGACACAGGGTGTGGTGGGCCAACAGAAACAAACCTTCACCATTTCTGTGGCTGAAAAGGGGATTTGGAAAGCCATCCTGCCTGCTGTCCACTTCACTGGATTTCTTGGCAGGAGGGCAGGTGGTGATGTGTCTGTTGCCCTATAAACTGTTCCTATCAGCTCAACATGAACAGAGAATAACATCCAAACAAGAGCTCGAACAAAGTGTTCCATGGAGATGGAGAGAGACAGGAAAAAAAGAAAGTGTACCAGAATGAGTACAATAGTGGTAAATGTCAGGTGGTATTTCTAAACCACTAAGGGACGATTCACAGAAAAGGATAACATTTCCAGACTGAAAGCTCTAAACCTCCAATCCTCTTCTCTAACAGCCCATGACCTTGAAGATCTCCAATCTTCTGATCCACAGTCAGTTTGACTCAATAACGTCAAAGACAATACGCAGAGAAACAGATCCCAGACCAGCGCTCAATTTCCCAGCAGAAACGCGTGTCATTCAAGCTTGACAGATTTTGTCCGCAGCTATGGGAATAAGCCATTAGTCACACTAGGGTCACACGGAGCACACAGAAAATACTTGTATTGCTGCCATTGACATTTCTGCATTGAGAGTGTTATATCCAGACATGTCCTTGCAAACTCTCAGATTCAGTCACATGCTCTTGGGAATCACTTTTCATTTGTCAATGGGATACTATTATTGATGTGGTAATATCATATGTGACTTTCTAAAAATGCTTGGTATAAATGTGTAACCTGCATAAAACATATTGTATGTGCACAAACTTATGCATGGGCTTATTTGTGCTCACATGCTGGTGTGAATAAGGAGTCACCTTGACGCTGTCTGTATTTTGAGAAGTATTAAGCCCCACCAGGCCGGCCCAGAGCACAACTGTCTGTCAAAATTCAATGCAAATGATCACAATAATATTCTCTGTGCTGTGATTAGGGGAGACCTGTCAGGCAGCAAACAGGAATCCAGCAGCTCAAGGGCACAGAGACGCTGCCCAGCAGAGACCACCTGCTCACCTGACACCAGCGCTACAGACACGATCCAATTCAATCCTGGATATACCTGCTGTACAGACAGGAGATCTCTCACCTCTCTCCTTCACGCTCTCTTCATGGTGTATTTGTGTGTTTTCCTCTGCACCTGCCCTCAGAATGCTCTTTCTATTTCTGTTTATCTCACTGCTCTCTTGTTTCGTACAGGATTCTGAGGAGCTTTCCAATTCCGTTTGTGTCTGTTCTTGACATTTGTCTTACGTCAATGGTAGTAATCGACAGGGAAGCATTTTGTGTGGGTGTGTGTAAGTTTGCAAGGACTGGGTGATAATATCAGATTTCTAAATAATCCTGATAATGATTGTTAAGATTCTAAGAACTTTTCTTTAATTGCAGCATTAAAAATATATATTGAGATGTGAATAAGTTTGCAGTCTGTTTTTAATATGATGCAATAAAAATATAGTGTACCGCAAAATAATGATAAGGAATGTCTTGATATTGTATAATCCCTTGCAGATTGCATGCAAAAACATTCAACATGACCAAGTATAGTCAGAATCATACTGGCTATAGAAATTATTCAAATCAGCTGGTACTTTTTAATGAGCACTTAAAAAAAGAAAATCTAATCTGAATCAAATTTAGAGCTTGTGAATCGGAATCAAATTGAATAAGGGAATGTGTATTTATACCCAGCCTTAGTGTTTGTCTTTTGTGTGGTGATTTGCAGAGGATGTGTGATAGAGCTATGTTTTGTTTGCGGCTGAGAAGTGACAAAGAGTGAATTAAGTGCTATGATTATTCTGTCTATGCCACCGAGCACTGAAATGGACCAATTATCTGAATGAATAAGCACTTATTATTGTTTACAAAGATGTAATAATGCTAACTGATTTGCATACCAGGTCTTTCGAAGTTAGCATGATTTAAATAGGGCATACTAATTACACAATATTGAATATATCGATCTATGGTCTGTAAATATGTAAATATGTGTATGTACCTGCAGTTCCGGTGTAATCAGCAATGGTGAGAGGGTAACCATCATCCTCAGGATCAACAGAGAACAGTCCAACTCCAAACACACCATACTGTGCGAAAGCTGTGCTGTTCTCGAAATCTTCAAGATCTATGCGCAGTTCGTAGTTTCCTTGGATAGAGAGAGCATGGATTTGTTTCAACCCTGATGAGAGAAACAGAGAATTAATTTCAAGATTATTTTTAGCCATAGGAAGTATAATTGGATTATGAGTGTAAAGTATGAATTAGGGCTGTGAATATTTTAATATTCTAAGCCAAATAAATGTATAGTCTACATAAAGTTTTTTTTTTTGAGAGAGAGAGAAATATCTGTTTAATAAGCACTTTTTAAGTGCTATTAAGTATAATCAGGTCTATACTGCCAATATACACACCTTTGCTAAATTGATTTATTTTTATTATTATTATTTTGAGCATAAAATAAGTAATTATCAGATTTTGTTATTGTTGATCCTTTAGTACAATTTAATGAATTCATTTAAATAATGTTTATGTACTTACAATGATCATTGCATAAACCAATTTAAATAAAAGTATTTTTAGTGTTGCCTTTGTGAAAATTAGCTCAATGATTCATCAATTACTCTTTCTGCTCTCCTATTCGAATGAGATATATATTTATATTTTTTATATATAGATATATCTATATATTTGGTTTCACTTCAGATCTTTTCAATGCATTAATTTGTTAAATATGTAATAAAGTTACTTGTCAAAACATTTAGTATCCATATTTCTGTGCTTAGGCACCTATTGTATCTGTTAGTTTTCTTCTTCTTCTGCTCCGGAAGTCTATGGCAGCCCACAGAACTGCTTGCGGGAAAGTAATGAAATTTGCAACACACAGATAGAGGACAATCTCAATATTAGCCCCGATATACTTCCATTGAAATCGAAGAACGAACTGATATGACATTTTGACCAAAATCAGGCCAAAATAAAGTTAGTTTTGAGTTTGTTTCGGCAGTTCGAAACAGCTGACCAAAGCAAACTTTCTGGGGGAGTTCGTTTTGGCTCCTAAACACCTTTGACCTTCTATTGGTCAGTGGTGGTTACGCAGTCGGTGGGTGTGTTCAGAAACTTCACCTTCTTTGACGTGTAATTTTGTTTTTCCTGGTTCATTTCTGGCCTGACAGGAGAACAACATCTCCTGAATACATTGGAGTGTTGAATAGCTGAGCTGGCACAAATATATCCGCACCTTTATGACTCGTGGAAGATTCTAAGAAAGCATTTAATTCCTAGAAAAGAAATTGCAACAAAGTTTGGTGTCCCAGAGTTATGCAAAAAGAGACAGAGAAACATCCAAGACAAGTTTTCCAAAGCCATGAAAAGAATGAAAGGAAAGAGTAAAGATATATATTTTTTGATTGATTTGTTTATTTACGTGTCAAGCACCAAGGTGCCCAGCCCTCATGGGCTTCCAGCCCTCATGGGCTTTAAAGTAAAGATATAAGGTAGCAACTACCAAATACATGTGTTTCAAATAAATGTTACAGCATACTGCTGCTGCTGCTGTTGTTCTTTCAGTAAGCAAATTTAAATGGTATACAATAAATGAACACCAATAAAATAAAGGAATAACTGAAATTTCTTTCAACATCATGCTAAAGTTTTCAGACTATGAGCCATTCACACTTCCCATAAAGGATTGATTATAGAAATAGAATGGTTCTTTTATATTGCAAACATGATACTTGACTCGAATTGCAGCTAATCATTATTTCATTGTCTAGAATAATCTGACCATTGGGGCGTTGTTGTGTTTAGGGGATATGCGCGGGCGTCATGACACGTTTACATTAATCTACACCCCACCTCCAGTAGCGTGGGGGTGTTGGAAATTTCAAAAAACAGTATACCATCTCAGAAACTCAGAATGCAACAGGCATATAACAAGAGCATAAAACGCCAGCAAAAAAAAAACAACAACAAAAAAAAACCTATCATAGCCTCCGTGAGCAGAAACATAAAATCTGCATTATTATGTTAATTATTTGAAATGTGTTAAACAGCCAATATGAATCGCAAAAATAAACCAGATTTTTCCTATGTCTAGTATGAATGTGTGATTTATTTTCACTTTCTGTGGCTTGCATATAAAATTATGCAAAAAAAAAACAAAACAAAAAAACATTATTATTATGCAGAGCAAATGCATACTTTAAAAATTCATACATTGCTACTATGCATTAAAGCTGCATGGAAAACAACAAGGTCTTAAGGGAGATTCAAACTTTTCTTATTTTGTTGTTTTTGTTCACATTTCCAGTACCAGACCCATAAACACTGGGTAGAAAAAAAAATCTTGCAAAATCCGTCCTCAGACATAAACTCTGAGTTGAATTATCAAAGTTAATTTGACATGTAGGATGCAGTATAACTACAAACATATGAGTTTCCACACAAGGAAATTGATAAAGAAGAGAAGAATGAATGGAAAATGAGGAGGGAAACAGCAACTTTCCTTGAGTGCATAAAAAAGCGTCTCTTTTTGCTTCATTCAAAATATAAATCAAATTATTTATTTTTAAAAAGAGGAAAAGAAACCTGCTACTTTCACATGTAATTTACATAACTTTTATTCAGTCTTAATTAAATCCCTTGAGATTTTCCCTGAGGCTAGTTTGGAATAATTAAACACTGGTAGTATTATACGCCCTTCTTTCTTTCTACCAAAGAAAGGGCCAAACAGGCAAGTCTGTGCGTATAAAACTCAGGTGTGCCAGAATTTTCAATTAAGCATTATTGTGAAGACATTTCACTAAGCTGCATTCTGTCTTGAATTATCATACTGATTGCTCAATTAACAAGAGAGAGTGAATGTGAGTCAAGGTGTGCTGCTGGATGGCTTCTTCAGGTGAATGTTTCTTCTTTTATTATTACAAACTAAAGCCGAATTTATGATGAAGGTTCTGGGAACACATTAGTCCCCAAACCACAGCTAAGCCAACCCCCACGCACATATATTTTGAAAGGGAGAGAGAAAGTGCATATGATAGATTGTAAATACGCTCGCTCTTCTACAGCACACATTCTGTGCCTTCTGCCAGATGCCCTGCTATTGTGATATGGGCAGTCAACACCCATGAAGTCCGGGCAGTTCCTATTTGCCAGTAAACATAAATAGACACTGATATATTGAGGCAGAAAGCGGATTGTGTGTTGAGCACAAATTTAAGAGAGCAGTATAATAAAAAGCCTAAGGGCATCGGCAGTCACACTGCACACCTGTGATACATACCACTCTAAAAATGACATATTCCAGCAATTATGCAGGGAAAAATTGGGTCAGAACAATCCATAAAATTTCAAAGCTCCTCTAGGTTTCTATACACACACAAACCCACCCTCAACGAATACTGATATCATTCTAAAACAGGAAACATAAAACACTTATTTTAGATGTGCATAATAAACATGTTAAATTGTTAGTCATTTAAATAATAGTGATATATTCCATCTTCTGCCAGCTAGACAAAAGACAACATCTTGATTCTGATTAATGTGTTAATGTCTTCAATTTGCAGCTAATCTGAGTGATACAATTGTCTGGCTCATTAACAATTCATACAGACTGTGCACAGCCATACTTCTCTTTTTGCCATGGTTAAAGGTTCAAATATTAATGATTTATTTGCTTAGATTTGAAAAGTGTGTTGCGAGGGAAATGCATTGAGCGGTTATAAATATCCCTCAAGCCATTTTTCCAAATTCACATGGTTTTACTACAGGAAAAATACACAGCACTTGAATCATTACATTCCATCCTTTTTTCCTTCTGTCCTCTTTCAGTTACATTTCTGCAAGTTAAAATATTCATAATGCTTTTTCTCTCTATTTGACTGAGCAAAAGAAAAGGAAATAAAGAAGAGGGGAAGGGAATAAAGAACTAACAGGAAGCAATGTGAAGTGTGTGTTTGGTGAAGAAGAATGAACAGGAGGCATGAACAGTGCGATGGAGAGATGGAGGGCAGCGGAGAGGGCAGAAAGTGGAGGGGTGTCTTTGAACACCTGTCTATTCTTTCTCTCTCTCCCATCAAGACAAGAGACGAACAGAAAGGATCTCCCACAGACTTCAAAGAGAGAAGCTTGGGGGGGGGGGAATGCAATTTGTGTGAGCTCTTTCTCACACACAAACGCAACTGAAGATGACACACACAGAAAAAACACCAACGTGCTGACAAGATTCAAAGGTTTGTGATAAAAAAAGAATAATAATAATCCACATGCACACTCACAAATACGCAAAAATATCATTCTCTTTTCTTAGTGACTGCTGTAGAGAACTTTTGGAAATGCAAGCTGAATATTAACCCGTTGTTATGTCTCTGGCCATTCTTCGGCTTGACCTGATTTCCAAAAGCTGATTAAAGTAATATTCTAGTTTGTAGAACGAAGAATAAAAATTTGAGAACAAAATAAAATGGTGGCAAATGTCTTTATACATTTTGGGTAATTTAAAAACCTTTAATTAACATAACTGAACATTAATTTGCAATAGTAGCATTTTTTTTTAATAATATGTCAACATAAGTCAACATGCAACATGTGGATTTTTCATGCTCCACAGCTATTGAAATATTTTCCTTTTTTTTTTTTACGTCCTGAAGACCAAAACTAGATGAAAACATTGGGATGGATGCCCTGAGCTACACCAGAGACCTCTGGATCAGTGTGGATGAGATTTCATCACCTATTTTCACTGTGTTCTAGTATCCAGTTACAGAAGGAAAACCTAAGTTTAAAGAGCAGCTCAGAAAAAGTGACACCTGAGGGGGAAAAGCAGCTATATAGTCTCTAACTCACTTCCTGACACATAGTATGTGTCACACGTGTGTAGATGTTCAAAAGCAGAGAGCACAGCCAGATAAATGACTCAGCAGGAGAGCTGTATGCAAAAGCAAAGAGTTCCATTTGAGACATAATCTGTCTTTCCAAACATTTTCAATGTACCTCTAGTAGTCATTATTCAAAACAACCAAGGGCATTATCCTTGTTTCTGACTATAAATGGAAATCCCTAAATAAATAAGACATACTCTTACATGACATGTTTCTTTTTTCTTAAAAATGTGGTTTCAAGAAGTTGCCATGATGAAAACCTGAAAAGCAAGTTAAAGAGTGCTACAGAGGACAGATAAAATATTATAGTTTACAGTTTTATGAGTTCCAGAAAAAAAAAAAAAAGCATAGCATTATGGCTTTTTCTCAGTGAATGCTCTCCAGCCATATCAACAGATGAGCAAACGAAAAGATGATAGATACTGTAAGACCCAGGGGTCATATTTTCTGAATCAAAGGTACAGTCGTGGCCAAAAGTTTTGAGAATTACATAAATATTGGAAATTGGAAAAGTTGCTGCTTAAGTTTTTATAATAGCAATTTGCATATACTCCAGAATGTTATGAAGAGTGATCAGATGAATTGCATAGTCCTTCTTTGCCATGAAAATTAACTTAATCCCAAAAAAACCTTTCCACTGCATTTCATTTGCTGTCATTAAAGGACCTGCTGAGAGCATTTCAGTAATCGTCTTGTTAACTCAGGTGAGAATGTTGACGAGCACAAGGCTGGAGATCATTATGTCAGGCTGATTGGGTTAGAATGGCAGACTTGATATGTTAAAAGGAGGGTGATGCTTGAAATCATTGTTCTTTCATTGTTAACCATGGTGACCTGCAAAGAAACGTGTGCAGCCATCATTGCGTTGCATAAAAATGGCTTCACAGGCAAGGATATTGTGGCTACTAAGATTGCACCTAAATCAACAATTTATAGGATCATCAAGAACTTCAAGGAAAGAGGTTCAATTCTTGTAAAGAAGGCTTCAGGGCATCCAAGAAAGTCCAGCAAGCGCCAGGATCGTCTCCTAAAGAGGATTCAGCTGCGGGATCGGAGTGCCACCAGTGCAGAGCTTGCTCAGGAATGGCAGCAGGCAGGTGTGAGCGCATCTGCACGCAGAGTGAGGCCAAGACTTTTGGAAGATGGCTTGGTGTCAAGAAGAGCAGCAAAGAAGCCATTTCTCTCCAAAAAAAACATCAGGGACAGATTGATCTTCTGCAGAAAGTATAGTGAATGGACTGCTGAGGACTGGGGCAAAGTCATATTCTCTGATGAAGCCCCTTTCCGATTGTTTGGAGCATTTGGAAAAAGGCTTGTCCGGAGAAGAAAAGGTGAGCGCTACCATCAGTCCTGTGTCATGCCAACAGTAAAGCATCCTGACACCATTCATGTATGGGGTTGCTTCTCATCCAAGGGAGTGGGCTCACTCACAATTCTGCCCAAAAACACAGCCATGAATAAAGAATGGTACCAAAACACCCTCCAGTAGCAACTTCTTCCAACAACAGTTTGGTGAAGAACAATGCATTTTCCAGCACGATGGAGCACCGTGCCATAAGGCAAAAGTGATAACTAAGTGGCTCGGGGACCAGAATGTTGAAATTTTGGGTCCATGGCCTTGAAACTCCCCAGATCTTAATCCCATTGAGAACTTGTGGTCAATCCTCAAGAGGCGGGTGGACAAACAAAAACAACTAATTCTGACAAACTCCAAGAAGTGATTATGAAAGAATGGGTTGCTATCAGTCAGGATTTGACCCAGAAGTTGATTGAGAGCATGCCCAGTCGAATTGCAGAGGTCCTGAAAAAGAAGGGCCAACACTGCAAATACTGACTCTTTGCATAAATGTCATGTAATTGTGGATAAAAGCCTTTGAAACGTATGAAGTGCTTGTAATTATATTTCAGTACATCACAGAAACAACTGAAACAAAGATCTAAAAGCAGTTTAGCAGCAAACTTTTTGAAAACTAATATTTATGTAATTCTCAAAACTTTTGGCCATGACTGTAGAACTGCAGCAAAATAGCAACTAAAAGCTCAACACATTTACACATAATATGAACATGAGTATGTCATAAAATTAAACGGTTTAATTTTCCTCCATATAATAGAATTTTCAAAGAGTTTTGAATAAATTTCTGGTGATAAAAACACAGCCTTAAAGGGATAGTTCACAAAAAAATTCATAATTTACTCCTCACGTTGATCCAAACATAAATGACTTTCTTTCCAGTTTCACGCGCATTTTCACTGATATTGTTTAAATAACATTCAGACTAATTTAGTAATGCTTTCAGTTACTGATAGATTGTAGAACTCTAAGCTCCATTTAGCATATTTTAGCATATTTAAATCTTTTCTGCAGAATTGTGCTGATTTTCTCCCACAATCAGTGCTGAAAACATGACAAAAATGTGCTGATTTCCACCGGGAGTGATCCAAGAGCAAAACAAGATGATTAACAGAGATGATTAGTACACTAATGGAGGCTATTAAGTAGAAGAAAAAAGAGAGAGCAGCAGAATAAGAAGAGGTTGGGGATCTGAAGGGGAAAAAAGCATTTAAAATGGACAGAGATGATGTACAAGTAACTACAAATGCAACTTCATCTGTGCATCCACAGAGCTTCGGTTGGATTAAGATAAATCTTTTCATAACTCTGAGGTACTTCCAAACACAGCACATGTATGCTTAAGCTCACTTTCACCTCTGTGACACTGGATTGACACTAATGCACTCACTCACTCACTCACTCACTAAGACATCTATCATCTCAACATCCCCCCTCTCTTCCCCTTCATTCTCTTCTTACTTTTTATGTGCATCATATTTCTTAGCAACATTAAAACCATAGTCAGCATGAGTTGGTGGATTAAGTGCATGCGTTGGTGTGCTCGGGTTTGTGTGTGTCTGTGTGAGACAGAATTATGAAGGGGCACTCGTGACTCCATACAGAAAATGGATGCTCTTTGTTAGGGAGCCATAATTCATAGTGCTATAATTGATTGGGGAGTGTGAGGATTTACAACCAGAATGAGGGAAAGAAATAAGAGAAACTGCTGATAGAGACAGAAAGAGAGTAAGGAAAGTAAGAGAATGTGTCTAAATAGGACATGATAATGATCTCTCATCTCCTCTGTCATATCTTCCATTTGAAGTGTGAATGAGCTCCCAGTGAGTCATTTAACACTGTTTTCCCCCCTATCTTATTAAATCAGATTTGGATTGAATAAAACAATGTCCATAGATAATGTTATCAATGACAGAGCACGCCTTAACTGTGCAAAAAGCAGTGTTTCAATTTGATTCTTGTAACCAAGAAGGATCTATTTATTAGCACCAGGACACAGTGGGTGGAGCATATACTTCCAGGGGATGAAAGTCTGAATTAGGCCTGTGTCATGGCCAATGCCGGACTCCCTCTCTGTTTCTGTCTTCACAGTTCTGACTCACGGATCAGACCTTCAGACCATGGAATCAAAACCTTTTTCCCTGATTCAGTCCTGTTCAGAGGTATATGTGCAATATTTGTTTAATCTAATAAAGAATTGTATAGCTTATTTGGATTTTACAAAATGACCTTTAAATACTGTATCCTGAAAAGGGGACCCTTATTTATTTATGCATGCTGTTAAACACACACCCACCCACATGTGCGCACGTGCACACACACACTCACACACACGTTTGTTTTTGTTAAAAGTGGGGACATCCCATAGGCATAATGGTTTTTATACTGTACAAACTGTATATTTTATGGCCCTACACCTAACCCTTACCCTCACAGGAAACTTTGTGCATTTTTATTTTCTCAAAAAAACTAATTCTGTATTATTTATAAGCGTTTTGAAAAATGGGGACACGGGTTATGTCCTCATAAGTCACCCTCTCCTTGTAATACCTGTGTCATACCCATGTCATTATACAGTTGTGTCCTGATATGTCACAAAAACAAGAGCACACACACACACACTTTGACATTTCAGTAATAACTGACAGATCACAGCATGAATTCTGGTTGAGAAAAAATATAAAGAGGAGAATCTTTCTTGATTTATAGAATGTACATCTTTAACCGTGAGAAGCTCTTGCCTTGATCTCTCACATGAAAGGATTTTTCAACACATGACCTTCCTACTGGCCAATTATGCATTAACTGTCAGTCATGGTTTGAACGTATGTGTGAAACTCTGTGCGTGTGTACATTATGCCAGTAAATACTTTCACAATGTGCATCTTCTTTTTTTTCTATGCTCTTTCTATGGGTCCATAAAATAGAAAAATAAAGAAAACTCATATTT
Source organism: Carassius carassius (assembly GCF_963082965.1). NCBI lineage: Eukaryota > Metazoa > Chordata > Actinopteri > Cypriniformes > Cyprinidae > Carassius > Carassius carassius. The sequence continues at coordinate 30,589,011 of NC_081759.1, read as the reverse complement.
TTCATTAAATTGATACATGACCACATTCATGTCATCTTTTTCTCCCACATTTCTATTGACCATATCAGAAGAACTACAAAAATGAAAGAGAACTGAATGACTTCAATCCTTATTTGTGTAGGATGCCGCCTGGCTTTGTGATTATCGCTTGAGAATCTTTAACTTCAGGGTTGAAAAGTTTGCTACTATGACTCCTGCTTCTTATGAGACAGTGCATAATATCAGTGCAGTTGAGTTACTGCTAAGCAACAAGTGGTAGATATTTAATTCCAATCCTAAAGGAGTTTATGCTGCCAAAATTAAAATCAGTAAATCTATATAGGTCAGCTTGTAAAATATTGGTAGACCTGTACTTTTGAGCTCAAGCAGTTTTCTACTTTGGCAAAGATTGCAGCCCTAGACTGAAATGGAAGGGGAATCTCTATTTTTCAAAATTTAACCAATGTCTATTATAAAAGTAGCCCTATTTCACCCAACAAGAGCAGCCTCTACCATCACCATAGCTCCCATGAGCCTTCAGGGGATGTAATGACACAGAGGGTCAAGGATAAGGAAGAAAAATTGAGTCATGAGGGAATTTGACTGGTTAAAAGGAACATGATGTAAGCTTTATCTAAATCTCAAGGGTAAACAAGGGTGTCCATGAGTGAGAGAAGCTTTACACGGCCACTATGGACACTATAATATGGCTTGCTACTCTTGTCCCTCTCTCAGCCTGTGGGGAATAAGCAGAACAGGACACTATAGAAACTACAATGACTGCCTTTTATGCAGAGAAACAAGGTCTGTAAGATCCCACTTGACTAAACCAAACTGTATGTCTCTTTGATGATAATCTACTTAACACAATGAGAATCTATTTCCATGTATAAGTATGCCCTGGAGCGCAAGTGACTCTCTTGGCCACACCAGCAGAGAAGGGGGTGGCAGCATTAGAAACAACTATATCTTCATCCATGTTCCCATGGGCCTGACTGATGCCACATCCATCTGTCATCCTGTATCCGTTGCACCAATTTATGACCTCACACACTGTGTGTGTGAAAGAGAGTTACGTCCTTTAAATTCCCTGTACATCCTCTCCCTCTCTTTGTATCTCAGCAGAGAATAACAAGCCAGTCGCCACTGCTCATTTCATTAAGCGAGCAGAGGAACAAAAACACTCACGCACACCAACATACACAATAATGATTCTAGTTTAAACCTCTCTGCAGGTTAAGAGCTTGATTATAGCGCTTTGGCTGTCAAAAGCCATTTTGGCTTGCAAAAAATGGCAAACATGGCAATTTGGGCTTTCTTGTTGATTTAATTCCCACTTGCTACATGGAGTGAAAGAAAAGCAGGGGGAATAAGTTTCTGCTGCACATCCACTGATCATGTGGAGATGAATGTTTAGCGCTCTAATTCACTGATTTTCAGCTTCTACGTTGGACCTACAAATAAATGCATTAAAGGGACGATGCACAATCTGCTGTTTTAGCAAAATGAACCCTGACAGTTCTGTGATGTGTACTGTTGACTGTATGACTCTCTGCAGGTCTAAAAGGTCTGAAGGATGCACCATTCGGAAATTACTTCCTGAATTTAAAATGAGTTAGTAAACAGAATAAATAATTGCAATATTCAAGAAAGTACAAATAAAATAATTTAAATTCAAAGAAATTAACTGGATTAAAATAAATAATAATATATCAAAGTCTGTCAAGACAAGAATATAGGCACACATAGGAAAGGATATAATTGGGTGATGGGTGCGCAGGTGTTGGCAGCTTTTTACATTGGTAATTTTAAAAATCACAGTTTATGCTTACAGGCTTCCTCTCTGTCACAAACACAAACACACAACTTACCAAGCCAGTACTCTCCGGTGATTTTACCAAATCCTTCCCTGTAGGAGTCCCACTCCCTGAAGAAATTCACAGACCCATCCTCCCTCCGCTGGATTACCTGACAAAAAGCAAAAACAGAATATTGAAATTTGTGTCTATCCTTGTTAGTGGGTTGCATGATATTTTAGGTATTAAGTGGTCTTTTTTTATTATTATTATCATCTGAAAACAGGACAATGTTCTGTTGTATTCTGCCATATAGCTTGATTCACACAGTAATTGTTTCATTGTGTCATGGGGACATAAGACATTTTCAGCATTTACAGGGTAAATGTATAGACGGTTTCAACGGCAACAACATAAACAAACGTTACTGCGCATGCGCGCTTTTGTGCACCTAACTTAACATCCGGTAGACTTCCAAATAGAATCAATAACAACAGCCAAGTCCCTCTAGAGTAGATATTTTTTGATAACAAACAAAATATGTTAGTTGCGTGGATCAGGCGGACTAAATGAAAATGCAAATTCATTCTTTGCCAGCAGGAGATGTTTTAAAGCATAGACATAAATCGCGAGAAATAGAGGTTTCCCCAGTAACAGTTGTAAACAGAGCAGAGCTGGTACGCTCACACGCTGTTTTATCAGGCATATAACATGCAAGTCTTCCTTCAGAAATACAGCGATATTAAACACCTGTGCCTCGTTTTGATATTTAAACATATAAATGTAAGGAATTATTATTATTAAACGTGCAGTACGTAACGTTACTCATGTTTATTCAACGAAGCCTTTTTGAAAATCGATCAGTTTTAAAATTGTGGCGAGTCTCCAAAAATAAATAAATGTATGGGAAACACATCCAGCAGCACAACCACCTGAGCCCAACTGCAGTCTACTCATCACCTTGACCTTAACTGCGTTTGTAGAAGGCAATGCAGCCAGACCGATATACACAAAACAGACCGGAAGTTAACTTAGGGCCAGGCGCGTGCGCCCGATGAAACCGTCTATAGTCTGTGATTTTATTGCTGTCTGAATTCAAGGTCATTGGGTCCGAATCCACATAAAGAAGACATCATTTCAAAATAAAATTTTTGAATGGTTTTTAACCACTGATGAACACTGTAGGGTAACTGTTGCACTTCACTGTAATTTGAATGCATATTTATTACTGAAAAAAGGTATGCAATGCAATTTTAAAATATGTATTATATAGGGCATTCTCAGGTTTAAAGTATCACAGAACTTGCTTCAACACTGTGAATAAATCACCATTCGAATCCATGAGTTTTATCACTGAGGTGCCATGCAATTTATTTTTACATATGTCCACCTTAGAAACAATTACCATCCGAATAGGGCTTATGATGCATGTGTGTGAGCTCATGTGCTTTTGAATAAAGTACTGTAGACCTATGATTTTAGGGCTCTTCCTCAGAGTAACTCAAACTAAACTCTCTCAGCAGAGACTGATATGATACCTGAACAAACATAATGATGGAAGAGCTCAGCATTGTGATCTGAAGGATAATATCATTTAATGGAGTATGATTTCTTGAAGTATGATATCTGGAGCTATAGTCAAGACTGACTCAAAAGAGGAGAATTTAAAGAGCTCGTAATCTATTTGCATATAGACACAGTCACATACTGTACAGAGCCATGCAAAAATTTGAGTTCACTTCTATTTTGCTTAATTTATTATTAATTTATTTATAATTTATTTATTTTTTTGTTTTTACCATATAACTGGTTTGTTTCAATTTGAATAAAAATTTAATTTAAAAAAAGAACAGGAATGTAAGAATGTTTCAGTAACTGCTTGTCTCCCTTTTGCTTTAAAAGACAGGAGCACTTGAACTGCATGAACTCACAAATTTGTGTAAAAATCATAAAGTTAACTAAAAACCGCAATTTGAAAAGTTGGATCGACATCTTATATTGGAACAAAGCAATCCAGGTTATTGAAGGATAAAAACGTGTTTACAGTAAAGTTCATTTTGCCAGTATACAACAAGCAAAGAAGGACAATTGAATTAGAGTTCAACTTTAAGCAAGAAGGACATTAACCACAATGCATCTTAATTAAGCACAATAGTGGACGTGCACAGAATAAAAGAGTTCAAATGTGCAGCCCATAATGAGTGTCAAAATCGCTGACATTGGCTTTGATTGTGTCTGTGTGAGATTTTATGTGTGTGTATGTGTGTGTGTTTGTGTGTGTGTGGTTTTTTATGGCACAGAAGGGCATTCAGTGCAATATTCTAATATTGCTCTGCGTTATCTGTAATCCCTCCGGGTAAATGGCATGTTTGCAAACCAGATAATTAATTTAATTCAATTGATGTATAGAGAAGTTTAAAACATTTTACCAACTAATTTGCAGTGCATCCACTATTCTGTAAAAGTCTAGAAAACAGTTTCTGTGGAGTCTAAGTGATGTCAAAAACGGATGCAAATGACAACCACATCACTGAATGTCTGTTTATGAAAAAAAAAACACATTGCATTATAATGCACATAATGCATTTCATTTCTCCTATCATAGTAAAATGTATGATGAGTTGAATTCATAAGCAGGTGGACTTTGTTTTCTGTTGAAATTCGGAAGAGAAGTGAGATGAGGGAAAGGGGTTGATCCAGTACAGGATGACAGCTGTCAGTCATCTGAAAGGTTTCGCTCTCTCCTGCATCACTCATGCCCTGTAGCTGCCCTAGAGGCTCCTGGGAGATCAACCCTGTCTGCACAGAACTGAGGCAGACACCACTGTCAAGGTTGTAATTACACATGCATCCACACACACATACAATCACGCCTGGGTATTATCTTGCCTTTTTTCCACAGATTTAAGGCAGCCAAGTAGTGAAGGTCAAAGGGGCATTGACCATCACTGTCTAACAACAGTGTCAGCAGAGGCAGAGAATCAGACATAGCGAGAGATGGAGTATTAAAGGTGAAATCAGAATCGGTCGACCCCTTTCTCACTGTCCCTGTCACCTAACAGCTTTCAGGAATGAAGCAATATCTCTCCCACAAATGCAGGTAAAAAAATAAATAAATAATGCTTTTTATTTGTAATGTTAAACTTTTTGATATAACAGTACTATGCACAAAAATATTTAAAATTCTGTTATTAGAGATGAGTGGATCCTGTAAATGTAGGACCATAAATATGAATGTAATTTCGCACACAGCTTTTAATAATAATTCACTCTACAAATATAAGGAAAATGTTAGTTTGTAGTCTCTATCTATTTATATTCATCCGGAAGAAGGAGGCGGGAACCGGCGGACAATCAAAACATTTTAATAACAAAATAAACACAAAAACAGCGCACCAGCCCCTCACGGACGACTGGTGCGCGCAAATAAAACCCAAAACACAACTAAAAGCCCAGGCCTGGTCCTCTCTCGTCCTTCACTGTCGTCGCTCCAGTTTTATATCCTTCCATCTCCTCCATGGGCCTCGAGACCGGTGGGTCGAACAGGTGTAGTTCATCTCCAATCACTCCCCCGGCCTCGCTCCCATGTCCCTCGGCCCCGCCCCACTCGTCACATACCCCCATCGCCCCTCGCAGGCCGGGGGGTACTCCCGAGACTGCGCTCTACTCCCCCCCCCCTCCCTCCGGGGGGCCGCTCACGGGGACCTGCGGGAACCTGGGGGTAGGACAGACGAGGCGAGAGAAAAGAAGGAGACGGAAGGAGGAGCGACAGAGACGAGAGAGGGGAGAGAGGAAAAAAAAAAAAAAATTCCGGTTCCCAGACGCACCGCTGCTCGGCCCTCCACCAGCTGGGCGATCTCCTCCGCGGTGCCTGGCGGTGGCACTGGACGGCCCTCGGCGGACGGCACAACACTCCTCCGCCGCCCGGTGGACGGCGACGGCTCCTCCGGTTTTGGGCAGCCGGCAGGAGTCCCACGTTCCCTGCTCCTCCCCGTTCTGGCGGAGGCAGCAGGCTCCGGCCACCTGGCGAACGGCGCCGACTCCTCCGCTCCCTCACGGACGGCAGACGTCTCTCCACATCGTGGGCGGCCGGTAGCGAGCTCGCCCGTCCCCGGCAACTCGCTCCAGCCCACCGCCTCGAGCGTCCATGGCGGCACACTCCTCGCCAGCTCGATTGCACCGCGGATTCACCACAGCGGCGAGGGATCTTCAGCAGCGCGTCCCTCCTTCTCCCGGGCTTCGGCACCACTATAATGAATAAACCTTCCTATTCATCCGGAAGAAGGAGGTGGGAACCGGCGGACAATCAAAAACATTTTAATAACAAAATAAACACAAAAACAGCGCACCAGCCCCTCACGGACGACTGGTGCGCGCAAATAAAACCCAAAACACAACTAAAAGCCCAGGCCTGGTCCTCTCTCGTCCTTCACTGTCGTCGCTCCAGTTTTATATCCTTCCATCTCCTCCATGGGCCTCGAGACCGGTGGGCCGAACAGGTGTAGTTCATCTCCAATCACTCCCCCGGCCTCGCTCCCATGTCCCTCGGCCCCGCCCCACTCGTCACACTATTATTAAGGTGGGAAAAGAAGTCACAGGATGGCTCAATGAGCTGTTTCATGTCATTCACACAATTAAAAGACTTGATATCACCTCATATTATATTAGCCTTTTGACATCCTGGTGTTTACAGTAATTGATCTGAAACCCTTACAGTGCAGTGATCTGTGAATCTGGCGCTGTGGTCTTGGTGTCATGACTTTGCCATTTCACCGCAAATGACAAACTGCAACCAAAATGTCACTGCCGACCAGACTAATTGCAAATTCTCTTTTAATTAAAGTCCCCACCGAAGGATTATAGTAGCTGAAAGCAATGCTGTGGTGATGTCTGCTCTGTGGTTCTGCAGTACATTTTCTTCTGAAATCAATATCATTTTCTTGCACATGATAAAAAAAGCGAAAATGATTTGTCCTCGCTCAAGGAGGGCACTGATGTGTTTGCTTATAGCAGGTCAGTTCCTGAAGTGCTTCTTGACATTTGATGTAGCACTTGGGTTATGGCTTTTATATTCCTCAGAGAATAAAAAAAAAAATTAAGCCTGCATTATTAAAGTTCTGAGTTTATTCCATTAATTAAATATTCAGAAGACCCAAGTCATGACATCACGGTTAAAATTATAATTTGTGTAAGGTGAATTATTATTTATTTTTCATTAATAGCTGTGTCTAATAAAACTGAACTTTAGAGAATTTTCCTAGCCTTAAATTTAGCCTAGAGATTCACTCGTCTTTAATAAAAATAGCTGAAATATGGGCTCTGTTCTTATTGGGCTGTCAGTAAGAGAAAGGAAAATGAATTCACTTTTTTATAAGTTTGAACTATTCGTTCATCTTGAATTCCATCTGTCTATGTTACTTATCTTCACAGTTATTGTAGACCAGTAATCAGTCTCACTTGAATTGTGAGAATCCAGCTTACATATTGCATTCATTTGTAAATCCTCTGTATTCCTAATACAACATGAATTCAAAACAAAATAACAAAATCAATAAAAAACATTATTTATAACTAAAGACGTGTCTGTTAGGTTAAACATGTAGATACATTGTTAAAATTTAATACAAAATACACAGGGGCAGTTTCTGATCCCCAAAAGTAAATAAATCATTCTCAATGTGATAAATAGGTCACCTCTCTATTCTACTAGAAGACCTGTGTGAATTTTAAAAATCAGTTTGAGATTAGTAGGTTACAAATCACCAAAAAAATCTAATGCAGTGACATTCAGACTTTCAGTATTTCTGGGCCACTCTAAGATAAATTGAATCTTTCTTTTTCTTGGAAAAATGTATTCATTTTAAAGTTTAGTGAATCTTATCATAATGCCCTCTTGGAAATGTGTGTGTTACCTCAAGTTCAAGTTCAGAGCAAATGGCTAATCAAAAGATAGCACAAGACATTTTGATTTTTCAATGTCTCTAACACTGGATTACAAACTGATTTCTACAGACTTTGGCCTTCATCAGCCAACCACCAGCAAGATTACAGATAAAACATATTCAGCACTGCTGCTTCTCTCCCTAGGAGCTGGAGTCTTACAAAGCTTCACTGCGGAGTACTTAAACAAGTGACAAAGAACCCTTGGGTGACAGCAGAGAAACACAAGACATCTCTATTGCGGTTCACTTGCACAATGAGCAAGATGCATGAACATGGCGGAGGTGTAATAGTGTAGGCGGTGTTCCTCTCTCAGGTCTTGGACGGCTAGTGGTCATTAAGAGATCAATGTGTCTGTCAATCTGTCAATGAGACACTCAATGTACTGTATGTGTCTCCAAACACAGCTTTGTGTGCATTTAACTGCCAGGATAGTGTCAGCTGAAGGAACTTAACAGACAGCTGCTTAAGCTCTCATTGCATTCGACTGGTTTAATCCTACTCTGACTACAACAGAAGCAGCCATGAAACTGACCTACATTGGCCCCAAAAAGCATTTGGACACTTTTGCTACACTTACTTTATTGCATTAGATAAAAATATCAAACCAAGTGGCATTTGGGGGGTGGGGGGTGCTGGGGGGTTGGGGTTATGCTAAAAATATTTGCAGCAAACATTTGACAACCAGAAAATACACAAACACTTTTTAAATGTATGCTTGTGGCAAAAGTGTCATACCCATCAAAATTGAAAATGCATAGTTATCTGTCAAGTTCAAAGCACCACACATGAAATGAGATCAAGAAACAAGCCATATAAGGCTAAAAACAAGTAATAAAATAGATATCATGGCCACAAATTAAGAATTTCTTCCCACAACATATTAATTTGAGGCCACAATTTGTTCCCTCATTTTTTTTTTCAAACCGTAGATACAGTATGTTGTACTAATTAATTCCCTCGTCTTATTATAATGATGTAAAATCATATACAACTCCACAAATTAGTACAACATAGTCATTATTAATCTAAAAAGAGAAATGGTTGAGTCATGGATTTTTTTAATTGTAGCCAAATTGTCTATATTTCCCCTATTGTCTATTTTTGCATGTCAAGTGCAGGGATTCTCAGTCAGTCATTCAGTCAATCAAGAGCATAATGTGGCAAACAGGGTTGTCAAATAAGCATGCCTTTTAATTCAGTTCCTGAATTTGACTTACATTTGAACTGAGGCAGCATAGATAATGCAAAATTGCAATTTTAATTTGAATGTGAAGAGGCAGAATTCAAATGAAAACACAAATAGGTTGGAAATGTCACCGAGTGAGCCAGGACTAAAAGCAAAAGTGCATGATGCCCCTGGCTTGTAATTAGTTGGCCATTATTGCTAAATAATCCCCCTGATCCCCCTGCCGGAGCTCATTTCCAGATAATCACACCTGACCGTACATTATCCCCTACATCACTATTAGTGTGTGGAGACCTCAACACACCAAAGCATGAGCGGATAAGCTTAAATCAGCTTTCCAGTTTTCCACACTACACCACGGTCAGTGTTTAATCTGTGCTTGGCAGTGAGGCTGATTGCATCACAAGGGCAAGATCCAGTGCCTACAAGACACTCAAAACAGATGTCTGGTTTTAATCAGGTTGGCAGTAGTCATTGCCACTAACGACTCATGCTATGATGGCGAGAGAGAGATAGATCCAGATGGATACAAAAGGAGAATAAATGAATGCGGCAAGAAAATTATGGCTGTAGAGATACAGCTTAATGTTTCTCTGACACGATCACATTCATAGGGAGGTATGAGAACACAGCCGGCATGGATGGGAACATATGCTGTTTCAGCACACTTATGAAGCTGGGTCTTAAAAGCCACTCTTTTGTTCTCAGCCTGCTTACTTCTTTTTCCTTGTTACTATTCCCTTCTGTTGTCAATTCGTATGTTTATCTCTCTCCCTCTGTTCTCCTTAACCATCTTTCTTTTACTGCTCTGGACAGGGGAATTACTGGATTAGTATGGAGTGATCAATTGGGAGAGACATAATCATGTTTGATGTTTAATCTGAAGATTTAGAGACTGTCATTGGCAATCTTTACCATGGATATCTCACAGCAAGAGTGAGTGTGTGTGTGTGTGTGTGTGAGAGTGAGAGGTAAGCCGCGTTTCCACCACTGGAGCTTTACTCAGGAACTAGGGACTTTGGGCTTATACTCTGTGTGTTTCCACAGCAGGAACCAGGATCTAAAAGTTCTGGGTAAAAAAATTGCCCCTCAGAAAGTCCCTGCTGGTGAGGTTTTCAAAGGTCAGGAACTTTTGGGGGCAGGACTTGGACGTTAAACATGCTGATTGGTTGAGTTCACGCAGCATTGTGATTTCAACCACCATTTTTTTGGATAATTTTCAAAAGATTACTGTTATCGTGTCATGAAATATAGTTTTAAAATATTTCAGTTGAGAATGTAGTTGTTTAAAACTCAAATATGCGATTTATTTATAAAGACAGTGCATATTTAAAAATGTGTTTCGCCGATTTTGGGGGCGATCAGCTCCAAGCGATCAACAGGAGCTCAGTGCTCATGTTTACAGATGAGAGCAGTCTCGACTCGGCAAGAACTTCTGATATGTGCCACTGGCTCTGATGTCTCTTTAGTGGCTAAACATAAAATATAATTAGTTTTGGGTAAATCTAACAGGTAATCTTTGGTGTTTATTCAATTAATCTATTAATATGTTAAAATGATAATAAAAAGAGGCAGTACTGTTTGATATAATATTTTGTTTTATTGTAATGTAGGCTGTATACTCATAAGTAAATTTTTGTAGCTATTATTATGTTTAAATGAAAACGAAAGGAGGCAGTGGTATTTGCTATCCTATTTCATCTTATTGTAAATTTATAGTGAGGACAATAGCAGTAGCTAAGGCGAGCTGACTGATGTTATCAAGTACGCTGCTGTTTGCAGAATTACCAGACTTATATCGTCCTGTCCACAGGAGATCACACTCCCGAGTCAAACTTGCAAAGTCCGAAATACCGAGGACTTCGTATTGAGAAACACGGGCAGACGGGCATCGGGCATCACCAGACTGTTTGCCTAATCTTCACGGTACTTTTGACCACAGTGAAAACAGTAGTATACCGGAGCCTGATTCAGTAACACTTTACCATAAGATTGTTTACATTAGTTAATGCAGTAATTAAAGTGACCTTGATTAATGGTCATTTCTATATACACAAATACATTTGTATATTTTAACAGTAAAAATTGTAGAAGTTAACCTTAAATGATGCATTATGAACTTACTGACTATGACTGAAAAATAGTAGGCTATATTTATAAATTAACTGTTTTATAGTTAACATGAAACATTGTTTACATTATTATGCCCAATGTTAATTTCTACATATATTAAGATTAATAAATGCTGTAAATTAATTATAATTATTAATAACAACAACAATAATAGTTAACATAAACAGATCATGATTAAAAAATAAAAAGGTAGTCTATATGTGACCCTGGACCACAAAACTAGTTGGGTCAATAAGGGTCAATGAGATTTATAATAATCTGAAAGCTGAATAAATAAACACTGCACTGATGTATGGTTTGTAAGAATAGAACAACATTTGGCTGAGGTACGACTACCTGAAAATCTGGAATCTGAAGGTGCAAAAAATAAAAAAATAAAAAAATCTAAATATAGAGAAAATCTCCTTTGAACTTCATATGGAACTGTCCATATGAAGTTCTTAGCAATGCACGTTATTTATTAAAATTAAGCTGTGATATATTTGCAGTAGGAAATATACAAAATATCTTCATGGAACATGATCTTAACTTAATATCCAAACGATTTTTGGCATAAAAGAAAACTTGATAATTTTGACCCATACAATGTATTGCTGGCTATTGCTACAAATATACCCGTGCCACTTATGACTGGTTTTGTGGTCCAGGGACACATTTAATTTAATAACATTTAAACTTGCTGTAAATTAAAAAGAGTAAAAATACCATTGTTGATTGTTTGTTCATGGTGCTTAAAGGAGTCATGACCCACAATTTTCACTTTTCCACGAGAATCAATGTATGTTATGATTGCCTAACGATTATACACTGGCCGGGAAGCCGACCTTTAAAAGTGAAGCGTTTGTTTACCTCAGGGTTTGTAAAATAGCCCACATGCACGCGCACTCAAATACGAGATGGGATATACCATATATGGACACCGCAGCAGGAAGCTCGCCCCTTCCCCTCTCCCCCTCATATTCAGTCGCGAAAGACGCTGGAGTAGTGCACACGTGAGTTGCTCTGTGGTTGACTGCCAGAATCAACATGTAAATGTGTTTTCTCTACCAAGAACAGACCTAGCTATCAGAGACCAGTGGATTAAATTAATTTTTAATGACGCGGTTCCTTCAACCCTTCCACTGGCTTATCGTTACGTGTTTGTGCTAAACATTGTACGCCGAAATCCTTCACAAATTTGGGGCAATATCAGGCGAAGTTGGCACCGAAGCTCGGGAAAAGCGCCATTCCAACAAAATTCCCTGCAATTGAAACGGTAAGACTGTGTTTTTATTGCTCTACTGTGTGTAACAAACAGCATCTAACTGCTAATGCAGCTATTGTATGCTATTGCGTCTGTCACTAGACAAATAAACGAAAGACTGGAGGTGAAGTAATTATTTATGTTCCCTGTAAACGGACTGCAAAAACTGACTTTTGACTGCATTATAATGATTTCTTAATTCAGAATATGATCAAGATTGCGTAGGTTGATGTGTTCGGGGAATTTGCCAGTTAATAGTAACATTTAAAGCCCCTTAAATGAACGAAATGACTCGAAAAAAGATTTGTTCATTTTGATGAACGACTTTGAACAAGAGAGTCTGGCGTTGCCAGATTGGGTGTTTTTTCCGCTACATATTAAGGCCGGTTTACGGTGTGTTTTAGGTGGGTTTTCGCCTGGAAGGCTTTATAGAAATCTGGCATCCTACTGAACGAAGTTAAGCTGAGAGAGCGTGGCGTTCACAGACACCAGAATGAACGACTTCACAGTAACGTTCATCAGGCAGTAATGTGGTACATTCAGTTCATGTACGGCCAAAATATGAACGAGTTCATGAACTATCGTTCAATGAACGCGTCCAGGCACAACTCTGGCGGGAGCATTAGCTTCGAGGTATGGGGAATGGCTCCTAACGTACTTTGCAAAAAACAAATGACTGAGATCATCATGAATTCGGTTATTGATTATTTATTGCCTAATGCTTACATGAGGCCCCGTCTAGTTTGTGTGTGCTCACGTCTTATATTTGTGTGTGTGTGCTGTGCTCACGTCTCATATGAGTAACTTTATGTGCGTAGATAGTTCATATACATGTATGTGTGACTAGTACTTAGTATATATGCAAGCGTGTTTCATATGTGTGAATGAAGTTTGATTTAAGCCCTAAACGGCGCTGGCCGGGAAGCCGGTCGCGTTCATTCACAACTTGCGCCATGATGTCAGTTTGTAATGATATGCTAAAGCGTTACCTGCGGTGTCAACCCCCCTCCTTCCTGCAACCAATCAACGTGCCCCTCATTTGCATTATTATATTATTATAATGACCGTCCACGACAGCCAAAATATCGCATCAGATCTCGCGAGACAATAATGCCTACAGAGATAAGGGTCTGAGGAGCTCTGTGTTTATTTTTTTTCCAATTTTCTTTTTTAGAAGGGCCTGAAAGACTATAATACAGCTGTAGGTATCCAAGGTAATACGAGGGTATGACTCCTTTAATACATTCCCTAATGTTTACATACATAAATTTACTGTAAAATGTTATGCTTGATTCCATTTCTTGGAGAGATGTTTTTATGTGTTGTGGTGGCCAGAAGGAAACAGTCCATCACAACGCAGCACAGTCACCTGCAGCACCATGGAGAGCACCATCAGAGGACACAAGGTCTGGGTGAAACAGTGGTGTTCAGGACCAAGGACAGCTCTAACACAGGTGTGCAGCATTCCCCTCTGACAGGCAGCCTCAGCTGCAGGCTGTTGGGCCCAATTAGTAATCACATAAAAGTGAACAAAGAAGCCACAGTAGGGAGAGAAGAATGGGAAGGGGACAGACTCAGTGTTGGATGTATTCAAGCCCAGCCCAACCACCCTCTTGAAGATAGAGGCTTAATTGACGGCGTGAGTAAAGCGAATCTCCTTGACTAATACTACACCTCTTCTGCCTCTTTTCCAGAAGTAAATTGATGCAGAAAGGAGCAACCTGAGAGAGAAGTACCCAAGTTCAAGTTTTCTCCCCTTTACCCTGAACCCTGCTTTATGACAAATAAAGAACTTTAAGTTTGCTCCAGTGACCGTTCGGCCTGGTGAATGATTTACTTTGAACCCCAGAGCTAACTCTCTCAGCTTGTGTGTGTGAAGGTTACAGTGTCTACTCCCAAACAGGACAAAATGTTTCATTTAACAGCTTACACCACACATATACAGTACACTTATCTACCAATAAAGGTCAGGTCTGCACAATCCTTTTCAGTTAAATATAATACAATAAATCAATGGTCTGACATCTCTCCCCTGCTATGCTTTATTTTCTATGTCCATGTGTCTCAATTTCTCTGAGTCTAAAATTCTAACCCATCATTTAATCTCAAAACCTAATTGCATAACATAAATCCTACACCGCATAGCATGTTACCAAAATAGAGGCTTACTTTATCCAATCATTGCTACAAACCTGTGGCACAGCCTTCGCCCTGCAAAGAAAAACACACATTTGGAAATGTACAACTGAGCTATGGAACATGAATCAGCAATAAGAGACAGTCAGACATTGGTAACAATTTTTTTTTCCAGAAAGAGAAGAAAAACAAGTTCCCCCTCCCATCCAGTTAGATTGAGTTTCAATCTAAAACTTTTACATTTCAGGTCTTAGTGCTTTTTTAATATTTCAGAGAGGAGTTGTGGGTACTTTTGATAAAAGAACCATTTGATAATGCCGGATCACGTAGCACTCTAATAGATCTGCTCCCATAAATGATTTATAGAGTGCTCATTTTTAGTCCACTCCTTTTAGCAGATAAAATAATAATAGTGGAATACATTATCTCAGGGCAGAGTGCGGGTCAGGAATGGAATACAGAATATCGCCACCACAGGTGATAATGTGTGTGAGCTTGTTTGGTTTTTGTGCATGCATGAATGCATAGATGTGTGCTTGCACGTGTGTATGAAAGAAAGGGTAAGAGAGGGAGAATGAAACAGCCACACAAAATGGGCCTGTAATGCATGATCAAGTCAAAAGAGAAGATGTGAAACAACTTTCTTGAATGATACTTGTATTCTTTCATCTGTCAAAGCGGTCTCTGTGTTTGTGTGTGTGTGTGTATATGGCCATGTAATTGGTCTTACAAATTAAAAAAACAACTCTGCTTGGTTTTACCCAAAGAATTGGATACCTTTTTACCTGCATCTCTCCTCCTTTCTCTCTCTCTCTGTTTAGAATTAATGCTGAGGAAAAAAGTGTCATTCCTATTTATATGAGCTCACAGGCACTGGGTTTCTGGCAGAAAGAAGAGTTCTCTCTTTTCTGTCATGCTACCTGCCGAAATGAAAACAAGAGGCAACAAAAGGACGATGGCAGGAAATGCGTAGTAAAGAACGAGAGGATTGAGGGGTCTCATTTTGATATTAAAGCAAAGCTAGGTCACTGCACAGGCTCAAAGTGGCTCAGTCTGCAAATTCTTCCATTTCATTTTCAATTTGTTAAAGCGGTGGTACGCTTCACTGTTAGCTACGTCATCTGGACAGTGCATGACTTTGCGAACAGATGCAATCAATTACTAGATGTCCAAAAAAAAAAAAAAATGGATCTGAATGGGTGGAATTCATCTTTTATTTCGTGTGTAGTGACTGTGGACGAGCAGTCTGTAATACGAAGGCAGTGTGTTTTGGAGGACTGTTTAAGCTTAAAGCGGTAAAAAAGGATGACCCATTTTTTATACTGAACATCACAAATGATAGTACTGGAACAAAAGCGGCAGATAAAGCCTGGAATTATGGCTCATATCTGCATACACACGCAGTTAACTAGACAAGAGATGTATTCAGAGTTACTGTAAACGAAAGCCAGGAACGGAAATAAAGGTCATTATGAGTTGAGCGACCCAAGTGAAAAAAAATATAGGCTACTTAAATGTGTTTGAAATACATTTATTTTGGTGCAATTATATTTAACGTATTTATGTGTTTAAAAAAAAAAACAAAAAAAACAACTGCAATTGCTTTTGTATACTAAACTGGAGTAATGTTATGCTTAATGCACTTTAATTGCGTGGAAGTAGTATACTTCAGGTACACTTTAAATATCTTGCATTTAATGTCTGATATTACAAAGACACCATGCAATCCTTATTAATAGTGATATAAAAACACATTTTAGGCAAAGTATTGAGAAATGTGCATTGTGCAATAAAGAAATAGGCCTACTCCAAATAAAGTTTAATTATCATTTTTAAATCAGTAAGTTTTAAGGGATATGTCAATAAATATGTCAATAGATTTGAAGTATACAAAGTATGAAATAAATGTATTTTAAATACATTTTAGCATAGTCATTTTTTTATACTAGAGGAACACAGTCTTTCAGTTTCTATGTCACTGGGACTAGAATGTACTTTGAGTACATTAAAATTATTATTTGTTTAATAATTTTTTCAAAGGTCAAATTTTTGCATGCATATTTTTCTGTTGAAACACGCTTAAAATTTGTCGTAGGGGAGGGTTCTTTGGTTAGAATCAGGATTCTTTGGTGATCAAAAGTTCAAAAAGAAAGCATTTTTAGATAGAAGTCTTTTGCAATATTATAAATGTATTTACTGTTGCTTTTGATAATTTTAATGCATCCTTGCTAAATGTGACGAGTGGGGCGGGGCCGAGGGACATGGGAGCGAGGCCGGGGGAGTGATTGGAGATGAACTACACCTGTTCGTCCCACCGGTCTCGAGGCCCATGGAGGAGATGGAAGGATATAAAACTGGAGCGACGACAGTGAAGGACGAGAGAGGACCAGGCCTGGGCTTTTAGTTGTGTTTTGGTTTTTATTTTATGCGCACCAGTCGTCCGTGAGGGGCTGGTGCGCTGTTTTGTGTTTATTTTGTTATTAAAATGTTTTTGATTGTCCGCCGGTTCCCGCCTCCTTCTTCCGGATGAATATGAAGGTTTTATCGTTACAGTGGTGCCGAAGCCCGGGAGAAGGAGGGACGCGCTGCTGAAGATCCCTCGCCGCTGTGGTGAATCCGCGGTGCAATCGAGCTGGCGAGGAGTGTGCCGCCATGGACGCTCGAGGCGGTGGACTGGAGCGAGTTGCCGGGGACGGGCGAGCTCGCTACCGGCCGCCCACGATGTGGAGAGACGGCTGCCGTCCGTGAGGGAGCGGAGGAGTCGGCGCCGTTCGCCAGGTGGCCGGAGCCTGCTGCCTCCGCCGGAACGGGGAGGAGCAGGGAACGGGGGACTCCTGCCGGCTGCCCAAAACCGGAGGAGCCGTCGCCGTCCACCGGGCGGCGGAGGAGTGTCGTGCCGTCCGCCGAGGGCCGTCCAGTGCCACCGCCAGGCACCGCGGAGGAGATCACCCAGCTGGTGGAGGGCCGAGCAGCGGTGCGTCTGGGAACCGGAATTTTTTTTTTTTTTTTTTTTTTTCCTCTCTCCCCTCTCTCGTCTCTGTCGCTCCTCCTTCCATCTCCTTTTCTCTCGCCTCGCCTGTCCTACCCCCAGGTTCCCGCAGGTCCCCGGGAGCGGCCCCCCCGGAGGGGGGGGGGGGGGGGAGTAGAGCGCAGTCTCGGGAGTACCCCCCGGCCTGCGAGGGGCGATGGGGGTATGTGACGAGTGGGGCGGGGCCGAGGGACATGGGAGCGAGGCCGGGGGAGTGATTGGAGATGAACTACACCTGTTCGTCCCACCGGTCTCGAGGCCCATGGAGGAGATGGAAGGATATAAAACTGGAGCGACGACAGTGAAGGACGAGAGAGGACCAGGCCTGGGCTTTTAGTTGTGTTTTGGTTTTTATTTTATGCGCACCAGTCGTCCGTGAGGGGCTGGTGCGCTGTTTTGTGTTTATTTTGTTATTAAAATGTTTTTGATTGTCCGCCGGTTCCCGCCTCCTTCTTCCGGATGAATATGAAGGTTTTATCGTTACACTAAATATAAGTATTACTGTCTTTCACCAGAAAAAAAAAAAAAAAAAAAAAAACTTTTGGAAGGTAGTATATCTAAATCTTTTCATTGTCTCATCTTGTTCTTTGCTTCTTTGGCTCATTTCATTTTTACATTTCATTAGTCTCTCCTAAATATACACAAACACCAGTACAACCCTAAGACTACACACTATGACTGTGGGTGTCTTCCTTCCTAGTTGCAACAGTCTCTTGAGCAACAGAAAGTGGGACAGTTATGAAGAACTAATAGCCTGACAGACTGCATGCACCCTCTTTTGCCTCAAGCCATTTCCTCTCAGCATCTTTCTCTTGCTATCGCTCTCATTCTGTGATGCCACTGATTCTACTCTCTTCCATATACAGTGCACTCCAATATGCCCATGCACACTCAATGATTGCTGGAAGAGGGCAGAGAGAAACCATCTGTGCTGCTGCCACATATGAAGAAAGTGTCTTTCCTATTGTTTCTCTCATGCTCTCACATCCTCAAAACACCTATAATGTGTCATATTCTGCAATTCTGTGAGTTTTGCATATTTAAATATAGAGCAATGACTTCAGAATGTGATACGGTATACAGACAGATAGATGTGCATGCAGATGTCATTGATCCCTAAAGAAAAGTTCAGGAAAGAACAGCCTCCGTAGTCAGCAGGATTCTATCCTACACAGGGAGACCCCAGTGGATACACAATCTAAAAACCCGGAGTAATCAGAATAATGACCCTCATCATCAGGATCATATCAATCTCACTAAGTGCTTTCACAATACGTTTCATCATTTTAAGCAGCTAAACATGACAGCAACTTTGAACCTCCGTCTGTGAAGAACCTCAATAAAGATAGCAGTACATCTACATTTCTTTACTGAACCAGACAGTGGATAAGTGCTACAGTACATAGATGTTTCGAGAGATGAGATGCATAAAATCTGATATTATATCAAAAGTACATCTTTTCTGCTTTTAGCCTACCCCAATCTTGGTTTTAAAAATTAGATTTACAATAGAGGGAAAAGCACAGCTGACAGCTTGAAATGTGATGGATTAAAATAAATAACATTAAATAACATAATTTTTTTTTTTTGTTGGTTTGAGAAATCTGTGTATGCATTTTTAAACAGATAGTTCACATAAAAAAGAAACTCCTGTTATTTAGTCACACACATGTTCCATGCCTATGATTTTCTTTCTTCTGTCATCATTTACATAATTAATGTTGTTCCAAATCTGTATGTATTTCTTTCTTCTGAGGAACACAAACAACAGTGGTCCCCATTGACTCTCACTGTATAGAGAAAAATACTGATACATTTTTAAAACATGCTTTGTGTGACACAGAAGAAAGAAAATCATACAATTCTGGAACTACATGAAGGTGAGTAAATGATAAGAGCATTTTCATTTTGGGGTAAATCCCTAAAGTTTGTGTTGACAAGTGTACACAAGTCAACAGCTTATTTGTGCTAGTCCTAACCACCTTCAACAATTAGTAGGACATGCCCACCTCAATATTCAGATTAGTTTAAATCAACATAATTAACAATCCGACATCACATCTTGTCTTTGTGGAGGCTGTTCTTCCCCATGTGTGTAAATTCATTTATCAAGAGGCCTGAACCACATTCCTTTTCTCTCTTTTTCCCCATATTTCATTCACATTTAAAATAAAATAAAAGCCTTGCTTTGGTGTGATACCACCAACACCAATGAATCACACTTCAGAAGGTGCGCAATACTACAAACTCACAAAAGCAAACATGCATGTTAAATAATGTGACTCACCGTCCAGCCACCTCCGTCCGTGCTCATATCACAGTAGACCTGAAAGCCGGCAGGATAATGAGTGGGAAAAACAGAGTAGATTCCATCTTCTTTCTGACCACTAGCATATATATCACTACAGTCCCGTGGACGGGAGCCTTAAATGAGAGAGAAAGAAAGAGAGAGTCAATCACAAAAAACCACAAAGACTCGATAACCGGATGGTTACAAGATAGCAAATAGCTAAACTAGGCCAAGGCTAATTTAATGACCAAAGGAATATTGCTATAGGTTAGCCAATATAATTTTGCACAGATTTTTCCAAGGCAGCTGGCGCTTCTCAGTTTACTGGTCTCTGTTCCCAAAAGAGCGATCCTTTTCCCTGATTATAGAAAACACTCTCCCCTTCACTGGCACACACTTGCATACAAGCGTCTGCTCCATACTGAGGTTCATTACAAGCCACACCTGTGGCTCCAGCAGACACATCAAGACCTTAAAAGTAAAGTGGTAAAATGCTTTCAGACACATTAGGCCTCCCGAGAGCACAATTTAAGTACAGACACTTTCCTTTGGCTTCCAGTGACTCGTCTAATGAGAATTCAGATCAGCGGGGGCAAAAAAAGAAGACAATAGTTATGTGTGCTTTTTAAACACAGTTTTCCGTGAAATTGTCTGATGTTCTTTGGATCGAGAATCAATGAGTCAACAGTGAGAGGAGGATCAGAGCGCCTTTGCTTGGGGGACCAACGTGCTTGTGATTCTGAGTTAATGTCAGAGTACATGAGCTGCATCTGAATCGCTGCTCACCGGACCATAGAACTTTCAAAGCCAATCACCTGAGCAAAAAATGCCATGTGACTCAATCTTGAGCTACAGGAAGTAGTAATAGCGTAAGTAGTAGAGAGCATGCTACTATGCTTTTCTGAATTTGACTCCTCACTGGCAACTATCATTCACTGTGATGTCAAAAACATGATAGGGAACAGTCAATTGAATGTTTTTAAGAGTAATAAATACTTTTATTCTGCAAGTATGCCTTAAAGGGGTCATCGGATGCCTGTTTTCTAAAAGTTGATATGACTCTTTAGGGTCTTAATGAAAAATGTATAACATGCTTTGGTTAAAATTTCTCAATGGTAGTCTTTTTACCATGTCAAAAATAGTTCTGCAAACAGCAACCCGTATTGTTGCATGATCCTTTAAATGATATTGAGCTCTGCTCACCCCGTCCCTCTTTCCCGTGGAGGGGACGAGCCATACTGTTCATTTTAGCTGCATTTAGCCACAAAACTTGCTAACTAGCACGTTATAAGGAAAGGTGATTTGCAAAGATTCATAAAAGAAAACATATATTCACTTCCTCTGTAGGTGAAACTGGATCACAAATGACTTGCATGAAAATAAACGCATTTAGGCAGATCGGGAGTGCATTCCCTTCAAAAACAACAGTAATCCACTGCGTATTAAATGGCTCAGATGTCGGGAGTAAATGATGACTGCTGACTGCTATGTACATTATTACATCCTACAATAGAACACATCAGTTGCTTAGGAGCCATTATTGTCTACCCCTGCTCTGCGTCCAAACAGTCACGGACTGTTTATTTTCAAACAACATGTCAATGTGAATTTTACATCTGATGACCCCTTTAAAAGTGACAGCAAATATGTTTACATTGTTCCTAACAATAATGTTTCAAATAAATGCTGTTCTTATTATTTGATGAATATCATGGTTTTCACAAAAATATTAAGCAGTACAACTGTTTTCAACATTGTTTTCAACATATTAAGAAATGTTTCTTGAGCAACAAATCAGCACATCTGAATAATTTCTGAAGGATCGTATGACACTAAAGACTGGAGTAATGGCTGCTGAAATTCCAGCTTAGTCATCACAGGAATACATTGCATTTTAAAATTGTGTTTTATATTGTAATAATTTTTTTAAATATTACTATTTAACGGTAACAACCCCGAACTTTAAAATAGTGTATAGTGGCACAAATGGACATCAGACAGAGAGGTAAAACCCCAAAAATGTTAAATAAAAGAGATGGTCAGGCAGGCTGGATCTCCTACCATTAGCACAGCCTTTAAGGCGAACTCCTCTGACTGGCGCCCTCTGCAGGTCAGCCTTCACTCTGGCCTTTAGACCTCCAGTTTCCTTCTGCATGGCATTTAGAGCATCGCTCACAGAGTTGACAACCTTCACCATGTTAATCTGGCTCTCGGACAGCAGCTGCAACAGATACACAAACAAGAACTATTACACTGACAGCATGAGCTAACAAGGCAACTAGCCAGAAAAGGACCACAGGCAACAAACATGTTCAATAAATCAGATAAGTGCGGTTGATCTCAGATTATGACATTCTTGAATTTTTAGATGAAATAAAAATTCATTATCATTTACTCAATCCCGTATGATCATTTTTTCTTCTACAGACCACAAAAGAAGATAACATGTAGAGTATAGAAAATAAAAACCATACTGACTTGCATTAAAGAATTTAAAAAAAAAACAAAGAAAGTCTGGTACAGGTCTGGAATGACAGTGATCATGTTTTGGACCTCATCTATATTTAGTGTTTACTATCTCAAGATAAATCAGCCATTGCCTTTTAATTGCAATCTCTTCTATACTGAGATTTAGTTACTTGGACAGCAAAATGTTGAATTATAGCTCTGCAGCACAACAGAAAACAAATATTTTGACAAGTGTGTGTCTTTGTTTGATGGCGTCAACTTATGGGAACTCTAAAGGTTAATTTCCTGGACACATAGAACGCTTTGAACCATTGATGTGAGCTGCTCATTGTCCACTGAAAATAAAAATCCATTGTAGCCCATGAGAAGGCAAAATCCGTCTAGGAGACAGGTTCCATAAGGCTAGCTGTCATTTCAGCTCAAATGCTTGACATGCAATAGAGCTGTAAAGGTCTTTGTGCCAGATTTACGGTGTGATTTTATGCTTGAGGCAGTGAGCTGAATTTGCTATTGCTTGTCTTCCTAGAAATAAGACTACTGAAAGAAACACACACACTGACATACGTATGTGTGCCTTTCCCCCATAAACTTAAGAGGCCTGACCCATTTTAGATAGAAAGATGCCTGTGTTCCTGTGAGCATGAGCTTGTGCTTATTTCATTGTTTGTGAGGAACATTCAACATAATAAATGAGTGCCCCGTCCTCGCCTGGAGCTCAACAATGTGTCCTGCAGTGAACTTTAAAGGAAAGTACACATTTTAACAGAACACACTGTCTATGCATAGTGTAACTGATGAGCTGTGAACATAAACTATACTGTATCATACAAAAATGTTCCCTTCCTTGTCCATAGATAGGCAGGTTTTTAATGTATTTATTTATTTATTTATTTATTTTTGAATAAATTAGGTTAAAAAAAAAAAAAATTGTTATTAAAGTTTGAAATATATGTTTTCCATTAAAATGTTAATAGCATGATATATATATATATATATATATATATATATATACATACATACCATATATATAAATATAAATATAAATATAAATATATATATATATATATATATATATATATAGCATTTTAATAAATTAGAATGTCATGGAAAAGTTAATTTATTTCAGTAATTCAACTCAAATTGTAAAACTCGTGTGCATCGAATTAAATAAATTTGATGCACACAGACTCAAGTAGTTTAAGTCTTTGGTTCTTTTAATTGTGATGATTTTGGCTCACATTTAACAAAAACCCACCAATTCACTATCTCAACAAATTAGCGTACTTCATAAGACCAATAAAAAAAACATTTTTAGTGAATTGAAGTCCTTACGGATAGTATCTTCATTTACTGTACATGTACTCGGTAGGGGCTCCTTTTGCTTTAATTACTGCCTCAATTTGATGTGGAATGGAGGTGATCAGTTTGTGGCACTGCTGAGGTGGTATGGAAGCCCAGGCTTCTTTGATAGTGGCCTTCAGCTCATCTGCATTTTTTGGTCTCTTGTTTCTCATTTTCCTCTTGACAATACCCCATAGATTCTCTGTGGGGTTCAGGTCTGGTTAGTTTGCTGGCCAGTCAAGCAAACCAACCCCATGGTCATTTAACCAACTTTTGGTGCTTTTGGCAGTGTGGACAGGTGCCAAATCCTGCTGGAAAATGAAATCAGCATCTTCAAAAAGCTGGTCAGTAGAAGGAAGCATGAAGTGCTCCAAAATTTCTTGGTAAAGGGGTGCAGTGACTTTGGTTTTCATAAAACACAATGGACCAACATCAGGAGATGACATTGCACCCCAAAACATCACAGACTGTGGAAACCTAACACTGGACTTCAAGCAAATTGGGCTATGAGCTTCTCCACCCTTCCTCCAGACTCTAGGACCTTGGTTTCCAAATGAAATACAAAACTTGCTCTCATCTGAAAAGAGGACTTTGGACCAATGGGCAACAGTCCAGTTCTTCTTCTCCTTAGCCCAGGTAAGATGCCAATGTTGTCTGTGGTTTGAGGAGTGGCTTAACAAGAGGAATATGACAACTGTAGCCAAAATCCTTGACACATCTGTATGCCTTGACCCCAGCCTCAGTCCATTCCATGCGAAGTTCACTCAAATTCTTGAATCGATTTTGCTTGACAATTCTCATAAGGCTGCGGTTCTCTCAGTTGGTTGTGCATCTTTTTCTACCACACTTTTTCCTTTCACTCAACTTTCTGTTAACATGCTTGGATACAGCACTCTGTGAACAGCCAGCAATGAGTGTTTGTGGCTTACCCTCCTTGTGAAGGGGTCAGTGATTGTCTTCTGGACAACTGTCAGATCAGCAGTCTTCCCCATTATTGTGTAGCCTAGTGAACCAAACTGAGAGACCATTTTGAAGGCTCAGGAAACCTTTGCAGATGTTTTGAGTTGATTAGCTGATTGGCTGTCACCATATTCTAATTTGTTGAATTGGTGGGTTTTAGTTAAATATGAGCCAAAATCATCACAATTAAAAGAACCAAAGACTTAAACTACTTCAGTCCGTATGCACTGAAATTATTTAATACACAAGTTTCACAATTTGAGTTGAATTATTGAAATAAATTAACTTTTCCATGACATTTTAATTTACTGAAATGCACCTATATATATATATATATATATATATATATATATATATATATATATATATATACACATGTATATATCGATGGTCCTAAATAGGGCACAACAGGATAAGACATTTTTGAAAGACTTCCACATTTACACTCAGTTTCCAAACAGGTAAAGTGACAAATACATGTATACTCTGAAAGCACTCCAGAAGACATCTGATTTTATTACTGGATGCTTAAAGTTTTAAACAGCTTATTGTACAGGTAAATTAATCCGCATTCTAATCTAATGTGCTGCTGCACTGTAACGTACACACATAAGATAACAGCCAGTAACTCGTATGTCACACACAGATTGCGTGCACAGAATCATTCAGCCCAAAAATGTATTGTCAACACTATTCTGTAATTTCTCAATAAAATAGCTTAGAAACTGAAAATTTCAAGAATACATTTCTTAATAACTGAGTCCCACAGCTTCACTACTAGTAGAGAGATGCTACCAGGTAGAATTAAATCACACACACACAATTGCTCTTACTAATGCATTCATATGAATGTAATCTTTACTGTGCTACTTTATCTGTATCTGATTTAAAACGAGCAGAAATCTGTGAGATATAACAACCCAAAGACAAAAGAAATTATAAAAATTAGATGTTATAGTAGCAACAGCGATGTGGGCAGCTCTGTGTCATATGCCATAGTTGACAAGTAGTTAATCGTTTGACAGCACTATTATATATTGTAACCATGCAAATTAATTTACTGTCACTTTTAATCAATTTAATGCATCCTTGCAGAATAAAAGCCTTAACCCTCTGGAGTCCACTCATTGTATCATATATATATATCAATGTTGTAAACAGAAAATAGACAGGACTGTTACTAATACACTGCACCACACCAAACTATGTTCTCTGGACCCCTTGACTATAAGTGCACTGGACCCTATAGAACATGGTTGGTTTCACACTTGCACAAACACACACATGCTAGTGCATTAACAGTGTAAAGCCCATAGGAGATACCCTTTATATAAAGGCCTTTTTCAGGGTTATATGGAGTTGATTGACAGTGTAGAATTACTTCCTTTAATGGTAGAGTGTAAATAGAATAGTTGCTGAAGCTAAAATGCCACTAGAGCTAAAATAGATTCACACAGAGCTCAATGCTTTCATTCCTCACCAATATTTCTCACTTTTATAGGTGATGCCATTTAATCTCTGAGGGGGAGGTGGAGTTACATTCCGTCTGCGTGCACATATCCTGCTGCTTCATAAAGCGTATGTACTAAAATGCTATCATCTGTAACCTGTAACCTTACCTCAGTGCACTATCAGAGCTAGTTTCCCCACAAATTAACAATTAAACTGGCATCACAATTTAATACCAAGCTGGGTTTAATCTGTGACGAGGGAACTGTCTGTTTTTCATTTTTCATGCAAAGTGAGATAATTACAGGTATAAGTGCCCTTAAGTAATAAGGTTTGATAAATTTAGGGATGACACATTTTTAACATGGTTTCTAGGGTAACCGCACACCCTCTTCTGCCTCTTTTTCTACACTCATCAATTGTGGTTCAAGCCTGTGCTGAGTGTTGCTTTCTGTGCTCCTTTCCAGAATTCACAAATCCATCTATTCATCCAAACTGTATCAAAGCTCAACCAAAAAAAAAGAAAAAGTATGAAACAGAAAGACCCCTCACAATTACACACACACACACACACACATGCTCACACACAAACACAGGTCACCATTGCTGTCTAAATGTTATCAGAAAACGGAGGATTATTTTCTATTCAGGGGGGATTTTGCTAACACTTTTCTCTGTTGCACAGGTGTTTGGTAGTGATAAACAACTCTCTTTCACTCCTACCTGCTGTGTGTGTTTGTCAGCGTGTGTGCATCTGTGTGTGTGTACGTGTGTTTGTTTGACAGATTTGGTGTGTAGGAGCTTGTCAGTAACTCGTGGTTAGAGAGAGATGGTGTTAATCCTAAACCTTAAGTCTTCGTAATTCAGATTAAAGTCAGGCTTTAACTTGGTGGTAATTCACTTAACACTAAAAAACAGGCGGCATCTGCTGTTCCCTAGCCCTGAAACTGTAGTCTATAGAGGAAGAAGTGGTACAGCAGTTGCCATCTAGTGTATCAATGTCCTCATATCAGCCTTCTCCGTCCTCAGCTGGCAATAACAGTGTATGTGACCATAACACTAGAATCGTGCATAATGCAGTCTGAGTACAATATGTTACAGGATGCAACTGTGAAAGCCAACACATTCATAAAATGCCCTGGAGCAACAAAAACAATTCTACTTATAAAGAATCATGCAGGAAAACATATATTATCCAATAATAAATATATTGCAAAAAAAAAAAAAAAAAAAAAAGATATTTGGCACTTTAACACATGGTACACAGCCATACAAAACCCACTATGAGTAAATTCTATGTAAAAATTAATTTAAAAAGCCTTAAACAGTGGAATTGTCAGGATGGAATATTTAAACATTATATATATATATATATATATATATATATATATATATATATATATATATATATATATATATATATATATATATATATATATATATATATATATATATATATATATATATATATATATATATATATATATATATTTTTTTTTTTTTTTTCCCTTTTTTTTTCTTTTTTTACATTTTTATTTCACATACACTATTATTTAAAATTTTGGGGTCAGCATGAATTTTTTTATGGAAAATAATAATAATAATTTGCTATCACTGGAATAATCGGTAGTGTTCAAATTATATCATAAACAGTTAAATTCAATAATGACAAACAAACCAACCAACCAACCAAATCTTCATAAAGAAAAATTAAAAAAATATTTTTGGCGCCATGTTGTTCTTGTCTGATGATTCCAATTTAATTTGATGTGACTTTAAAATAATTTCATATTTAAAATATTAATTTCATTACACATTTTCTGCTGATAATGTCACCTCTGTATAGCATTAAATGTAAATTAACCTTTCTGTGGTATACGTGATTCATATGCAGCTTCTGTGCCTTTGATTGAAACTTTCGCTTCTGATATATAAGGACTATTTCTGAGAATATTTATCTCCATTGATAGCTTTCAGATTTCAAACTGGCTGGAGATGGTGATTAACAGCTTCCAATGGGTCCTACATTGATGACAAACGTATTTTGCAAATGAGCCACTGTTTGAGATAGTATAAAGTGTGAGAACAGACCAGCGGGGTGGAAGTTGGACTGAGGTTCAGACTCAGGGAAACATAGCAAGTGTTAACACAGCATTATTCTCCCCGAAAACATAATTTATTATGGATTATATCCATTTCCCATAAATTCAATGGTTTGACAAAAACTACTGCTGAGCTGAAGTCACGCTTGCTCAGTTCTGCTCATGTAGAGACTGTATTGTAACAGTGATTTTAGTTTTTTTTTGGTGCACCACTGTATCCATCTAAGTTATTGCTCCTAAAACACAATTCGAAGAAGAACTGTTAAAAAATAACTACTTTAAAAGAACTTTTACTATTAAAGGAACACTCCACTATTTTTGAAAATAGGCTAATTTTCCAACTCCCCTAGATTTAAACAGTTGAGTTTTACCCTTTTTGAATCCATTTAGCTGATCTCTGGGTCTGGCGGTAGCACTTTTAGCTCAGCTTAGCATAGATCATTGAATCTGATTAGACCGTAAGCATCTCGCTCAAAAATGACCAAAGAGTTTCGATATTTTTACTATTTAAAACTTGACTCTGTAGTTACATCGTGTACTAAGAAGGCGCAGTGATATTACGCAGCACCTGAAAATAGTCCCTGAAAATAGCTAAAAATGCTACCACCAGACCCGGAGATTGGCTGAATGGATTAAAAAAATGGTAAAACTCAACTGTTTAACTCTAGGAGAGTTGGAAAATGCGCCTATATTCCAAAAAAGTGGAGCGTTCCCTTAATATGTCAAAAGTAAATGGGTAGTTACTTTTGTCAAGAGTTTTGACATGCTATACAACAGCAGAAACTATTCTGAATAGCTTTTGAATTGATTCAGTTCAAAAGTTGATTCATCACACTGCATGATGACAAAAATGAGTTAGCCTGTTAACTGTCACCCGTCCCCTCTGTGAGACGCCTACGTTTAATTCACTATATTACAATTAAATCCTAATCTTATCATGACTAACTATATATTGTTGGAAAGGTCTAAGACTCCTAAATAGATTATTGATAAAAAATTATGTAGGAAAAGTAATAGATTCATTTATGGCAAGAGTGCACCCCAAAAACCTACATCATAACAGGAGTTCTGACCTTTGTCAAAAAGTCTTCTTTGTTGCCTTTTTCTCTATCACACTTTAGAAATCATCAGAAATTATACATCACTTGAAAACTTAAAATCTCAAAATTCATCCCTTGAAACCCATTTTAAAATCGAACATTGCATTACCATGAAAATGCTACTTCAAAATCATGTTACAAAATGTTTTCAGTTATTAATTATAAAAATGTAGGTTTGGATCATGCTCTTTCAAGTCTATGTTCAAAAATATGAGTTAACAGGTTAGTGAAGACAAAAGAGTGATTAAAAAGGTGAAAAACTCCTGTGATATAATCAAACATATATACATTTTGTTGTAAATTTTTACCAAAAATCTTTAAAAATAGAAAGAAATATGGCCATGCTATTTCAACTATCCACATGTTTGTACTTCTAAAGATGCAGCTGTTCTGCATATGTGTGCATCTGTACACCATTACCTGTATAAGTCTGCTCTGTTCAGTCTGCAGTGTATTAAGGTCCTGTCCCAGGTTGCTTTGCCCTCTTCTGAGAGACTCATAGTCCATCTTCAGCTGTCCCGCATGGGCAGACAGCTTAGCAACTTCCTCTGCCAAGTTAACCAATAGCGCTCGATCCTGACCTTTGACGGACTTGAGATCCGTATCGTGGTCTGTGAGCGAATGCAGCAAAGATGTCTGCACGCCTTCCAGCCGAAGGAAATTACTGTTATAATCAGGGCAGTTGGGGTCGATGAAGATATTGATGCGTGATCCATCACCCCTCTCGACTGTCACCAACGCATTGGCTTCATCCTGATTGGTGCTAATATGAGGAGGGCCATCCGACATGGGGGGAGCCTGGTAGTGGTTCATAAGAAGAATGGTCCCCGTCACTGTGACTGCAAGCAGAACGGCCACGAAGAGAAGGATGGTACATAGCAGATAGCTACAACTCATCCTCTGCAGACAGACAGAGACAGAAGAAAAAAAAGACACAGAGAGACAAAGAGAGTTGAAGCCATCATAACAACATAATCATCATTACCATTTTTGCAGAACAGAAAGTGCTTTTAAAAGCCCGTAGGGGATAATACTGCAATCTGACACAACTGCAGGAAAGACAACGAAAGAGAGATGGAGGTGTTCCTCGCCCTGCTCTCCTCTCCTTTTCACAACTTGGCATGAGAATCATGTTTGCTCTAATAATGCTAATTTCTTAGTGACATAGTTCCTCTTTTCTTGCAAAAACAAACAACCCTCTTTTCCCCTCTCAGCTCTTATCTGTATATTTGAATCAGATTATATGATGAAGAATCTCTGTAAAGTAATTTAAGTCTGAGAAAAGGGCTACAAAAAAATGTAAGAATAATGTAAGAATGTAAGAAATTTGTAACATCATGCCACACTCGGCAGGGTCATAATTTAACACCTTATTTTTCAAATACTGTACATTATTGTAGGTCCTCTATGCCCCGCCTCTCTCAGAAGCGTAATTTTTACAAAGTCCTTCCTTTCGACAAGCGCAGTTTGCTGATTGGCCAACTGACCCAGTGCAATGTAACGCCCCTTTTCATAATCGTGAGCTTAATCTTTCAAAATAAATGTAAACACCGTTAATAATGTCCTTAGTTTTACCATCAGTTCAAGCCCCAAAGAGGAACAGAGTGGTGTGACAGACACAGTGACTATTAAGACAGTTAAGAAAGCTGACTCTGTGATGTGACCCTGTCTCTCTCTCTCACACACACACACACATGAGCTTGTAGGCGCGCACACACACACACACTATGTGCAAAACTCCGCATTTGAATAGTCAATAGCAAATACAATATCAAAAACTAATAACAAAACATACTTACAGTAGCTGATTCAGAAGCAACCGTTAACAAACCCAACCCAAACTAATCCCCAAGTACGCCTTTAAGGTCACCACTTGGCTATCATTAAATACAATTAAAGCATCTATCATTATATAATAAAAAAAAATTCCTGGATTCCCTGCCACTCTGCACCATCAAATGTCAGGTTCAAATCTCGTTCCCATATTTTCTTAAGAGCCTGTGACGTTCAATCACAGAGATTTTGAGGCAGCCAGGAGTAGTACATGGATGCTTTGTGACCCTTCCCATATATTGAAAATATCATATTGTGAGTATCTGCTGACCCAGGAAGCTGTGCAATAGCACCAAAAGTTATACAAAGCAAATGTCATAACTGTAAATAAGTATTTTAATAAATAAGTATCATATTTGCATGTTCACAGTTCTCTGACGTTGGTTAATGGTCACATGACATGCAGGTAAACAAATAAAAGAATTCATTTTTTATGTTTTATTTTGATGTTATTTTTAGGTTAGTTTATATTTAATTTAATATAGCATTTTTCATGATTTAATCAATTATTAGCTTTTCATTATACTCACAAACCCCCTGCAGTTCCTCTAGAACAGTGGTTCCCAACCTTTTTCAACTCGCGGCCCACACAACCACACACATATGTTTGCGCGGCCCACTTAAAAAAAAAAATTTACTGACCCCGCTATTGTTGGGTTAATAACTTCGTACTCAGAAGCTAGATTGTTAAAATCGTGCTATAAAGAGATTTAAAAATCATGCGCGCTCAAATCGTGATTTTATAACGATTTATTTTAATCGCACAGCCCTAGAATGGACTGGCAATGAACAGAAAATAATTGGCGGCCCACCTGCAATACCACAGGTTGAAAACCACTGCTCTAGAAACACCAGTTTGAGAAACCTTGACGTAATGTTTAATGCACTTCATGTTGTTAATTACAACAAATTGAAAATATTTTCTTAAACTTAGTGTTTTTAAATCAATGTGGTACAATGTTACCCGATTTAAATCAATGTGATAAACAAATTAGGTCAAACGTAATCTAAAAGTAGTCTGATTATATACCTAAAATGTGTAATGGATTATGTTACTACAGTAACTACAATTTTTATCATGTAATTTGGAATCAGTAACAGACTACAATTTGTTAGCAATTTACTCAGCTCTGCATATACTGTAAAACATCAGATAGTAAAATTATGCAATCTACTCCACTGGTCTGTAGAGGGTTTTTTTTTTCTTTTTTTTTCACATTCACACTGGTATGAATGCAAGTCAATGGATCAAAATGCTTTATTTGGTAGTCACGTGTTCTTCATCAGAGAAGTGCTTCTCACAAATCTGAATCTCTGACCCATATATAGGCACCATGTTTGTGAGTGTGTGCTGTCAATGTGCATTATCCATTCACTCCCTTACCCATTTTGCGCAGTTAATAAACTCTGCTCTCCGTCTCTGGTTCTCCCTTTAATGGGAAAAATGTAAGCCACTTTGAGTTTACCATCCAAACAAATGTGTGTGTGAAGTCTGGACATGCGTGTGTGCATGCAACGATGAACTTGCAGTGGAGGTTTGCTCTCTGTGTAAAATATGCAATTTCCTGAATAAGCGTGTACACATATGTTCTCTTTTTTCCCAAACCTTCCTGTTCATAAATATGCTAAACAGCCACACCGGTTTTGGCCTATACTGATGGGTGGTTAATGGCTTGCTTTACGAGTTGGCGTTAATGATCGACTTCAGGAAAATAAAAAGATTTCGGGGAAGCACTTCAGTGAACAGTTTACTCAGAGAGATCAGAGATCTTCCCTTCTCTATCTCTGAGGACTGGTGGAACATGGCAAGGCACTAGATGTGATTTGCTGCTGGTATGATTTAAATAAGATCAAATAAAAAAAAATTTTTTGCATACATTTTGTTATTTACACTGGTCTATCCTTCATAGAATTACTGTACTTTTGACGCAGATGGTTTTGGTATTCTGTCAAGCAAGGAAGGGTTTTTTTTTTTTAAGCTTTCCAAGGAAAGAAATAGGGTTTACAAAATAATACATTAATAAATGAATGTATTATCATGAGCTAACAATGAACAACAACTGTTAAACTGTGTTTATTTTTAAGAATTTCCATAATATACTATAATATCATTATTAACATGTATTTACATGCATTACATTTTAATTATTTTTATATTGACATGTTCATCTGTTCATACTAAAGGACAAATATTATTTTATTTAACAGGTATGACTGATGAGCTTAAATTCTACATGTAATCCAATTGAACTCAATCCAGCAATGCTCCTTGGACAGTTTCCTTTTGAACAGCTGTTTCATCTAGATGAAAAACTGCTAAAAACAGATTCATGCGGCAAACCCTTAAAAGGTCGAAGGCAGTATTGATAGTTGGACTATACAGTATGAGCCATTCTCCCTGCAGATCAACCGTCATTATGACTGCTTTCTTTTCCATGTTCTGTTGCTGATTCTCTCCAGCTGAGCCTCAGTAGATTGATAGCTATTTTTGCTTGTTGTATTTTATTGAGTGAAGACTGCAACAACTTCAGAACTGAGTATCTCTCAGAGTGTCTTTCTCTCTCTCTGTCTTTGTCCCTTTTCCAAACCTCTCACACACAGAAACATGCACACAATATTCTAAGCACAAACAACACCATAAATAGGCCACACTGAGCATTTCTATATGCAAGGTCTGTTTTCTCCCATACACTGGTGCATTCACTTGAATTTTAATGCCCAGACAGAAAAAGGGTTTTTCTGCAAAAACTGAATCAGCTCTTCAATTCAGCACTTCAGTCACGTCACATTTATTTATATAGCGCTTTAAACAATAGATTCATTTAGAGAAAGCGGCTTTATAGTATTTAACATGAAAAAAACTGTGCCAGTGTCGCTTTCAGTTGGAATTACATCTTGATTTTCTGCTAGGAAGCAGCTCTCCAGTGTGGAGATAGGTGTAGCTAGCTAGTGACAGAGGGTCCTATTTTAACGATCTAAACGCAAAGTGTAAAGCGCATGGCACAGCTGCACTCAGGACGTGTCCAAATCCACTCTACTGCTATTTTAATGACGGAAAAACGGTTGGTTCGCTCGGGCGCATGGTCTAAACGGGTTGTCCCTATTCTCTTAATGAGTAATGGGTGTTTTTTGGGCATAACGTGCAATAAACCAATCAGTGTCTCATCTTCCATTCCCTTTAAGTTCCAGTTGTGCTCGTGCCATGACGGATTTGCTATTTACACAGCAGAATTTGGCAAGCGCAAAGACAGAACGCGTCTCTGAGATGAAACGGAGCTGCTCGTGTGTGAGCAAATAGATAGCCTAATTCTGATACATGTGATGACTATCCATTATGACATGTAGGCATATATATATATATATGCGGGGCGGGGCAAAATACACTGAGTCAAGTCAGACATTCGACAGGCAAAATTACTGATGTTAACACACAGGGAAAATATGTAACAAATGCCTCGCAGATACAAACGGGGTGAATAATGTTTTAATGTTTTGATTAAAAGATAGTTAACACTAAACGTCAGCGAAACCCTAACAATTCACAATTTTTACAATAGTGCTCTCATTATAAAGTAAGCCTATATGACAGTAGTTATTAATGTTCTGCATGTCTGTTTTAAGATGTGCGCGCTGAAGATGACCAGTAGAGTGAGCATTTGATAACACGTTTTTAATTAATGGGAATAAACTCATAATTTAATGTAGAATATGCTTCGTTATTTATACAACATGACGTTAATATTAGGACTAATATGCTTGCTATCTGCAAAAAGAGCCCGAATGCAAATGAACGTGTGTGCGAGGCTCTGAATGCGAACTCCTTTTGTGGACGCGTTCTTCACGAAACAATGTGCAGAAACACGGCAGATATACTCTAAAAATTCACAGCGTAATATTTTAATGGTGTTCTCATTACAATGGTATGTGTGTGACAGTCCAGTCATAGTTATTAATATTCTGCTTTGTAGTTTGTCCTGCTCGTGCCGCACGCTGTAGAGATATCACTGTAGTACTACAAAGAAGCGATTGACTCAAAACCATATGCATTTTATATCAGGTAAATAATATATTCACTATATATATATATACACTGGCTGAAATGTTTTGAAATCACTTGTACCCTACCTGTTCGAAAAAATCCAGTCTCTGCCCATGTCAGTCTACACTGTTAAAAATATTCCGTAAAATATACGGTAAAAAACTAGAAACCAGAATTATACCGTAAAAAATACAGTAACACTGTTGTAGGTTTAACGGTTTTACTTTATATTTACAGTTTAATACCATAATTTAACTGATATAATATTATTATACGAACTTATTGAAGCACTGAAATCTGTTTTGTACCTTTGTATTACACTGGTAAAGCAGAAAAAGCAGGTGGTGATGAGAGAGTCATGTGGTGAAACAAAGCCCATCACAAGCAGCTTTTAAATAATAAGATACATAGAAGGTGCACGGTGTCATTCACACAAGCACTAAAAACCATCATGGTGAGACTCATTAAACTGAAATATGCAATAAACATTAATTTAACAACATTTTATGTAACATACAAACCTAATAAACATAACAGATGAGAAAAAATTAAGAAGAAACATAGTTATTTCAAAGAAAAAACATCAAATTCAAACAAAATTTGAAATGCAACGCAGAGAATTCTGGGAACGTAAGTTACCGTTAACCAGTAAACAGGTTTGTACTGTAGCATTTTCACAGTTTTTTGCTGTTAAAATCACAGTCATTTTTTACAGTGTAAGTCTAGGTAAAATTTTAAATCCCTGCCACCAAGATGCTCCTCTGTCGGTCACGGATTATGGAAAGTGAAACATAAATCTATAGGGGTGGTTGGATTTATTCACACACTTTAAAATATTTATTTGAAGCTTCTTTCTTTTCAGATTCTTATTCACGGCTTTATCATAATAGGCTGCATATTAAATTATTGGGAGAAAACCGCAAGTTCTATTTGAGCGCTCACATACAGTATAGTCAGAATGGCATAATCATATTCGACTGTGAGATTGGTAGTCGATTCAGGCTCATTGAATCATCTATTTGGGGTCACCCCTTATATATATATAAATTAGCCTACAAAAAAATCTTATGCATTGCAATCCTTTAATTTGTAATATTTGGCATGTGTCAGGTTAGTACTCTGAGGCAGAGGTAAGTGGATTCAACACAGTCTTCATTTACAATGGAATAGTGAGAGGGAAGGAAATGCAAACTTGGTGCGGGGTTTTCTGGAGTTCATGTCCGCTGTGAAAGCCAGGTGAGTATGCTTATAGATCGAGACGTCAAAGCCACACAATACGAAATTTAAATCCTTGTCTCTTCTCTTGCAGTGGGAGATCGATAGTCGAAGGATCACTCAGGCACTCAGGAGATATCAAGGTATGTAGGAGAGTTCAGATCACGGAATATGCCTAGAGCGTTCTGGAAACAGGAGAACAAAGACACAGGTTACTTTCTCAAATGTGAGTATACGTTACAGCTGGAGTCTTCGTGAAGACGAGGTGAGTCGGAGACAAGTTCACGAGGTCGATCCCTGTTGGAGGCTTGACTCGCAACTGAGGTACTGAGAGTGCTTTTATACGGTGTCCTGATGAGATCGTTAATCTGGAACAGGTGTGGGTGCTTAACCGGGCAGGATCTTTACACTACCCCCCCACTCCTTTTCTTCGAAAGTCGTGGGGGTCTGCCGCAACGACGTGGAGCCTGGAGAACTTGAGGCCAACACCATGGTGGAGCCGACAGTGGGAGGAACCAGGGAGGAGCTTTAACAGGGGAATTGGACGACATCCCGAGACCGATCCACGGAGGCAGAACCAGGGTGCTTGACGGAACCAGCGGAACGGAGTGTTCAACGGACCAGGTTGACGTCGCTGGTCTGGAAGCCCAAGGCGGAGGGGCTGGCTCGCGTGCCTGAGGCGGAGCTGAGGACTCGGCCGACCAGGACGACAATGGGACGAGCGAGGATGACAGGGGAACTGAAGGAAGGGAGGAGCCAGGTGAAGCCAAAGGGGTGGAGGGTCGAGATGAAGCCGGAGACCCGGAAATCCATGGCGGAAGCTGAGCGACGACTGACCGAGGTTTGTCTGGATGGATGAGGGAGCCCGGAGGAGTCCTTGGGCAGACGGGCCTCGGTGGAGCCGAAGGGATGTAGAGACGGCGCGGAGCTGGCGGGCTGATGGGCCGAGGTGGAGACACGGGTCTGGAGGGCCGAAGTGCAGGGGACTCCGCGCAATCCTGAGCTGGAGTACTGAAACCCTCTTCGGGGACATCGAGAGCCTCATCGGGGACTGACAGGACATCGGGAGCCTCTTCGGGGACCGATAGGATATCGGGAGCCTCTTCGGGGACTGACTGGACATCGGGAGCCTCTCCTGGGTTTAACTGAGGATCGGGAACCCATCTGGGGCTTAACAGGGGATCATCTGTGGAAGGGTCGTCATTTGTAGGTTCCCCAAAAACCTCTCTGAAATGGCGTATGAAGTTGTTCAAGGACGAGGTGACCGCAGTTTCCTGAAACAATAACGCTTCAGCCCATCTCAACGCAGCCCCGGTTAATTGTAGGATCACAAAATAAATTTTTGATCTCTCTGTGGGATATTGGGGTGCGTGTTGCTCTAGGATGAGTAAGCATTGAGACAGAAACCTGTTGCAGTCGTCCTCCAGGCCAGAGAAGGGCACTGGTCGTGAGACTAAACTTGCCATATGCACCATCGTTGAGGGCTGTTCTTGGGTAGTGCTGAATTCCCTTTTCGGTTTGCGTCAAGCCTTCTGTCAGGATAGTACTCGGAGGCAGAGGTAAGTGGATTCAACACAGTCTTTATTTACAATGGAATAGTGAGAGGGAAGGAAGTGCAAACTTGGTGCGGGGTTTTCTGGAGTTCGTGTCCGCTGTGAAAGCCAGGTGAGTATGCTTATAGATCGAGACGTCAAAGCCACACAATACGAGATTCAAATCCTTGTCTCTTCTCTTGCAGTGGGAGATCGATAGTCGAAGGATCACTCAGGAGATATCAAGGCACGTAGGGAAGTTCAGATCACGGAATATGCCTAGAGCATTCTGGAGACAGGAGAACAAAGACACACAGGTTACTTTCTCAAATGTGAGTATACTTTACAGCTGGAGTCTTCGTGAAGACGAGGTGAGTCGGAGACATGTTCACGAGGTCGATCCCTGTTGGAGGCTTGACCCGGAACTGAGGTACTGAGAGTGCTTTTATACGGTGTCTTGATAATCTGGAACAGGTGTGGGTGCTTAACCGGGCAGGATCCTTACAGCATGTTTGTGTGCTGCTGTGCGTACCTGTGTTTAATAAGCAGCATGTACGTGCGTTGCGGACCAGCCTATACTAACACGCTCTTTAAATAACAAAGAAAAAAACATTGCGCCAGACTTTAGACCAGGTTTGAGTTGGTCTATGGCGCAGTCTATTTATTTTCAGCTCCTTAAAATAACAATGCTCCAGCACTGCACCTGAACACACCTCTTTTTTAGACCAGCACGCCCATGGGCGCACAAATGAGCGCAAATGCATTTGCTAATTAAACGATGTGACGCTGGATGGGAAAATGCGAACAGCGCCTGACTGAAACTAGCAAACACACTTGAGCTGCGCTGGGGTGTATTATAGGACCCAGAAACTTTTTTATTAGTTAATCATTAAGAATAAGAATATTACATTAAAGGGATAGTTTGGTTTGCATAGATTTAAGCTTGATGGAGCACAGAACTCTTTTGATTATTATATTAATATGAGGTATTTTAAGAGAGCTACTGTTGTGAAGCCTTATCACTTACCCTTATTTTGTTCTATATAATTATGACTTACAAAAGAAAATGTTAGGCAGATTGATGCATCACTCAGTTTCTTTATCATTTACCATTTAATTAACTGTATGCAAAAGTCTCTTTGTCATCTCATTCTGTGTGCCAAATATATTTATTTTACATTCTAAAAACATTTTGAACTGTAATAGTACAATAGTAATAAGTACTAAATAAGTAATTTTCAAAAGTGATTACTTTGTTTTATTTATATAAGTTAGAATATTTGTAACTCAATATTTTAACTAATTGTAAAAGCTGAATAATCAATCAAAGCCTACTGTTTAAATCTGTGAAATAATCACCGATTAGTCACTTAATCATTCTAATGACCATTAGATTTGTAAAAAAAAAAATAAAGCAAATTGCATTACAAATTTTATTAGCAGTTATAAGGGTTGTGTTGTTTCTTTGTTTTAAAAAATTAAAAACATTTTGTTTATTTTCAATTAATTTTTGAATTTAGACTTTCAGTGTGGTCTCAGAGGTTTGGACTCACTTTATATGCGCCAGTAGTTCCGGGAACTAATGATATGTCAAGCTGTAAGTTTAATGGTGCGAGAGATTGAAGCCCTTACCTTGGGCAGTGTTTGTCTGACAGTGTCTGAGTCTGACCAGTGATGTTTGAGCTGAGAGGGGTTGGGCACACACTCACAGAATGACACAAACAAACAAACACATATAACTAATTTTGGTGTGTGTATATTCAGGTTTGCCTATACTTTGAGTGTCAAATGTCTTCACTCCTTGTGAGGACATTTTATGATTCCATACAAGTTAAAAATGCTCAAAAATCGGGTAAATCATGCTTAGATCACAATCTAATTTTGTGCACAGGATTTTATGAAGGTTAGGTTTCGGACACAGAAAATTAAAATATAAAAACAATGAAAGAACTCAGAGTTATATTTTATTATATATCTTATAAAATAAACCTTTGTGTATGTGAGTGTGTGTGTGTCCTGGTATTCACTACATCGTTTGGACCAAATGTCCCCGCATTGATAGTAATACCAGTACATTTTGACCTTGCAAAGCTTTTAAATCACAGGGTTAACCCCTGTTTGTGTAAGGGTTTAGGTTTAAGGTAAGGGGATAGAAAATAGTTTGTGAAGACCCATGAAAACCATGAACCAAAAAACCATGAAGACCCAACATTCGCTTATATTAAACTCAGCTGGAATGAGAATCATCCCTTTGCTCTGATAATGGCCTTTTAGTAATATAGCTCCTCTTATCTTGCAAACACATAAGGTCACATATACACTTTCATAAGCATATCATCAGATTTTCTCTTTAATGTCTCCGGCAATAACAGTGGACAATATTACATTAGCTTTCCACTATTTGGTAACAGAATCAGACGATTGAAACATTAGGAAGGACTTTCTGTATTCAGATGCTTTCAGGAACAAAAGATGGTCCTGTTCTAGTTACTTTTACAGATCTGGTGTGTTCAACTGAATAACACAATGGTGCATGTTAAAAATAGAGGTTGCTGTGACTCTAAAATACTCTTTTTATCTTTTAGACCTTCTTATTTGTCTACCCCTCCAATCTAACCACCTATAGAGACAACATTTTGAGATCAAATCAATTCCTAATGGATAAAATAAAATTTCTGCATGCATTTTTTCCTCATTTAATATATATATATATATATATATATATATATATATAAATATTTTTTTTTATATATATATATAAAAATACATCACATTATCAAAGTAAAATGGCCTGTAAATGTGATTTCACACTATTACAAAATATCTCATTCTCCAGTTTTTGAAAATAAAACATTGAATGTTGTGTACACTTTCAAAAGTATAGCCACAAGACATTACAGCTGTTACCATGAGACTAATGTGATAATAAAACACTTTCCAACCTTGTCTGCACAGTTTTCCATTCTTTCTGTTGCTGTCATGACCATGTACACTAAACCCCTGTAACTTTCACATGATACACGCATGGATACCATTAGTTATGAAGACAGAATGAGAGCAAGAGAGAGAGAAAGAGTGTTCCAGATCTGCATGTAAGGTGTGTATAAGCTGACTAATTGTTGAGCTAATTTATAGACAAAAGCTTTACACACATTCAGTCCTCCTTTTCAGACAAATCATAAACTTGAATTACACCCAGGGGCGTCGGACTGGGGGTAAAACCAGTACTGATTACCAGGGCCCCAAAGGAAGAGAGGGTGTCATGATTCTGCCTTCGTGTCCTGATTTTCCTGGTCTTGGGGCAGGATCATGACAGGCCCATGTTTTATGTGCAAGCACATGGCCATTTGTTTGGGCCATGTGCTTGCGTTGTCTTGTCACCTTACCCCGCCCCCTTGTCATCATCTCGTAATCATTTGATTGTTGCTTTCACCTGTGTCACCTGTTCCTGATTAGTTTGCTCCCCATTTAATCTCCTCATGTTCTCTGTCCTGTGTCGGTACATTGTCTAACCTTGAGTTGTCCGTGAGTAAGCCTGTTGAGAGTCTTGTCAAGTTAATAGTTTTTTCCTGTTTCTGTTGTAGTCTAGTTTGTCAAGTGTTAGTCTAGTTTAGTCATCCTTCGTCTGTCTAGCCCTTGTTTTGCCCCCTCGTGGGTTTTGTTTTTCCTGTTATTTGTTCATTAAACTGTGTTGCTGTGACAACTGTCTGCAATTGAGTTCATCCCTCCACCACCCATCCTGACAGAATGTACCGACCAAGAAGGAACTCAGCAGACAGGGGGTCCTCCGAACTCCAGCGACAACTGGAGTTCCGCAAACAATGCTGGCTGTCATCCCCTACTGACAAGAAGAGGGTCACCCTCCCTTACTCGTCCGAGGGTAAGTGGATCCTGCGGAACTATGCCCAACTATGGGAGAGTATCTCCCAGGAGGAGCTGCAGGTCTCCCCCTCGAGGTCCCCACCTTCGGCCAAGCTGCCAGTGATCCCAGAGGGTCGTCTCCTGGCCGTTGCAACACTGGGGGATCAGGCACATCCCTCCTCAAGTCCTGAGGCACCTCCCACGCCTGTTAATCTTCATGGTAAACGAGGGAGACGGACTTCGTGGGATTCTTCGTCGGAGTCATCCTCGGCTGAGTCAGCGCT
The DNA here is from genome assembly GCF_963082965.1 of Carassius carassius. NCBI lineage: Eukaryota > Metazoa > Chordata > Actinopteri > Cypriniformes > Cyprinidae > Carassius > Carassius carassius. The sequence continues at coordinate 30,547,092 of NC_081759.1, read as the reverse complement.
GTCTGAGACTGCCCATCCAACGCAAGTCACAGATCCCGCTGAGCTTCTCCAACCAGTCACAAGTCCGGCTATGACTACCACACCGCGACCTAAGAGGAAGAGGAGGAGAAAGGGAGCCTCTCGCCCTTCATCTCTGCCGGTCCCAGAGCCCGCTACTGCAAGCGCTGTCCAAAGCGCTGTCCCAGAGCCCGCTACTGCAAGCGCTCTCCCAGGTGCTGTCCCAGAGCCCGCTACTGTAAGCGCTGTCCCAGGTGCTGTCCCAGAGCCCGCTATCGTGAGCGCCGTACCCCAGTCGGCTGCCGTGAGCGTCATACCCCAGTCGGCTGCCGAGAGCGCCGAACCCCAGTCGGCTGCCGTGAGCGCCGAACCCCAGTCAGCTGCCGTGAGCGCCGAACCCCAGTCAGCTGCCGTGAGCGCCGAACCCCAGTCAGCTGCCGTGAGCGCCGAACCCCAGTCAGCTGCCGTGAGCGCTGTTCCAGAGACTGCTACAGATAACGCTACTGACAACGCTGTTTCCAAGGCGGAGATGTGGAGCGTGGGTTCTGAGTCAGATTCTGTGAGCTCCATTCCTCTCTCCGCTCCTCGGCCGCCTGCTACACCCCAGTCATGTGTCCTGTTGTGTCCCCTGCTGTTTCCCCGGTCGGGCTTCCTGTTTCTTCGCCCTCTGTACCCCTGTGCGTTTCCCCGGTCACCCCTGTCACCACATCACCCCGGACTGTTTCTCCCAAGACTGTTCCTTATGTGTCCCCATCGAAGTCTGCCCGGACCCCTCGCCATCAGCCATCGTCCTGTCCACCCAAGACCCCCAGTCCACTTGTTCACCCTGGACTGCCCCCTATGAACTTTGTTGTACCCCCGCCCCCCCTCCCGTGTTTGTTATTTTTGTTGTTTAATCCAAACCCTGTTGTCGTGTTTTCGTGTCTGCCTTTATTGCTATTTGTCATGTATTGTTGGTTTGTGTCTCTGTCTCAGTCAGTCATGTCCCGTGTTTGATGTTCCCTTGAGGAGCGTCTGGAAGCCGCTCCTTAAGGGAGGGGTTCTGTCATGATTCTGCCTTCGTGTCCTGATTTTCCTGGTCTTGGGGCAGGATCATGACAGGCCCATGTTTTATGTGCAAGCACATGGCCATTTGTTTGGGCCATGTGCTTGCGTTGTCTTGTCACCTTACCCCGCCCCCTTGTCATCATCTCGTAATCATTTGATTGTTGCTTTCACCTGTGTCACCTGTTCCTGATTAGTTTGCTCCCCATTTAATCTCCTCATGTTCTCTGTCCTGTGTCGGTACATTGTCTAACCTTGAGCTGTCCGTGAGTAAGCCTGTCGAGAGTCTTGTCATGTTAATAGTTTGTTCCTGTTTCTGTTGTAGTCTAGTTTGTCAAGTGTTAGTCTAGTTTAGTCATCCTTCGTCTGTCTAGCCCTTGTTTTGCCCCCTCGTGGGTTTTGTTTTTCCTGTTATTTGTTCATTAAACTGTGTTGCTGTGACAACTGTCTGCAATTGAGTTCATCCCTCCACCACCCATCCTGACAGAGGGCCCTTGAAAAGTCTGGAATATATATTTTCAAGGATGGGGGCATTAGGACTGTCTATGCATAGGGCCCGGGATCTTGAGCAGTTCCCCTGATGACACCAGTTAGCTATGAGATGAAGAAAGGAAGAAACAGAGGAAGTGATGAAACAGAGGGTGCATGTGGACAACAGAGAGCCTGAGGAGACTGTACTACCCATACTAACTTCAGAGTATTTTAACAGCCAAAACATTGCTGTTTTCAGTACTAACTATAAGAGAGACAAAAAAGACAAAGAGAGAAAACCGTAAGTGAAACAGAAAGAAAAAATAAATGTAACTTTATGAGTTTGTGTTACTCATATTGTTGCAGTTTTCACCCAGTGGATAAGTAAAAATCAGTCTTGGCAAGCTTTTCTTGGAAAATATTTTTTGGGAGCGTGTCTAGAAACAACATCATCTGTTAACAAAAAGTTTATCTGGCAAGAACAGGTGGCCAAATGCTTGGATTTTGATCACTAATACTACAACAACATGTACACTGTGTTACAATATTACAATTTAAAAGTACATGTTATACTTGTTACGTGTTATAGTATTACAATTTTACACACCAACACCTGTATTGCAGGTTTGTTTTGCTATGCCACTATATCCAAAAAACAGCCTCAGTGGTCGGCTTTTAAAATTCTTATTATACATTTTTCATATACATGTAGGCTCATATTAAATTCCAAATGATAAGCCAAATCCATTTTATTTTAAAATTGACATAAGACGTACTATTGAGTGAGGACACACTACAGTAAATTGGTTACGAATGACAGAAATAATGTTAAAATGTAAAAAAAAAGAATTCAGATTTGCCATTACAGGTACACACACACACCCCTCACAATATTGCCTTTTCTACTTGGTGAACATAAGACACTTCTTTCAAAAACAGTAAAAAAGAATCTTACTAGGCAACAAAAACACAAATTGAAAACATTCTTCATTTTCAGACAGTGCTTTTAGGAATTTAAGAGATTAAGATAAGACAGAAGCCTAATTCATTATTTGTAATATGTTTAATGCAAAAAATTTACTGAACTCAAGAATTAATACATTCTTCCCTGTAATTCTAATTAAATACACATCTAAGCTATAGAGCTTCTGACAGCAAACCAATATTCAATCCATCTTTTGCATATGTCACAAAGACAGACAAAAACAAAAACTCAATATTGCTGTACACTAACCCATCTCTCTACTTCAATATCATTGTTTTTTTATAGTCATAGACACACCTTGATGTTTTCAACAATCTCAACTAGGGCCATGACAAAGAAACAAAATTGCACATTGCACAGATATCCCCTAGTGAGGAAGACGAATGGATTTTTCAACCAATGCTCCTCTTGTATATATCTCCGCTCATACATAGGAGATTTCCTATGAATAATGCATGTAATAACATAAGAATCAATAGCATCTGACCAAGAAGATGAACTCTCTATCACTCGCTTTATCTTTCTATCTCTTCTCTCAATTTCATTTGCTCCAGTTCACCCGTCCTTCCCTTCTTTACCTGAGTATTCCGAGCAAAAGACTGGAAAGGTTTTGCTAACATGTACCCCAAAGGGATAGCAAAACCTGAAATCACCAACACTGTATGGTCCACATGAGGAAAACATATTTAACATACTAAATAATGTTTTAATTAAACTCTAAACATGCAAATAAGTTTGTGTGAGGGTTAGCTTTAAGGTTAAGAGATTGAAAATATAATTTGCTTAGATAAAAAAAAAACAGAAATTAATGGAAAGACTCCACCATGATTGGAAAACAAACGTGTATGTGTACAGCTGGGTGTGCTCCTTCAACACCAATCAACCCCAAATGCTATCGAGTGATGCCCATTACAAATATGAGATAGAAGGGCGAGGCAAGGACAGCATACACAAACAAACATAAGAAGGTCCACCAGTAAGACGCTGGGAGGCAATGGAGGCCAAAGGCACATGTAAACTGAAGCAGTCCAAGGGGTAGAACTAGGGGTATCTTGAAGCACAAATGGCTAAACTGGATTGTCCTGGTTTTCTCTTGCAATCAATATGATTTATTTACTTTGGAAGAAAAAGAGAATACTTCACTCCATTATAGGGACATACTCGATCGGACTCAATTAAAAAGCCTGTGGATTTTAGATCAATGCAAGGCATAGTTATGTCCATATAAGACGTTGTTATTGGAAATATGTAAGAAATTATTGACAAACTGTAAACACCATGAATGCAGCGGGACAAAAAAATTATAGGCTTGTGTGAGATGTATTTTCTGTCTAAAGTTGTGTTTCAAATAATGATTGCTTGATGTGGTTTCAAAACTGCAGTTAGCTTTGTGATCTTTAAACTAATATTGCTGAATGACAGCTGGCCTCGATCTGAACTGAGAGACCTCACAAAGTACTCGCTAGACCACAGTGGTGCATTTCAGCCCACAGAGATACCAAAGATTTCCTGCTCATCATATAATCTCATCTAGTTAAGGTTATAAAACAGACAGTTAATGCTAATGATATTTCACAAGGTCCGACTTAATATTTGAGAATGATAAAGTAATGCAATTTGAATTGCAGCTCACAACAGAATATTGACTTGAGGTTCACCTCTCAGATATAATAATGTAAAAGACAGTTGAATATAATTAAAAAATTTAGGAAACAATTTCCGATTGAGCTACTTGATTGAAACATGTTTGTTTCAACATTGAGCTTAAAGGTACAATATGTAAGTTTGGTTTAGCTGCTAGAGGTCGCATGTTCAAAACAATATCTTATGTTATATTATGTTTTAAATAAGGGTGAGTAAATGATTACAATTCATTTTGGGGCAAACTTTAATTTTCAGACTTGCAGGGATGACAAAAGTACATTGTATATTTTTGGCTAAAAATGAGTTTTGTGCAAAAGTCAGCAAATGTCTGGACAAACTAAAACCTAAAATAGATTTTCAATTTTTATTTTTTAGTTTTAGATTAAGTAGGTTTGATGTTTAAAAGATTTTTTTAGGAGAAATATCATGCCAAAATGGTAAGTAAAGATAATCTATGGTATCTCCGATGTCATGATGACTAATGCACAGAACTACAGAGTTCAAAAGTCTCTGTGAAAGGCCATCCTTAAAAATATTTTGGTTTGCAGTAACAGTAATAAAATAAAAAAAAGGGTCGGTAGGTCGGTCTATATATTTTTTTTCAAGTTTCAATGTAAAAAAAAAGGAACATTTTGGTGATGGTGATGACGTAGGTATGAATTTAAACAAATTAGCATATTGTGACGTCACTGACTGGGTCTTCAACACGTGCCTTTGGGATCATAATTGCAAACCTCATTTTGATGCAGGCTATATAGACCACAAACAAATTAAAATCTGTGTCAAAAACATGTTTATTGCATGAATTTCAGGTGAGAAGAAAAAAAATGAGGTACTGTTATACTGTTTTACTTGCATCCACCATATTGTATCAATGCAACCTACAAATGAGAGACCGTTTACTTTGCTTTCTTGGGTTGTAACTTTTGTGAAAGAAATCCTGTTTGATTTGAGTGACAAGTTTTCATTGAATCGATTGTAAAATCGATTTTGCATGTCTAAATAAGTTTTATACAGCAAATAAGACCAAATATAGGTAAATCCACGGACAACAGGCAGGACGAATGCAAAGACCAATATTTCTGATGATTTATTGGCGTGACGTTACGTGCACAATGACAAACAGGAGTGCAACATTCTCGAAAAACAATAAGCAGAGTGGACTGCCATAATGCAAAACATTTACTGCAGGCTTCAACATGGCTATGTTTACGATTAGAAATGTCAACAACAACAAAAAATCGCATAGGCGATTCTAGGGCTGTCAAAAAAAATATTGAATTTCGAATATTCGTCGAATTTAAAATAAAAATCCACATTTTAGGTGTGCATTAAGGAAGCTGCCTTATGAGCCCCCCGGTACTTCACAGTCCGTGTTCCATTCCATCTCGCTTCGTGCACAGCCGTGTCTACACAATTTTCAAAGGCGGACGAGCTCGACATGCAGTAGCTGCTGTCTCATCTTTCACCTCGTGTACGCTCACCGTCCCCGCGGTCTCAAAAAATGCATAATGCAGACAGTGTGCGGTCGGCCGAAGTATACTTGATCTTTATCAGTGGCGCACGAGATGCGATGACGATGTATGTGGCATTGCATTATAAGGTTATGTTAGCCTATCCAGTTGAAGCCACTACAAAAAAAAAAAAAGAAAAAAAAGAAGAGAACATCAATGTGGAGAAGATTTTGTTTACATCAAAACTGAAACCAAGCCGAAACCAGAACGCATATTTCGCGCATTTTCTAGAGGGACTCGCATCTCGCACAAGAAAGCTGCATGTTTAGAAAGACATGTAAAATTAATGTATTTTATTTAATGGTCTAAAAATATCTCGAGACTTTATGTTGGGTTTTTGTTCCCCATCCTACTGCATCTCATCTTTTTAAATGAAAAAAATGTATTCTGTGTGACTGGTTTTCCGCCCTTTTTATTTATTTCACAATGCATGCATGACGCTGTTTTGTTTATAGTTCTTTAAGCAACTTAATTAATAATAATTGGTTCATAAAAATAATTGTAAATATTATGTTGTTTTTTTAAAGTCATGTATTCTAATGCTTTGAATAAACATGCAGTAATATTTTGCTCGATGCGCTATCTTGAGGCCTCAGAAGAGAAGCAAAAAGCTTTTCTTCACCCTAACTGAAATTATGCATTTTAAATTCTAATACAATTCGAATTTTTTAATCATATTTAAGTAAAAATTTGAATTTCGTTTTTCAGCTTTTTTGACAGCCCTAGGCGATTCTAGACTGAATCTGTCTGAATACCGGCAGAATTCACATTTCTGTTGTAAAAAGAGAAACATTGTGCAGAAGTAGGCCTATTATTTGCTGTTATGCGTGTGTGTCCGAAGCTGCAGTTGCTGTGTGACGCGTGTTCCAAAAAAAAAAAACGACCGCTCCGAGAGAAGGTCGTTAAAATCAGTTTCCTATTTTAGTTTTCGAAACTTGTGTTGGTTGGTCCAATCGATTCGTGCAATAGATTTTCAAACATAAAGTGACAGTCGACACGGACACGGTTTTAGACTAGATGGGAGAAGGGAGGGGAAAAGATCTGTGCACTGTTTTCCAGAACTTCGTGCCAAGTTAAAGCGGTGTCGAGCTGTTTTAATGCATTTTTTAGATGCATTATGGTGCCCGAACCCGTATGACTTTGAACAGTGACCGCAAACATTTTGTTTACTGCAGCCGCAGCCATCATTACCAAGCACGAACCGTTGACTCTGACAATGAATGAGAGGAGACGAAGCGAACGCACAGGCCATAGTGTGACATCCGTTAACCAATAGTGTAAACATAGATGACGTCACAGGTTTTTTTTTAATTAAGGAAGATAGCCTTCGTTTGTATGTAGGCCTAGGAAATTTATATTAAAAAAATTTGAGTCGGTCCTAAATTGACAGGGTCGGTCGGGTTACGGCAAACAAGAATATTTTTAAGGATGGCCTAACCCACACAATACTTAACATGCAATTACTCCAGCAATAAACCTAGAAAGCCCAAAAATGCTTCCAAGAGACAATTGCTTGAATAAATGGCTCAAATCCCTTGACACCAAATACATAATACCCAACTTTCAGCACAAAACCACAAAGTCTTTGGTACAGAAAATACAGTCAAGGGGGAAAAAAACACAAGCTCTCTGAATACAAGTGGATTGAGAAAAGAGGCTTTCACACTTTCAAGTGAACAACAAAGCTTAATTGTCACTTTAAAATTCAATATTGTAGCTTTCACGTATGTTCTTTTCTCACCCATCCGTCATTCTACTCTGTCTCTACCACTCACCCATCCATCACAGCTTACTTTCTCTCACTCTCTCCAATACTGAGCATCAGAGAGGACGCCTACCTAACAGTGGGTGGATAAGAGAACTCTGTGTGTGTGTTTTAGAGTAGCTACTAACCTCCAAAGCTGTGCATTGATTCACATGCCATCAGAAACTCTTTTCAGGGCAATGCGGGTGGCTAGGCCCCTCCGGACCCAATTGGAAGGCAGGGATTTTGGAGTATACTATGGTATCACATCACTAAAAATAAAATTACCTCATTGTGTCATTCATTAAATTTAGGTCTCTTGAAGAAAATAGCTGGACCAGGACAACAGACCTTAATTGTCTCATTTTTTTCAACAGCAAGCATTTTTTTTTTTTTGCAAGGTAGTGATTATGGAGATTGTGGTGAAAGCTTCTAAAAAATCTAAATATTCTCTCTCTCTCTCTCTCTCTCTCTCTCTCTCAAGAGGCTGTCATATTTGGCAACGGTGAGTAATTCAGCCTCTCAGTTGTTTAACAATGCAATTGATAATTTGTGGCATAACAAAAACTGTAATTGAATGCGTGCTTACACTTTGTTTTCAAACATCCTTGCAATAGACTCTTATCCCTATGACACAAATCAGTTTTTATCAATTCAATATACCTTATACTGAAAAGAGAAAACTCCTATTTCCTGTTAGAAAAAAGCTAAACATTTCACAAGTTGAGTTCACACCAATGCTCAGAAGTAACTACAATTCCAGTGACGATACAACAGAACAAACAGTTGTAAATTGGTAATTGTGTCTCTTGTTTTAAAGTGTTATCACTGTACAGGTGACACTCTGTTGCACGATGCTGTAATGAGATGAGTGTTTTAACAGGTAAAAAAAAAAAAAAAGAGATATACATAACACACAACCTATGATGTTTGAGCTATGTTTGAGCTTAATTAGGATCTTTGCTATAATTTGCTCTCAGGCCATTCCACATAGGTGTTTAAACTTTCATCTATTTGCACATCTATGAAAGGGAAAACTTTGTGTTGGACTTCACATTTGTTAACAAATAACAAATCGTTTGTGAATACAGAATACAAGCTTTATCATTAAAATGCTCTTATGTGCCGTCATGTAAGAAGTGGCTTGCTTCACATCCATACAATAATAATTTAATAACAAATAACTATTAAAATAGTAAATCCTGCATTCATTAACCTGCTTGAATTCTGAACATTTGTGTCTTTTTCAGAACAGCATGTGCATCATTCAGAATCTAATTAAGAAATTTCAGTTCAATAAGGGTTGCAAGCATGATGCAAAATGTAAGCGGAATCAAAACTGTAATTAGTATTAAATAATAACAATAAAGCAAAGTTTGTCAAGACAAACAGTGAATGTTGGCATGACAAAGCATGACTTTTTTCATGTATAAAAGAGCATGAGATGCAGAATAAAATGTAGAATATAATCTTTAAATTGTTACATTTATTTTTAAACTCAAACTGATTACATACATATATTACATAACTGATCTATAGGCAGACAGCTAGGCATAGATAGATAGATAGATAGATAGATAGATAGATAGATAGATAGATAGATAGATAGATAGATAGATAGATAGATAGATAGATAGATAGATAGATAGATAGATAGATCTTCCCACTAAGTGACTCAAGTGAAGAGATAAATGCTCAACACTATGCCAAGGAACTTACAAAATGATACTTATTTGCCTTTAATTAAAGATTATATGTCTAGGGAAACAAATGTGTCTGCCATTTAATAAATGTCCAACATAAAGATTCTGTTGGTAATTAATACTCAGTGTGGTTCTGGGAGTTGTCCCAGATTGTATTTTTTAGACAACATGGCTGGATTAAAATTGTTGACAATTAAACAAACCCCAGTAGACTTTTAGGCTAAAGGTAAATTTAAGCCCAAAAACCTGGTATGACTTGGCAGGTGACATTCCTCTCACAATGTCAGTTTGGGTTAAAATCATAGTTTTAAGTGATGTGCTTGCCATGTTAAACTATGACCCTGGCATGTTGCCTGCTCAGTGCTGACAAGCCACTTGTATGATGCATCTGTTTCCATGGAAACTATTAAATATACTTTTATATGTAAATACAGTTTTTCAAAACATGAGATCTTTTTTGTTTTACATAAAAAAGAAAGTAATTTAGGTTTGGAAAAAACACAAGGGTTAGTAAATGATTTCCCTGCTGAACTTTTGACCTCTTCATTATTGGCCCAAGAAAGAATTTTTTTTTTCATAATGCTACAATAATGATGAGCTATGAATTTTATAAAAATACAACAGCATTTTCAGTTGCTGTTATTGCATAGTTTGTTTCACTAATGAACCTCCTCCTTTAACCCCCTCTTTGTAACAATCAAACAAATGTTAAAATGTCTTACAAATCTAACAACGGTCATCTACAATTTATGCAAACCTCATTTTGAGCCTGTTTAAAGTGAGTTAGCCCAAAACTCATTATTACTTTGTGGCAATTATCACCATCTATTCAGAATGTTTCAAAATTAAACTTTAACAAGAGCTGCTCTAATTTAGTGAATTACTCAGAAGAGCTAATGATAAAATTGCCATTCGGCTTTCCTTGCCTCTAATTGGGCTCATTTGAAAGCCTGATAGTATCTCCACAGTGGCTTTAATGTGGAGCACCTTTAAAGCACACTTCATTTGCTGCTATTGCTGAGGCTTTGTGCATTTAAATTTGCCTTACATATCCATTATTACGCCACTGGTTTTAAAACACCTTTAAAACACAAAACATCATTATATAATACTAATGCAGGACTCATATAAAATCATTACTTTGATTACAGTTTGACAGGTAGGCCACAATACAATTATTTTTCTCTCTAAAGTTTTCGATCATCCGTTTGTGTATTTCTCTATACATCTTAGCTTAAATTTTGAGTGATAGATCTCCTAACCTATCAATCACAGTAGCACTCTGAGACCATAGCCATATCTGAGACACATAGACTCATTATAAAGTACACCTGTGGCCCAGAGTCATTCAGATGGAGAAAGTCATTATGCTTCTCAAATACTGCTTCAGGTCTGCACCAAACTTTTGCTCAGTCAGCGCAAGAATACTGCAGACGAATGGATTTCTGCTCACTGTTTAAAATATGATTCCCATTGTATCATGTGACATTGGTTTTATTATGCATAGTGAAAGCATGAAGGGGAACAGAGACAGTTATTCTTCCCAAACGCAGAGAAAAGTTTCCTTGTGCTATAAAAAATATATCTCATAGAAGCCATTTATTTTGGTTCTCTCTCTCTCTCTCTCTCTTTTTCAAAGCACTGGTGTGCTCAGTTGGATACTAACTGGAATGTTGTGTCTGTAGGCATCAGTATTAAAATGCTGGATAATACAAATAAACAAACAATTACATTACATGTCAAAAGATTGTAATACAATTTTTGTAATGCTTTTGAAAGAAGTCTCTTATGCTCACCAAAGCTGCATTTATTTGATTTCAAATATATATATATTATAATGTAGTTTATTCCAGTGAAGGTAATGCTGGATTTCTAGGAATCATTACTCTGTTCTGTAGTTCCAGATGATCCTTCAGAAATCATTCTTGTGGCATCTGCAAAACATTACATTTTACAGTGCTATTAAAGGATTAAGGTCATCTAAATGTACAAAATAGGGGAAATAAGCAAGGATAACTAAAACCAAAGTGGTTAATTAAAAAGCTCTACTATCATCCGATAACCAATATGGTGCTTAAGTGTCTTGTAATAAAAGTTTAGCAAAGTAAAATGGCTTTTTGAACTTAGGTTCTTAGGGTAAAAATTACTGTATGGATCCATTTGCAACTGTGGTTTGTCAAATCAGCTAACAGTTACGGTATCAATAATAGAAATAAAAACTGTCATAACCAAACTGTCATAAAGAAAGCAATGAAAATACAGGTTGCCTGGAAATTACAAATAATGCACATACTGTACACCAGCGGGAATGACTTTAGAGTGTAAATGGACCTGCATTTCTACAGTCCACTTACAGTAACTACACTTAAACCGATCTCACTTGCCCTCAGTAGTTTCAACACCACTAATGTTGGTCCCACTTTCATTGATTTATACAAGCTGGAGAACCAGAGGGAGTGTATATAAAATGGCCTCTTAAACAGTAGATTGTTTTTCAGGGATTAGTTCTAGAGTTCAGTGTGGTAAAAACACACAGTGCTTCATGGTTTCTGGTAGAGTCACCTCCCTTAATTCTCGATTCTTTGCATATAAGCAGTTACTGGTCATAAATTCACATGTTTTATTTATTTAATCCTCTGGCCTCTCTCTCAATGCCTCTTATCCAGTTCTCTTACCTCACTCCATCCCTCTGCACTGCCTTAAAATGAGGCAATCTTGCAGCTATCCATTCTCAGCTCTTCTGACTGATTTGACATGTAAATAATTTAGCATTTGAATAACTTCTTAAATTCATTTATCAATCTGCCCCCTCTCTCCTTCCCTCGCTGCCTCCCTCCTTCGTTCCATCCCTTCTTTCCCCTCCCCTGTATGTTGTGCAGAGGAATTGATCTGTGTTCGCTAGATTGAGTTTAGATGCAGTGTAAATAATTCATACGCTGGATTACTGTTACCGTGGGCCTGGATCTTTAGTGTGAAACCTGCAATGTGTGTCTCTTTCTCCCTCCTTCGCGTTTCGAATCTTTCACTCAATCTGTCAGTTTATTGGTTTTTTCAAAAACGGTGTGTGAAACTATTGCCATTAGCAACCCTAATAGCTGCCGCCCCCGTACAGTCATCATCTGACAGACTGTTTGTGTGTGTCTGCGTGCCTTTAGTCCTCAGGATGCGAGATGTGGTTACAGACTGGTAAATCTTGAGAAGGTGAACTGTCTCTTGATCTTTCCCCCCTCCTTTAATCTCAATCTCTTGGCTGTAATTAGTTCAGTGATTAACCTTGACATTTCTGATCACATCATTTCGCCTTAATGATGCTATTACCACTCAGTGTTAAATCAACTCACACATCCACATCCCAATATACTGCACACATAAGCATAAACATATACAAACACAGAGCAGAAGGGCAAAGTGATGCTAAATAATGTCATTAATCAACAACCTAATGCACAAAAGCCAGTTTAGCGTATGACTTCAGAAATTTACCAAGACCTAAGAATGTCACTGTGACGAGTGGGGCGGGGCCGAGAGACGTGGGAACAGGAGCGAGGCCGGTTGGAGTGATTGGAGATGAGCGACAACTGTTCGAACCCACCGGTCTCGAGTCCCACGGAGGAGATGGAAGGATGTAAAACTGGAGCGACGACAGTGAAGGACGAGAGAGGACCAGGCATGGGTTTTAGTTTGTGTTTGCTTTTTATTTGTGCGCAACAGTCGTCCGCGAGGGGCTGTTGCGCTGTTTTGTGTTTATTTTGATTATTAAAACTTTCATTTTGATTGTCTGCCAGTTCCCGCCTCCTTCTTCCCGAAGATTACGGAGTTTAATCCGTTACAGTGGTGCCGAAGCCTGGGAGAAGGAGGGACGTGCTGCTGAAGATCCCTTGCCGCTGTGGTGAATCCGCGGTGCCATCGAGCAGCAGTCAGTGCCGTTCGCCAGGGGGCCGGAGCCTGCTGCCTCCGTGAAGGAATCTGGAGGAGCAGGGAATGGGGGACTCCTGCCGGCTGCCCAAAACCGGAGGAGCCGTCGCCGTCCATCGGGCGGTGGAGGAGTGTCGTGCCGTCCGCCGAGGGCCGTCCAGTGCCACCACCAGGCACCGCGGAGGAGATCACCCAGCTGGTGGAGGGCCGAGCAGCAGTGCGTCTGGGAACCGGAATTTTTTTTTTCTCCTCCCCTCTCTCGTCTCTGTTGCTCCTCCTTCCATCTCCTTTTCTCTCGCCTTGTCTGTCTTACCCCCAGGTTCCCGCAGGTCCCCGTGAGCGGTCCCCCCGGAGGGAGGGGGGGGGGGGGTAGAGCGCAGTCTCAAGGGTACCCCCGGCCTGCGAGGGGCGATGGGGGTATTTGACGAGTGGGGCGGGGCCGAGAGACGTGGGAACAGGAGTGAGGCCGGTGGAGTGATTGGAGATGAGCGACACCTGTTCGACCCACCGGTCTCGAGTCCCACGGAGGAGATGGAAGGATATAAAACTGGAGCAACGACAGTGAAGGATGAGAGAGGACCAGGCCTGGGTTTTAGTTTGTGTTTGCTTTTTATTTGTGCGCAACAGTCGTCTGCGAGGGGCTGTTGCGCTGTTTTGTGTTTATTTTGATTATTAAAGCTTTCATTTTGATTGTCTGCCGGTTCCGTCTCCTTCTTCCCGAAGATTACGGAGTTTAATCCGTTACAGTCACACACTTGCTTTGGTTTTGATGCCTTGACTGCCCCCCACCCCTCACCACACACACACACACAAACACACACACACACACACACAGACACACACACACACACACACACACACACACACACACACACACACACACACACACACACACACACACACACACTTATTTCATGAAAACAAAACCTTATATGCAGGAATAATTAAGCGATTTTCTCAATTTCTCTGCACTCTGGACATTCACTTGATTCCAAATGTCTGACTTAAAAACACCTAATCAGTTGACAGGTTAAGGTTCATAAGGGAATTAGGCGGAAAGCCAAAATGACCGTATACAACTATTTGCTGTACAGCACTACACTGAACACTTGAGTTGGTGGCCAACAAGAGCTATATTTATATAAAATAGCATTATTCAAACATTTAGATTTATTTAAAATTAAACTTGATTCAGTATTATTCACTATTAAACTTCTAAACTTCTAAGGCCCTGTTTACACTAGTGTGTTTTCAGTTTAAAACAGCATTTTAAAATGAAAACAATCCTCATCTACATTGGTGTTTTGACTGCGTTTCAGAAACAATCTCCGTCCACACTACAAAACTGAAAACGCAGTTCACTTGACCAATCAGGCATGTACAACCATGTATAAGTAGATGCCCTATTGTTTACATGCCGGATGCTGCTACATGCTTTGAGCGATCGAGTGGGGAATCTATCTACAGTATCTATGGGTACAACTATGAGTATGATGTTATTGTTTAGATGGTCGTCAAGGATATGCAGAGTGAATGTGGGCAGCCATGCTAAAAGTCTCAGTTTTGGTCCATTTACACTGAAATGCAACCCCGAAGTTTTCAAACTAAAACAGGGATTGCAGCATTTTCAAAAGTCTCAGTTTTCAAGGGTCGAAAACACCAGAGTAGTGTAAATGACAGGCGTAACCGTAGCAAAAGTAAAATTAAAATGCACTAGTGTAAACAGCCGAAGTCTCTAAACTGACGAACTAAGTATGCTATCAGCAACCACACATTTTTACTCATCATGAATTTGCAACATTCACTTTTCTACAGAACTACTGCATATATTTCATAAGACTGCACTCCTCAAAACTGTAAATAAATATATATTTTTAACTTAGTTGACTCAGGCAACATGATGCAATGAGTTCTCCAAACAACTTAAGTCTTAAATTTTATTTTTCTCACTAACACCACTTTCTTTAGCCAGTCTGAATTTTAATTCACTAAATGCAAAAAGTCTCACCGAGCAAAAAAAAAATAATAATAATAAAAATACATAAATAAATTGCATTTGTATTTGTATTTGTTTTTCAATATGAAGTGAACTCTGCAATATTTAGCTCTGGAGAGTGAACAAGACAAAGCAAGGTACAAAAAATAGTCTTATAACGATGCATTCAGATATCAAAACAAACACACACTTACACACACACATCTAAATAACCACACATAAACAGTGCCAGTCTTCATCAATATTTAACTCATAGCAATGCCAAATAACTAATAACTAGTGAAAACAAGATATCCACATAAGGTCAACAAACAACAAGCAGTACTGTTGCATGATTTATTCATGGTAGAAACTTGATTGCCCAAATTGTGCTTGAATATTAAGGACGACATTCAAGAGAATATTGTTGGCTACAATATATATTCTTAGTATTAATGATGTAGTGAGAGTATGAGATTACAATCACTGAACTGAAAACTGCATTCAAAAACAAAACTGAACTGAACAAATTTTCATACTGTGCTAGGTAACTCGGAGCAAAGCACAAAGTGTTCACATCAAATGGTGACAGAGAAAACATGTTAACCAGAGACCATATTATTTGTTTTTACATATTAAATGGCTTAAATCATGCAAAGCCGACTCCTGTGGTGATAAAATCCATAGATGGACACACATTTATTAAAACTGGCAATGTACTGTGCTTAGTGTTACTAAACTAATAAATATGCATATAAAAAGGTATATATATATATATATATATATATATATATATATAGTGTGAAATCTTAAATCCTTATACCCAGGATTCAGAGTACACAAGTTAGCATGGTGACACAAGATTATGGTTTAGAATAGCCGTAGGTTAACAATTTCAAGAAAAGCCTAAAAGATTATGTTTTGGTAGTATTTAAGCCACTTATAAGGGTAAGAAGTATGTAAATGTTAAGCAAAAGTGACTCACAGTACAATTATTACAAGGAAGACCACCAAAACAATCTGTTTTTAAATGACAGTGTTGACAGCATATGGATCTTTTGACCAGCTCTGAAGTTTAGCCACAATACCCACATCAGCACTGTGGCTGTACATCCTCTGTCCCAATCCTTTTTTGCTTTCTCTTCCTCTAATTCTAAGAAGATTAGGACTTTTGTTGTTAATGAATGATTCAGTCACTGTGCTGTATTAATTAGTTTCCTATCATTACTGTTTTTAGCCACCAAAGTGTACTCTGTAAGAGTGAGAGCCTATGTGTGTGTTTATGTGTTCATTGAAACATAAAGCATCAAATCATCAGTTGATGAGGATTCTTAATGCATTTGCAAGAACAAACTTTGATTAGTTTAATATACTGTATGACCAGAGTGTGGATAAACAGAAGCAAACGTATCAAAGCACATATTTCAAATCTTACATGAAAGCTTTAAGCCTGCAAGAAAGGACCATCTTAAAACAGATAAATTAGATGTATACACACCGAAAAGCAAAGATTTTTAAGTATACACTGTACAGTGCCCTCTAAAAGTTTGGAAATGTATCAGCATATTATTATTAATATTATTATTGTACAATTACTACAAAATCATGCCTCATTTGCAGCTGTGTTGCTAGATTACAGTTTTCAAAATGACCCACGGTTTTTTTTTTGGGGGGGGGGGTGCTCTACTGTCTGATTGGCAATAAAATTTAGACACAAATAGTTCCGTCAGAACACAGTTTGGAGATGCTCTAAGTCATCACAAGATTATGAAGAATTTATGCTGATATTCTTCAAAACCCCACTTCTCCTGAGATGTTTCCAAACTTTGAAGGGCACTGTACATGGTGAGATGAAAAAATAAAAAATAAATAAGAACATTATTTTTAACTTGATTTACAATAGAATAGGCAGTTCTGAATGTAGTGAGTCATGTTGAAATCCACATAATGAGTGCACCCACTGAAAAAAAGCAAACAAACAGAAAAAAAAGAAACAGAAAGAAATATGCCACTTGCATAGCTTCTCATCTGCGTAGTAAGTGCACTTTCAGCACGCTTAACCCATAAGCATGATTTATGATTCAGCCTAAATTTATAAAAAATTCACCACAGATGTTTATGATTTCTATAAGCACAGCATAGAATGCCATTCTATAATCTTTACAGTGAGTGAACAATGGCTAATGGCTTGAGGCTATTGTCAGATGTGGCAATGAATGTGTAACAGAAAGTGGATGGGAGGGAGAAGAGAAAACAGGTACTAATGCAGCACTAACTGAGTTTCATCAGGGTGCAAAGGCACAATACTCTGCACAGAATGGCCAAGGCAAATCTCTATTCTTCACTGAAGTGCTCTTGGGTGATGTGTCCATAGCTCACGATCCCTACACAATATTTGTGAGAATGCATTAACATGGGAAAGGGTAGATGAGAAAGTGAGACGAGTTCAAGGGAAAGGCAGGACAGGGAAAATAAAAGAAAGAAAACGATCATGCACCCCACCCAGGCCTCTATTGACAAAAACATCAGTGTTTGACCTGATGGAGGGAAAAGAAGTAGGAGACTGACTGACAGGGTGAGGCAGGGTAGGAGACAGATGCTGAGAGAGAGGGACAAAGAGAGCAGAGGAGAAAATGATAGGCAAGAGGAGAATAAGAAAATGAGAAAGGCAAAAAATAAATATTCACAAGGACACATATACAGAAAATACTCTGCCGCACACATACACAGTTAAAGGATGTTAGCAAAATTCAAGAGATGTCACTGTTTCAGTTCATGCATAAACAGGGAATTTGTTTCAACAGCAACACATGCTGTGGAATGCTAATTTCATGCAAAACAACGCACAATCAAATGTATGGGTGTGTTTGCCTTACAACATATCCTAAAGCTAACAGGAATCCCATGAACTCCCTTCCGGTCCAACCTGACATGCCTCTCAACTTATCTCTTGATGTTTCCATCTCCTCCCTTCTTCCCATACAGGGAGAAAGCATTAGTCATTCAAAGATCAATCTGTGAATGGGTGGTGCGATTCATGGCTGCTCTTCCTTTTATATGTATTTTTAACTTACCATTGTAAACTGCCTTCTTTATTACAGTTGTACAGTACATCCTATTATGTTTGTAAATCTGCACATGTTGTTAATGGCCCCTGTATTATTAATGTGAGGTTTATAATTGGTCAGTCTAGTCTGCATAGTGCAGTTGTCTTGCACATTTGCTGATCATTGGTTCAGGGGATTTTGAACCGTTCCTGGAGTCTCACCAGCAGGAATGGTTTTAAAAAAACATTGCTATAGTTCATTTAAGGATCATTATTGTTTTAGTGTTTTAGGAGATCCACAACAGACACCAAGACATATATCAGTTCAACAATCTCATTAGAAATGAGGGAAGTCGTGGCCTAATGGTTAGAGAGTCGGACTCCCAATCGAAAGGTTGTGAGTTCGAGTCCCGGGCTGGCAGGAATTGTGGGTGGGGGGAGTGCATGTACAGTTCTCTCTCCACCTTCAATACCACGACTTAGGTGCCCTTGAGCAAGGCATCGAACCCCCAACTGCTCCCCGGGCGCTGCAGCATAAATGGCTGCCCACTGCTCCGGGTGTGTGCTCACAGTGTGTGTGTGTGTTCACTGCTCTGTGTGTGTGCACTTCGGATGGGTTAAACGCAGAGCACAAATTCTGAGTATGGGTCACCATACTTGGCCGAATGTCACTTCACTTTCACTTCAGAAATAGTATTTTATCCTGAAATAGTAGCCAGAATTTCAATTCACACTTTCTCCTAAAGGGGGAGACCTTTTAAGGATAAGTTTCACTGTGCCATAATGTAGTACTTATCAGCCTATGAGTAAAAAATCTACCACATACTTGTGTGTATGTGTTTGTGTGTTTGTGTGTGTGTGTCTGTGTTTTCATTAGCAGTTCTTGTGGTTATGCTGGTTTTAAACAAACAAAAAAAGGTATATTAAGATATTCATAAATTATGTCCTCCGGATGCAGATTCAACAGGTTCTGTCCATGGTTCTGAATGTGACACATGGCATGTGGTCGTTACTGTCCATGGTGCTGATTTTTAAAACAGACGGGCATGTATGAATGTGCAGTGGAAACACAAGGGACATTAATCATCAGATGTTCCTTGCAACATCATTCTTCTAAATAACTTTTCCAGCTAAAACAAACAAAACACACCGATTTCCAGAGAAACAGTCACTTAAAGTCAATAGTTTAAAATGTGTGGACTGTTGTCAGCAATAATGGATTCAATCAATTCCACTCCACCACTGCAGTTGTGTGTGTGCTGAGAAAATCCATCCTTATTTAATAAAAACTATCTTTTGCCAAATTCAAATGTCAAAAGCTTAAAATAGAACCCAATTTTGTAGCCATTTAAATTGATGTAAAGTCTTAGATGTCTTCTGCACAACATTTAAGCCTAATCAACCTGCAGGATTTTAAAAAAAAAACGAAACAAAACAAAAAAACAAAACACTTGAATAATTACTGCACTGTCTACTCTCCCCCTACAGTCTGTGAAGTTGATTATGTGATGGTGTGGGTGTGTACCCAAGCCTTGAGTATTTATCGAGCTATGCGTTGGTTTTGTTATTGCTTTTGATAGCGTTTGATGCGTTTTGTTTTTCACTGTATTTGAACATGTGTGTCTGTTTTAAGGGTTCTCTATCCACGTCACTGACACAGACAAAACTGAACCCAGATTATAAATCACTACTGTCCATTAAAACATACATTCACCATAAACCAGTTTTACACACTTTTAACACATACACGCGTGTGCCTCATTCTATCTAACCTTGGCTGTGATTTGGGAAACTCACTAAAGTGCCTCTGTGGCTTATCAACACACACACACACACACACACACACACAGAGAGAGAGTGTAGTATTGTCATTCCCAACACAACATCAATGGCACAACCAAAAAATTAATCCATTCATTAAATATAAAAATTCCCCTCCCTCCTCTGCCACTAAACCTA
Source organism: Carassius carassius (assembly GCF_963082965.1). Lineage (NCBI taxonomy): Eukaryota > Metazoa > Chordata > Actinopteri > Cypriniformes > Cyprinidae > Carassius > Carassius carassius. The sequence continues at coordinate 30,527,095 of NC_081759.1, read as the reverse complement.
CACCAGCACTTAGTGCCAAATCCACAGACAAGCTGCATGCAATTCGCGTGACTGGCGCCCTTTTCTTCGGCTACCGCATAACGCGGAACAAAACAGCCACTTTCTGCCGCGATCATGATCTACGGGCGCGCTTATGCGGAGTGACAGGAACAAGCCGCGCTCAACTCATTATGCTCTCTCTGTACCCCCACACGCACATAGATGAGTAGGTATTGTGTCTCATCCTAAAACTACATTCAGTATATTTTACGAAGTGTAAGCGAGTGGGAGACGCACCTGATTTTTGCCCCGCTGTCCGTCTTCGAGTTCCGGTGAGCTGTTCATGATTCCCCATCGATCATTGAGCATTCTCCGGAGAAGAACAAACCTTAAACCGCCTGTCAGTTACAGGCGGTGGGGGGAAACAAGACACTTTGTCGTTCAGTTGTTTTCCTGATAAGTTATTCCATGGAAATAGGTAAATAACCTTTGGGGGAAAAGAAGAAAAAAAGAGTGAGGAGAGTGCGTGAGATCGAGAAGACACTGATCTACTCCGGGACCACACTGACTAATTCTGGTCTAAAAGGGGCGGCGAAGACTCTCGAACCACACACATCGTAATATCATACGTAGCCTACTGGATAAGGAAAATAATAATAAATAAATAAAACTCCTCAAATTTCCATAAGCAGTTCTTCAAAGTATTTTTCTTTCCTTCTGGGGCACTGAATAAAATCTTCAGATATTCCACACTAAGTAACAGGGGGGAAACACGGTACGATTTTAGTCGACGCACGCGTGTATATATCCAAACCAACGTAACTCAAAACACACAAAAAATGTGTCTGTCCAAAACTGGCATTCAGTCCCGAAGAGTCGTTTAAAAGTGATACAACTTTGTATTCCTGAGCTGTAAACGGGATGGACAGATTGTGGCGGTAAAGATGCTGTGATTTGAGGAGGGAATTCAATCCGTTTCCCAGGGTGTCGTAGTTTACCGGACAGTGGGCGAGGGATGTCTCGTTTTGACAAGACTAGCGCGGCAGAGCAGACGGGGTTCCTACTCGCAAGCCAAGCTCATCGCTGTCCGTTAAGCGCGTTCCCGGTGCGCGCTCAGTTTCGCTCCCAGACAACGTCGGCACTGATACGACTTTTCCACACCCCTGTCTAGTTTAAGAAACTCCCACTCCGCTCTCAGTAGCCCAACATGCAGTTAAAGGACCCGTCACGAAGGACTGGGTGAGCAATGGAAGTCAAATTGAATTCGAGGACGCAATACAATAACTGAAGTTGTTTTTAAAATGAGCAGTTCGTTTTATAAGCCTCATCAAATTGATACTTGAAGCGCGCAGTTTGAGCCAACCGAGACCGTTATGATTCTCGGAGCACAGATGTTTTTGTCATGTTATCCATTAAATATTCTACCCTCGCCAGTTGCTGGTGATTACATCTGACAGCACAGAGATTAATCAGGCGATCATCTCAGTGTCAGTCAGTTTAGCAACAATTAAATTTTCCACACAATTACTGAAAACACACAAGTGAAATCCACGTGATAAAAGGGTCAGTTGCACCCAATGCAATAATGAGATGATTATGCCCAAGTGCCCCATATGGAAACATTGGGGTCAGGACCGTCACTAGCGGGAAGAAAGGTAATGATGATTCTATGCGTCCCCAGAGGGGCCCAGATATTTCAAATGAGGCCCTGCATAACCTAACTACAGCACTGACTGTGGTGACCCCATAATTTTTTTTTATTAGACATAAACAATTAAAGGTTTCAGAAGAGAACAACCTTTATTAGTTGTGCCACTGGCCCACTCAGATTGATGGCTGGCTCACCCAATATAACGAGGAAAGAAGAAAAAATCTGCATACATTACAATAATTGCTCAAATGCATGAACATAAGAACAATTTTCATGTATAAAGTAATAAATAAATAAATAGAATAAGTAGTAATAAGATCCTGGTGGATGAGCACTGATCTCTCAGTTTTGTGCTTCTATTCTGTGGCAAACACAAAGCTGTTAATATAAGCAATCAATTCAATTCAAGTGTGCTACCACTGTAAAACAGTTCTTGATTTGTCTTTACTCATCGTCCCATGCATCACACCTGAGATCCAATTTCTATAGGTTGAACTTCCCAATGATCTCAAATTACTTGGAAAACATAGCATCATCTTCGTCATCATCAACACAATAGGATTCTAGATGTTCAAAGCAGAATATACTGTAATTTTACTCTGAAGGCTGGAATACACTATACAACTTTTGCCCTGATTTTCCACTGATTTACTGCCTGGAGAAGTTGACACTAGCTGGCGAAAGTCAGAGGCAGTCTACAGATTTGAGTTGACAGATTTCATAGAAAATCCATACTGTATGATGGTCACAGACATTACTTTTAAAAAATCCGACCAGGTTTAAAAACACTAGGTATCACTTACTGACTTTGTAAAAGTTAGGTATAAGAGGAAAACTGGCCCTCATACACTAAACAACTGTGGATCACACACTACCTGACTTTAAAGTCACAACATGACACGGACACCTTGTACTTAAGTAAAAAAGATGGGTTTTAAGCATAGTTAATAGTTTACAATAACTTTAGGCTACTTTTAGTACATATTGTAATGCCATTTTTAGCTGCTGGAATTTGTATCCCTATTTTTATGTAATGTAGGCTGTCGTAAAAAGGTTTGTGAAATAGGCATTGAGGTCCACTCTGTCACCATGCTCCACTCACTTGAAATTTTCTGGCCTCACTTTCATTGCAAACAAAGGTACAGGTATTATGTATCATTAAAAACTATACTGAAGAGTTTTCAGTACAGTTTAACTTTTACTCTAATCTCATATGGATGCACATGTATCAGTACAGAGAGAGTGTGCAAACTTTGATGTAACAGGATTGAAGAGGTGCAGCATCTAAACCCACTACTGGGCCTCAGGGAACTGCTGCCCCATGCTAAGACTACTTGATGGTGGACAGAAAAGAGCTTTTGGATGCAGGTGTAGGTGTGTGTGTGTGTGTGTGTTAGTTGGAGCGTCCAGTAAGACCTGCATCTCAGCCAGAAGCCTTAGGCAAGCGATGCTGGAAAGACTTAAACTGAAAAGGGGGCGGGTGCACCTATGATAAATGTGGACAGCAGCTGTATTTACATCTTATTCTTTGCATCTTTGTCTGAGTTGTCTTGGCTTTGAATATAATATGTTCTGCTTTTAACATAAAAAGTGGTGCTCTGTCCTTGTATGTGCGCTTGCAGAAGTGTGTTTTCATGGATGGTAGAGCATGACGACAGAAGCAGAGATCTGTGAAGAGGCAGTGGCCTGCATGCTCTCCCTCAAATGCCAAAGTCAAACTTTGTAAAACATTTTGAGAAGAAGCCAAGGGACAGCTTATTTTAAAAGCCAACTGATTTTTAAGGGGGGGGGGGGGGGTCTAGTTCTTAAATGCACTCTTACCATATTCTAGAAATGTTTAAAATTAATCATTCTAAAAATGAAATGTGGCATAATTGACTAAATTATTATTTTCTAAAAAGTTTTTAAATATATACTTTGTTTATAAATATGAATAATTAATTAATTAATATAATTTATAAATAGCATTTGATATTTTTTTCTAAGATACTAACATTCTAACATTCTGAGGAATCTCATACATATAACACAATCTAATCACCATTCATCTCCATTCTAAACAGCAACTACACATGCTTTGTCAATTGTTTCCAAATAATTGAAGCAGTGAAGCGGTTTTGTTTAAATCAATCCAAACTGCATTCTTCTGTTCAACTTTTTAATTTTTAATGAGGCAATTAAAAGGCTCATGCCACTTTAATTCAGAAAGTAAAACCATGCCTTTAAAGAAAAGCTGTAAAGATCTGTGACTTTCAAAGGAAAATGAGCATCATGTCCTTGACCCATAAATGTCTGTAGAAACTTAAGAAAAAAAAAAAGAAGAAGTCAGTGACATAGTACTTGAGGGTATTTCTCAAGAGGTGAAAGTAACCCTGGCATCCTGGCCAAATTTGCCCATCGGCTACTATCAGTCATGCCTACAAATCATTCCCACGTACACTGACTGGCTACAGTCTGATAGCTTGTGTGATGGGGTTCTGATGCCCATGATGTTCTCTAATGAAGGAGATTCTCCCACTCTCTCTGTAAAGTGTGAGGAAAAAAACATATAAGACATTGCAATTATTATTCCCCTCACACAATTCAATCTGATTCAGAAAGAGACAGTTAACTAAAGCTTCAAATGATTGCATTTATTTCGTACTATTAGACACAAAATAAGTTATTCACACGCATGATAAATGTAAAGAAACTGAAAATATAATTAAACCAGACTGTGCCACACTCTCGCCTTCGAACAGTGTGGTCCAAATATCAATAAAAGGTCCAGGTGGACAAAGGAAGCAGTCCTATTAATATATAATGATAGTGTGAGGGGGAAACCAAGAGAGGGTGGAAAAGGGCTAGGAAAGAGGAGGATGAGCTTTATATATTGTAAACCTTGATGACAACAATATATTGTGGAACTGAAGAGAGTGGAGCAGAGAAAGACGAGCAGTGATTTTCCCCCACTGTTTCCCAGGATTTGCTGGGAATGAAGCTATAACTGCTGCAGTAAAGAGAGAAGCAGCAAAGTGAAAAGTGAAGGAAGGACTCCTTTTATTGATTCGCTCTCACATCACATGGTCTCCCCTTCTCTGCAATTCAGCATCTCTCTCTCATCACGCACACACACACACACACACACACACACACACACACACACACACACACACACACACACACAGGTTGGAGAACTCAGCACATAAAAGGGGACGTTCACTGATGGCGTAATTAGTAGCAATAGCAATCACATGCGATCAGTGATGCTGATGTGGTAGTGATGATGATAATTTTCAAATAACAGAATAGACCAATAGGTCCACTGAACATCAAATAATAGACTAAGGTTTTATATCAAATAATTAATTCATGAACAGTTATTTTTCACATAAATGCTGTTTTCTTTAACTTTCTATTCAATAAAGAAACCTGTAATTTTTTTCAACTTTGATAATAATGAGATTGATAATAATAAAGTTTCTTGAGCAAATCACCATATCAGAACTATTTCTGAAGGATCGAAGCACTGAAGTCTGAAGTAATGGCTGCTGATAATTCAGCTTTGTTACCAAGGGAATTTAGGATTTATAGGATTTATTTAAAGGATTTATAGTTCATATAATTTGTTATATATTTTAAAGATATTTTAAGTCAATGGGGTCCAAAAATATAACATTTGGCACCTTTACCTTTCAGTATATATATATATATATATATATATATATATATATATATATATATATAAACAAGTAATACATTTTTCATTGTTCAAAAAACTAAATTGTGGCTCTTGTAATTTTTGTGTGAATTGTTCATGTACGTTTTTAGTATAAATGTCCTTAAGCTTTTATATTAGATCTGAATCAGAAATGTATCATTTCATAAGTTGTTCTTTAAATAAAGATGTGAGTTTGACCTGAAACAACCCGCTCTTTCTGTCTTAAGTAGCTCTGTTAGAAAAGTAAAACAGTTCTTTAAAAATTAAATGTGACCAGCAGGAAAGTCTGAACAGGTTGAAATAAGCTCACGTCAGGCTGATTCTGTTATACATCATTCCAGCTACTCACATGGGTCTCCCAGCTCAATGGTTTCTGTCTCTGTGATTCGGACATTCTTGTCTGTCTGTCAGTGCAGGACATCAGTGTCAGGTTTGTAATTATCTGTGATTCTCCCTTGAGCTCTGCACTGGAACTTCCCAGTGTTGTGGCTCTCCATGGCAAGCATTCACAAAAGGCCAGAGAGAACAGGGGAATAGAACCGCACTGGAAGCCACTGTAAATAACAGCCAAACGTGTCCCTACAGGCCAAATCAGGATATGTTACCAAGCTTCAAACCAGAAGGGAGAGAGAATGACCTTCTGCTAGTATCTTAAGTGGCTCTGTGTGTGTTTTCATACTTGTGTTTTTACAGTTGTCCACCATTAATCTCCATTCTACTTTTTCCTATTCCATTTTTCCTTCTCATAAATTTTGCTCGCTCACGCAGTGCCTCATAGTTGTACAAGGATGTACAGTTCACACAGTCAAGTTTTGAGGGACACATTTGGCCATAATGAATCACATTTGAATCCTCATGACAGCCTTTCACCCTCTCTGCCCACTTTTCATCATTCAACTCTCGCAGTCTCTGGCTGCAACTCATATAATCATATAACAAGCTGACCTTTTGAAAGCATAACAACTATATTTTAAAATTCATGGCATTTTTCTTATTCCCCAACCCCATCGTTTGAAAGCTGTAGAGCAATATCCTTCTTTTCAGCAGGGAAAAGGGATTGAGGACAACAAAATGTAAATGGCATTAATCCCAACCCCGCTGCTTAAAAAATTAAATAAATCACTTTACTCTTTCTTATAACAATATTTGGCAGGAGACCTCATTCTACTCTACACAGATCACCACAGCATCAGAAGTGACCCTTATGAGTCATCATTCTCAGCAATCCTCTTGTTTAAATGCCACATACCGGGAAACAGCATTTAAGAATGTCGAAAAGCACTATTTGATATTTAAAGAGCAGATGCAGTCTGGACAAGTTCAGATCATCACATTCACTCCAATGTGAATGAAGACAACTCAATCACCAACACATTTGAGAGCAGGATAATGATCTAGGATTTGATCAACTGCTTCTTCAGTCTTTCTCGAACGGAAGGTCATGTGGAACACAAAGTTAAAATGCTGTTCTCAACTGACTCTCAACAGAACAAGCTATAACTCGTCCTGAGACTTTAATCACAAAATATCTCAGCAGCTCTTCTGCTAGCTCAGTTTTGATCTTTAAAAAAAAAAAATAATAATAATAATAATACACAATGACACAATGTCGGAAAAGGTCATTCTGATCCCAGATCTGTAGTTGGAATTACTACCAGGATGATTTTGAGAAGACCCAGTCAAGATTCTTGTTTTATTTTACTCTAGTCCCATGTTCTTTATACTGAATTTCAATTTTAATTTGGGTTGCAGAAGTTCTGAGGCCAGTTGTATCAGTTGTGCTGAAGTTACAACCTACCCTAACTGTTGAAAAAAGTTAAAAAATTTCAGTAGGCAAAATAGTCTATTGTCATTTGTGTAGTGATGGATGAAACACAGCTCATACAAAAATCACTTTCAAACAGGGACGGACTGGGAGTAAAAAAAGGCCCTGCATTTTCTCCCAAACAGGCCTACCACAACTACAAACAGTCGCTAATGTCTCACAGTATTACAGCAATCCTATCGCATTTATAACAAATAACATCACAAAACCCATGCTGACCCTGCTGACAAAAACAATAGAAACCTTCACAGAAATTCTAAAGATTTCCACTACAATACCCATACAAACATTACAAACCAACAACTTTTAACCATTAAAAACCATTAAATAAGGGTTTTCTATATTTCATTTTGGGTCATTTTTCATTAGAATTTAGTGGTTTTAACAAAAGCCACCAATAGAAGGAGACCAGTTAACAGTAGAAACCAATAGGCACAGTAAGAGTTTCCATTGAAAACAATAACATTTTAAATTAAAACCAGTAAAACCATTACAAATTATGCAATTATTTCTATTGTTTTATTTTTTATTTATTTTATTTATTTATTTATTTATGAAATAAATGAATTATTGTATGAAATAAAATACATGAAATCTACATAAAAAGAGCAGAATGCAGAATGTATAATAGGACAGTGATAAACCTAGTCTATAAGTGTTCTAGAGTCTAGAAACCTGAAACAACAGATTTCTTCATTTTGATTATTCATATGTTTGTGTCATGTTAATCAGACTAATCACCTTATAGGCTACTTCATTTACTCTATTTTCACAATAGAGTGGTGGACCTAAGATGTCACTTTGTAGGCAAAATCCCGGAAGTGAGTTAGCATTTTAGCACTTCCAGTTCCATCGTCCCAGAGTCTCAGTTTATATATATTTATATATATATACAGTACAGACCAAAAGTTTTGACACACCTTCTCATTCAAAGAGTTTTCTTTATTTTCATGACTATGAAAATTGTAGAGTCACACTGAAGGCATCAAGGGCTATTTGACCAAGAAGGAGAGTGATGGGGTGCTGCGCCAGATGACCTGGCCTCCACAGTCACCGGACCTGAACCCAATCGAGATGGTTTAGGGGTGAGCTGGACCGCAGACAGAAGGCAAAAGGGCCAACAAGTGCTAAGCATCTCTCTGGGAACTCCTTCAAGACTATTGGAAGACCATTTCAGGTGACTACCTCTTGAAGCTCATCAAGAGAATGCCAAGAGTGTGCAAAGCAGTAATTAAAGCAAAAGGTGGCTACTTTGAAGAACCTAGAATATGACATATTTTCAGTAGTTTCACACTTTTTTGTTATGTATATAATTCCATATATAATTCCACATGTGTTAATGCATAGTTTTGATGCCTTCAGTGTGAATCTACAATTTTCATAGTCATGAAAATAAAGAAAACTCTTTGAATGAGAAGGTGTGTCCAAACTTTTGGTCTGTACTGTATATATATGTATGTGTATATATATATATATATATATATATATATATATATATATATATATATATATATATATATATTTATATCCCTAATTTATATCCCTAAATAAGGTCCTTGGTTCACACAGACTCAAGATACTTTCACATTTTATTATATGACATTAAATACACCAGTTACAACTCACTCGTGGTTTTTAAAAATTGTTAGGTTTCTTAAAAAAGACAGTTTTTGCCAAATTGGACTACAGGTGCTGTCAGAGACATTAAACGTCAGCATTTTCCAGTCGTTGTATGATTTGTAATACAATTAATTGTAGAATAACCAATTAATAGTTTCCTGCATTTTATACTGTTGGTTGACAATGTTTGTTTTGTTTTGCCCTGAAATGCAGCACAACTCTTCAGATGGAAGATGCTCGTTTATCGTTTTCATTTTCATTTGGTTGTGATTATTTCATTTATTTACTATACTATTTATTAATAATGTCTAAATTCAGTTTCAGTTTGGCTTTAGTTTTGTATTTATTCCAGTTTATATGAAAAGATTCGTGTAGTGTGGATTAAAATTTATACACAGAGTAAATCCTTTTCACTGAACACATTGAAAATAATGGTGGTGATGTTGAAGGCGAGTGACCGTGGTGCTGTAGTTCGTTTATACTGTGCTGTAGTTTAGTTTTTAATTTCTGCCGCTTTTATTTAGGCTTTAAAATTCATCAAAGTCAAGTTCACCCTGTCATTGTGTTCATGTTTTAGCATATATATATATATATATATATATATATATATATATATATATATATATATATACACACACACACATTACAGCAGAACTGTTTCCAACACTCATAATAAATCATCATATTAGAATGATTCCTAAGGATCATGTGATAGACCGGATGTCACATGTGACACTGAAGAATGGAGTAATGATGCCGAAAATTCAGCTTTGCATCACAGAAATAAATGATAATTTAAAGTATAATAAATTGAAAACAAATTATTTTAAATTGTAATAATATATCACAATATTACATTTTTTTCTGTATTTTCGATCAAATAAATGCAGGCTTGATGAGCAGAAGAAACTTCTTTCAAAAACATTAAAAATAGTAATGTTTCCAAACTTTTGGCCTGTATCCCCCCAAAACTGCACAACTGTAGAGTAAAACATTAATAAAAAAGTGATATTAAAAAATGCGTCTTAAAACTGACATGATTGTACAAAATCACAGTCTGGGGACTCAGAACTCAGAACAAATGCTAACATTAAGTTTAAGGTAAAAATAACTGCCATGAAATTATAGTATCTTACTCCTATGCAATAAATTGTTCTTTCACTACATCTCTTTACCTCTGTCTTTATCCTCTTCTCTTCTTTTTGGCACTGTATCTATCGCAGACTATGCTCATTTATAATGTGTCATGTAAATTCGGCCTTCCGTCACAATCAGGAAACTTTCACCGTGTCTAGAACTGGCGCGAGCTGCCAGGCCCGTTTCTACGAGCTGTGTGTTAACAAAAGCAGTGCTGTCTACATTGGATGCGGCGTCGGGCACGCTACACAACAAATTACCAACAATTGATCGTGCGCGCGCTCTGTTTCTGACGCACTTCAAGCACTCGATGGGCGGGGGAAGATTGAAGAGCCGGACTTTTTTTTTCTTTTTTTGCTTTATTTGGTAGTATTTCAAATTAATGGTTTTTAAATAGTAGCCTATTATAAAAAAAATATGTAAAAAAAAAAAAAAAAAAAAAAAATTCACTCGTTCACTCATTCTGGCGCCCCTATGGATGAGTGGCGCCCTTAGCATTTGCCTATACCGCCTATGCCGCGGGCCGGCCCTGATCAAAGTTATATTATTTTGTGAAGATTCTCTTGATTAAAAAAAACGTGTAAGTTTCATGAACTATGGTTGAACACAGAGCGTATTTTTTGCGATGATCCAAAAGCCTATAGAAAAATGCTATAGGCTTTTTGTCAAGGAATCCAGTGTCATGCTAACAGCCAATCCACCAACAAAGTGACGTCATAGTTTCCCCACTCTATATCTCTTATATATAAGCGGTTGTAGAATCGCTGTGGTCTCTTTATGAATGAAATTAATATTTATGTCAGACAATGTGCAGTGATAAATAGCAGTGGACTTGTCCTGGGACTTTACTTTAGCCCTATAGGCTACATGTTGTGTGAGAGGCGGGCAAAGGTAACCTGATTTAACTGTTTTTTTTTTTTTTTCTATTAGCTCCTCCCAGCTGCCTATATCCTCTTTTTTCAGGTTAATCGGGTTACCAAATGTAACCTGATGTAACTGTTAATTTTTTTTCTATAAGCTCCTACCAGCTGCCTAAATACTCTTTTTTTTTTTTTTTTGCTTGCCATCACAAGCAGTCTCTCCTTTGTGTCAGTTTCAGTTTCTTATAAGCAAAAGTAAATTACATTAGCGCCCCCTTTTGTCGGCCGTCAACGTCACTTGATCGGACACTTTTCCCTTTGATGATATACTACCAGCCAGGCCGACGGCCATCTGGCCACCCCGCCCTTGCTTTCAAACCAACAGCTTTTTGTTGGACAATGCAGCAAATTTGCTTTTCCAACTGAGACTGATGTGAAATCTGCTAAACTAATGATCAAGTGGATTCCAATTTAAATGACTGAATTTCACAGACATAAAATCACTCAACAATAGTAAATGTGAACTTACCTTAAGTTATAATTCCTAAACTGCTGATTGACTGATTAAACCTAGTTTACACCACTTATAGTATTCCCAGAGGTTTTGAAATATTCAAAGTTTAAAAATATGAATAATAATAATGCAATGATTGAAATAATGTTTGAAAGCACATCAATGAGCTCATGTTTTACCAGACAGATTCTGTCATTTTTATATTATTACATTGACATTTGCAACTTTTAAGATTTTTAGAGAACATAATAAATACACATTTTTACTATAATCACTGGATCAATAAAGCACATATTTTGTGACCACAAATTATTTTGTGAGTAGCTTTATGGCAAACCTTGCATTAGTCCAAAAACAACAGCAAACAGTGAAGTACAGCAAAACTAACTAGCCGTTATTAAGCCCATGTGTGGAATTTACATTCCATTTTAAGCCAAACAGCTGATCCAAACTATCCATTTTAGGAATTGGATCTATGCATTCTTTTATGAAGATGGTTATAAGGGAAACTCATGTAAACAAAAATGCCTCTAGTACAATAAAAACAAGACAATTCGTAAATACCAGCTGAACCCATACTCCACTCTCTCTATTCTTTTAACAAGCGCTCAGTACTTGAGAAGTTCTCCCCCTATTCCAGCTTTCCTTATGAACAGAACCAAAAGCTTATCATCAGGTGAATTCACGGACCAGGAGGCTTTTATTTGGAAGCTTCCCTTTATATTGTTTCTACTGTTTTATAAGATTAAAAACGAGTCCCCAAAATGTTCATGAAAGAATAACCTTTAGAAAAATGATCAGCCAATGAAAAAAGTAATGAAAGCATACAGAAACAGTAATCAAGTATTATAAGGGGGCTGCTGTGGCCTAATAGTTAGAGAGTTGGACTTGTAACCTGAAGGTCGCTGGTTTGAATCTCAGTGCTGGTAGGAGTTGTAGTTGGAGGGGACTGAATGAACAGCACTCTCTTCCACCCTCAATACTCATGGCTGAAGTGCCCTTGAGCAAGGCACTGAACCCCGAGTTGCTCCCCGAGCGCTGGATATAGCTGCCCACTGCTCCGGGTGTGTGTTCACGATGTGTTCACTTCTCACTGCTGTGTGTGTGCACTTGGATGGGTTAAATGCAGAGCACCAATTCTGAGTATGGGTTACCATACTTGGCAACTATCTTTATCATATCTTTTCACTTTTAAGATATTACTAAAAACACTCTTAAAAATGTACACATATATGTACATGCATACATAAAACATATAATAGCAATTTTTTGTTTTTCATAACAGTGTCAGAATTAGTGCAATGTACCAAAATGCTTCTTAAAAACCACCAAATCAATAATCACGACAACAAGCTATGGTATGAGATTCCTCATGCACTACTGTGCTCATCTGACAATAAATACAAGTATCTTTTTGTATTTCACTACAATGGTATAACTTTAGCATTTGTTCTCACAACTCTTTCCTCATTTCAATTTGATTTGATGATGCATGGCTCTTTGCCATCAAATTAAATGTAGCAGAAAAAACAAGTTTAAAATAGCTTTGTTTGAAAACAAATGCTGTGTTGCTAGGAAACAGCTGTCTGAATAGGTTTTTTTTTTTGTTTCTTTATTTTCTTCTTCTTCTCTCTTACTCTGGATGAGTGTTTTGTGGAAAGGACTGACCAGAGTGTTTGGAATCTCTATTAAAATTTTGAAGAGATTTTAAATATGGACTAACAGCAAAGCAAACAATGCTAATAATGTTCTCTTTATTTTGGAAAAGATAGTCCTGTCTGGCCGGGCTGTTAAATTCCTTAACACGTTTCTGCTGCACTGCTCCACTGAAACTATACTAAAAGTTAACTGAGAAACTTTAACATTTTCAAACTCTCTAGAGGGGTTTCTATGCCTAACAATTTGTCCCTCAACATAAAGGGAAAAAAATGAACTCAGCTACAGCAGAAGGGTGAAGAACCCAAATGAAGGTGTGTATGCGTATGAGTCCGTTCCATTGAATTAATATAAACTCTTCCATTTCAAGCTATTCTAACAAATTGACAAATGAGAAAATGTGCAGAAATAGAGGTGAAAAATGGTTAATCGAGGGGAGGAGGTGAGCAGAAGCATAAGATACACAGCAAGGAGGAAAAAAAGAATATAATAAAACACCAAAGGCAAAAAAGAGACATGGTAGGCTTTGAAAAGTGTCGAGGACGAAATATATTGTCTATTGATTTTTTAAACTTTTGTTTTCATTTCCTTTCTGTCAGAGTTTCTCAAAGGGCGGGACATGAAAAATTAAAGGTATTATTTTTAAAGACATTCAAATGTCACCGTGATTTAGATACTTTGAAAAAGAAGGAAAACTTTAAAAACAATATTTGAAATAATAACTGTAAAGGAAGCAGGTTTGTCAAGACATAAGAAACAAAAACATGAAACAGCCAATAAATAAATTGACTGTGTGTCTCTGGTTTCAAACTCAGCACGAGATCACCCAAAAATGTAAATGCTGTCATAATTCCTCATGTTTTTGGAACACAAAAGACGATATTGACAAAAGATGAGGGTTCTATGCAAGAAACATCTCATGGATGCACTGGGACACATCTTCAGTGATGTATCCTGGGATCATTGGGTGTTTCCGGTCTCGCAACATCATACACCCTCGCCCAGGCGACCCAGCCGGGGTTGATCAAGCCCCGACTTGCGTCCCAGTAGCTACCACAGATCAGCCCTCTTAATCCAAAGCCACCTTGTAGCTTTTTCTGCGGCTTCGCTTGCAGATTGAATGGCCCTCTTCTTGGCCGCCCCTGTCAGACCCAAACGGCTAAGGACTTTGCAAAGTGAACGCCCTGCAAAGCCTCTACAGCCGACTTCTATAGGCTCATAGAAGGTTTTCCAGCCTCTCTCCCTGCACTCCTCCACCAGTTCCTGGTACTTAGCGCGTTTCCTCTCATTGGCTTCCTCAATACGCTCTTCCCATGGCACCGTAAGTTCCAGCATGATCAGATGTTTTGAAGCCTCGGAAGTAATTATCATGTCTGGGCGGAGACTTGTGGTTGCAATATGCTGAGGGAACCTCAGCTGTCTTCCAAGGTCAACCTGCAGCTGCCAGTCAGAGGCTTTGTGGAGGAGGCCTGTTGTTAATTGTGGACGCGCCAGGGGTTTCTCTCCAGCTTTGATGAAGAGGACTGCCTTCTTTGGAGCATGATGGTGTTTGCTGGTGCTAATGGCTGAGGCTACACTCTCAGCAATTGCCTTAAGCACCTGGTCGTGGCACCAGCGATAGCGACCATCTGCCAGAGCCTTTGGGCAGCTGCTGACGAGATGTTCTAGGGAGCCTCTTCCAGAGCAAAGAAGGCAGAAAGGTGTTTCACTCTTCCCCCAGACATGGAGGTTCGCTGGGCTTGGCAGGGCATCGTAGACTGCTTGTACCAGGAAACGGACCCGATGGAAATCTGCCTGCAAGATGTTTGCCCAGGTAATCCTGCGCTGCAGTGTACTCTCCCACCTTGTCCATAATCCCTGCTGCCGGAGTCCCACAACCCTGCTCACTCGCTCTTCCTCTACGCATGCTCGGACCTCTTCCTGGAGTAGATGGTGTCTTTCCTTGCCACGGACCTGGCTGACCAAAGTCTTCGGGATGTAGCCCAAGCCCACTCTGCCTGTTGCCACGGTGCCCAACAATGCCTTTTGTCTTAGGCGTGACTCTGCCACCTCCACTGCTTTCCCAGCCTTCCACTTCCTTCCTGTCCTCACCTCAATCCCAGCTGATGACACTTTGCAGTCTCTGGAATCCCTGTGCTGTAGGACTTCTGTGGTGCGTACCACCATAAATTCTTCAGTGAGGCCACTGAAGGGCAGCTGCAGGATGTTACTTGTCCCATACAGTGCAGCGCTGGTAAGGCTGCGTGGAAGCCCTAGCCATTTCCGAAGAAAGCCACTGATCTTCCTTTCTAGGGACTCAACTGTTGTCATCGGGACTGCATAGACCAGCGGGGGCCACAGAGCTCGGGGCAGGATGGAATGCTGGTAGATCCAGGCTTTAAATCTACCAGGCAGACCGGACTTAAACAACCTTGGTGAGCCAAGCTCCAAGTTCTTTGTTGAACTTCTGGATGGTGGCAGAGTCTTTCAGGCTGGAGTCAAAAAGCTTCCCCAAACTCTCGACGGGTTGCTCTGTGATGGTTGGTATAACAGCTCCTGAGATGGAAAAAACTTGTCAATCACTTTCCCCCTCTTCAGCACCATGGACCTTGACTTGGAGGGCTTGAAACTCATCCTTGCCCAGGTGATGAGTCTCTCAAGTCCTTGTAGGATCCACCTGCTCCCTGGGTCTGATGTTGTTGTAATGGTCAGGGGTGCGTTCTCCGAAACTACCTTAACGCTACGTCGTTCTTAAGTTGTACCTTAAGAAGTACCTTATCGTTAATACGTGGTTTCCGAAACCTTCTTAGTTAACTATACCTTCTGTAAGTCATGCGTTCGTAAGGTTGGTCTGGAGCGCTCTTAGCTATACCTTATCGCTGCTTACGGTTCATACCGCTAGTGGCCACCACTACGCAAAAAGATTTTTTACATCGCAGTTTAATTACACATAGAAAATTTTATATGAACTTTTAATATAAAATCTGATTTAGAATTAAAATTACATTTTTACTTTACTTTAAAATTATACACATAAAATACTTAAGTTGTTATAGCCTACACCCAGTGTATGGAAGTGTTTTCATTAATAAAGTTTCCATACACTAATGGTTGTTAGCTTTTTTAATTACTATCCTAAGGCACATCAGCTGGCGAACCATTTGACAGAAAAGGCTTAGGAGTCTATATAAAGAAAGATGAGTTTACACAAACTTTATAGCTATGGCAGCGAGACAGCGAGTACTTGTTTTAAATCAAAGACGGCGGCGTCCGCGGAGCCAGTTAGTGTATGTCAACTACTTTATAAGAGAACATTTTAGTCCACTGACTACCATGTCAGAAGAGACCATTGTAAAAAAAATTTGCCTGCCACGGGAGCAAATTCTGCAGCTCTTGCATCTTGTTGGCCCAGATTTGTCAAGACAAACTCGACGGAGCTACCCCCTCAGCCCCGAAATTCAGCTGCTGGCGGTTCTTCGTTTTTATGCTGTGGGGAGTTTTCTGGAGGTTGTTGGGGATGGATATGGGCTGAGTAAGACCTCAGTGTGGCTGGGCGATCTCTTTTTGCGGACTTTTTTCCCCGACATAGTGAATGTCGGTATGTCTCTCATGTTTGCGCTTTTATTGAGGAAATCATCCAATTACACAAATGAGCGATTTACGCCAATAATGTGATACGGCTGGTGGATAATCAGCATACGTTGTGGAGAACATTAACACACTTATGGCCGTGAGGGTTTGGGATTGTACACTTGCTAAATTATAAACACATACTCATATTTATTTCTGCATGTACGTATTTCAATAAGCCCCGATAAATGCAGTTTGTACTATTTCTAAAACGCTTCTTTATAAAGAACATTGTTTTCTCAATACTTTACCTATACCGCTGTGAAGGAAAGAGCGCACAATCGATCATCGAGGCGTCGATATCAACCTATTCAGCGCCTCCACCATGGACAGCAACTGCTAAGGTCGAACTTAAGAAGGTTTACCTTAAGCTACATCCTAAGGTATAGTTCGGAGAACACACGTAGCAAAGGTATACCTGTAGTTAAGGTGTACCTTTTGAGTATTCGTAGCGCGCTAAGAGACAACGTTATCGGAGAACGCACCCCTGGTCATCCATATAGGCTCTTAAAGGGGGCTGTCGTATACCTGACTTGGTTAGGGGTCCCCTACATTCCACCTCGGCTGACTTCACCAACATGTTCATGGCGAGAGCGAAAAGAATAACAGAGATGGTGCAGCCTGTTATTATTCCTTTTCCAATGCGATGCCAGTCTGATGTTTCTGACCCAGAAGTGACCCGCATCCTGAAATTATTGTAGTAATCCAGGATCAGATCCTTGATCTTACTGGGAACATGATGGAGGTGTAGAGCGAGCTCAACCAGTTCTAATTAAAAAAATATACAAACAAATTTACAAGTAAATAAATGCATCCATTTGTAAATAAATATGTGCTAGATGCACAACCACAAAGTGAAGCTTTGCAGAGCCAACACACACCATAAGCACACTTTTAGTGTTGGATGCATCTCTTGAAGAATACAGCTATAAAGTTCAATTTAAATACTTTTACAAACATTTGTTAATGAAGCCTTGAGTTGTTTCTGCTTCATTCCCCGCTGAGAATTTGGACGTGCAGACACATTCAGTCCTTTTAATTTGAGAGCTTCCATTGCAAAAACAGCTGGTCTTTATTAGAGAAAAGCATGATATTGTTCTGTTCTTCCTTGCTTGTTTAACTTCTGAATTTCTTTCATTCTTAATGTATGAATAAAAGTATTAAAGTTATTTCCTTCTGTCCATCCAACAAACACTAAGATCTTCTCATCTGTCTATGAGTGATGGATGCTCCCTGCTGGTTTTTTTCATCAGCTCCAGTGGTTTGGGCTCTTTAAATCACAACTGACATTGTTTGCAGAGATTAATAGTTCATAGTCAAAGTGTGTATGAGCGACAGTTGTAACCGAGCAGCTAGTGTTCCAAACCAGCAGAGAATTACTGTCAAGATGTGATGTGTGTCATCTATACAAATATACAATGAAAGCCCATAAATTATTATAGCATTAGAGAATAGATGTAGTCTGGCATTTGTTTGTGGTTTTACATTTTAAAGCTGAAAAGGTATCAAATGCATGACTATGAAGTTGTGCATACGTGGTTGTAACACTGATGTGATGTGGCCATTTGTATATAAAAAAAATACACTCTTTTCTTTATTAACAACGATTACTTGTCATGTTTCTCTGATGTCCCTGCGAGCATTCATGGACACTGTAACTAACTAAGATGAAGGTGTGACTCATGACTATTAATTACCTGTCTGATACTCCAATTTTATGAAGCAACGTCATCATGACTTAGTTAAGTTTAATGAGCTAAACATTCACCTTTGTAAGACTGTTAATTTTGCCACCTGTGAACTGAATTGGTACTACTGCAGAAACACTGGAACTGTTACTTTATTTCACTTTAGTTACTGAGTTGAAACTTAAGTGCCTGTACTTTTAGAAATCCTAATCCTCATTCACTGTTAGTTGTGCAGTAAATGAAAATGAAGGACAGTGAAAGTCATTATTCTACTGAAAACTGCTTGCACATCTCAAATTCACAGATGATTGATGTTACACCTCCAATATACTGCAGTTGGCCAACTGAACCATGCTTCCCAGCTGCGCAACATTAAATACAAGGGCACACTTGTTTAGAGGATGTACTTGGATGCCACGTGTCTCCAACAATTACTGCTCTTTAAACCTTCTCCAAATTGAAGCTTTTCCCCCTTACTTTTCTTCCGGCAAATACTTTAGGATCCTAATTATTGTCAGTCTCACAGAACTACTGACCTTGTGTACTCATAGTACCTTATATTTAAAAACCTTAATAAAACTTCAGTCCATCAGCATCTTAAAAGTGTCTGGTAAAAACTCCACAGAATCATCAACCATTTGTGTGCCACCATCCCAAGCATCCTCTCCTAAGTAGGCCATTTTCAGAAATCTCCTGTGATTTGAATCTGCAAATCCTCCTGTAAAAATGCTGCTCCTTAATACGTAGTCACTGTTGAACAAGTCCCTTATGCACAGCATGGTATTGTGATAGTGATTCCACTATTCTTAATGGAACAGCTCCCCCAGGACATAAGCACTTTGAAAAGATGCCCTGCCAATGTGTAGTGTACAGTTGTACCATATGGTGTTTTAATAAACCCACTACCAATCCATGCCTTTTCCGTGCCCTCTGTGCCTTGAAACTACATTGGCCATGTCTACCAATTACTTGACTTGTTACCAAATTATTTTCAGCTCTAAGCAATGTCCTCATGGCAACTGGACATTAACTATCCAGAATCATCTGTCATATATATATATATATATATATATATATATATATATATATATATATATATATATATAAATTAAAAATTCCAGAATTTGCCTAAATAAATAAAACACTAAATGCTATAAGTGTCAGCTCTCATGTCCGCTTGAGTTTGACTTTGCGTTTGTTTTCTGTTCCATTAAATTTAATATGGATAATATCATCCATAAAATATTTATTTTCTAAACCTAAGTGAGCACATCAGTTTATCCACTAATAACTTGAGACATATACTGGTTTCTTAATAATACACAACATTCTTACTGCTAATTTGATCAAAGCCAATCTTGAAATGTCAGACAAAAAGACTGTTTTACCAAATTTAATGTTGAATATACAATTCTGAAATATGACGTCTCTTGATTACTTACTCTAAATCAGACCCATTATGCAGAGTGTAAAGCAATCCACAGTAAATACTGTACATTTCAGTTCTGATGAGTTAACTTAAGCTAAAGGCAATTATTTTACTATCAGTTATTTTCCTGTATTCCATCACCACATTCCAGTTCTAGCAGTGTACTAGTGTAAACATTGCAACAACTTTTTGGATTTTTTTGACCTAACAATCATCAAAAAAATAAATAAATAAATGCATTAAGCCTCAAATGCAGTCCAACTCGAGTATTGAATCATGTTTCCCCTTTGGTGTCGTCATCTTACAGAATCATTCCATATTTTGGATCACAACTTTCTATTGGAATGCCTACAAGAGCTGATAGTCAAGTCATATCTCTGTACTGTATATTTACCAATTCAAACCGCTTATGTTCAATGCCTAAAACAACTGAATTCAATATAATATAATGCAGTGTTGATACAGCCAATAAAACATATACGCCCTACAATCCTGTTATTAGTAGGCATATCATCCCTCTTTCAATCTTGCAATCATCTCTCTGTCTTCAAAAACAAATAACCATTAGAAAGGCAGTTTCAACAATTCAGAAAAATGTATTCATACCTGCATGTGTCTTTCTGCCTCAACTGTGCCAAAGCTATCCTTGGAGGGATGCCTAAAAGTTCCCTAGAAAGCTTAAAATCAGATACTTTGCCAGAGCAAGGAGGACAGCTCACTTCAACGCAGTCCTAACAAATTCACTCCGACTAGCCTTATAATGAGTGGAATTTAAAGTCCAGCTCTGGGACTGTTAACCTGATAGAGCCTGGGGGGCCTAATATACAGTACTATATATATAAACATTGCATATGTACAAAATAAGTATAGGAAAGCTTGTATCTGCAAAAAGAAAAATGACAGGTAGGACAAAGAGGTAAAAATGACCCCAGACCAAATAGTCAAATCAAGTATGAAAACATCTGAAGCAACCCACAATTACTTTACATTTATGTCATGAAGCTACTTAAAAAGCATTCAAATACAAGCTAAAAAAAAAAAAAAAACAAGGAAAGATTGGATGCACTGTGAGCTTTTTTGAATGAGAACAACGATATGATGATTTTGATTCCTGAAGGCCATGTTCTTTGAATCGTGTACAGAATTGCAGAAATCCTATTCTGAGAAGAAAGAAAACATTCTCACTTGAATAAAAATCAATCTGTGGCATGCACTTGACTCTGAGTAATGTGTGAGATGGTCTAGTAAGATAAATTGTATAATGTGGGAGACTGTAGTATAGGTCTGCTTTGAGAAGTCTGAGCAAATAGCACAGAGCTGTACAACCCCTTGAGGAAGTGCACTGGTGGCATGTGCACTGCATAACATTGTGCAGAAAAATGGGCTGCCAGTCCTACTTAACCCTGACCCCGACTTAAATGATAACCCTGACCATGGCCTTCGCAAAATGATGAAAAATGGCACTGCAGTTCAGCAGTGTTTTGCTGTAATAAGTCAAATGTAAAATATTTTTTTAAGGTTCTGTTATCAACACTTAGCATCTATAGCCTATGTAATCTACTTTTAATATTGTCTAGTTCTGTTAAAATGTGTGATGTAGTATCAATATAAAAATGTGTCTTAAAATTATATGCAGATGAGGTCATGCATAATAAGAAGGAATTGCAAGCCACATTTACAGTTATTTTAAGGTCTTTCTTGTATGTTAAATTAATATTTTCCCCCAAAATGAAAATGCTGTCATCATTTACTCACCCTCATGCAATTCCAAACCAGTATGACTTAATTTCTTCCTTAAAACACATTTAATTTTTAATAATTGAAAAACTTGCATAAAAAAAGTTTGTGTGTGTGTTTAATGTGTCTCAGTTGAATAAAATGTAAAAATGAGTAAACATTTATTTCAAAGTAATTTTTTACTGTGGGTATACCTGTAGCTTCTCCATTTTATAATGCAGAAAAACATATTTATACTGTAGTAAAATATACTTTAAGATTGCCTGCAGATTGCTTCAAAATTACTCAAATCAGCCAGTCATTTTCTCTGAATTTCAAGTTACTCAGACCTACCTTTATAGAGATATCACATATATACCAATATTGCATGCATAATCATTCAGATTGTCCGAATAGCAGCATATAAGTAGATGTCAAAGCTTTGAACCTCCAATACATAAAATAAAAATTTTATTCCTATCACACCACAGACAAATTATTCACTTTGTGTAATATTAGGAACACACCGGGTTCAATGAATTCATTTTGTTTAATGCAACATTCTATCCACAGGCCAGACACACCCTATTCCTCCTCCTCATTCACAGTCTCGTGTATATAGGCCATTCTATACTGTACAATATACTGTACTCAAGTGTCTACATCTACACATGCTTATGGTTAAACCAACACACACAATGACTGTGAGAAATAACAAGGGGCTTCTTATTTCACGTGTTAGGGTCTTCCTCTTATTGACCTGGTCATGTGGTTCATTACAGATGAGAAGATTTTGAGTGTTCTCCTCTACTCTTCTCGCTTTCTGGTAAGATGCTGGCAGTACAACAGAGCACTGGCAGCACTCAGCCACTTAATGAGCAGAACTCTGACAGTACCATCACACACTCACTCGCCAAGAGATGATCAGGGTGCATTAGTGAGCGGAGGGTTACATGGCTCTGCTGTTATCAGAAGCAAGCAGCTGATGTCTTAGCCTACTTCCTTCTGCAATCCCGACTAATCGATTCTCTTCATCCTTCTCTCCACACATTTACCAACTCTATTTTTCCCTCACTTCATCCTTGCCAGTTATAGGATTATTTAATCTCAAATTTTCTCACTTATATGTCCTCTGTGACTCAAAAGATGTGGATAGTGGTGTGGGAGGCTTTTCCCTCCAGGTTTTTTTCTTTCTTTGAAAGTCATAGCTAATAATCTATGTAACTAATTGCATCTGTTTCATTGATAGTGTCTCTTACAAAAAGCACTGAGAGAATTGAGCACCTTTATGCCCTACTTATTCCAAAAGGCAGAACATTTGAAGTGAGCACTCCTACACAAGCATGAACAAATGTTGCTGCCACTTGAATCTGAATGTTACCTTGATAAATGTACCTGCAAAACTGATGAAAGAGGGGAAAAAACACATAACTCGGACATACACCGATCAGACTGATATGTATTTACAGAAATCATATTGGATTCACATTTCAAACCACAAATGAAGGCAGTTTGCATCATGCTTGTCAAAAGCAGATTTCATGCACTTTTCATGAGTTCAGACCAGTGTTTATAACTTGTTTTTGCTAACTAAAACAATGCTGAAATAAAATATGAACATTACATGAAAAAGGCTGAGGTCATTAATATAGCAGTCTCAGTCCAAGTACTCCAACATAAGTTCAGAACACACACACACACACACACACAAAACATGAAAATCTGTTGGAAGTCTGGTACCATTTCAAATATACCACCTCTTCGATGGGAATTCCTGACAGGATTCAGTTGTTCATTTCCATTTGAAGCAATTCTTCAAGTAATGCAATCCCCTTTAAAGGGTTAGTTCACCCAAACATGAAATTATGTCATTAATGACTCACCCTCATGTCGTTCCAAACTCGTAAGACCACCGTTCATCTTCATAACACAGTTTGAGATATTTTAGATTTAGTCCGAGAGCTTTCTGTCCCTCCATTGAAAGTGTGTGCACGGTATACTGTCCATGTCCAGAAAGGTAAGAAAAACATCTTCAAAGTAGTCCATGTGACATCAGAAGGTCAGTTAGAATTTCTTGAAGCATCGAAAATATTTTATTCAGCATTGTCTTCTCTTCCGTGTCTGTTGTGAGCGTGTTCACAACACTGCAGTGACGATGTTGACGTACAACGCTGTTGACATACAACGCTGTTGGCGTACAACGCTGCTGACGTGATATCCTTGTCATTGGGTGAACCAGAAAACACGTCAGCAGTGTAATTCGTTATTTTTGTTATTTTTGGACCAAAATGTACGGTATTTTCGATGCTTCAACAAATTCTAAAGGACCCTCTGATGTCACATGGAGTACTTTGACGATGTTTTTCTTACCTTTCTGGACATGGACAGTATACTGTGCACACATTTTCAATGGAGGGACTGAGAGCTCTCGTACTAAATCTAAAATATCTTAAACTGTGTTCCGAAGATGAACGGAGGTCTTACGGGTTTGGAACGACATGAGGGTGAGTCATTAATGACATAATTTAAGTTTAAGTTTAAAAATGCTATATGGAATCCATCCTCAACTGCAGACAACAAAGAAGTGTATGTAATTAAAAAAGCCCAGCACATCTTTAGTTTTTTTTCTTTCTAGTTTAATAGCGCATTAAAAAAAATACTTGCAATTCTCAGTCTGATCTATGTAAAGTAATGAAGAATAATGAAATTTAGGTCTTGCATTATCATTCCATTAAGATTTCATCAAGACACTGATGGGTTCATTCACTTCATAATAAAAGCAGAACATAAAATACTGTAGGTGTAATTTGAAAACTCTCACAGACTCATTTGAAGACACAGTGACAGTTTCTTCTCCTCCCCCATATTCCTTTTCATTTTCAGAGCACACTAACTTTGTTGGCATCCTTGCTATATCCTTGTCCCTCCCTCACCAATCACCACCACCCCTGCCAGATAACACACTGAAGGAATTCACCGGATTTTTCTCTTTCCCGCATCTTCTCTATTTGCTTGTTCTATTTTTGCTAGCAGCCTCAGGCCATTATTAGTTTCATATAAAGAGCCGAGCCTAGATCTGCTCACAAGCACTGTTTATTGTAACGCTGACACTGCTTCTTCTTCTCACTCTCATTTGTAGAGGGGTAGGAGGGTATCTGAGGGCAGAACATGTTTGCATCATCTCGGGATTGCAAAGTAAACTTAATTTGTTTCATCAGTCCTTTCTAGATCTCAACTCTTAACCAGCGATATATGAACATCTTGTTGTACCAGAATAGATATAGGGTGACCGGATTCTGACTCAGACCCATTAGCCCATGACATGAGGACAGTTTGCATGTTTCCGTTGCTTTCTGGGTGGATCTGAGATCAGCATTTTTCTATCACCCTCTGCGTCACTTTGATCTCATAATCTTTTGACTTTGTGGGGTCTGCCAAACATCTGGAAGCCTGTAAGCACCATCTGTATCCTCATGTAGTTTAATTCAGGTAAACAAACAAGCAGCTTATTCTCTTTCAAAACCACTGGACCTTCTAGTCAATTAGATGATGAACAGGTACAGGATATGTAATCACCTCTCAGTAGAATACAGGATTAATGCTAATGAACAGATCATCTGTCTGTATTAGTCAGAGATAGTGATTCACTTGCTGTGTCACTGTGTGAGAGGGAGGCTAGAAATTCATGTTTGAAGATAAATACTGAAAAATGTGTGAAATGTTACAGAACAAATCTGATCATGGAATGATAGAAAGCTCTAATCTCTTGTACAGAATGTAGTAAGATGCTTTATCAATTAAGCTAAAACAAACAAAACAAAACGTGATAGACTGTAATTAGTTCTATGCTATCTAAAGAAAGGATACATTGTTTTCAATTTAGGTTAACATTTTTCTTATTTTTCACCCATGCACTTGGTCTCCACTTAAAAGATTTGTATTCAAATAAAAAAGCAAATCGTAAAGTAATATAAAAAAGATGGATGTTAATTGGACTTCTAAACTTGAAAACAAGCTTTGTAAAATTCCAGTATCTTGCGCATAAAACAAACACATCTACAGTTGTAAGGCTTCATTGAATTGGTAATTATGTAATGTGGGAAGGTCAGCAGTGTTCAGATGTTTGGGGTGAGTAAGATTTTTTTCTTTTTTTATAATTAAATGTTTCCAGCAGTAGGGCCACTGAATATCAAACAGTAGACAAAATTTTTTGTCTCTCCTATAAGGAGCAGAGATAATGGGACATATGAAAAAAATAAATAATAATAAACAGTACCAATGAGTATGCTTACTTTACCAGTTTTTATCATGGTACACTGTTGTTCAAAGGTTTGGGATCATTAAGGATATATTTAATAATTAATTTATAATTAAATAATTAACACTGTAATTATTAATAAAATATTTAAAAAATTTTAAACAAGATTTTTGTCAAGGCAAGGCAAGTTTATTTATATAGCACATTTCGTACAAAATGGTAATTCAAAGTGCTTTACATAAAAGAAAGGAAAATAATAATGAAGAAAAATAATAACAAGAATAAAACAAGCAATTTTAAAACTTTTACAATTATTTAAAAAATTACCTATTTAAAATGAATTTAAAACAGTTAGAAAATGATTTTACATAAAATAAATAAATAAAAATCAGTGAAAATATAGTGCAATCAGTTCGGACATTGCACAGTACTCATTCAGTAAATGCACAGCTAAACAGTTGAGTTTTAAGTCTAGATTTAAATGTGACTAGTGTTTTAGCACATCTGATCTCTTCTGGAAGTTGATTCCAACTGCGGGCGGCATAGTAACTAAAAGCGGACTCCCCTTGTTTTGATCTGAGTGGTCTGTTAGGCTTATATTCAGTGAGCATATCTGAAATATATTTCAGTCCTAGGTCATTTAGTGACTTATATACGAGTAAAAGTACTTTAAAATCAATCCTAAATGTAACTGGAAGCCAGTGTAAGGACCTGAGGACTGGTGTGATATGCTCAGATTTTCTGGTTCTAGTCAGAATCCTGGCAGCAGCGTTCTGGATGAGCTGCAGCTGTCTAATGGTCTTCTTGGGAAGGCCAGTGAGGAGCTCATTACAGTA
This sequence comes from Carassius carassius, assembly GCF_963082965.1. Classification (NCBI taxonomy): domain Eukaryota; kingdom Metazoa; phylum Chordata; class Actinopteri; order Cypriniformes; family Cyprinidae; genus Carassius; species Carassius carassius. Next base: position 30,500,617 of record NC_081759.1, on the reverse strand, counting down.
GTCCACCCTGCTGCTGATAAAGGCATGAACTAGTTTCTCCAAGTCTTGACTTGAAACAAAACATCTAATTCTTGCAATGTTTTTTAAATGATAGTATGCTGATTTAGTTACTGCTTTGACATGACTACTGAAACTAAGGTCTGTCTCCAGAATCACACCAAGATTCCTGACTTGATTTTTAGTTGTTTGACCCCTAGAGTCAAGGTATTCATTCACCTTGAACACTTCATCTTTGTTTCCAAATGCAATGACTTCAGTTCTCTTACGAGAGCTCTCTCGTACTGCGTCTTAGCTAAGACGCTACGGGAAAAGTCTCTTTTCACGAAATACTGAAGCAAAAAATTATCCTTAATTTTGTATTTTTGTAAAGCGCATTTGCAGCAGTACACAGCCATAGGCAAGACGGCTCGTTCGCTCATTGGCTTGTTCTGCGGCAACTGCACAGCCTATCGAGCGCGGGCTGAAGCAACATCAGACCAATAAGGGTGCTTCGCGCCCTTCTTGCCACTTCCCGCCGAAACGGGTGTGGCCCAACCTATAAAAGGAGCTCGAAAAGGCTGACTCACCTGATTTTTCATCTCTTCAGCGAAGCTCACGCATCGCTGGATCACGGAGGAAGCAAGCGCCGTCTGAGAAAGCACATCAGCAGGACGAGCCATTCTGAAGCTGCTGGCATCGCCGCCTTCCACTGCCGTTCCTGCTGCGCTATCCGGCGCCTATATCCTTCTGTTATTTCCAAGCTGTTCTTTATGTGTGTGTGTGTGTTCGCCCTGCGACACATACTCGTAAAAGAGCTTGCGTCTTTTTTAAGATGCCTTCCTGCGGCTCGTCAGAGCCCCACTCAGCGAGGGAGACCGGTACGTCATCTGTGTCCCCTGCCTGGGTGAAGATCATGCAGCGCTCGCGCTCGCTGACGGCGGATGCCCCCACTGCGAGCTGTTGCCATGGTGACTCTGAGGACTCGCCTGGCCTTTTTCTCTGAGCCTGCATTCTCCGCTGCGCTGAGGCGCCGTAAAAGCATCGCTTCCAGCGGATTCCGGAACCGTCTTCAGCTCAACCGAGCTCGCCGGTTCGCCCTGCTTCACCGGCCCCCCCTGCATCGCTTCCCGGTGGGCAGCGCCCGCTGTTTGCCGGCGCGTCGTCCGAGGAAGTCGATCTCAGGGCCGCGTCGGAGGAAGAGGACACGCGCTCTCTGCTAGCTTCGGGCAGTGAGGGCTGGGCGAGCTCCGAGGATCTCGCGCCTTCTGCTCAGAAGCCCAGCAGACGAGCTGACATCGAGAAGGAGCCGGGGCGAATGCTCGTGTTGGCCGCGATGAGTCTCGGCCGCGAGTGGTTTGCACCAGCGCCCCCCCTCTCGTTCCCGGCTGGATGGTATTTCCCTTTCGGATGAGCGTACTTCTCAAAGCCCGCCTCATTTCCTCCTGAGCTTCACGAAGAGGTGGCGAAGGCTTGGAACGCTCCATATTCAGCGCGAACTCGTCCGTCTGTCTCACTAGCATTCTCCACACTGATGATGCTAAAAACAGGAACTACCACTCACTTCCGCCGGTGGAACAGGCGATAGCGACGCACCTTTGTCCGCCCTCTGCTGGACGGCGGCAAAAGCGGTGTTGCCATCTAAAGCCTGCTGTGTGACGCTGCATCGGCACTACTAACGATGGCTGCTTCATCGAAGCGCAGGTGTACGAGTTCCGCTGTGGCCGAGCTCTCACCCAAGCGTGCCGCTGTTTCAGTTCCAGGAATTGTAACTGTCTCAGCGTTTTCTGCAATGCGCAAGCCTGCACAGTTGCCCGCTTGCCTGCACACAAAAGCCGTTATCACAACAGCTTCAGCAACGCAGCTCGAGACCCCCGTTCTCGCTCTACCGGCCGTCGCCCCGCGCCGCGGGGACCGCGGCAGAGGATTACGGTGAGGCCGGGAGCCCCGAAGCCATCCTAGGAAAGCCATCTACGCATGCTGCATGACGCTGCGTCGGCACTACACACGATGGCTGCTTCATCGAAGCGCCGGTGTACGAGTTCCGCTGTGGCCGGGCTCTCACCTAAGCGCGCCGCTGTTTCAGTTCCAGAGATTGTGACTGTTTCAGCGTTTTTTGCAATGCGCAAGCCTGTACGGTTGCCCGCTTGCCTGCACACGAAAACCGTTATCACGGCTACCCAGATATTTCCCGAAAAAGGTGTAATTTCTGGTGTCCCGGCTACGGCCGATGGTGCTATAAATGTAGTGACGATGCCCACTGCTCAGTGCCCATCTCCACATATAAGCACAGCCCTTCACACAGGGCTCGCGCCCATAAAAGCGACTCAAGTCGATCACGCGCACTACATAGTAGACGTGCCCACTCCTCAGTGCCCACAATCACTATGTCACACGCATCATGTGGTTTCTGTAAAAACGAAACCCGTGCACGTTCGTCCGGCCACGGCCGATGGTGCTATAAATGTAGTGACGATGCCCACTCCTCAGTGCCCATCTCCACATGTAAGCACAGCCCTGCACACAGGGCCTGCGCCCATAAAAGCGACTCAAGTCGATCGCGCACACTGCATAGTAAGCGTGCCCACCCCTCAGTGCCCACAATTACTATGTCACACGCGTCATGTGGTTTCTGTAAAAAACAAAACCCGTGCACGCTCGTCCGGCCACGGCCGATGGTGCTATAACTGCAGTGACGATGTCCACTCCTCAGTGCCCATCTCCACATGTAAGCACAGCCCTGCACACAGGGCTCGCGCACATAAGATCGACACAGATCGGTCGAGCGCGCCGCATAGTAAACGTGCCCACTCCCCAGTGCCCACATACACTATGTTACATACGGCGCGTGGCTTCTGTAAAAACGAGGCCCGTGCACGTACGCTCTGCACAGGCAGACAGCGAGTTGAAAGTGGCATATGCAGCACACAGTCACTCGCAGACGTATCGAGTCCCACGGGACCTGCTCAGCCTTCCCCCGGTCAGTTAAGCGCCGGGACGGGGTCGAGGAGGAGCGATCTGCCCGCTGTGATCAGCGCGCTCCCCGCCTCAAATGCGCAGCACACCCGAGCACCGCCGTTGCCCGGTCAACAGAGCGCGCTTCGCATCCAGCCCTTAGCCATTCATGCAGATGCATGGTCAGCGCTTCCAGGGGTATCGGATTGGGTGCTAGGCATTATAAAGAGAGGCTACTCGCTACAGTTTTTTTCGACGCCCTCCGCGCTTTTCAGCGCACGTCGAAACTACGGTCAAAACAGAAGTAGCACACATACTTCGAGCCGAAATATCAAAACTGTTGAGCAAAGGGGCTGTAGAGCCTGTGTCTCAAACTCAAAGCGAGGGGGGGGCTGTACAGCAGATACTCTCTGGTGCCCAAGAGAGACGGGGGTCTCAGGCCCATACTGGATCTAAGACAGCTGAACAAGGCATTGAGGAAACGCAGTTTCAAAATGCTTACGACCAGGAAACTCCTCGCACAGATTCGCAGAGGGGACTGGTTCATGTCAATAGATCTGAGGGACGCATATTTTCAAATACAGATAGCGTCAAACCACAGGCGATATTTGAGATTCGCCTTCGAGGGCCAGGCATACCAGTTTACAGTCCTCCGTGGCTCCTCGTACGTTTACGAGGTGCATGGATGCAGCGCTCGCTCCTCTCAGACTCAGAGGCATACGAGTGCTGAATTATTTGGACGACTGGCTGGTTCTGGCCCGATCACGAGCGGAGCTCGTGGACCACAGGGCCGTTTTACTCGATCACCTCGAGAAGCTCGGCCTCAGTGTCAATTGGGCGAAGAGTTCGCTGAACCCCAGTCAGACGATCCTGTTTCTGGGTATAGTTCTGAACTCGTGTTCCATGGGCATTCAGCGCGCAGCGAGTTCTTTCCGCTGCGGCGCGACCGTGTCGCTCAAACACTGTCAAAAGATGCTGGGTCTCATGGCCTCAGCATCTCCGGTACATCTCCGCATGCGCCCCCTGCAGTTCTGGCTGAAGGCTCGGGTGCCGCGCAGAGCGTGGGCGTCTGGCCGGCTGCATTTCAAGGTCGATCAGAGCTGTGTTGCGGCTCTAGCACCTTGGACAGCGAACGGCTGGTACCGATCAGGTGTAAGCCTGGGAACTTCCCCGAGAGTGAAAATGGTGTCGACGGACGCCTCCACTTCGGGATGGGGAGCGCTGCTCGAAGGCAGACCGTCCTTTGGCCTATGGTCAGAACGCGAAAAGCTCCATCATATCAACTGCCTGGAAATGCTGGCAGTGGAGAACGCGCTTTTGTCCCCATATCAAGGATCACCACGTCGTAGTCCGTGCGGACAACATGTCCGTGGTGTCCTACATAAATCGCCAGGGCGGTCTCGGGTCCCGAAACCTGTGCAGGCTGACGGGACGCCTCCTGGTTTGGGCTCAGCGCAACGTGCGCTCGCTGAGAGCAGTGCATGTGCCTGGACTGCAGAATCTGGGTCCAAACAGGTTGTCCAGAGGCAATGTTCCTACGGGCGAATGGTCTCTACACCCGCAAACAGTCCGGCTGTTGTGGGAGAGATTTGGCATGGTGGAGTTGGACCTCTTTGCGTCCCATGAAAACGCTCACTGCCCCGCATTCTTTTCCAAGAACGAAAGCGCGCTGTCACGGAGATGGCCGTGCTGCCCGCTTTATGCGTTCCCTCCCATCTCCCTCCTTCCGCAGGTGATAGAATGGGTGAGAGAAACGAGATGTTCAATACTGCTTGTAGCACCTCTTTGGAAGAACCAACCATGGTTCCCAGATTTGATGCAGTTAGCAGATGTCGCCCCGTGGCCGGTACCGTTGAGGAGGGACCTCCTCTCGCAGGCCAGGGGCTCGATTTGGCACCCTCAACCGGAGTTGTGGTCCCTCCATGTGTGGGCGCTCAACGGTTACCCGCTGATCTCGCAGTGGGAGTGCTAAATACCATCAGTCAGGCTAGAGCTCCGTCGACACGACGTCTGTATGCCTCGAAGTGGTCGGTGTTCTCCAGCTGGTGTACAGCTCGAGGTTATTCACCCCTTAGTTGTGAGGTGACGGAGGTCCTCTCGTTCCAACAGGAGCTGTTGGATAAGGGCAGAGCCCCATCCACGCTCAAAGTTTATGTGGCGGCAATCGCGGCGTTTTCTGAAACGGCGTCCAGTCAGTCAATAGGAAGGAACGATTTAGTCATCCGGTTCCTCAGAGGAGCTAGGAGGCTGAATCCTCCCGGACCTCCGTCAGTCCCTATGTGGGACCTCGCGGCGGTTTTGGAGGCCTTGAAGGGTCCCCCTTTTGAGCCTATCCAATCGGTTAGCCTTCAGCATCTGTCGTTCAAGACAGTATTCTTGTTGGCTCTCGCTTCTGTGAAGCGTGTGGGTGATTTGCACGCGCTCTCGGTGAGCCAGTCGTGCTTGGAGTTTGGGCCCAATGACTCAAGGGTCATACTCAAACCTAGGCACGGTTATGTGCCGAAATCCCTCAACACACCGTTTCGGGCTCAGGTTATTGCCCTGTCTGCCCTGCCGGTGTCAGGGGAGGATGGAGACTCGAGTCTTCTTTGCCCTGTCAGGGTTTTAAGAGCTTATGTGTCTCGCTCTGCTGCCTTTCGGCAGACGGAGCAGCTGTTTGTCTCGTTCGGTGGACGTTCCAAGGGAATGGCTGTTTCGAGACAGACTCTATCCAGATGGATAGTTGACGCCATAGCGTTAGCTTACGCTTCCAGGGGCCTTCAGTGCCCGTTGGGCGTCAGAGCACACTCCACAATAGGCGTCGCCTCGTCGTGGGTGTGGTCTACTGGGATCTCCTTGCAGGATATATGTATGGCGGCAGGTTGGGCCTCGCCGTCTACATTTATCAGGTTCTATAACCTGGAGGTCCCCGCCTTGCAAGCAAGGCTGTTGTCGGTATAGTCGAATCAGGGCCCTGAGGGATTTCTGAGTTCATGGGCGCTATGCGCTGCCGACTGTTATATGGGCAGTATTGCGTAAGACCCGCATTGCCACATTGGTCAGGCCTTGCCTCGGCTGTGTGATGTCATATTGCCGCATCTACGGATGCTGCTAGATATAGGACGGAGGGCTTTTTCCCTTTTCTGTCCTGGACTCTCTGTGAGTCCCTCAGGTGACTGTGCACTGTAAATCCTGGGCGTTGCTTCAGGTTTATTGGTGTGTGATCCCTGCGCGCACGGCGTTTTACATTGGGTTCCCGTAGCGTCTTAGCTAAGACACAGTACGAGAGAGCTCTCGTAAGAGAACGTACTCGGTTACTAAACGTAACCTCGGTTCTCTCTAGAAGAGCGAACGAGTACTGCGTTCCTCTGCCGTGCGCACGATTCACTCTGGTTCGCTTCGGCGATGAAATAAATCAGGTGAGTCAGCCTTTTCGAGCTCCTTTTATAGGTTGGGCCACACCCGTTTTGGCGGGAAGTGGCAAGAAGGGCACGAAGCACCCTTATTGGTCTGATGTTGCTTCAGCCCGCGCTCGATAGGCTGTGCAGTTGCCGCAGAACAAGCCAATGTGCGAACGAGCCGTCTCGCCTATGGCTGTGTACTGCTGCAAATGCGCTTTACAAAAATACAAAATTAAGGATAATTTTTTGCTTCAGTATTTCGTGAAAAGAGACTTTTCCCGTAGCGTCTTAGCTAAGACGCAGTACTCGTTCGCTCTTCTAGAGAGAACCGAGGTTACGTTTAGTAACCGAGTACGTTTTTTCCTTGTTTAACTGAAGAAAGTTCTGGCACATCCAACTATTAATTTCATCAATGCATTGGCAGAGGGAGTCAATGGGGCTGTAGTCATTTGGAGATAAGGCTAGGTAAATCTGGGTATCATCAGAATAGCTGTGATAGACAATTTGGTTCTTTCTCATTATTTGACTTAGTGGGAGCATATACAGGCTAAACAAGAGCGGTGCAAGAATTGACCCTTGTGGGACTCCGCATGTCATGGATGTCCACTTAGACTTATGCTCTCCTATACTCACATAATAGCCTCTCCCTTCTAAGTATGACCTGAACCATTTGAGTACCATCCCAGAAAGCCCGACCCAGTTTTCCAGTCTCTGTAGCAGTATGTTATGAACGACAGTGTCAAACGCAGCACTGAGATCTAGCAATACCAGCACCGATATTTTGCCAGAGTCACAATTTAAGCGAATATAATTTATTATCTGAGTGCTGTCTCCGTGCTGTGATGCGGTCGAAAACCAGATTGAAAATTGTCCAGGTATCCATTTGAATTTAAGTATTTGTTCAGCTGATTAAAAACTACCTTTTTAATAAAAGGTAGTTAAAAAAAATACATGCTGTTCTTTTGAACATTCTATTCATCAAATAATGCAATGCAGAATGCTGATTTATTTATAAGTAATTTCTACAATGTAATGAACTCATTATTTCGGACCTTATAAAAGTATTTACAAGATTAATGTAAATGTTATATTTGGTCTCTGTGTGCAATGTGTAACTGAAAGAAGGACAGACTGCCGCTGAGGAATATAAGTGCAGTATTTATCTTCTAAAGAGCACATAATTACCACCAATCATGCTGTTATGCTTAGAAGTACACCACAAATTCACACACCATTTGCATGGCGGTCCATTCACATTCTCAGTATATCAATATTTTCTTTCTTCATCCCTTTCAGACTGAGAAAATCTTTCACCCATTTGGCTATTGTTAGTGTTTGCTGTTGAATGCTAGAGTCCTTGACCCCTTCCTTTCAATGGCTACTTTAAATCAATGTCTAAAACAAATATTTTTGCCCTCTGTGCATATTCCATCAATTCCACTAGCCGGTAATGTTTTTCCTCTTCTGTCAGATAAATACTGACTGTGTCCTAGTGGTGAAATGATCTCCATGACTGAAGGGAAAATAATGAAATACACGTATTGGACCATACTGTACCAATGACCAGGCATGCAAGTCTTTACTCATAAACAGACAGCTCCACCATAAGAAGAAAAAGAAAAATCTATAATTATTTTCACAAATAACGTGACACAGTGCTTTTCATATAAAAGGGACTACTTCCAATGTAATGCAAATATGATTACTTGAGCACATCTACAACCCTTAACCATCTATTGTCAAGTGAACAATTAATGCCACTTCTTACATTCATTACCCATTTACAAGGAAAAAGGGGTCTACTTACTCTCTATCCTTAAGTCCCTGCTTTACCCAGTATGTGTGGACACATGAAAGATGAGTCTCACAGTCGCCTGAGTAGATAAGACTAAACCCTTCACTCCACTTAAGCCTGGGAGAAGGAAGAAGAAAGAAAAACGGTTTTAAAGACTAAACTGTCTTGATGTTTAACTATCATTTTGCTGAACTGGAACTGTCATTTCACTGGGTTTTTGTCAATGCAGCTTATTATTTATGGGTCACTTCTTAAAAAAAACATGCTGCAAATAACTGGTCAGTCCACCAATGAGAATTACAAATACAGTATATAATCTGAATACATTTTAAAATGTAACCTTTTTTTTAAGTGGAAGCAGCCATATTACCCCAGTCTTCAGTGTCACATGATCCTTTAGAAATCAATCTAATATGCTGACTTAGAGTTCAAGAAACATTTCTGATTAATATAAATTTTGAAAACATTTATGCTGCTATATTTTGTATTGAAACAGTCAGAACGCTGGATCCTGTGTCAGCCGTGGTACTCTTGTGAATGCACAGCAGAGAAGGACATGGAAAAGGAGAAATTGTTAAACCAAGGTTAAACCACTAATATCACATGGACTATCTTTACTACCTTTCTGGGCCTTGAACATTGCTGTCTATGGAAAGTCAGAAAGCTCTCAGATTTCAACAAAACATACCTTTATGGAGCACCTTCCACAGGAGCTGCTGAAACAGTTCTACTCCACCATCATCTAATCCATCCTCTGCACTTCAGTAACTGTCTGGTTCAGCTCAGCTTCTAAATCTGACCTCAGAAGACTACAGAGGGAAGTCCGGACTGCTTAGCGAATCATCGGCTCAACCCTCCCATCTATTCAAGAACTGTACTTATCCAGAGTAAGCAAAAGGGCTGGAAAAATCACTCTGGACCCCTCACATCCAGCACACTCCCTCTTTGAACTGTTGCCATCTGGTCGACGCTACAGAGCACTGAGCACCAGAACGACCACACACAGGAAAAGTTTCTTCCCTCAGGCAATCCATCTAATGAACAATTGATAAAAACTGTGGAACACACTACACTATTTATATTTATATATACACCGTACACTTAAATTTTTTTGCACATAATATACCTGTACATACATAATGCTCATTGTAATATACCTGCCATACATTGTCAATTTGTATATTTTCGTTCCTTACCTATCTATTTGTATTTTTTTAAATGTTTTATTCCATTTTGTGTTTTTTGTTCTGTCACTGTCATTATGTTGCACTGCGGAGCTTCTGTCACGAAAACAAATTCCTTGTATGTGTGAACATACCTGGCAACAAAGCTCATTCTGATTCTTCTTCTGATTCTGATTCTTTATTTGCGTCCTGAAGATGAACGATAGTCTTAAAGGATTGGAGTAATTAATATCAGAATTTAAATTTTTGTGTAAAATATTTAAAAATTTAAGAATTTTTTAACTCCATCATAAAAATATTTATAAAACTCCATCATAGCAGGAATTATTATTATTTTTTTTGAAAGCTAAGAGCAAATAATTGTCCTTAAGACTGTCATATATGTAATCGCAAAGCACGACTCAAGCGAAACTAAGTCCCATGTCATTGTTGGTGTATGCCAATTTGAAATGTTACATCTGACTGTATGCTGTATAAGTCAGTACCGTCTTCTATACTCTAGAGTTATTCACAAGACAAAACATGAAATAAGTCAACAGCGAAGTTGTAATATTCTTCTGGCACAGCAGAATAAAGGCAAATATTATGAACGCTGTCATCAGTGAACTGTCACAGCTGTATATAATGCTGGTTGTGATGAGCACAAACTAGGTCACACCAAAGGTTCTGAGCAAACATGATATTCATCATGATTTATCATACTCTTTTAGCTGGTTTATGCTACTATTTTATTTACCCTGCAGGCTGTAGACAACACAGCTAGTGGAATTTACAGCTCGTTTCACATATCAGTTTATGATTGTAGGGCTGTAAATACTAATCAAAACTTCTTAAATCACTTTTTAAAGGCTAATGATGCTACAACAGAGATTTAGGTAAGATAAGGAAAAGAGATAGCACAAATTAAAGTTGAGGAAGCCAACATGCATTCAGAGAACATTTGTTGTCTGACACCATCTTCCGTCTTTTGCAATGTTTTTCACATAACATGGATTTCTGAAAACAGCACAAGGTAAAAGTTGCTCAGGATTTTAAAACGCATCTCTGGTCCTTGAGTTTTTCTTTTTTTTTATCTCAGGTTTTCAACAGACCACATAACTGTGAATGGTCCCTTACTATACCAGAGCACATTGAAGGTAAGAGTTTGTACAAAAATTGTGCCTCTTGGTGGAGACAACACAAGACATTGTTCACTCACAGACCACAGACTTCCAGAGTGAACGCCCAGTGCTGTTCTTTCTTCAACCCTCAGTGCCTTGAACTTGTTGTGGGCAGAAACTGGCAGCAAATAGGGCAAGACAAAAAGAGGTGCAATGTGGGCAAGGCCACCTAAATCCGTTTCCTTGAATCAGCATTAATCCAAACACATTTATGTAGAAATGTTAGATTTTGCTGACATCCTGCCGACAATGCTAAAAATATTATATCAGATTTAGATCAGATGGCAGGAATATTGGATTCATCTTTCAGTCTCTCCAGATCCTATTAGAAGACATCCGTTAGGTACCTAAAACTGTCAGCAAAGTTTTGTCTGACACCCCAAACCAGTTAACAATTCTTGTCTGCTATCGAAAATCTATTAATAACACTGGGAGGAGTTGAGAGGAGTTATCGCCTGAGAGGAGTGATTATTATCAAAACGTGAGCAGTAACCCATTATTGAACAATCTTAGTTTTATATTTCGTCTGACCAGTACAAAAACGTCTTCAGAATCGCCACATCGATATGCAAATCAGGCATTAATTAATAACAAAAAATTGCATACATTTGACACATGGCATTGCAGATGAATAGGATAAACAAAATAAAGCATATCACCACAGAAATTCCCCAGTTATTAACTAATTAAGGATTTAGATCAGAGTCTTTATGTTGAAATGTTATGTTTAAATATGCAGATAGCTTGTTTTGGTTAATTTAGAAGAAATCTACAGAAGAAACAAAATATTAAAAAATGTATTGTCTTGTGCAAAATAAACAACTTAATGGTGAAAATATGTCCCTCACCTTTGTGCAGTCATTTATTCTAAATATACACATGAACAGTAGCATAGAAAACATGCACATTGTGGCTTAGTTTCCTTTGTTGTTGCCTGTGCTTTTGATAAAATTAGTGAATGTTAAAGATGACCGTGGTCTCTACATTAAAGGTCCCGTTCTTCGTGATCCCATGTTTTAAACTTTAGTTACTGTGTAATGTTTTGTTAGAGTATAAATAATATCTGTAAAATTCTAAAGCTCAAATTTCAATGCCAAGCGAGATATTTTATTTAACAGAATTCCCCTACAAAAAACGACCCATTTGGACTACATCCCTCTAGTTCCTGCAGTAATGACGTCACTAAAACAGTTTTTTGACAAACCTCCGCCCACATCAATACACAAAAAGGGGGGCGTGGTCTTGTTGAGCTCCAACGGAGAAGAGAAGAGCTGCGTTTGTGTTTGTCGCCATGTCGTCGAAACGCTGTTATTTTCATCTCGGAGTCCAATCACCTTTGTTTGGGCTTCCCAGGGATGCTGTACTTGGAGATTAATGGTTACAATTTATGTTTAACTTGGTTCCCGAAAATTATAATCCACATGTAAAACTATGTGCAGCACATTTTGCTGAGGACAGCGAGCTTCCTCAATCTCAATCAGTTTAATGCCGGATTCGCACAAAGATTATTCCTGAAAGATGGAGCAGTTCCCTCTTTGTCTGGAGAAGGCGTTGTTTATGGACCACAATCGGTAAGTGTATTTTATTATTTAAGTTGGTGCGTTTAACAGTTTCTGTAACTTATTACACAAAGGGCAACGCTGTTTAGCTTTGTTAACTAGATGGTAGGGCTGTGCAAAAAAATCGAATGCGATTTTCCTGCGCATCTTGTGAGTAAAAACGCCCCTGTGATTATAAGTACATCTCCAGCACATGCTCCTGCCCACTTGCTTCTCAAAACTAGTCCAAAACTAGCCCAATCGCGTTTCCAGGAGGGCAGCGTGCGCTCAGCTGCTGTCGGATCACAACACAGGAACCGCTGGCACAATCAGAACTTGTTACGTATTTCTGAAGGAGGGACTTTATAGAACTAGGAAGTCATCAGCCCGTTTTTATGACAGTGAAAACAGCGGTATACAGATGAATTGTGTGAAAAATACTGTGCTTTTTTACACGTGAAACATGAACACGTTATATTGCACACTGTAAACACAATCAAAGCTTCAAAAAAGCGCGAAAACGGGACCTTTAACTGATTATTTTGTAGACATCTGTTTAAAAATTTAACAACATGGAACAATTGGGTGACGGTGAGGGAATTACAATAAATCGGTAAGTCAGAGGTATATATATTTTATATATATAAAACGTTTTGTTTAGATACAAATTGAAATAAATATTTTATACAGTATATACTGTATTACGTTTTTTCCACCTGAGCCCCTGCCTCTCAAAATGTTTGTGTACATCCCTGGTCCTGACTGTTTCATAACATCGAGAACATCAACATTAAAGACTGAAATTGGAACTCATGAAGAGAAATATCTCCTGAAACCACACAGTTATTAAATTAAATTAAACAGCAAAAAAATCCAAATAAACAAGTTAAATATATATATTAAATTAAATTATATGATTAAATTATAAATGATTAAATACAACACACATGTATGGTTGCATTCTCTTGAAGCAATTCAAACAGGTTGCTATTGAGAATCCTTAGATCCTTAAGAAATCAACTGAAAAAATACCTACTTCAATGGAGAAATTTGTCAAAAAAAAAAAGGGAAGAAGAAGAAAATATAAAAAATATTAAGGGACAACTTTGCACCTAATCAACCTTTGAATACTGCTATTTTAGAGTAGGAATATTTACTCTCGAGGTACTACAATATACTACTGTTGAAGGGTGAATAAAGTACAATTTACAATTTAAAGTACAAGGTACCATTTTTTGACTTTTTTTCTGTGTGTGTTCATTTTGGATAATTTTTTTTTCCTATGATGAGTCCATCCCTGAAAAATAAAGTCATCATCTGTTAGTGAAAGTGCTTAAGTGTTTGAACAGACTCCAGGTGTCTGGACTGCTGCTGATCTTGTTTGTGAAGAACATGAGAGAGTCAGGAGGCCTGGAGGAGAGAGGAGTGGAGCACAGACTGTCTGTAGCTTTATTTACATTAGCTGAGAAGTGGTTAGTAGGAGAAGTGAAGACCACGTAGGAAAGGTAGGTGGGTGAGAGAGTGGTGAGCACCAGTCAAATGCCCTCTGAGAGAATCCAGGTCTCAGGCTGACTCAGGATATTGAGAGGGCAGGAATGAAATCATCTTTGCTTAGAGCTGACTAGCAGTTCCAGAGCCCAAATGAGAATAAAAGGTTTACAGGTTAGGAAGTGCAGATAAGTCATACTTAAACACAAAATTATGCACTCTTTAGAGACTTTTTTTGTCTTAAAGCCAATTCCACATACTGTACAAATAATGTTACTGAGGGCAAGATATTTTCTGTAATTAGAAAGCAAAACTACCAACACGTCTAAAGTTTGAAAACAAGCATTTTCTGTGCAAGATGAAAGTAGCTTCACTGAATGATCTCAGCATGTTTAATTTGAATGAATTAAATTACATTTTCTATTTGTTTTGATAGTATAAACACTGATTAAGACTTATCGCGTTATGGGTAAAGATGATGTATATCTGCAAATGTTGCCTGTTGTACAAAACACAACACAGCAGGTATCTGTGAATCTGTACTGCTCAGAATGACTAATTATGTTGATTCCGCCTGGAGCTAACAGTGTAAAGGGTTGAACGATTGTATTGCTCTCATAGAAAGGTCTCAAAGTTACAAATGAACAAATCTCAAAGCTCAAGTTTCAATACTTCCGTTTATTGTTTATTATCTCTCTCTCTCTCTCTCTCTCTCTCTCTCTCTCTCTCTCTATATATATATATATATATATATATATATATATATATATATGTGGCAGATGTGTTATAAATGTGTATAAATCCTAATGTAGTAACGTTACTAATCATTGAGAAAGGTCTCAAGTTCAAATCCAAATAAACATGTTTTTGTGATCTGCTCTGCACAGTGATATCATCATCCCTTTCATATTTTTGGTTTTTAGCAGGTAAAGAGCAGACAGCTTATCATTTTTCTTTGTTGCAGACTGATATCAGTCAAAGTGAGAGGTGGGCAGCAAAGTAAAGCTCGCAAAAAGCAAGGTCACAATTCACTCTAAATGAGATGGGTGAGGAGAGTAATCCTGTGAAAGTTTGTAACAGCACAGATATTTTACACGTTTTATATTCCTTTACATGTCTGATGTATTGCGTGGGCTAATGGGCAAAGATATAGCAGACACATTGATTCCTTGAGAAAGTGGAAGGGAGTCTGAGAAAGTGACAGGGCAGTGATGCATTGTCTGCTTGAAGGAGTGGACCAGACAAACTCTAAGCAGGATTAAGGTGAGACACTGCAGGCAAAAACACTGTTTTTTCAAGCACCTGTCAATTTTGAGATTTTGGGCTTTTTGGTTTTTCATAAAGTGCTTTTTCAAACTAGTGGAAGGAAAACATCCAAAAGACACTGTTAAGTGTTTCTTTTATAGCACTTTATCTGTTTGTGTCAATAGATTTCAATTAAAATACATATTTTTAAAGGCCGTTTTCTCAAAATGAGTTTTTTCTTCAACACTGAGCCATAAATCTCCACTTCAGTATCACTTACACACACCAAACTTGACATTTTTATTCCTGTCTATATTCTGAAGGTTTTTACAGAGGGATTTGTTCATATATATTTTCCTTGATTATATACAACATTTTATTCCCCCCAAAATTGTGAAAATATTGTTTTCTGGCTGTTCAAAGTATTTTCTGAATTATGGAGTGACAAAAAAAGATAACCAGAATTCCCTCTGTAAAAACATTTGACTCTAATATGTCAAAAAATTTAAACAAAAAAATTGAAACTGACTTTATCTAGTGTTCAGATTTTTGTACTAGACATTTATGCAAATTAGCACATATTTCATTAAATAATGCCTAATTTGCATATTTAAACATAACATTTTTGAAAACTTGTAATACAAAAATGTTTGCAATAATCAATGTAATCAATCAACTGGGTAAGTAAGGTGATAACTATTAGTTTTTTTTTTTTGCCCTATTCACCTGCAGTGTCTCGCCTTAAAACAGTTTGAAAGGAAAGATATTTCTCTCTTTCCTTACTCTCCACCACTCACTGTTTCTTAGCCAGATCTGAAATAGTTTAGTGCTTAATTAGCCTGTTAAACAAAATCTGCAGCAGTCTTCACAGACACTCACACATACGCAAGCACACACTTATACTGCAGACTCTCATTTGCATTCCCAGTTCTCCAACTCTCAGGGCCCAGAGCTCTGATTAGTCAACTCTAGGGAGGAAGCCTTCAAGAGATTCCTGCTAGTCAAGCCACAACAACAAAATGTGCATATATCCGTGTGTGTGTGTGTGTTTCTGACAGTTTTCTGACAGATGATGTCTTCTTCACAGGATTTACTGAAAAATATAACTGAATGAAATCATATATTACCTCTTTTGATTCCACTGCTATGAAGAAAACTAATCTTTTTTCCCGACCTTTCTTGTTGCTGACATTCTAAGAAGCCATATTTATGCATAGCACATTTATATCTAAATAAGATTTTCAAAGCAATTACATAGATATGTGTGTATCTGTGTGACCTGCTTTGCTCTCTATATACAGTACGTGTATTGTGGATGGAAGTCTTATAAGTTAACCAAGGCTGCATTTATTTGACCCAAAAACATTTTTGGGAATATTGAGAAGCTATATAATTTTAATGACAGAATTTAAATTTTGCGGTGAGCTAACCTTAAAGCAGCACAACTGTTTTCAACATTAATAATAATAATAATCATAATAATAAATCTTTCTTGAAAATTCAGCTTTGCCATCACAGTAATAAATTACATTTTAAAAATATGAATCTAGAAAAATATTATTTTAATTACCCTCATGTCGTTTCAAACCTGGAAGACCTTTGTTCACCTTCGGCACACAAATTAATTTTGATGAAATCTGTGCTGGCACAGAAGTGGTGCTGCTGACACTATCTTTTTTAGTTCACTGTCTGTATATTCTGGTTCGAATAAGTAAGGCTGGACAAAAAAAAACATTGCATGTCATCCTCTCTGTAGAAATCTTCAGACATGTTTACGAAGAAATCATCTGCTTGTAAACAAGACGCAACGGATCAGCAGCACCACACGCATGCATCATGATATGCGTGTAGAAAACTGACATGAAAGAGAAGAAATAATTGAATAAAGTTATTATTTTCACTTTCTTTGCACAAAAAAAGTATTTTCATAACTTCGTAAAATTTATCTTGGACTATTTTTAACATGGACTTTATTTTAACGATGACCTCTACTATGTGTTGCTACCTATACAAGGTCAGAAAGCTCTTGAATTTCATCAAAAATATCTTAATTTATGTTCTGAAGATGAACGAAGGTCTTATGGGTTTTAAATGACAAAAGGGTGAGAAATTTATGACAGGATTTTCTTTTTTGGGTGAACTAACCCTTAAGCCTGTTGTCACCCGTCCCCTCTGTTTACTTCACTATATTACAATTAAATCCGAATCTAATCATGACTAACTATATATTGTTGGAAAGGTTGGAAAGACTCCTAAATAGATTATTGATAAAAAATTATGTAGGAAAAGTAATAGATTAATTTATGGCAAGAGTGCACCCCAAACACCTACATCATAACAGGAGTTCTGACCTTTGTCAAAAAAAGTCTTCTTTGTTGCCTTTTTCTCTATCACACTTTAGAAATCATCAGAAATTATGCATCACTTGAAAACTTAAAACCTCAAATTCATCCCTTGAAACCCATTTTAAAATCAAACATTGCATTACCATGAAAATGGTACATCAAAATCATGTTACAAAATGTTTTCAGTCATTAATTATAAAAATGTAGGTTTGGATCATGCACTTTCAAGTCTATGTTCAAAAATGTGAGTGACAGTTAACAGGTTAATATTTTCTGAGAAACAGTATTTATTTAAAATATAAATTTTATCCTAAATGTGTTTACTGTAACAATTGATCAACTCAATTCATCATTGCTGTTTAAAAGTATTAATTAAAAGAAAAAATCTGATCCCAACCTTTAAAAAATAACATATATACAGACATAAAAAATTTCAGCTTTTTATGCAAATTTGCATGAATAAATTCCACCTTGTTCAGAAAAGTCTGCTGCAATTAATGATGCATTATTTCCCCAACAGAAAGCAGGTAAACAGAATTACATTTAAACGAGACGTCAACATTTTCTATTAATCACAGCAGCAGTTATTCATCAAATAATGGATAAGTAGCATTACAAGCAGGCATTTATCCAGACATGCAGTGTAGTGCTGGATTCAAGTACTTGGACTGCAGCGGAGTTGAAGTGATTTTGTTTACAGCCCCACCAATCTATGCCAGATCCTGATAGTCGGCTGTGTCCTCCACAGCGCCAACTCACAAGAGCGCAAACTGCACCACAGAAATTGCGCTGAGCATTGATTGCATAATTCTTTTACTGAATCGGGCACTAAAACAATGCAGACAGTGCATATAAACAGTGCTATCAGCAGGCACAATTCATTCTTAGTGAACTCCCCCTGAAAAAAGGTTTTTTTAGAACAGTTTTTTTTTTTTTAGAACAATCCATTGTGCTTCTTTGTATTCAGTTCTGTATCAGTGTCACATGGCGGGTCATTTGGGAAATTAATACAAACAGAAAAAACTAAATTACCCATATGGGACTAAACACAGACATAGAATACAGCCACCATCCTGCATATCACTTTCTCTTCTTCGTTTTCTGTTTATTTCATCCCCTCCATCTTGCTATTAGCCTCCCTCTGTGACCGCGGTCTCCAAACATCATTACTTTCCACCTCCGCACAACCTGCTTTACTCCCTCTCTTTTAGTGGTTTACCAGTCCTCATCACTCTTCTCATCACTGAATGTGTACATGTGTCCCTCTCTGCTGCTCCCCTGTTGGCCTTATTTACCCCCTTCCATCTTCTCTCTCATATTTATTAATCACTCCATTTCCCTCCTCTTCGATCCCTCTCCCTCTTTACATGATGGAGCAGATGCACAGCTTCCCTCTAAATCTGGCTGGATTACAGAAACTAACAGCTGCTGCTAATGTTCCCACCATCCAACGGTGTGCTACAGAGAGGGAGAAGGAGAAGCGAAGGATGATGGTGCAGAGAAAGAAGAGAAGTAACAGAGGACAGAAATTAATAAGTCAGCGAGGAAGGGAGGGACGAGGGGAGCAATAGATGAAAATGAATATAGGGAAACACTAGACAGATGCTCTATTTCAGACCTTAATGAACTGCCTATGGAGGCAGCATTTAAGGCAACATACATGTGCTTCCAAAACGAAGGCTGTTCTAAAATGTAGGCAACTCAATTATGCAACTGCTTATTTGAGCCAAATTTAAAGGCAGCAGCATTATGTATTCTTCATAGACAATTCATTCCCGGAAAGCACTGCGCCAAGATCCCTGAAAAATTAAATCGTAGCTAGCAGAGGAAGTGAAAAAAGTTCATTATAATCAATACTTAATTTAAGTTTTACAGAAAAGAAAGGGGAAAGGGGAAAAAAAGAAAATACACATTAAGATAAAGATTAAAAAAACTGCCATTCAAAAAATATGGGTAAAGTAATATTCATTCATTCATCAATCTATTTATTTATTTATTTATTTCATTCTGCTTCAAATGAATGCTGTTATTTTTAACTTTTTTACACTTCAAAAATATTAAATGTTTATTCAGCACCAGGTTGGCATATTAGAATGATTTATGAAGGATCATGTGACACTGAAGACTGGAGTAATGGCTGCAAAAAATTCAGCTTTGCCTTCACATAAATAAATTACATTTCAAATATTGAAATAAAAATAAAAAATAAACTAATTTTAAATCTGTGATATTTTACAATATCCCTGCTTTTTTATCAAATAAATGCAGCTTTGGGGAGATGAAAAGATTTCATGCTATGCATTGTTATGTTTAATATAGTACTTACAATATCCTAACACCAAATCAACAAGTTAAGTCTCAACAAGCAATTCTGCCTAAGTGGAATGACTGTTCTAAATCAGTCACTTATGAGATTCCATGACCATTAGGGTGCTTCTTGTGAAGTCATCTGCCTAGGCAGTGAGGCAGCACATTAAGTTCTAGAACAGAGCTAAAAAAAGGACAAGACTAGTCTGTGCACACACAAACACAGCCGTGGAGGTCATTAAACTCAGCACCCTTCCAGGCCTCAGGGGTGATGCTACAAGCTGCATCTCTTGCTGTATTCCCTACGCTTTGAAACATTACATGTTTGTGACACTTACTGTATGAAACACTACAGGTACATAGTTTTTGTGGGGCTTGTCTTGTAATGTGCTCTTTGCCTGAAAAACCACCTTCCATATCTCAGGTTGCAGTGATAATGGTTGTCCATGATGGAGGATATTATACTTAACTGTACTGAGAAGCAAGCAAGTACGAGATGCTTTTCCATTAGCCAAAGCGTGGAGGGTGCAACAATCCTGAACAACTTACACACAAACACTTTTAGTTGTACTTAGTCTTCTCGTCTACATTATACCTTCCCATGGGCCCGAAACAGATCATACACATCAGTCAATTAAAAGAAATCAGTAATGTGAGGAACTTGCTGCTGTACCTCACGACACTTGGATGATGCATGTGTGAAGCTTTTTAGCACAAATGTGTGCACACACATGCAGTAATTGCTTAAAACCATGGATCTGAACCAATTCAAAGAAGGAAAACTGTATATAAATGAAATTTTGACAGGAACAGAACCAGAAACTAAATCTAATTTTATAGTTACATGGCCATTATCCCGTTAGTATTTTATCGTTCCATTTAAAATGTGAAATTTGCTGTCAACCAATCACAAATTCAAGTAGTTTGGTTTATGCAAACATGACACTTATCCAACGAGTGAAATGTCTGCTCAGCTGTGAACTCCTGTCACAATGGCAATACAGTGGCCTACATTTTAGCCTACATTATTTCTGAATGTAAAAAAAAAATATATATATATATATATATTTTTTTTTACAATGCAGCAAAGATTTTTAAATATCTTAAAAAATACTTAACTGTCTTTAAAGTGTTAATAGATTTTCTCTTCAAGCCCTGCTTGAAACATACACCTTAATAATGATAATAGCTAATAAAAATGAAATAAAAATAGTTTAGTAATAAAAATTAATAGCTTGTGGCTACTGATACATTATTAATCTATTCCAATTAGAGCTCATAAACAGCTTCGTGCCAGTGCAAACCATCTTTTGGCGTTAAAATAGTTACGTCAGAATTTATTTAAGAGAAACCACAGTGAAAAAGTATTGCAGAAAAGGCGTGGAGCCATGGACAGTTATTTTTGGCCTGCCCTTATTGAATATGTATTTGTAGGAATTTCCTCTTCAGATTCAAAATTTAGGTTATGGGACGAAAGTATTAAAATGGATGACATTTACTGGTAGCTGCACCATTATTTAACCCCCAAAAAAGCATGCCTTAAAGCAGGCAGTAATTTGCGCTGCCCTTGGTATATTGCACTAGTCATTATGGAAATTATCTGGCTGCGTCTGTGTTCTTTAATGTGTGCAATGTTAGTAAATCAGCCACAGAATTTTCCCCTCCCATCAGAGCTTTTTTATGGCATTTTGCTCTAATGCTAATTTGCCCTGTTTAGTAAATCTGGCCCTTAAAGTCAAAGTGTAAAGTAGTGACAGATCTGTTCTTCTGTATTGTGCCATATATCTAAGAAAAAGGGGTTATCAAAAAATAAATAAATAAAAATAAAATGTATGGAGGGTTCTATCCTGAAGGCAGATCTGAAAGCGAGTTTGTAATTTATTGTTGGAAATAGACATGGTTTAAGCAAACTAAATGGATGGAGTCTGGCATATATGTTCCCAGAGAGAAGAACTTTCATATGAATGAATCAGTCACAATAGAATCTACAACATTCATATAGAAAACAGATGAATTTCCTTTCATGCTGACTTTTGTCATCACTCTTATGCTTTTTGTATCCTATTACTATCACAAGGAGAAGCATTTCAGCTGAAGAGGTCCAAAAGATGCTCAAAGAAGAGAAAAAGCACTGTATAATGAACTTCAGCATGAAGTTGAATACACAGCTGCAAGTATCTACTATCCAGATTCTGAAAGTGTTTGTAATATAGTGTGTGTTTGTGTCAGTGTTTATTCTGCTGTCTGTGTGCTTGATGGATATTGATGTGTTTGTTCAGCTAATCTTTTGGTGCAAAATATTGGTAGTATATTGATAGCAAAGACATCCTGACAGTGCTGAATTTTAAATTTTGAGGCTAAGATGTAGTAATAATAAAATAAATGCTAGTTAAGCAGCTCTACATTACCCAACCAATAAAGATCACAGATATTCATACATAATAAAATGCACTTAAATAAAGGGATGCTGGAAGAATTGATGGAATGAAATGAACGACTCCTCCTCATACTTAGACCTACATTTAATATAATTTCCAATTATATTTAAAAGAAACTGTACTAAAGATAGAATTTCTGCATGGGAGGATTACAAGCAAGATATTACAATGTTTCTATTGTCTTATCTGATTTAAGATGTGATAAAACCTCTTGCTACAATCTGTAGATACACAGCTGCAAGTATCTACATCTCACAGATGGGCCGTAGAGGGTTTATTCCTGCTTATGAATATAGAACATAGTGTTACAATGTGCAGAACTGAAAAAAGTCTTACACAAGCAAACCTACACATATACACATATATCTCTAACATACTGTAAAGCTACCCATGCACACACACATACTCAACCATCCATCCAACATTCTCAACTGTCACACACTCATAATCATAGAAACATCTGTCTCTGTGTTTTGAGAGAAATTGACCTTGTTTACCTCTTTTGCAGAAATTATGCATGACAAACACATAAGAATCTCTGAGAACAGGAGAGAACGCATTCAATTCAAGCTGCTGTCTCGGATAAGAGGCTGTACTGTCAGCTTGTGTACGTCTTGTGGATGTTTTTGCGAGTGAGTGTGTGTGTGTGTGTGTGTGTGTGTGTCAGTATTGGGGGGGGGGGGGGGTGAATGAACATAAACTTGTTAAATTTGTTAAAAACAGGGCTTTACAACTCAGATAAACAGCTTTAGCTCAATTCAGTTTTGTTTTCTAACTATTAATTTTTTTTGCAAAAGAAAATATTTTTCTTTTAAAAGAAAAAAAGATATTATACAAGGTGAAGAGAGAATTTATACCCATTTTTTCTCCTGAAAATGTAAAAGGTTTTTTTTTTGTTTTGTTTTTTTTTGGTCAAATAGGATGCTGCATAACAAAACTGGATGACAAATGAATGAAAATATTTGTTTGTATAACATTCCTTAAAATAACATTGTTATTACTTTGAGAGGTAGTATACAATTATAATATATTTCCATCTTAAATTTTGTGTGCATTTGATTTTGTAGTATTTCTTACATTTAATAGTGAAATGCTGGGGAAGTGACTCTCAGAGTAGCTCTGGAGATTAAGTTTTTGTGTTCATGTGCTCATATATTGAGACAGAAGATGCTGAGAACACTGTAAGCATCATGTGTGTTCCGGTTTATGTAGTAGAGAAAAATATGCCAATCATTCACTCAGAGATCTAGGTTGTACAGGACATGCAGACTTATTAGTGACATGCTCTGACTGGCTGTTGTCGCGTTTGTTTCTGTGATATTATATTTATCCATATCGAGACAAAAATGCCCAGAGATTACTATCGTTATCAACATAAATTTGTATTATCTTGATTCCCATTGGCATCCCTCGTTTGAGCTTAGAATTAATGTATTGGTTGCATTTGTAACATTATATTCATCAAGGTGGATGGAACTTATAAATTGTACAGGAGGCGAGTTTGTAGTCTCATGGAGAATGATTGCCTCGAGCCTCAAGATAACAAGGAATGTGTTTGAAAGATGTTTTATCAAGTCTCTCTCTCACACACACACACACACACACACACATAAAAGAGTTCATTGACTGTGGTTTCTCAGCTATAATTTTCTCCCCAAGTCCTTATGAAATTTGTAATGACAACATTTCTTTCATTTTTTCATTTTATATTAAGACATTGATCTAAGATTCCTGGACCAGTTGTTCTGGGGGAGAGGAGTTTTAATTTGGAATCACTGAATTAAAATAAGTCCAGTCCAGCTATCAAAATATACTGCCTGGGAGAATATCTTACGATAGAAAATCACAACGAAACTTGTAAATACTGAATCTCTCACAGGTAATTAGCTAGTAAAATGTACATTAACATGCCAAATGCGACTTTAAACATTTGTAATGTATGGTTATTGTAGGAAGCACAAGGAGTCACTCCTCTGCCATTTGTGTAGTAATTGCTTTTTGGGTCAAGCAACATACAGCATATTCTTCATGTATCATCACAGGGGGAAAAAAAAGCATTTTGGGTATTGAATCTGATTTTCCGTTTCAGCAATGCTACGCTAGCTGTTATGACAAAAATAAACCCATAAATATGCATCACGATGAATTACGTATTCAGACAAATTTTGCTATGAAATTGGCAGTAGCTTCCCACTTCTCTGGATTACCTTTCAGGTGTTTCTACATTTTGAGTTGACAATCTAACTGACCAATAAAATAAAACATTTCCTATAACAGGTTTTCATTATTATTGTTCCAATAATATCAAAAGGACAATAATCTGCCATTGCTGCAACCTGAGACTCTCCCTTTCATTTATACAGAATTTAACTGCATTTATTTATTTATTTGCTCACTGCTTGTGTGAGTATCCCTGTTCTTAGATAGCAATATCTTACTTATATGATAATAGAGAATGGCTTAACACTTAGCAGCTGAATCATAATGGCAAATGCCTTCATAAAAACAACACATAAACATGCATTAAAGTGTGAGCAAGAGAGTGTGAGTTGATTTTTGATGCTGTCTGGGGCTATGAAAATGTACAGGGTTACTCAGGACTGGAGTGCATCTGCAGACTTTCCCTGTAGAGTAAAATTCAAGCGCATGTGTGCATGAGAAAAGGAGGAATTGTGAGAATTTTAGTTCTAACAGATGCATCTCATCAATAAGGCTTAACCAATAGTTTGGGGACAGGATGAGAGTGTTTCTGGCAGTTGACATACCCATTACTTGCTCTACTGACAAACTTGTCTTGCAAATGTAAACATTTGGATTTTTGTAAACATTGCTGTTATTTTGTGCTGACCTAAAATAAGTCAGAAAAGCAATGTTATGTAGTTGGCTATTTAGATATTAGCTAATACAATGGTTTAATTGAAAATGCAAGAATGTCTAGTATGATATTTTTTAATTATATATTTAAAAATTTAAGTTTCTTTTGTGCTGCCTGACCCTTTAAAGCAAACACTAAAACAGTGTCACTGAAAAAATGGATGAATAATTTTAAAGTCACTATAAAAGTATTGACTGGTTCAATCTGTTTTATGTCAACAGCTGAATCTAGATAAAATGCTTTCTACACTACGTGATAGGTTATCCATCGTAAGCCCTATTTTTCTTTGTTGTTTGTTTGTGGGTGGAAAAAAAGAAACATATCCATCGCTTTCATTTTGCTGAAAACCCCCACAATACCATCCATCTGGGAAGTCGTGGCCTAATGGTTAGAGAGTCGGACTCCCAATCGAAAGGTTGTGAGTTCGAGTCCCGGGCCGGCAGGAATTGTGGGTGGGGGGAGTGCATGTACAGTTCTCTCTCCACCCTCAGTACCACGACTTAGGTGCCCTTGAGCAAGGCATCGAACCCCCAACTGCTCCCCGGGCGCCGCAGCATAAATGGCTGCCCACTGCTCCGGGTGTGTGCTCACAGTGTGTGTGTGTGTGTTCACTGCTCTGTGTGTGTGCATTTCGGATGGGTTAAATGCAGAGCACAAATTCTGAGTATGGGTCACCATACTTGGCTGAATGTCACTTCACCTTATCTATTTATCCACGTTCACATGTGGGAAGGGAGTATTAGCATTCCTTTAAGCATCACTAATGTATGTAATTTGTGTCATGCGACTGGAGTATTAGTATTTCCTCCGTATTTAATGTGTCCTGTGTGCCATGTGATGTGGTGGAAATGAAAAAGGTCAATTCCCATTGATTGATTACCACGGCTTGTTTACTGCCTAATGGGAAATAAAATAAAAATTGTGAGACACACACATAGAGGGTCTATTGACAAACTGGCAAGAGTAGTAAAATCAACAAAACGATCAACTACAGCAGACAGAGAGTGAGAGCTGTACCCGGCCTTCGACCACCTTCAAACAACCTCACGTTAACATTAGCATACACAATATGCAGAGGGGATGACAGGGTGTCATTTTTTATTCAGCCTATATTCTATGGGGTTAGAATTGTTGCTTTATTCCAAATAAATAGATTATGATCCACAAATAAATGTAACAAGATTCACAAAAATATATCAAATTCACAAATAAATGTACAGAGTTTCACAAAAAAATATAAAACTCACAAATAAATAAAATGAGATTTGCAAATAAAAAAAAAATATATTTACAAATGTGTTTAATGTCACAAACACAACTCTACCTGGTATTTATTTGTGAACCGCTGTCTGTGCATTTGTAAATCACTGCACGCTAGAGGTCTTCACAGTGCACCCGAGACCCGTCGACCCCGGACCCGACCCGGGACCCGTACGGGTTCGGGTCTATATTTTAAATCATCAGCCGGGTCCGGGTCGGGTCCGAAACTATTACCTCGGGTCCCGGGTCTGTTTAACATTGTGTGTAATACCCGTGCGATCGGAATCATCGGACTCGGAGAACACCCGGCCGTGATCAAAGACTGCTTGTGTTTTTTGTAACTTGCAACTTGTAAAATTAGGAAAAGAAAAGAGTGAGCCAAAAAAAGTGATCGATCTCTCTCTCTCTCTCTCTCTCTCTCTCTCTCTCTCTCTCTCTCTCTCTGCTTTTAGAAGCAGAGCGCGCAGACTCAGAGTTAATACAAGTGCACGCACGGTATTAATGCTTAAAGACTTGACACACTCATATTTAATATATTTCAAATCAGCAACACAATCTGAGGTGAACTGTCACATTAATGTTTTCTATGACGCTCAAATTGCGTTAAAGCATTTTAGGTTGATACAGCTAGCACGCATGTGCAGTCTCGATCGCGTTTCATGTTTATATGGCAACCAGTGAGGGACACTTCGACCGCCAAACCGCGTTTTACATTTTCTCCCATTTTTATAATATTATAAATAAACCGTTTAATCTTAAAGTTTTAGTGGTCAGATTCAGACTCGATGCAGAGCAGAGAGCACAGAGATCAGATGATAGCAAATAAATAACGTCAGCAGCCATGGCATTGTACGAGCTATCGTTATTATAGTTCAAAAGGGCAAAGAGTCGAAGTTATTATGCGAGTTAACTCGAGTCAGAATGTACATGTGCACAGTAGGATTTGTCATCCGTCACCGTGACATCAAGTGGATTTTTAAGCTGAAATAATGAGTGGATTCAGCTTGGACTTGGAATAACGAGAGGAATAACATGAATAACTTTCTTGTCGGAGGATTAATGCATCACAGGCAGGTACAAGGAAGAGATACTACGCCTCTTTAAATTAGGTAAGACAAAAAGCTTTATTTTTCGCAACAGGTTTATTGACTTGTAATAGTAATTTAAGGTGGAATATGTGAACGTCGGGTCCAGTCGGGTCTGTGTCTTCCCGGCGGGTTCGGGTCCAGATTTTAAATAATATACGGGTCCGGGTCGGGTCCTGGTAGGCATTTCTCGGATCTACACGGGTCCGGGTCCAGTTTTTGAAATATTAGACGGGTCCGGGTCGGTTCGGTGTAGTACATTACGGGTCTCTTTCGGGTTCGGGCACGAATTTTTGGACCCGTGAAGACCTCTACTGCACGCATTTGTGGATCGGTTCCTGTGCATTTGTGGATTTGAAACACTTCTAGCGTCGACGTGCAGATAAATCCACAAATAAGTGGACTCCACCCACCGTTTACTCAAGCCAATCAAATAACGGCCACATTGAGCTGACCAATCGTAGCACGTTATCGCTTCAACCAATCACGTTTTGGCTTAAATCCGGGGGGGCGTCTTGCCTGATCGGCCATGTTGTGCGTACTTGTCTGTAACGTTACTTGTGGACTTGTGAAATGTCATCAGTCGCTGCCCAAGTACTGTTTCCCTTTTCAAAGTTCACATCTAGCCAAGTCCAGTTCAAATCCCCGGATGTGTTCTTGCTCCGCTCCTTTTACCGAGGATGCATGGAGAGGTGACTTGTGCGGACTTGATACGGGCCATAACCCAGAATTCAGCTCGAACCAGGTTAGCATCAATGGCGGAGGAGAA
Organism: Carassius carassius; assembly: GCF_963082965.1. Lineage (NCBI taxonomy): Eukaryota > Metazoa > Chordata > Actinopteri > Cypriniformes > Cyprinidae > Carassius > Carassius carassius. Next base: position 30,472,817 of record NC_081759.1, on the reverse strand, counting down.
AACTCACAACTGTAAGTTATACATTTCGAAATACTATTGTTGTTTTATCACAAAATGTAACGTAGTTCTAAGAGCTTTGATGCCAGAATGTTGTTTAAACTTCAAAGCTACCGTCGAATTTTAAGGAACTATTTGAAAATTTGCTCAGACGATTTCTTTACGAGTTGAAAAGTAGCCTAACCCTCGGCAAGTCCTCCTAAAAAGTAGCTAGGCCCTGTAACATTTTGTAAAATATGGGGCTGCCTGTGTTGATTCTGTAGTGGATAAACATTTGATATATTTTGCTTTGGGTATATCTAATGGGCAATTGTTTTGCCTGAGGGAAAAGTTTCCTAACTAACGTTTGCCTAACGATACTTATATCAAATGCAAACCTTATTTTAGAGTGCTCTTGTCATTTTAACCAAATAGTTTGCTTGTCTTTATTTACATTTTTTTTACAAATTCTTTTATAATTGTATTATTTTTCATCAACTTAAATTAAGCATTATTTTTTATCAAGGGACTGCTGAGGAAACTCGGGCCTTGATAGAGTGGCGGGCGGCCAACGAAAGGCTTTTCACCGGGAGGCGCAATTCCTCCAAAAGTTGATGGGAGTGAGTATTCATTTTGAGTGCTTGTATAATTCCCTGCATGTCTGAAGGTTTGGAGCTAGATTTGGACAGTCTTCATCCATAAGAATGAATACGTTATTGAAGTGGAATCATGTAAATCTTTATGGGTTTGTTTTGCCTATAGGCATTTTGTTCCACTTCTGGTTTGGCCATAACTGCCAAACAGGCAAAGAAAAAATTGAATAACCTAAAAGATAAATACAAGGTAATCTGCCTGTTTCTCTACTTTCTGTTACTGAAAGAGGCTTACCAAGATGTGTGTAAAGACTTTCCGGTCATATTTGAAACCTAACATAGATGCATTGGCCCTTACATTTTATTTTGTAAAATGTAGTTTACTCCGTTTACATTGTTTACTCTGAGACTGTAAAAAGAATAGTTCACCCCAAAATGAACATTCTGCCATTCACCTACAATTTTAAGTTGTTTCACACCTGTATACACTATTTATTTATTCTTTTTTTTTTTTTTTTTGCTTTACACAAAGGAAGAATATTTGTAACCTAAGAGTTCTGGGGCACCACTGACATGTGTAATTTTTTGGTGCCTCAAACTGTTAGGTTACAAAAATTCTTAAGAATATCTTCCTCTGTGTAGAGCAAAAATAAAAAATGTCTAAAAGTGTGGAACAACGTGAGGTGAGAACATGACAGCATTTTGCTTTATTTCAGGAGCTTAGGGACCCACCCACAGGAAAAGGGGTAGAGGCCGGTAGTGTGACTGCTGCCACCTGGCAGTGGTACACTGCAATGGATGCTGCACTCCAGGGGCAGCACTCGAGTTGTTGCATCAAACCCACTGCCACTACAGGTGGCTCAGTCAGCACACCAGGTTCAGCCCCTTCTGTGGAAGCCAGGAGTAGCCAGCAGTCAAGAAAGAGGCGACGGGACAGCCAGGCTCTTCTTTAGTTTCTAAAAGAACAGGCAGAGAGGGAAGAGGAGAGGGAGAGAGAAGCATTGGCGAGAGAAGAGGAGAGAGAGAGGGCAGCAACAGCCAGAGCAGAGACATATTTCTCTTTTAGAAAAACTTAATAAATTCTAAATTAATGTTGTATTTAATGATAAATGATTTTATATAGATTATTTGAATAAAAAAAAATAAAAATGAATGTTTCAATTTCAACCCTGGCAAATCATTGTTATAGCAACAGTGTATTCTTTATATTTACAACAAAAACACAAATAATATAAAATAATGTAATATCCAATGTCTATAGTGGTATACAATTATTTACAATCATGCAGTTAAATCTCAAGAAGAACATACCAACATTAAGAAAACGTATAAATGTATCTATACCCATCTACTTGCACATTTATTCATACCTATCTTTCTAATTAATGTCATAGCTATTTCAACTGTTTATGTTGCTCTTTTAATGAACATGACAACATCTGGAAAGGTTTACTGTCTAGATGTAGTACTGTTCAGTTAGACACCCAGGCAGTTCCACGGGAGAAGAAAGCTGAGCAGCCAGACGTCCTCGGAGATGGTTCCCTGATAGGTCCCTCTCACCCACTGCTGCATTCTCACCATCCTCGCTGTCTTCTTGTCCTTGGCTTTCCTCCTCCTCCTCCAAGAGATCACCTCCCATCACACAGATGTTGTGGAGGATACAACAGGCACCAATCACCTTTGGGGCGAACAGTGGCCTGATCTCTAGGGCCCGCAAGAAAATTGCACGCCAGTGAGTTTTTAACATCCCAAAAGTGCGCTCGATGATGTTCCGTGCTTGTGCATAATGCCTGTTGTATCGGGCTTCAACTTGGCCTGTTAATCAAAAATCGTGTAGAAAATGTGTAGTGTATTGCAAATTCATAACAGTAAAAATTTGGTTTATCGTGTGTGTGTGTCTGTCTGTCTGACATAAAAAAGTGTTCTTACTTGCGACAGGCTGGCGGTATGGGGTCATGATTGCAATAGGATGCTGCAAGCAAGGGTATCCCCCATCTCCCAAAAGATAGTATCCAGCTGGTGAATACAAAGCCTGCTGGTACATTGGTGATCTGTGCAGCACAAGGGCATCCTGTACAGAGCCTGGATTGCCAATATACACATCTATAAATATGCCTTTAGCATCACAGGTGCCCTGTAGAATGATGGAAGGGAAGATCTTTCTATTTATGTAGCATCTTTTTTGTGGCATTGCAGGAGGAACAATCCTGATGTGGCACCAGCAGCACAGCGGAATGCCTCATGGCCAGCAAGGCCCCCCACCTCATCCATTTCCTCTGCTTTTGGAAAATGAATAATTTTGTGGAGGATGGTCATCATCTCCACAACATTGTGAACAGTCCTACAAACTGTTGAAAGTGGCATGCTGAAGTCATCTGATGTGACCCTGTAGGATGCTCAACAGGCAAGCCAATAAACCGTAACAAGTACTTCAATTTCACGGCTCCATCCATGGGCTTTTTGACGGGGCAGCATCTGTACCAGCATGTTGATGCTGTTCCTGGAGAGCCTGAAAGCTGGCTTTAAATCCTCTCCAGAAAAAAACTTGACCAGGATTGGTACCTGGTCATTGATCTGTGAATACCTGCGAGTGGGACTTTGTTCCTGTTAAAATATATAGATAATATATTAAGAATGTTTTTACTTTTGTTGTATTATGTATTTGTTATATGTATTGCTTTTAAAAAGTTGTTACTATATGTACTGTCGTTGCATTGTATTTATTATATTTTTGGATTTAATATAAGCTATATACTCAGTTGTTTTAAGGATTTTGTCTAAAATTTACTAAAATCTGCCATAATTAAATCTCCCTCTAACATTTGCTCTTTTCGTGAAGTATTTCTTTATACTCTATTTCGGTTTCATTCATTTATTGATAAGCTCTAGCACAACATTCATCCCAGAGTCTAAAAGTTGTAGCCTATATGATTATTATAGATATTAAATTGTCCTGTTTGTGTTAATGCAGTAATATGATGTGCACCTAGCTATATAAAGATGATAAACTATAAACTTATTTGAGCACCACAAAGACAAATAAAAGGTGTGTGAAGTGTAAGCTAGTTAATTTAAATGTTATCAACTGTCAAACCTATTGTTCTTGTCAGTTTATTTGGTATACTGAAAAATCTAATGTTGTCTCATTACATCCCTGCAATAGTTTACATAACTTTTTGTGAGATAGTACTTTGTAGTCTGTTGATAGGGTGCCTATATGATACATTATAATAAATTTTTATTATGACTTTTCATTTGGATATACCTAACTAAGTCCACATAAGTATATGGGCAGTTTATGAAGAAAGAATCATTAGAAAAACGTACAATGCTAGAGAGACATGCTAATATGGCACGTCTCTTCGCCATCCTCCGCTGCATCCTGGCTTTTCTTTGAAGGATTCGTCTCCTCCGTTCGGCAGCCTCCTCTTCAGCATCTTGATAAATAGCAATTGCAATGGCAATCCTAAGCTGTTCCATTTTGATTTACACTTATTTACAATTGATTTACACTTTTCAACCGTATTATTTAAATTGTAGCTGAGTGGGTTTATTGCTAGATTGTTCTTAATGAAAAGAGGCAGTTGTTTCCATATATTTTATTTATTTTGAACGACGTAAATATAATCACAGTATTAATGTTACCTGAACCACATATTAATGTTTAATAGTTTTTAAAATAAAAAAGAGACAGTCGTTTAATATTATATTCAATTTCATTATAAATATAAAGTGAAAATAATCAGAGTAGGTAAATATTAGTTTTTTAATACTAATATATTTAATATATTGAAAATAAAAAAGAAGTTAATTCAAGTAAAACATGCATGCTGAGTGAAGCTATCAAGTACGCTGCCGTTCCATTTGTAGAATGACTGGACTCGCGTCCTCCCGTCCTCGAGAGTTCGTTCTTCTGAGTCCAACTTGGCATGTCCAAACTCGGAAGGACGGAAGTCCAGACTCTGCGAACTTGGTATTGAGAAATGCCCTGACTGTCTGTTGTTGGTCTCAAGTTCGGTGTCTATTCCCGCAGTTCCCCTGGCTGTAAGCCAAAACGTGATTGGTTGAAGCGATAACGTGCTACGATTGGTCAGCTCAATGTGGCCGTTATTTGATTGGCTTGAGTAAACGGTGGGTGGAGTCCACTTATTTGTGGATTTATCTGCACGTCGACGCTAGAAGTGTTTCAAATCCACAAATGCACAGGAACCGATCCACAAATGCGTGCAGTGATTTACAAATGCACAGACAGCGGTTCACAAATAAATACCAGGTAGAGTTGTGTTTGTGACATTAAACACATTTGTAAATATATTTTTTTTTATTTGCAAATCTCATTTTATTTATTTGTGAGTTTTAATTTTTTTTGTGAAACTCTTTATATTCATTTGTGAATTTGATATATTTTTGTGAATCTCGTTACATTTATTTGTGGATCATAATCTATTTATTTGGAATAATGCAACAATTCTAACCCCATAATATTCCTAATAACATACAATATTTTGAGCTCCAAATGGGATTTTCAAATCATTTATCAAAGAAAATAACAAGACATCTGTGATAGAGCACCCATCAGAGCAGTAGAGATGTGAAATATGTGGGTAGAGTTCATTGCCACCCCGTCTCTTGATTTAATTCTACTAATGAATGCTCAGCACAAGACTCATCCAACCTTTCCATTCAAACATCCCTAGAGTACCTGTGACGTGAATGTGGGAAGGGAGGGGTGGCAAAGGACCGAGGTGAAGGCTCAAGAGACATAAACTCATGCCAGCATATCTGAGCTGTCACAACATTCACCTGCAAGCTTTTCAGCAGATTTTACACAGGCTGTTTATGTCAGTATCCTGTAGATTAAGTCAAAATTTCCTCATTTTTATAAAATGTCATCTTAATTTAGTCGACTGATATTTTGTTAAAAACCTGCACAATTACAATCAAATATTCAAACATTTTAGATTTTAAACATGTATCAGTATTCAGTAAAATCAAGTAACTTGATAAATTTGTACATTTACATAATTTTGTGCACATGCAAGTAAAACTTATAAATCAAATATATATTTATAAACTCATCAGCAAAAAAAATTAAAGCTTTACTGTTATAACAGTATTGGATTGTAGTACCAATCCACATAAAAATCAAGAAGAAATGGACAAAGATATCCCACGGCTCTAACTTCAGACTTTATTTTTCACTTATAAAGGATTTGGTAACACTTTATAAAAAGTATACAATAATATATAGTGAGTTCTTCATTGTGTAAGATAATGCATTGTTAACAACTTATTAACCAGAAACAGTTCTCATTCTAGATTAAGTCACAGAAAAGTTCTAGTTCTAGGAATAAGCCAGCATGGTGGTTCCTAGAGAACCAGTTTTCCCCTAGGGCTGTTATCCTGGTTGTATTTGCAGCGGCAGCAGGAACTCTGAAGTGACCGTCAGCAACATCTTATTTGCAGCATTTGTGATCTTCATTAACCGATGAATGAAGATTCAGTAATTGGAGCTGGGGTTTTTTTGCATGTCGTGATAACGGAGATGGAATGTACAAAAGCATTCAAATTTGACTAAATATGTATGTGTCTGTGTGTGTCCTTATTGTATTTGTAAACATTTTAAGGAACACTGAATATGAATGCAATTAATGTTCACTAAAGGCTTGTTTACAGCACTTAATGACATCTTCACATTATCTGTGACCTTATGTAAAGTGAGAAATATTCACTTCTAATAAGCAATTAACAATTCCTTTACAACAAACTGAACAAGTGTTTATCCAGCCGGTTGTTATCTCAGAATAAATCCCTTCAGGCTGATACCTGATCCTGGGTGTACATTATCCCTTACTTAACATATTAACAAATGTATAGACTACAGTATATAAACTATGAAACTATTAACAAATACTTTGTTAATGATTTGTAAGTACTTTCTGTACTGATTATAAAGTGTTACCCTGAATTGAACTTTTGAACGGAATTTATTTTATTTTTTTACATAGATTTTTGTAAATTAAAATAATCTTTAATCACTATATCATCATTTAATTTGTACCTGCATGCATTGTAATTTGATGCAGTGGCTAATGGACAAGCATACTTTCAGAATAAGGTTTATTTTTCTAAAATATAGTAAATTCTAACAGGTGTAGATTGAGAGGAAATACTTTTTGCAAACATCCTTGTTACAAACACGACAGGTTCCACCTGCACGCAATCACTACGCACACCCTCACCGGAATACTAAGCACATCCACCTGATCCTCATCACCACCCAATCACCTCAGCACCATAAAAACAACACACACGCACTCAATCGATGTCCGGTCTCGTTCGCGACAAGGTCTTACCTGTATGCTAACTCTAAGGACTAGCTCTTCTTCTACTTACCTCTCTCCAGCGATTCTCCGAAGATCCAGATCCCCAGTGTGCGTGTGTGTGGTTCACCTTCCTCCTCTGACGTCTTCACCCAGCCTGCACGGATCCATCCCTCACTCCACCCTACACTACCTGCTCCTCTACTTGTTTCTGTTCAATAAACCATTCTGTCTGTTACTCCTCAGCCTCCCGACTGATCCGTAACAGAAGACCGGACCAACACTGCCAGGCACAAGCATGAGCCTCACGGACCCCTTTCAAGATCTGGTTAATGCACTCCGAAGGACACTCACGGCTACAACTGCATCCCCAACACCAGCGAGCACTTCAGTCAACGATGCCTACACTTCCTCACCTTCCGTTCACGCCAGTCCCATGGCCCGGCCAGCGCCCTACTCTGGTGCGGCGGAGGAATGCAGCGTTTTCCTCCTACAATGCTTTCTGGTCCTGGAGATGCAACCGCACTTGTACCCCACTGAGAGATCTAAGGTAGCCTTTGTAATTTCTCAACTGCAAGGTAAAGCACTACTGTTGGCAGATTCAATATGGACTCAAAATAACCCAGTTATCCAGTCTTATTCCAGCTTCATCGACCATTTCCGTGAAGTTTTCGGCAGACAAGCTTGGGACTCTTCCATTGGTGAGAAGCTGTATAATCTCAAACAGGGGAAAATGTGTGTCAATGAATATGCCCTTCAGTTTAGGACTCTAGCAGCCTCCAGTGGATGGAACGAACAGGCTTTAATGACTACCTACCGTCAGGGATTGGAACCTTGAGTGCGGTTGCATCTCGCTGCATATGAGGACACCATCGGGCTAGAATGTCTCATCCAGCTGTCCATCCGCTTCGCCACTCGTATGCAGTCATGCCTCGAAGAGCACCAGGGCCAGGCGTAGAGAATCCCCGAAGAGAATCCCGAAACTCCGGAAACCATTCTTCCAGAAAGAGTCATCGTCTCTCCTATTACCTGGTCCGCTGAGACCCTTCCTCCTACCGAGCCTACCACCAACACCCCGCAGGGTTGCCCACCGGAACTTCAGTATATTCCCAGGACACGGCGCACTCCACTCATACACTCCGCTCACACATCGCTTGGCACTGGTCACCCGGGGGTCAATGAAACCCTCTCGTTGCTGAAGGAATGCTTCTGGTGGCCCAACATGGCCACGGATGTCAGGAGGTACGTGAATGGATGTACAAGCTGCGCCATATCCAAAAGCCCTCGCCATCTTCCATCAGGCAAGCTCCATCCTCTGCCCGTTCCCAATCACTTGTGGTCACACCTAGGGGTGGACTTCATAACCGATCTTCCTCCTTCAGATAACAATACCTGCATTCTTGTCATAGTGGATAGATTTTCTAAATCCTGTCGTCTTCTTCCTTTGAAGGGTCTGCCCATGGCCATGGAAACGGCTGAACTGTTATTTAATCATGTCCTCAGATACTTCGGCATCCCAGAGGATATCGTCTCGGACCGAGGCCCCCAGTTCATCTCCCGGGTATGGAAGGCTTTCCACTCACTCCTAGGTGTGGCCATCAGCCTGTCTTCCGGGTACCATCCCCAGTCAAACGGGCAGACGGAGAGGAAGGTTCAGGAGATTGGACGCTTCCTCCGTACCTTCTGTCACGGCCACCAGAACTCCTGGAACCAGTTCCTTGGGTGGGCCGAGTATGCACAAAACTCCCTTCGTCAACCTACCACCGGACTCACTCCATTCCAGTGCGTACTCGGCTACCAACCACCTCTATTCCCCTGGTCAGGTGATCCCTCGGATGTCCCCGCCATCGACTACTGGTTCTGGGAGAACGAGAGGGTCTGGGACGTGGCACACCACCAACTCCAGCGGGCTTTACGCAGACGTAGAACGACAGCCGACTTTCGCCGATCAGAGGCCCCAACATACCAACCCAGTCAGAAGGTCTGGCTGTCCACCCGGGACATCCGCCTGCGTCTGCCCTGCCGCAAGCCAAGTCCCAGATTCATTGGCCCATTCACCATCATCCAGCAGATCAATCCGGTCACGTACAAACGCCAGTTACCCCCTGAATACTGGATTCACCCCACATTCCATGTGTCTCTCCTTAAACCTCACCATCCTTCTGTCTCTCCCTCCACAGAACCTGGCGAAACGGAAGCCCCCCCTCCACTCCTCCTAGACGATGGCGCAGCCTATGCAATGAGTGACATCCTGGACTCCCAGCGGCGTGGTGGACAACTGGAATATCTAGTGGACTGGGAAGGATACGATCCAGAGGAACGTTCCTGGGTCCCACGCAATGACATCCTGGATCCTAACTTACTCGACACCTTCCACTCCAATCATCCTGACCGACCAGCTCCCAGGGGAAAAGGAGCAGGCCGTGGGGAGGGGGGTCTGTTACAAACACGCCAGGTTCCACCTCCACGCAATCACTACACAGGGAATTTATCAACATACAATAAAGGCCGCTGGAAACTGATTGAAAGCCGTTGATCCCAGATTGCCACCATGCAACTTATTCAGTGAAAGCTCCTCAGGGAAAATGGGACTTTAATTTATGACTTATTGAAAACTACTGTCCATGCTTACTGCAGGATTTCGAAAGCCACACAATGGAGATCATTAATGCTATATAACATGCATGAAGCGGCTGGACGGATTATAACAATATTGCCAGTGTTGCGAACAAACTACATACGCCACAAAGAAGATGATAACGAGACTGTGTAAAAGAAGAGACAAGGCGCCTCAGGGAGAGTGATTGATAATTGGATTTTCACAGGTCTGTGTTGAGCTGTTGTTCACTGTCATCTTGATGAGGTTTGTTTGTGTAATTGTGTAATGGCTGATTGATTGATGGCATTGTGAGACACATAAGCTGTTTTGTACCCTTTTTTGTGTGTGTGTGTGTGTGTGTGTGTGGTTACAGAGTACAGTGGGTTGAAGTTCAGCCAGGGGAGATGAAGCAATTGCCGTTTGTTCTGCTCTTGCCCGAGTTTCCTCACAGCTCCCTTCACAAACACACCAACAACAAAAGAACTTAAAAGCTTATTCTCCAACCAGGAGACAGAGACTGAGAGGAAAACAATAAGGAGGAAGGGAGGGAATTAGACAGAATAAGTACAAAGGATCCTGTGGGCTGAAATGAGGAGAAATCAAAAAGACAGAAGCTCACTCAGAAGAAGTGAAGAAAATAACAACCCACACAAATTAATATGTCTGCGCCAGTCTGTGGAAACAAACTTCATACCCAAATGCCCGATTATTATACGTTTGCAAAATGAGCAAATCAACCTGTTATTTAAAAATGCTAACAGGTGCAGAAAATGAGGCATAATTGAAAAAAAATATATCATCTAACCTACATAAAATCCCTTTCAGCCTATTCTTCTGCACCAGAACTAGCAGAAGTAACATAACATTCACTTATGGAGGAAAATGCTCTTATGTAAGGTTTGGAGTGAAGATGACATATTTGAATGACGCAAAAGCATCATCTAGCTGTCATACAGAGAAAATGTGTTTCCTTATACTGTACTGTATGTATGAAAATAGCATGGTTTTTACACAGCCCACTCTACAACCCCTTTCACAAATTCATCTTTTCCTGATCCATGTAACAAGACTTCCTGTTGAATATCCCATGATTTATTTATTTATTTATTTATTTGTTTTTCTATTTTTGGAAACAATTCAGTAACTTAATTTCATGGTCAGCTGTATCAAATAGCTTCTTTTTCGTATCACAACAGTGGAATGTTCGATTAACCCAAAAGTTGGTTTGTTGCTGCTGTAGCATTTGTATTATTTAACAAATAATATCTAATGCCCTCATCTCACCAAATGGTCTATGGACCCTTCCCCCGAAATGCAAGTATGACCTCAAAAAGGCAGAACAGGCCTCTGGTTACCATGGTAACAAAGACACACATCAAGATAAGATTGTTCTCTTACGAGAGTTCTCTCGTACTGCGTCTTAGCTAAGACACTACGGGAAAAGTCTCTTTTCACGAAATACTGAAGCAAAAATGATCCTTAATTTTGAATTGTTGTAAAGCGCATTTGCAGCAGCACGCAGCCATAGGCTTTGCGCCTTCCATGCCACTTCCCGCCGAAACGGGTGTGGCCTAGCCCTATAAAGGGAGCTCGAAAAGGCTGACTCACCTGATTTTTCATCTCTTCAGCGAAGCTCACGCATCGTTGGATCACGAGAGAAGCAAGCGCCGTCAGAAAGCATCTCAGCGGGACGAGCTATTCCTGAAGCCGCTGGCCAACGCCGCCTTCCACTGCCGTTCCTGCTGCGCGTTCCGGCGCCCATATCCTTTTTAATTCTATTATATCCAACTGTTCTTTATGCGTGTGTGTGTGTTCGCCCTGCGACACACACTCGTAAAAGAGCTCGCGTCTTTTGTAAGATGCCTTCTTGCGGCTCGTGCAGAGCCCCACTCAGCGAGGGAGACCGTTTCGTCATCTGTGTCTCCTGCCTGGGTGAAGATCACGCAGCACTCGCGCTCGCGCTCGCTGGCGGCAGATGCCCTCGCTGCGAGCTGTTGCCAATGGTGACTCTGAGGACTCGCTTGGCTTTTTCTCTGAGCCTGCATTCTCCGCTGCGCAGCGGATTCCGGAACCGCCTCCAGCTCAACCGAGCTCGCCAGTTCGCCCTGCTTCACCGGCCTCCCCTGCATCGCTTCCCGATGGTCAGCGCCCGCTCTCTGTCGCCGCGTCTTCCGAGGAAGTCGATCTCAGGGCCGCGTCGGGGGAAGAGGACACATGCTCTCTGCTAGCTTCGGGCAGTGAGGGCTGGGCGAGCTCCAGGGATCTCGCGCCTTCTGCTCAGAAGCCCAGCAAACGAGCTGACATTGAGAAGGAGCCGATGCGAGTGCTCACGCTGGCCGCGACGAGCCTCGGCCTCGAGTGGTCTGCACCAGCGCCCCTCCTCTCGTTCCCGACTGGATGGTAGTTTCCTTTCGGATGAGCGTACTTGGCGAAGTGGTGGCAAAAGCTTAGAACGCTCCATATTCAGCGCGAACTCGTTCGTCTGTCTCACTAGCATTCTCCACACTGGATGATGCTAAAAACAGGAACTACCAGTCACTTCCGCCGGTGGAACAGGTGATAGCGACGCACCTTTGCCCGCCCTCTGCTGGACGGCGGACGAAAGTGGTGTTGCCATCTAAAGCCTGCCGCATGACATCATCTCTGCTCGCGCGAATCTTTCTGCTGCTGGGCAGGCCGCGTCTGCACTACAGATGGGACCTGAGGCTATCTGTCTCGCGGATTTTAGGAGTGCTTTGCTACTAAATCCGCTGCACAGGCCATGGGACGAGTTATGGCTTCCGCTATGGTGGCTGAGAGGCATCTAGGCCTGACGCTCTCAGACATGGCAAGCGCTCCGGTTCTGCAGCGAGTCGTGCTAGACCGGCCCCGCAAAGCTCTCAGCCACACCCCCCGCCTCCTGCTGCTTCATCAAAGCGCCGGTGTACGAGTTCCGCTGTGGCTGAGCACGCCGCTGTTTCAGTTCCAGGAATTGTGACAGCGTTTTCTGCAACGCACAGGCCTGCACAGTTTCCCACTTGCCTGCACACAAAAGCCGTTGTCACAGCAGCGTCAGCAACGCAGCTCGAGACCCCATTCTCGCTCTACCGGCCGTCGCCCCGCATCGCGGGGACCACGGCAGAGGATTACGGTGAGGCCGGAAGCCCCGAAGCCATCCTAGCATTCCTAGGAAAGTGCCGGTGTACGAGTAGCCGTGGCCGAACTTTCACCCAAGCGTGCCGCTGTTTCAGTTCCAGGGATTGTGACTGTCTCAGCGTCTTTTGCAATGCGCAAGCCTGTACGGTTGCCCGCTTGCCTGCAAAAAAACTTTATCACGGCTACCCAGATATTTCCTGAAAAAGGTGTCATTTCTGGTGTCCCGGCCACGGCCGATGGTGCTATAAATGTAGTGACGATGCCCACTGCTCAGAGCCAATCTCCACATATAAGCACAGCCCTTCACACAGGGCTCGCGCCCATAAAAGCGACTCAAGTCGATCGCGCGCACTACATAGTAAACATGCCCACTCCTCAGTGCCCACAAACACTATGTCACACACGTCATGTGGTTTCTGTAAAAACGAAACCCATGCACGTTCGTTCTGCCCAGGCAGACAGCGAGTCTAAAGCAGTAAATGTGCACGCTTACAGCCCACAATTACTCACAGACAGCAGGAGTCCCATGGGACCCGCTCAGCCCTCCCTCACTCGGTTAAGCACCGTGGAGGGGTCGAGGACGAGCGATCTGCCCGCTGTGATCAGCGCGCTCCCCGCCTCAAATGTCACAGGCTTAACGCCCATGTTAGAGCACATCGAAGCGCTGCCGTTGCCCAGCCAACAGAGCGCGCTTCGCATCCAACCCCTAGCCATTCATGCAGACGCATGGTCAGCGCTTCCAGGGGTTTCGGATTTGGTGCTAGACATTATAAAGGAAGGCTACTCGCTACAGTTTTTTTTACGCCCTCCGCGCTTTTTAGCGTTTTCTGAGACAACGCTCGGTCAGTCAATAGGAAGGAACGATTTGGTCATCTGCTTCCTTAGAGGAGCTAGGAGGCTGAATCCTCCCAGACCTCCGTCAGTCCCTGTATGGGACCTCTCAACGGTTTTTGGAGGCCATGAAAGGTTCCCCTTTCGAGCCTATCCGAACGATTAGCCTCAAACATCTGTCATTCAAGACAGTGTTCTTGTTGGCTCTCGCTTCAGTGAAGTGTGTGGGTGACCTGCACGCGCTCTCGGTGAGCCCGATGTGCTTGGAGTTTGGGCCTAATGACTCAAGGGTTATACTCAAACCTAGGCACGGTTATGTGCCAAAATCCCTCAACACGCCGTTTCGGGCTCAGGTTATTTCCCTGTCTGCCCTGTCGGTGTCAGGAGAGGATGAAGACTCGAGTCTTCTTTGCCCCGTTAAGGGCTCTAAGAGCTTATGTGTCTCGCTCCGCTGTCTTTAGACAGACTGAGCAGCTGTTTGTCTCGTTCAGTGGACGTTCCAAGGTAATGGCTGTTTCGAGACAGAGCCTATCCAGATGGATAGTTGACGCCATAGCGTTAGCTTACGCTTCCAGGGGCCTTCAGTGCCCACTGGGCGTCAGAGCACACTCCACAAGAGGCGTCGCCTCATCGTGGGCGTGGTCTAGTGGGATCTCCTTACAGGATATATGTATGGCGGCAGGATGGGCCTCACCGTCTGCATTTATCAGGTTCTATAACCTGGAGGTTCCCGCCCTGCAGGCAAAGCTGCTGTCGTTTCGGCAGGAAGTGGCATGGAGGGCGCGAAGCGCTCGATAGGCGCTCGATAGGCGCTCGATAGGCTTGTGCAGTTGCCGCAGAGCAGCCAATGAGCGAGCGAGCCATCTCGCCTATGGCTGCGTGCTGCTGCAAATGCGCTTTACAACAATTCAAAATTAAGGATAATTTTTGCTTCAGTATTTCCTGAAAAGAGACTTTTCCCGTAGCGTCTTAGCTAAGACGCAGTACTCGTTCCCTCTTCTAGAGAGAACCGAGGTTACGTTAGTAACCGAGTACGTTTTACAATTCGAAGGAATGTAGAGTTTTCACAGACAAATGTACCCTTGTACTATACAGTCCATCCTTATTCTATCTCCCTCTAGATATAACCACTTGAGAAATGTAGGAACATGTACCCAATTTCCCCATTTCATTATTTTTCCTCTTAAAGTGTTTAACTTATGTATTGATTCAAACTCTTTTAAATTAACATTTTAGAATTGCATACTATTGATGACAGAGGTCACAGGTATGCCATGTTTGGTATCTTTCGGCTGCATTTTTAATGGTCTAAATGTTCATTTATATTATATGTTGGCACCTATGGTATTTGAGTTACCAGAATCTTTAATAGTTTCTTCATCAACATCCAGTCAAAAACCATATGTGAAACATTTGCCTGAGGACAAAAGGTTGTAAAATTTTCCTCTAAAAGGTACCATTCCTCATTGGCTCACTCGAATCCTGAGGGTGTGACATTGTCACCCTATATAGATCACTGATCACCAGACCAGGGCGGTTCTTTAAAATTCAGGAATTCCAGGAGAAGATGCTGAGCTAAGGACCTTAAAACCTACCCTAAGCTTGCGCCAGGCTTTCGGCCTTGACTTTTCATTAATCAAGATCCTCTGATTTGAACTGGTCTTTCTCATTAAGTGTCCCAAAGTGCATCAGGACTCTTTTTTCGAACAGGCGAGATGTGCAAGTATCAAACTTAGTCTTATTAATTGATAAATTAAGTATCATATGCAGGTGTGTTTGAACTAAGGAACTGTTGTTTCCTTTATGCTGTAGATCTGCTGAATATCAAATTGTATGATAGCTTCATGAGTTTATTTCTCTTCTGTTTACTGCTTAAGCTTTAACCCTTTTCCTATGCCCACTGTATGCGTGTGTATGTATGTGTGTATGTGTATGTTAGACTAGTTTAAGTGTTTACGTAGTTGATAAAGTCTTACTCTGAGTAGTATTGTACAGTAAGAAAGCTATTTTCCTTAAACAGGAAAGTAACATTCTTAAAATTGACAGACAGTTGACACTGAGAGGTCAAGTAAATACTTACAGCGGATCTAAATATTTTTAATTAATCACAACTAGTTATGAATGATTATTCATATTTCCCCTTTGAGCTGATTCGCTACACTACTTTCACCAACAGAAAAAAAGGCTACTGTCATTGTCAAAGCAAATAAGGCAGACAATTCCATGCCTATATGATAAAGAACCCACTGAATAACAAATTCACTAGACATGTGAGTTTCAATTTTATTTTGAGGAGAGAAGCCCATATTTGTAATTTTGCAATTAGACTTTACAAATCAGCATTTCCTTTTTCATTTTTTTTTATAAATCATCTGAAGATTCTGACTAATGCGATTTTCAGATACATCAAAGTCATATAGTTTTACTTTCTCCTAGTCAATTTGAATATTATGAATCAGCATTCTATGGAATTTTCTGTTCATACTGATCTCGATAAAATGTGGGGAGATGTAACATCTGAGTCCAAAACGGGCTCATCCAAATGCCAATGGTAAGTAAAAAAATCACTGTCCATAAGTAACTGGTGAGTAACTCTGACTTTGTGCTGTATAGAATAATTTTTGAATGACTACCATAAGCTTTCCTGTGATAACAGCCTTAAATCATCCGGAGTGGGCCACTGTGTGCCACATTTACATTCAAATGGGAATTGATCTACATAGAACCTAAACCTTAAAATGTTTGTCTAAATTCAGTCAGAGAATTTGAATAGTTATTGGTATATTTTTATCTGGTTACTCTGCTAATACCTATCTAACACACACAGTAGAACATTTCCTGTTCTTTCACACCATTAGAATAAACCCCGTTGTTTGAGCCATTCAAGTTTAAGCTGTTATCACGGACATCATGTCAGCTTGACTTCTGTGGCATTTCAGTGCTTAGGTAGAGGGCTGCCTCATTGACCAAAGAGCAACCGGTCATACTGTGATAACCCAGTGTATTTCTGCACAAGCACTTTCTTTGAGTCTTTTTTATTCCTCCCTCCCTCAAGCTCTTACTTTCTCGTTTTCTCTCTTCTGTTCACTACCTTTTACCCCTGACAGGAATTAAAGCTGGAGGCAAGCTAAGCTTCCCAAGTGGGTCTCCATCATGGCCGGATGTGGCATACTGAAGAAGATGCTTTTGGCTTTTCCATGTCCAGACACTGCCCTACATAAAAGTCTGTCAAGCTTGTCTGACTTTGTGCAAAACTGCAGGGGGAGCACAATGGAAAATGTGGAGCACGTCTTATTACAAAGGCGAAAATTGAATTTCACAGTTTAAGCTGTTGCCAAATGTATCTTTGGACAAAAGAAAAAAGAAAATGAGTCATAGCAGATAGGAAATATGTTGAGTTGAAAAATATATGTAAAAGTTAGTTTGAGATGGTATATGGGTAGATAAAATACTGCCCTGACACATTTAATATGAAGATCCTACATTTTCAGCAGTCATTACTCCAGTCTTAAAGGAACACTCCGACTTTTTGGGACTTTAGCTTATTCACAGTATCCCCCAGAGTTAGATAAGTTCATACATACCTTTTTCATTTCTGTGCGTTCTGTAAGTGTTATTTGACGTACCCACCGCTAGCCTAGCTTAGCACAAAGACTGGATTTAAATGGATACTGGTAGCATAGTAATCCCAATAAGTGACAAAATAATGCAAACATTTTCCTATTTACATGTTGTGATCTGTATAGTCACAGCGTGTACAAATAACAAGGCTATATGAGACAGAGAGCATTTTTAATCGTATAAATACTGGGAACTATATTCTCACTAAGCGTAGGAGCACAGCTAACGTTACTTGGGCGGATTGGCTACTTGGGCGGAGTGATTAGCGCAGTACACAAGACCGTAAACAAAACAAACGTGACTAACTAGCTAGACGTGACTCGTGATCATGGCTGACTTTGAGGAATTGTCAGACTCAGAGGAATTTTGCTTTGTATCAAACCAAGATCCAGAACCATATAGTTTTGAGCCAGAATACACAGACGAGGAGTTACAAACTTTAGAAGCTGTAAGACAAAGGGAGAATCAGAACGAACATGGACTGGTGGTGTAAATGTGGAACATGACAACCTATGCCGACAGAAACCGAGTGCCTTTGTTGTAATGAATGGGACCGGTTATTGCCATCAATGTCAAGGCTTGATGACAATCAAAATATTTGCGTCACTACCACGGAAGATTTCTCTGCCCTAATACACCCGGCAGTTGTCTTTTTTCCCCATTTTGACAAGATCAACTGGAAGAAACGTCCCATGCCGAGTGAACCTAATTGTCAGCTGTCCACCAAGTAACTGATTTTGTTATAATGATCATTCATAGTTCAATGAAATTGTAGTATCGCATTACATACAGTGTGTCACAATAACAATAAAGGGGATACACGGATACACAGACCCCCCTATTCACGTAATAGTGTCACTACTAAGGTTATATTACGTTAGCATGGCACTGTTACAGTATGGCTAATGTTTGTCATCTCAAAACATAACGGAACACTTACCGCAGCAACAGGTGATCCAATTTGTCCTGTCTTTATTATCGATGGGATGGCTGTATCCTTTAGCACACGTTTCATGGTCCGTGTGGCAACTTGCATTTTTTCAAAATAGTCGTCTACATTAAAATGTTCAGGGCAAACGAAATACTTCGTGATGGTGTTTACAGGTATGTTTGGATCTATTTCCAGAGCAAGTAGCCATCGATTCATCAGGTCAGCATTTGTTGTTGGAATTCTATGAAACATCATAGTAATACCTGGTCTCCCATGTTTATTGTCGCAGTTCTTTACAATACAGCGAACACCCATGATTGTACACTATAAATCTACTATCTAGTAATTGCTGACTCTATTACTCCAACTCTTAGCGGACTCTCTTCTCCTCACCACGGCGCGTCTCGTGTGCTGTGCTAATCACTCTGCCCAAGTAGCCACTCCGCCCAAGTAACATTAGCTGTGCTCCTACGCCTAGTGAGAATATAGTTCCCAGTATTTATACGATTAAAAATGCTCTCTGTCTCATATAGCCTTGTTATTTGTACACGCTGTGACTATACAGATCACAACATGTAAATAGGAAAGTGTTTGTATTATTTTGTCACTTATTGGGATTACTATGCTACCAGTATCCATTTAAATCCAGTCTTTGTGCTAAGCTAGGCTAGCGGTGGGTGCATCAAATAACACTTACAGAACGCACAGAAATGAAAAAGGTATGTATGGACTTATCTAACTCTGGGGGATACTGTGAATAAGCTAAAGTCCCAAAAAGTCGGAGTGTTCCTTTAAGTATCCCTTCAGAAATTATTCAGATATGTTGATTTTTTTCTCAAGAAACATTGTTATTATTATCAATCTTGAAAATTGTTGCTGCTTAATTACAACAACAATAATAATAATAATAATAATAATAATAATAATAATTATTATTATTATTATTATTATTATTATTATTATTATTATTATTTATTTATTTTGAAGAACTGCATTTATTTTCAATTTAAATCTTTTGCACCATTATAAAAAAACTTTACTGTCACTTTTGATTCATTTAATGTGTCACTGCTAAAAAAATAAATACATAAAAAACTTTATTGTATTCTGTATATTAATGTAAAGTGAGAGAAACAGTGAAAAAGAGATATTGAGTAAATACGTTTATAACATCTTAATTTTAGTAGAGCTGTCTTCATTGTCATTACTAGTTCATAGCACTTTTTGATGACATCACAGGAAAGACAAACGAGTCTCTGTGGCAGCCTGACTCATTTTAATTCTAAACACATCATCTTGAGAACATAGGCCTTGACTGCACAGTATTCAATAGAATTAAACAGTACTGCTGAGACCACATGAACACAGATTGCAAGAACAAATATGGGTTCAGGGAGGATTCAAGGTTGGCAGCAGATCCTAATAATGTGGTTCAGATGAGGTAAATGCAGACACGGCATAAAAAGAAGAGATGATTTGAAACTGCATTAGCCCTTTCTTTCTCTTCTGTTCTTTCCTTCTTTCTTAGCCCTTTTGTCACAAATGTAACAACACAAATGAACAATTCTAATAAAACTGATTTGCATGCCAGTTTGAATTTAACCTAGAATGACCCTATATGTGATCGATGTAAATGACAGAACACTGGAGACACTGTGACTTATTCTGTTTGTAACTATACACTCAAGTAACATTCTAAGAACATTTGTATAAAGCATTTCATTCTCACCAATCTGCAACATTAGACTACATTCAAATATGTAACATTTTAGTCCAGTATTTTCAAAATTATGAGGCTTGGAAAAGGGAACTAGAGGACAAGAATGAAAATGAGACAAAGACAGAAACTGACAACAGCAAAAAAAAAAAAAAAAAAAAAAAAAAAAAAATATATATATATATATATATATATATATATATATATATATATATATATATATATATATATATAATTACAGTGAGAACAAGGAGATTTTTTTTCCTACAGCTCACAGTAACTAGAAATGAGCACTGCCATCGAAAGATCTGCATAACAAAAAGTGTAAAAAAAAAAAAAAAAAAAAAAAAAAAAAAAATTTTCCCAAGAGAGTGGTAGACATCTCTGGAGCTTTGTGGGACAGAAATGAAAAGAACTGTCACAACAAAACCAGGTTGTCTTTCACTGAAATACACATTCACACAAAAGACCAGAGAAACAAATAAAGAAATACAGCGTGCGTCAAAATGGTTGGTTTCACAGAGAACGAGGCCACTGCAACAATGCCGTTCAAAGGAAATTGGTCTTCTTTTGAGCAAACAAAACAGATGTTACATAGAAGCCGCTGAAGGACCTCAAAAACACACAGCATGATGCTTTTAGCAAACACTAAATACACACATATATACACACAAGTAACCCCATCTGCAGTCATCAGAGAGTTTAGAGTTAGGGCTATGGTATTTTAGTATTTTCGGGTATCATTCAATCCTACTTACCACAACAAGAACCTGCAATAAAAAGTTAATGGGAATGAAGTCATGAGCTATCAACAGAGCCCTTCTAGTGTTTTTGCCCTAATGATGCTTATTTTTTTCTCAATTGTCTATTAATGGTACTTGTGCTGTAAAAACAAGTCTGTTAAATGTGTTTAAGGTTGTGTCCATTCTTGTAGTTTGGTTCTCTGCATTAACCCTTTCATGCATGAATTATGATAACCTCAGTCTCAGTCATTTTTTTCCTATGTGTTTTTATTGCTCTTAGGGCATGAAAAACAAGAATTGATTTTAATTTTATTTTTTTACAAATTTTTCAAAGAGATCTTCAGATGTCCACTTGAGTGGACAGCATGCGGTTGGTTTAAACTGAAGATATACTGTATTAAATATAAGACAATAATCAAACAGATAAAGTATGTGAATTTAACAAACTAATCAATGCAATTATATCAAATAATGTGAAAACTATAAAATATATGCAAAAAATATAAATGCAAAATATTGCAATGGCTTTATACAACTTCATACAAGTTGCACTTCGCGTATCTATGATATCAGAACATGAGTACGTTATTCCATCAGAATTTTCTACAGCCTGTCAAGGTACAACTGTGGAAACCACTCAGATGCTCCCTCCAGTGCACCAGAGTATGGAGATTTACCCTTATTAGCTGATAATTATGATTATGTTCAAGATGGACATGCACATTTCTATCATAGCCCTCCTCTGAGAAAACCTAGCGATACGTTTTTTCAATCTCATCTGAAATGATCAGTGGTGGGGGTAACGCATTACAAGTAACGTGCATAACCCGTTCAGATTACTTTTTTGATGTTACAAGTAAAGTAATGTGTTGCAAGTAACATGCATTACCTAATCAGATTACTTTTTGATCTAACAAGTAATTAACTACAAGTAATGTGCATTACCTAATCAGATTACTCTTTGATGTAACGAGTAAAGAAACGCATTACAAGTAACATGCATTACGTAATCAGATTACTTTTTGATGTTATGAGTAAAAAAACGCATTACAATAACGCACATTACATAATCAGATGACTTTTTGATGTTATGAGAAAGGAAACGCTTAAAAGTAACATGCATTATGTAATCAGATTACTTTTTGATGTTATGAGTAAAGAAACGCATTAAAAGTAACATGCATTAAGTAATCACATGACTTTTTTCGATGTCAATGACAATTACATTCTAATAATACAAATACAATTATTTACAGTAGAAAAAGTCAATGCATATTAAGTTTTTAAGTTTTAAATTTCAAAAACAATATTCATATTATAATTATGAATTGTAGCTGAAATATAGCCATTGCATGCATGACGTCCACTACAGTGGACATGTGATTAATCAGAGTTTTCTCTCAATCTAAAATCAAAACTTGGAAAATTTTACTGTGATATGACTCATTAGATATTGCTTTATGCTGCAAATATTTTTTTTTACCTACAAGAGTCTCCTAGGATAGAAGGAATGGGTGGATATTCTGGAGCAACTTGGCATGTCTGACTGACCCTTGGCCATCTTGGTTTGGAGGGGGAAAAAATCGAAACACAAAGGCTTGCCACTTGGTTGCAATTTATAGGATGATGCACCAGGGTCCAATGAAGAGATTGATGTGCAACTTTGCCATAAAAACCCGTGCAAATTCAAGAAAATGCTTTTTTAATAGCTGTCCACTGTAGTGACCACTATGCGTGAAAGGGTTAATTTGGTCTGGACCACAAAATAAAATAATTGGACTACATTTAGTCCTGATTCACTAGCGTTCAAATTGTTATTTTCAGGACCGAACCTTAATATACAATATAAAACAAGGGGGCTTTTATGAAGTATATTTTGTGACGGAAGTTCAAGGAACTTGCGGAATATCCAAAACAACGCTTGTGTTCTGGGCTAAATGCGCTCGTTGTATGTACGCAGCAAGAATTCCTCCATCATACAAACAAAAAAAGATCTGCTGCAAAAACTACAGGATGAATTCTTAATCTTTCCCAAAGATACAAAATAGAAGAAAGAGTTAAAACTGGACCCGATCTTGCTGCTCAAGCTGTGTATAAATGTTCACACTTATTCAAATGAACCACACTAGTGTAGCACTCACTCCAGGGTTTGTTTCAATCAATCCAAACAAATCAAGTGTGAACATAGCCAAATCAATACTACAATTTTGCTCCCACTAAATAAAGAATAATTGAACATCATGTGCCTCTCAGTTTAACATGATATATCTCTAAACACTTAGGCCTAAGTAACACTGATCTGAACTTTGTGTATTTATTTTTATTTTTCTTATGTTTTTTATGAAGGTGGAAGGTTTCAGAGGAGCTCTGAAAGCTTGCTGCAACCTGCTCTAGCAAATGCTAACCAGCCATTTAAATGAAAAGCAGTAAGATCGGTTGGTTGGTTGGTTGGTTGGTTGGTTGGTTGGTTGTGTATGTAACATGACCCAGTTAGTTTGTGCCAAGTAGTTTAATGGTGAGAATATCTTCCATTTCTGTTAACGGCCCATCATCCTGCACCAGAGTTTCATGACAGAACTTGGCATGTATCAAAAACATTTGTAATCACAGATAATGGATTATATTAGCAACATTTTAAAAAAGAAAGAAAGACCATTTGAACCTTAATTTAACCCAGAACAATAATTTATAAAATAACATCAAATGAGATTCCCTAAACAAGGAACTTTAGTATATTATTACAGAGCTGCAGAAATATCTAAGAACATTTTTTTCAGTTGGAATGACATAGCTAAAGTAACAAAATAACCTACTGCTTCTGCAAATGACAGTTCATTCGTAAAACTGTTTAGAAAAGTATCCAAAGTTTCCTCAACAGCAACTGTACTTTTTAAAGTCCTCCAAGTGAAAAAAAAAAACAGGACCTCACAGTCATAGGCCACATTGATACCTACCCTGATCGGCATGCTAATGTATTCAAGTTGAACATACTCTATTCCTTATTATCCTACTATTCTACTTCTTCCCCTCTCTCTCTATAATCAAACACAATTCTTTCCTTAGAGATGTGCAATTCTAAAATTCATTAAGTCAACTTGAGTATTTAGTGTGAAATGAGCTGTAAATGTTGTTTCAATAAGAGTGAGCTGCTAGATTACGAGAAAGGATTTGTGGATGATTTTACTAAGAAGTTGATTCTAACCCCAAATATGAACAATTATTACTCATGCCTAATGCACTTATTATAAGAAGAGATGCATGCTCTCATTTTGTGTGGATATGAAGGCAAATCCATTTGTTACTGCAAATGATTACACAAATGTTACTCATTATATCCAAAAGCTGCAAAGTGCTGTGCCTGGCTTATAATGAACCAATACAGACAGAGTGATACAAATAGTGAAAAGTTCACTCACTAATCTTGGAACACCATTAAACCAATTGCATCTGAGGACCAGAACTAACTGATGTATAAAATACTGTAATATGCAGTGATGTCCAAAGTCTGAGACCCCATTGAAAATCCTACTTTCAAACTCTTAAAAAATTTTAATAATAAAATAAGATTTGTAACACAGTTTGTAGTTCGAGAAAAAGGAGGTTATTAATTTCAATGAATCAAACACTTCATGAAACTAAGCATAGACTATCTTGTTTCAAATGTTTATTTTGTCGTAATTTGCCAATATATATTTGAAATAAAGAATTTGTACTGTGACATCACACATTACATCATTTCTTTCTTAGTGTTTGAAAGTTTTCCCCAGGTTGAATGATGAAAAATCTTCAAACAACAAGAAATCAATCTGGCTGTAGAGGAATAAACTCTAGCATCATAGTTTTTTTCAAGTATCATCTCGTCACAACTAAAGGCAGCATTTAAGCTAAAAAGAACAAGACCAATCATTCAGCTCAGACAGATCGTAAAAAAAAAGTAAGTGGATTATTTAAAACATCACTGGATATTCTAGACCTGTGATTACATGCATATTAAGGTCTGAAATTGTTCTTGTGAGAGGTACTAAAAGACCTACCAGCTCTTTCCTAGAAATTCACAATTTCAGAGTTAAATCTCTGCAGGCAGCACAATTTTAATCATGGAGACTAATTTCATGTGAAATCCCAGATCAGTCCATTTTAGTAAGAGAGTGTATGTGAGAGAAAAGAAAGTCTACAGCAGATGACTCCAGAATTGTATTAGTTACCTATTGTAAATCATGCGCCCTATCAAGGAAGAATGAGATATAAAGGAAGCACCACAAGGAGGCATAAATATTGTAATCAAACACTGACTGAATGAACTTAACCTGTGTGTCACCATACTGTATTTAGGTATGCACATATGCAAATTATGGCCTATATTGTCAATACTTTTTTAATGTGGTTTGGAAAATCATTTTCATGTTATGTCCATTAACCAATTGTTACAGTTATGGACTTCTGTTCCTTTTGAGTTCTACTTATTTGGTCATGTTCCATTCCTCATTTTGTTAATTGATTTCTCCCCACCTGTTTCCATTCCTCTGATTACTTTCCATGCCTTTTTATACCCCGTCTGTTCAGTTCTGTTTGGTCCGCTATTGATGTAAGGATACCAAGATTTGGATTTGTGTTTGGATGTGCCCTTTCCACTCCTGTGAGTCATTAAAAGAACTGTTTATATATCTTCTTCATCTTGCGATTTACGTTGCACACCAACTCATTTTACAGAATAGTGGACTGAAAGTAAGTTTAGCAGCGTTTTTCTTTCTGTTTCTTTTTGTTTTTTCCCCTCTCCCGGAATGGCCTTACCAGCTGTCCAACTCCTATGCCTGGAGCAGTCGGGCCGTTCGCTGGAGGACCACTCCAGGGACTTTCTCGATATGGCGTGCCTTACCCACTTTCCAGACTCTGGACCCTCTGTGTCACCCTGGCTCTCCGTTTGCTCGGCTCCATCCTGGGCTCCTCATCCATCGGTGCAGTCTCCATCAGCTGACCCCCTTGTGTGGTCGGCTCTCATTCCACCATGGCTCCTCCTGTCGAATCCACCATGGGTCATCATCCTGGCTGGCCTCTGGAGCACCATCTGGCATCTCCTGCTCTGGGCTCCTCCCTGGCTCCAACCACACCAACTCGTGTTACACCAATACATACTGTATACAATATTAAAGTGTTAATCTATTTTGTCTAAATAAAAATATTCAATAATATTTAATTTTAAATTGAAGCTCAGAGTGTGCACTTTAAGCCCATATTCAATTAACAATACAATTGTAACTTTAATATGTTTTAGTCAGCAGCTAAAATAATAAAAATTGTGCCTGTGTCCAAATACACTGTACATGGACCTGACTGTATGGTGTTTGTGTATATATGTGTATATATATATTGCATACTACTGTGTATATATGTACTACACAACTCCTTGTTCAAGCTATTGTATTGTCCAGGCTGGACCATTGCAATACTCTCTTGGCAGGTCTTACAGCCATTTCTATCAAACCTCTGCAATTAATCCAGAATGAGTCTGCAAGATTAGTCTTTAACGAGCTGAAAAGAATGCATGTCACACCTGTGTTTATCAATTTGCACTGGCTACCTATAACTGCTCACATAAAATTCAAGGCATTGAAGGAACACTCCACTTTTTTTGAAAATAGGCTCATTTTCCAACTACCCTAGAGATCAATAGTTACCGTTTACCGTTTTCGAATCCATTCAGCTGATCTCCGGGTCTGGTGGTAGCACTTTTAGCTTAGTTTTGCATAGATCATTGAATGCTATTAGACCGTTAGCATCTCGATCAAAAATGACCAAAGAGTTTCTATGTTTTTCCTATTTAAAACTTGACTCTTCTGTAATTACAATGTGTACTAAGACTGACGGAAAATGAAAAGTTGCGATTTTCTAGGCCGATATGGCAAGGAACTATAATCTCATTCAGGCTTAATAATCAAGAAACTTTGCAGCCATACCACATGTGCAGCAGGCGCAGTGATGTTACGCTGCCCCTAAAAATACTATTTTCAGGCTCTGCGTAATATTATTCCACCTGCTGCACCCATGTTACGCCAGCAAAGTTCATAGATTACTAGTCTCTTTGAATAAAAGTATCTGCTAAATGACTAAGCGTGTATGTGTGTGTATACACATATATTTATTAAATCTGATAGTCTATAACCAAAATAACACTGATATATGTGCATATATATGCATCTGTAATACTTATCACACTAAACAGGACTCACAACCAAATTACACAATTATGCTATGCCATTTAATACCAGAAACAATGAGGACAGGACAGAAAAAGAAAAGGTGTGGTCACTTTTGAGAAGAAAATGGACTGGAATGAAAGCACAAGTGAGAGAGACAGACATTTTATTATAAGTGATGAAACAGAATACAGAACAGACAGAAGTAACCTATTATACTCTTACCACAAAGCAGGAACAAAACCACATGCATGACCAGCTGTCTGCCCCGTCGTCTGATTGACCCAATTGGTGGGCCGGTTGTCTGAGGTGTTTGATGAAGAGGAAGCAAATCAGGCGTCAAACACTTTTGTGCAACATTACAGGTGACCTGACGTCCGACAACGAGAGAGATGAGGCGTGATGAAGGCTAATTATAATCACCTCAGCTACCACATTACAATCACTTCTTTCAGCCACATGTGACTGCCTGGCCTGGAACAAAAAAGATCCTCAAAGAAAAATTGATAAAAACACTGACAAGTACTGACAAAAGCAAAAAAGCCTAAACGACTTTAGAGACAAATGTTTACAGATCCTTTAAGGTTCATTGAATAGTGAATAGGTGATTATTGTATTTATACAAAATGAAATTATTAAATATGTCTAAAATATTACTTTTAATGTATGCCTACTTACTACATTGTGAATTTAGCATTTTATTGTTAATTAAGTTCTATGTCAAATTAAAGAAAGAAAACACGCATATAAAAGTAAATTTGTAAATGCATGATACAGTACACACTTTTGCTGTTAGACTTTAATATAAAAGTGTTTCATTTAGACTTGTGAGAGATTACAGTTTTGATGATAATTAAATTCAGCCAAAAAGTGCAAAAGATTTTATAAAAAAATAATACATTTTCAAGTGATCTTTAACAAACAATAACAGCAACAACAACAATCATCATCATCATCATCATCATAACAACAACAATAGTAAATACTTTTTCCAAATTTGACATCATTAATGTGACTGATAAAAAAAATAATAATAATAATAAAAAAAAAAATATATATATATACCTATTCTGTTTTTTTATAATTTCCACAGTACATATCTAAAGTCTGTAATAAATAAATAAATAAAAATAAATCAGCATTTTATTCAGATGTTCCCTTTTGAGCATTCTGTTTAATATACGGAACTTTGTACATACGTCAAATAACTCTCAGAGTAGTAGTAGACTGTCTGCTTAATAACTCTTTATTGTGATGCAATCCCAACAGACATTTTAGTTGCTATAAGTAACTTTGCAAGTGCATATCAGCTTATTCTTTTCCTAACCCTACCAGTCTATTAATACTTTACTAAACACTCAAATGAGAGTTAGTCGATAGGGTACAATATTACTTATAGTCAAAGAAATGTGTTAAAGGGACCATCAAAATGTGAAAAAAAAAAATAAATAATAATATATATATATATATATATATATATATATATATATATATATATATATATATATATATATATATATATATATATATATATATATATATATATATATATGTTACAGGTCCCTGGCAGTCGGGAAGACTGTAAGCAGTAATCAACTTGACATTAAATGAGAGAGAGAGACAAGAATTAGTTGTTTCCTTAACGGTCCTCTTTGTTGTCTTTAAATACACATACACATTTGTATTTCAGAGTCAGTAAGACACTTTGAATCACAAAATGATTAATAAACATGTTGGTAAAAAATAATACACACTGTATAGATCAAATAAACAATAAATAAATGATAACAACCTTAACCGAATGTACAGAAATGCCCTAATTCTTACAACTGGCCTAAATTCATGTAAGTATCTTAAGAAAACAAATCAAGTAAGTATTTCAGGTAAGTGATAATTGAGTAAACTTTTCATGACATACTGTAAGTGTCTTAAAATTATTAATAAAATAAATAATAACAAATTGTTTGAACATTAAAACATGTAAATTACAGTTTGGTATGACAATTAATTAATTTAACTAACCTTGATATTAAATGAGAGAGAGAGACAAGAATTAGTTGTTTCCTTAATGGTCCTCTTTGTTGTCTGAGGAGGATGCGCTGCAGTCGTCATGGTAACTCAACTCTCTCAACTGTCACCCAGAGTTCAGAAAATGTAGCTGAACTACACAGTGCAAACTCATCATATATTTAAGTAATTAAAATAAACTTATATATACACACATGTAAATAGAAAGGAATGTGTAAAAATAAAAATGAAATATATATATATAATTTAATTTGTGACCCAAACTATATGTAGGGTGGTCATATATATATATATATATATATATTTAGTGCTCAGCATAAATGAGTACACCCCACTACATTTGTCAGAAAACCTTTAGTCCTTTCTCTTACGAAAGCTCTCTCGTACTGCGTCTTAGCTAAGAGGCTACGGGAAAAGTCTCTTTTCACGAAATACTGAAGCAAAAAATTATCCTTAATTTTGTATTTTTGTAAAGCGCATTTGCAGCAGTACACAGCCATAGGCGAGACGGCTCGTTCGCTCATTGGCTTGTTCTGCGGCAACTGCACAGCCTATCGAGAGCGGACTGATGCTGATGCTTCGCGCCCTTCTTGCCACTTCCCGCCGAAACGGGTGTGGCCCAACCTATAAAAGGAGCTCAAAAAGGCTGACTCACCTGATTTTTCATCTCTTCAGCGAAGCTCACGCATCGCTGGATCACGGAGGAAGCAAGCGCCGTCTGAGAAAGCACATCAGCAGGACGAGCCATTCTGAAGCTGCTGGCATGCGCTATCCGGCGCCTATATCCTTTCAATTCTGTTATATCCAAGCTGTTCTTTATGTGTATGTGTGATCGCCCTGCGACACACACTCGTAAAAAAAGAGCTCTTTTTTAAGATGCCTTCCTGCGGCTCGTCAGAGCCCCACTCAGCGAGGGAGACCGGTACGTCATCTGTGTCTCCTGCCTGGGTGAAGATCATGCAGCGCTCGCGCTCGCTGGCGGCGGATGCCCCCACTGCGAGCTGTTGCCATGGTGACGCTGAGGACTCGCCTGGCCTTTTTCTCTGAGCCTGCATTCTCCGCTGCACTGAGGCGCCGTAAAAGCATCGCTTCCAGCGGATTCCGGAACCGTCTTCAGCTCAACCAAGCTCGCCGGCTCGCCCTGCTTCACCGGCCCCCCCTGCATCGCTTCCCGGTGGGCAGCGCCCGCTGTTTGTCGGCGCGTCGTCCAAGGAAGTCGATCTCAGGGCCGCGTCGGGGGAAGAGGACACGCGCTCTCTGCTAGCTTCGGGCAGTGAGGGCTGGGCGAGCTCCGAGGATCTCGCGCCTTCTGCTCAGAAGCCCAGCAGACGAGCTGACATCGAGAAGGAGCCGGGGCGAATGCTCGTGTTGGCCGCGATGAGTCTCGGCCGCGAGTGGTTTGCACCAGCGCCCCCTCCTCTCGTTCCCGGCTGGATGGTATTTCCCTTTCGGATGAGCGTACTTCTCAAAGCCCGCCTCATTTCTTCCTGAGCTTCACGAAGAGGTGGCGAAGGCTTGGAACGCTCCATATTCAGCGCGAACTCGTTCGTCTGTCTCACTAGCATTCTCCACACTGATGATGCTAAAAACAGGAACTACCACTCACTTCCGCCGGTGGAACCGGCGATAGCGACGCACCTTTGTCCGCCCTCTGCTGGACGGCGGCAAAAGCGGTGTTGCCATCTAAAGCCTGCTGTGTGACGCTGCATCGGCACTACTAACGATGGCTGCTTCATCGAAGCGCAGGTGTATGAGTTCCGCTGTGGCCGAGCTCTCACCCAAGCGCGCCGCTGTTTTCAGTTCCAGGAATTGTGACTGTCTCAGCGTTTTCTGCAATGCGCAAGCCTGCACAGTTGCCCGCTTGCCTGCACACAAAAGCCGTTATCACAACAGCTTCAGCAACGCAGCTCGAGACCCCCGTTCTCACTCTACCGGCCGTCGCCCCGGGCCGCGGGGACCGCGGCAGAGGATTACGGTGAGGCCGGGAGCCCCGAAGCCATCCTAGGAAAGCCATCTATGCATGCTGCATGACGCTGCGTCGGCACTACACACGATGGCTGCTTCATCAAAGCGCCGGTGTACAAGTTCCGCTGTGGCCGGGCTCTCACCTAAGCGCGCCGCTGTTTCAGTTCCAGAGATTATGACTGTTTCAGCGTTTTTTGCAATGCGCAAGCCTGTACGGTTGCCCACTTGCCTGCACACGAAAACCGTTATCATGGCTACCCAGATATTTCCCGAAAAAGGTGTAATTTCTGGTGTCCCGGGCACGGCCGATGGTGCTATAAATGTAGTGACGATGCCCACTGCTCAGTGCCCATCTCCACATATAAGCACAGCCCTTCACACAGGGCTCGCGCCCATAAAAGCGACTCAAGTCGATCACGCGCACTACATAGTAGACGTGCCCACTCCTCAGTGCCCACAATCACTATGTCACACGCGTCATGTGGTTTCTGTAAAAACGAAACCCGTGCACGTTCGTCCGGCCACGGCCGATGGTGCTATAAATGTAGTGACGATGCCCACTCCTCAGTGCCCATCTCCACATGTAAGCACAGCCCTGCACACAGGGCCTGCGCCCATAAAAGCGACTCAAGTCGATCGCGCACACTGCATAGTAAGCGTGCCCACCCCTCAGTGCCCACAATTACTATGTCACACGCGTCATGTGGTTTCTGTAAAAAAAAAAAAAAAAAAAAAAAAACCCGTGCACGCTTGTCCGGCCACGGCCGATGGTGCTATAAATGCAGTGACGATGCCCACTCCTCAGTGCCCATCTCCACATGTAAGCACAGCCCTGCACACAGGGCACGCGCACATAAGATCGACACAGATCGGTCGAGCGCGCCGCATAGTAAACGTGTCCACTCCCCAGTGCCCACATACACTATGTCACATACGGTACGTGGCTTCTGTAAAAACGAGGCCCGTGCACGTATGCTCTGCACAGGCAGACAGCGAGTTGAAAGTGGTAAATGTGCACATATGCAGCCCACAGTTACTCGCAGACATATCGAGTCCCACGGGACCTGCTCAGCCTTCCCCCAGTCGGTTAAGCGCCGGGGCGGGGTCGAGGAGGAGCGATCTGCCCGCTGTGATCAGCGCGCTCCCCGTCTCAAATGAGCAGCACACCCGAGCGCCGCCGTTGCCCGGTCAACAGAGCGTACTTCGCATCCAGCCCTTAGCCATTCATGCAGATGCATGGTCAGCGCTTCCAGGGGTTTCGGATTGGGTGCTAGGCATTATAAAGAGAGGCTACTCGCTACAGTATTTTTTGACGCTCTCTGCGCTTTTCAGCACGCGTCGAAACTACGGTCAAAACAGAAGTAGCACACATACTTCGGGCCGAAATATCCAAACTGTTGAGCAAAGGGGCTGTAGAGCCTGTGTCTCAAGCTCAAAGCGAGGGGGGGGGGGGCTGTACAGCAGATACTTTCTGGTGCCCAAGAGAGACGGGGGTCTCAGGCCCATACTGGATCTAAGACAGCTGAACAAGGCATTGATGAAACGCAGTTTCAAAATGCTTACGACCAGGAAACTCCTCACGCAGATTCGCAGAGGGGACTGGTTCATGTCAATAGATCTGAGGGACGCGTATTTTCAAATACAGATAGCGTCAAATTACAGGCGATATTTGAGATTCGCCTTCGAGGGCCAGGCATACCAGTTTACAGTCCTCCATGGCTCCTCGTACGTTTACGAGGTGCATGGATGCAGCGCTCGCTCCTCTCAGACTCAGAGGCATACGAGTGCTGAATTATTTGGAAGACTGGCTGGTTCTGGCCCGATCACGAGCGGAGCTCGTGGACCACAGGGCCGTTTTACTCGATCACCTCGAGAAGCTCGGCCTCAGTGTCAATTGGGCGAACGGCTGGTACCGATAAGGTGTAAGCCTGGGGACTTCCCCGAGTGTGAAAATGGTGTCGCCGGACGCCTCCACTTCGGGATGGGGAGCGCTGCTCGAAGGCAGACCGTCCTTTGGCCTATGGTCAGAACGGGAAAAGCTCCATCATATCAACTGCCTGGAAATGCTGGCAGTGGAGAATGCGCTGACGCGCTTTTGTCCCCATATCAAGGATCACCACGTCGTAGTCCGTGCGGACAACATGTCCGTGGTGTCCTACATAAATCGCCAGGGTGGTCTCGGGTCCCGAAACCTGTGCAGGCTGATGGAACGCCTCCTAGTTTGGGCTCAGCGCAACGTGCGCTCGCTGAGAGCAGTGCATGTGCCTGGACTGCAGAATCTGGGTCCAGACAGGCTGTCCAGAGGCAATGTACCTACGGGCGAATGGTCTCTACACCCACAAACAGTCCGGCGGTTGTGGGAGAGATTTGGCATGGCGGAGGTGGACCTCTTTGCGTCCCACGAAAACCCTCACTGCCCCGCATTCTTTTCCAAGAACGAAAGCGCGCTTTCACGGAGATGGCCGTGCTGCCCGCTTTATGCGTTCCCTCCCGTCTCCCTCCTTCCGCAGGTGATAGAACGGTTGAGAGAAACGAGATGTTCAATACTGCTTGTAGCACCTCTTTGGAAGAACCAACCATGGTTCCCAGATTTGATGCAGTTAGCAGATGTCGCCCCGTGGCCGGTACGGTTGAGGAGGGACCTCCTCTCGCAGGCCAGGGGCTCGATTTGGCACCCTCAACCGGAGTTGTGGTCCCTCCATGTGTGGGCGCTCAACGGTTACCCGCTGATCTCGCAGTGGGAGTGCTAAATACCATCACTCAGGCTAGAGCTCCGTCGACACGACGTCTGTATGCCTCGAAGTGGTCGGTGTTCTCCAGCTGGTGCACAGCTCGAGGTTATTCACCCCTTAGTTGTGAGGTGACGGAGGTCCTCTCCTTCCTACAGGAGCTGTTGGATAAGGGCAGAGCCCCATCCACGCTCAAAGTTTATGTGGCGGCCTTCGCGGCGTTTTCTGAAACGGCGTCCGGTCATTCAATAGGAAGGAACGATTTAGTCATCCGGTTCCTCAGAGGAGCTAGGAGGCTGAATCCTCCCAGACCTCCGTCAGTCCCTATGTGGGACCTCGCGGCGGTTTTTGGAGGCCTTGAAGGGTCCCCCTTTTGAGCATATCCAATCGGTTAGCCTTCAGCATTTGTCGTTCAAGACAGTATTCTTGTTGGCTCTCACTTCTATGAAGCGTGTGGGTGATTTGCACGCGCTCTCGGTGAGCCAGTCGTGCTTGGAGTTTGGGCCCAATGACTCAAGGGTCATACTCAAACCTAGGCACGGTTATGTGCCGAAATCCCTCAACACACCGTTTCGGGCTCAGGTTATTGCCCTGTCTGCCCTGCCGGTGTCAGGGGAGGATGGAGACTCAAGTCTTCTTTGCCCTGTCAGGGTTTTAAGAGCTTATGTGTCTCGCTCTGCTGTCTTTCGGCAGACGGAGCAGCTGTTTGTCTCGTTCGGTGGACGTTCCAAGGGAATGGCTGTTTCGAGACAGACTCTATCCAGATGGATAGTTGACGCCATAGCGTTAGCTTACGCTTCCAGGGGCCTTCAGTGCCCGTTGGGCGTCAGAGCACACTCCACAAGAGGTGTCGCCTCGTCGTGGGCGTGGTCTACTGGGATCTCCTTGCAGGATATATGTATGGCGGCAGGTTGGGCCTCGCCGTCTACATTTATCAGGTTCTATAACCTGGAGGTCCCCGCCTTGCAGGCAAGGCTGTTGTCGGTATAGTCGAATCAGGGCCCTGAGGGGAATTCTGAGTTCACGAGTGCTATGCGCTGCCGACTGTTATATGGGCAGTATTACGTAAGACCCGCATTGCCACATTGGTCAGGCCTTGCCTCGGCTGTGTGATGTCATATTGCCGCATCTACGGATGCTGCTAGATATAGGACGGAGGGCTTTTTCCCTTTTCTGTCCTGGACTCTCTGTGAGTCCCTCAGGTGACTGTGCACTGTAAATCCTGGGCGTAGCTTCAGGTTTATTGGTGTGTGATCCCTGCGTGCACAGCGTTTTACATTGGGTTCCCGTAGCGTCTTAGCTAAGACGCAGTACGAGAGAGCTCTCGTAAGAGAACGTACTCGGTTACTAAACGTAACCTCGGTTCTCTCTAGAAGAGCGAACGAGTACTGCGTTCTCTGCTGTGCGCACGATTCACTCTGGTTCGCTTCGGCGATGAAATAAATCAGGTGAGTCAGCCTTTTCGTGCTCCTTTTATAGGTTGGGCCACACCCGTTTCGGCGGGAAGTGGCAAGAAGGGCGCGAATTATTGGTCTGATGTTGCATCAGCCCGCGCCCGATAGGCTGTGCAGTTGCTGCAGAACAAGCCAATGAGCGAACGAGCCGTCTCGCCTATGGCTGTGTACTGCTGCAAATGCGCTTTACAAAAATACAAAATTAAGGATAATTTTTTGCTTCAGTATTTCGTGAAAAGAGACTTTTCCCATAGCGTCTTAGCTAAGACGCAGTACTCGTTCGCTCTTCTAGAGAGAACCGAGGTTACGTTTAGTAACCGAGTACGTTTCCTTTCAGAATCAACATTTTCTATGAGATACTATACTACAAAATACTCCCACAAATGTGGGCCATTGATTGCAAACAAGATTTGTTAATTTGCACACACAAAAAAGTGATTTTCCTAACAAATTCATTCAAGCCCATGTTGCAAAAATGAGTACACCCCAATTATAGTCTTAGGAGAAAAGCTACACTTAAGACTACAAAATTCTAATTAACAGGCATTCAACCACAGGTGAGTCTAATGATTCATTTAAGAGGTGTCCAGCAGACAGGTGACTATAAAAGGGCATTACTTAAAGAAAAGCCTTTCCCATTTCATACTGTCAGCAATGGCTCCCCATGGTAGAGAAATGTCACAAAATCTGAGAAAGGAAATAATTTCTTTTTCACAAAAAAATACTGTAGCAAAAGTGATCCAACAATTTAAGAAAGATGGAAGTGCAACCATCTTACAGAGAAGTCCAGGCCATCCACGGACGTTAACATTCTGACAGGAGCATCTTCTCATGAGAAGGGTTGAAGAAAATCGCCATGCAAATTCACTGCAGTTAGCTAAAGCAGTAGAAAGCCAAACTGGAGTGACCGTTTCCCGTGAAACCATACAACGCACACTGCAGAGGAATGGCATGCATGGGTATCGTCCACGAAGGACGCCTCTCCTAAAGCCCATGCACAAAAAAGCACGCCTAGAATTTGCTAGGGCCCATGCTGAAAAAGATGAAGACTACTGGGACTCTATACTCTGGAGTGATGAGACAAAGATCACTGTTTTTGGAACTAATGGTTTAAAAACTGTATGGCGTCATAAAGGTGAGGATTTCAAAGAAAAATGCATGGTGCCTACAGTGAAACATGGTAGTTGCAGTGTTCTTATGTGGGGCTGCATGAGTGCTGCTAGTGTTGGTGAGCTGCATTTCATTGATGGTATCATGAACTCAACAATGTACTGCTATACTGAAGGAGAAGATGCTGCCATCACTCCGTGCACTTGGTCGTCGTGCACTTTTTGAAGGTGATTGAATGGCCAAGTATGTCTCCTGCTCTGAACCCAATCGAACACCTGTGGGGAATTCTGAAGCGACAAGTTGAGAATCACTCTCCATCCAGCATCCAGGCTCTAAAAGAGGTTATTCTTGAAGAATGGAAAAAGATAGATGTTGCAATATGTCGCCAACTTGTTCGTTCCATGCCCAGAAGACTTGGTGCTGTCCTTAAAAATCACGGTGCTCATACAAAATACTAGATTTAGTAGTTTTTGTTGTGGGTTGTATTCATTTTTGCTTCAACTAATTTGAGTAAAACTGAAGATTTTGTGATCTATTGTTCTTTTGTTCATTGAGCTACTGATTGAATTTT
This sequence comes from Carassius carassius, assembly GCF_963082965.1. Lineage (NCBI taxonomy): Eukaryota > Metazoa > Chordata > Actinopteri > Cypriniformes > Cyprinidae > Carassius > Carassius carassius. The sequence goes on along the minus strand of NC_081759.1, from coordinate 30,436,297 downwards.
TTTTTTAAGCTTTTGTGTTAAATTGTTGATATTGTACATTTCAACATCTATGCAAATGTAACGACTGGGTGAAGGAGTGGCAGGAAGCAAGTGCGAGATTAATGATATTTAATGAAGACATTGATACAGACAGTACTTGAGACACAAACAACGCTGGGAGGAATGCACAGTCCAAGATGGTGGTGATGAGTGACGAATCCGAAGGCGGAGGTGAGTAGGCAGCAGGAGAAGGTGACACAGGAACTGCCAGGTAGCGAGCCGAAGGTAAGTGGTGTTGCTTGGTGGTGGGTTGCATAAAGTGGACGGGGTTCCGCGGAGAGAAGGACATCCAACACAGAAACACACAAGAAAGCAAAGAAAAGGTCATAAGCATGAAACAACGCTCTCAGGAACACAAGACGCTAGACAAGCCAATATATAGGGATGAGTAATGAGTGACAGCTGTTGCTGATGACAATTAACGGAGACGCCCACAAACTAATCAGTGCTGACGCGTAACACACAGACTTCACCCACAAAGTGCAAAACCCAGAGATCACGGTTTACCAACCGTGACAGCAAATGCATAATTGTTTGTGTGTACACAATTTACAAATACCCATACAGGAATGAAATCACTCTGAGATTATAGATGTAATTTAAGATGCTGTTAAACTTTCATATAATACCAATAAATGCCTGAAGGGAAAACAAAGCTGTTTACCATTTTGCAAGTAATGCATCGCCATGTTTTATTTTTATGAGATATCGAGGCTCAGCCTGTGGAAAAACCCACTCGCAGATGAGTTTTAATTAATCATCCTCCAATCAACAAATGTTTCTCTCAAGGCTTTAAATGTGTAGAGCTGAAGGCTTATGGCATATGGCTTTAATGAGTATTTATGAGTAGGTGATGCCATAGAGATAAAAGGGTAATGCTGAAGAGGTTGCTATCCTTTGCACTGACTTTGTCTCACATCTGTGAGGTGAACGAATGGTGAGAACTTGCTGAATTGCTATATATTCTCATTTACACTCAATTTAGACATAAAATTCATCCTGTATTGTATGATGAGCTTTTTAATTGATTTATTTATATTTTCTCATTAACTCTGGAATTTTTTAGGCCTAACTGATGAAATCTATATAATCCAATCAATGCAATAAAGAATATAACTTAAGTAATATGATAATGTGATGTTGTGAGCATGGACTTAGCCAGGCTTTGAAATTTGGTAAGGTCTGGGCTGGGTTAAGAATTGTGCTTTAATAACCCCTACAAATACAACTCATTTTATACACTAAAAACTAAAAAAAAAAAAAACAGAGATGTAGATGTTTGTGAAAGATATTTTCTCTCTTTGGGAAGGATGATCATTCAAAATCATACCATATTTATTGCATCAAAATATTTTAATACTTTACTATAGGTTAGGGGTGGATAATTTTAACATTACTCCAAACCATCTAAATGGAATTATATACAGACACTTATATGAGGAGTTCTGAACAGCAAATTAGTCATTGAGAGAGCAAATAGTATGTTTGAACATGAAAAATGTAGTGAGGTCAGGAGCTGGCTCATAGCTGGCTATGGCCATGGTAATGAGCTCTGAAGTCAGCAGTTATGAAAACAGACAAAGAACAGTTTTTTCTAGTTTTTCCAAGCTGTGGCTTCTGTTCCAAACATTAGGAAAGAGTGGATGAACTTTATTTTCATTGAAGAGCCAGACCAGCTCAGTAAGAACTTGGTCCTTTGTTCACTTCATTTTACCACGGATTAATTTACAAACAATTCACAATTCGATGCAGATTTTCAAAAAGACTGGATGATTATTAAAAATCATGCCATATTTATTACATCAAAATATTACAATATTGTGTGTAACACAAGTGTGAGTAACTTTTTTTATTACGTGGTCAACATTGCTTTGTTTGTTCTTACTGATCATTTGATATGAATTGAGTTAAGCTTTTTTCAGCAGCGTCCATCTATGAGGAATGTTATTAGCCAATCATAGCATTGTGTGTTTACTACAGAGTCTACAATCCGACATGCCTATTCAAACAGAGCGTTCTGAAGAGGAGGATTAAAAACAGGACAGAAAATAGCTTAATACTTCTCAATTATGATGTTTTTTGATGTAAAAAATCTTAGTAACGTTATAAGTGGACCTCAGAGAACTACAAAATAAAAACAAAGGTAGTTCATGACCAGTATAATGTCACTGAAAACATTCTGAAATGCCATTTTATATGATCTGCTTACTTATTTTTCAGAAAATTCCAAGAAAACACAAAGAAGAAACACAACAAATGCAATGATTGAATAAAAGTGAGGGGAAGTTAAATTATGAGACATGCTCTGTTCAGTCCTTGGAAAAAAAAGAAAAACTTAAAAGACAAAACATCCACAAAAAAAAAAACTTGAGGATAAATCTTAGACAGAAAAAAAAGATATTAAGTATTAAAAAAGCTCTGAATAAAAAAAAAAAAACATGCACCCAGACACATAAAACAACCTGAAGACACAAATACTCATCTGTCAAGACAAAAATCAACATTCATTTGGAAATTACAAAGGAATACAGGGATTATGGGAACAGCAATGACCCATACTGTCAGAACAAACTAAAGCTACACTAACAATGGTTATATGGACAGGTTCATTGTTATGAGATTTGTATGACTTCACACACATAAAAACACAAAATGACTGGCCATCTTAGTCAATGCTTCAAAATAAACATAAGTATAGGAGGAACTCTCTGCATGTGGCTTTAGGATGGATATTTACAGCGTTTAAAAACAGGGCACTAAATAATGACATTTCTGATGTACAACCCCAAGAGTATGAGTGAAATGTTATATTTGTGTGTGAAAGTGAAAAAGATAATAGTTCCTATCTGAACTATATGCTGTGCAAGCAGCCTATACCAAACATAAACATCATATATATACATATATATATATATATATATATATATATATATATATATATAATGTAAACATCTGTTATTAGAAATAGTTTATTCAGAGCAGTACTAATTAAAATATAGCATTTTTTAAATGTAATTTTAACAAGTTAATTTTGTATATAATAGACTGTATATATGTTCTTTCCACATTGGGATTGTTTCATACTTAGTTCATGCTTCTTATGTTCCTATTTCTGTCAATTTATAAAAACTCTTTAATTGTGATTAAGTATTAGAGGATGTGTACAAACACATAATTACATTCATAAAGGCACACAGCATGACTGCAATCAGAACCAGATATAGGCTACCTGTAGAAGTACTAACAACTCACCTGTTCACTCGCACCTGTTGATCTGTCTCTGTAATTACTCTTCTTCTATGTCCAAGTTCATTGTTTCATCATTTTGAGTCCCTCATTAGAGAGAAGAGGGTAATTTCTCTTCAGACCATGCAGCCACACACACACACACACACACACGCACGCACGCATGTATGCACACACAGCTGCCAAACAGGCAATTTAGGAGGCAGGAAATTACCGACAGAACTCATCAGCATGTGCCATTGTGTGGTACTGGCGACTCCTCATACCCAGTAACACTGAACTCATCACAAATTCTCAGAAAAAGAGAGACAGAAACACATTTTAAACCTGCTGCACTATCTTTCCCAGTTATCAAAACACAGCAAGTCCACCTCCATTCTCTTTGCTCGGGTCAGATGCATTGGTATTCACTAACTGGGTCATTCTGTATGCTGCAAGGAAGAGCTTTTTTCCCCTTATTCCTTCAGAAAGCAAATTTCCTTATTTTCTATTCCATTGCTAAACCCACACCTTGGGACCCCCATCCTGGGGTTTACTAGGTCCTGTCATTCACACCCCTGGCCTGTGTGACGGTGAGTGTGAGAGTAAGACAAAGAATGAAGTTTTATTTTCTTATTTATGCATGTTTCTTTATTGCGCTAATGTGTTGTCGCTGCTTGCACAGTGCATATATATAGAATCATGCCACACAAAATAACCAAAATAAAAGAGTCTGTCAACAACAATAGTGTCTACCTATCGCATAATGTTGGTTGTAATCATTACATTTAATTAAGCAACATATTAACCAATAAGCTTTACTACAATGTGGCTGTGTTACATTTACATGTACATTTATGCATTTAGCAGAAGCTTTTATCTAAAGTGACTTACACTGCATTCAGGCTATACATTCTATGCCTGTATGTATGTATTTCACACTGTATGTTCAAATTAATAAATGGACTTCCTCAGTTAAATCTTGCTTTCTACTCACTTTTTTTCTTGTCTTCTTAAACATCTCATGGAGTTTGTCCTTGCTACTATGACATTTGGCTTGCTCCCTGTGGAGTTTGTAAGGCACTCTTTTCTTTAAAGTGGCTTTGGAACAGTATGTAAATTGAATTGGAATAGAGGACAGAAGGAGAAAGGCCTGAATGGCAGCAGTGAAACTGGCAATATAGTTAGAGGCAACGTTAAAGACAGCAAGCAAGTTGAAAAGAAAGGAGGCATGGGGTGGTTGGAGAACATGAGCAGCTGGCTGATAACTGTTGAGGATAGATGTCAGCAGATGAGACTGTAAGAGCAGATGGTCTTGAGAAAACAGCTATGTACCTCCATATTCTTCTTCCTTCATCTCAGTATTTTCAGCAACCCACTCATCCTCATCCCTCTCTTTTCCATTCTTATCAGTTCTTCTGCATGTAATGGATAGTTTGATATGTGAGCCGGTTAGCAAAGGCTTTTCATCTAAAACAACTTGCCTTACTGATTAAGAAAGGTAATCTTATCAGTAATTGTAGTAATTTAGTAACACACATATATATATATAGAAATTAGCACCCGCCACCAGCCAATTGCGGGTGATTTTGTGTTGTGGCGGTTAAACTCGCTTCACCTACTGGCCCACTTGGCAGGTAAATAAAAATAGCATACTGTTTCACCCAGCCGGTGGACAAAAAAAAAGTTAATTTCCATCCCTGGTGTGTATACAACACGCAATAAAGTGTAATATCATCCGAAGCAGCTCCGTGGAAAAAGGCAGTGTAAACCGGGCTCGAAACGGCGGCGTTGTTCCCGGTACAGTGTTTGCAGCTGAAGTTAGTGCCGCCGGTGGAGTGATATATTTGTTGGTTATTTACAGTACGTTTTCTAGCGTGCGATCATGTTATACAAGATCGCGTGAAGAGTTGAATTTATCGTGCACAAATTTCCGCATACTGTCACGTCTCTGTCAAACCCCGGTAAGTTCATTTTCCTCCAGCATTCTGCAACATTTTAGATTATATGGACAGTTTGTGTTTATCTTATTGTTTTTAACGGCATAATAAGCAAAGTAACAAACAGTATTATCGGTCACGTGTCTAATAACTGCTGTCCGGGGGATGCATTTTATTTCCAGTCTTCAAGTACTTTTTCAGAAGTTAGCTCTGTGGCTAATAAGTCAACCCTCTACATTGCGAGTAAATCACTCGCATATGCGACTTTTTCAATTCAATTCAATTCAAGTTTATTTGTATAGCGCTTTTTACAATACAAATCGTTACAAAGCAACTTTACAGAAAATTATGTTTCTACAATATTTAGTAGTAGCTAGTAGTTTGTGCACGTTTGACAGGATTTTAGAAAAATAAAAATAATAATAATAATACAAGACGTAGTCAGCTAGATGATGAACTATCAATATTATTAATTAATAGTAATTATATGATGCAGTCACACATGTAGCAATAATTGTTAGTTCTGTTTGTTGATTCAAGGTTAGGATCATCTGGGGTCCTCTGAGGGTCAGCATCATCTCTTCTCAGGTGTTCTGGATCCAGACTGGAGCTTGTGTAAATCCTAGTTACCACGGGATGTAAATCCCGTGGCAAAACATAGAAACAAAATAGAGACATCATTAGCATAGCTGCTGATCCAACAAAGTAAAATTAGTTTAACCCAAGCTAAAGAATAAAAATGCAGATGCAACTACACTCACAATTTAAGAGATACATTATTCGAATGCTTGGCGAAAGAGATGCGTTTTTAATCTAGATTTAAACAGAGAGAGTGTGTCTGAACCCCGAACATTATCAGGAAGGCTATTCCAGAGTTTGGGAGCCAAATGTGAAAAAGCTCTACCTCCTTTAGTGGACTTTGCTATCCTAGGAACTACCAAAAGTCCAGCGTTTTGTGACCTTAGGGTGCGTGATGGGTTGTAGCGTGGTAGAAGGCTAGTTAGGTACGCAGGAGCTAAACCATTTAGGGCCTTATAGGTAAGTAATGATAATTTGTAACAGATACGGAACTTAATAGGTAGCCAGTGCAGAGACTGTAAAATTGGGGTAATATGATCATATTTTCTTGACCTGGTAAGGACTCTAGCTGCTGCATTTTGGACTACCTGTAGCTTGTTTATTGACGAAGCAGGACAACCACCTAGAAGTCCATTACAATAGTCCAGTCTAGAGGTCATGAAAGCATGAACTAGCTTTTCTGCATCAGAAACAGATAACATGTTTCGTAGCTTGGCAATGTTTCTAAGATGGAAGAATGCGGTTTTTGTAACATTGGAAATATGATTTTCAAAAGACAAATTGCTGTCTAATATAACACCCAGATTTCTGACTGTAGAGGAAGTAACAGTACATCCGTCTAGTTGCAGATTGTAATCTACAAGATTCTGTGTGGTGTTTTTTGGTCCAATAATTAATATCTCTGTCTTATCCGAATTTAATTGGAGAAAATTATTTGTCATCCAATCTTTTACATTTTTAACACACTCTGTTAGCTTAGATAATTGGGAAGTTTCATCTGGTCTCGTTGAAATATATAGCTGAGTATCATCAGCATAACAGTGGAAGCTAATTCCGTATTTTCTAATAATATTACCAAGGGGCAACATGTATATTGAAAATAGAAGGGGACCTAGGACGGATCCTTGTGGCACTCCATATTTTACTGATGATAAATGAGATGACACCCCATTTAAGTAAACAAAATGGTAGCGATCGGACAGGTAGGATCTAAACCATCTTAGAGCCTGCCCTTGAATACCTGTATAGTTTTGTAATCGATCTATGAGTATGTCATGATCTATGGTGTCGAACGCAGCACTAAGATCAAGTAAGACTAGAAATGAGATGCAGCCTTGATCTGACGCAAGAAGCAGGTCATTTGTAATTTTAACAAGTGCAGTTTCTGTGCTATGGTGGGGCCTAAAACCTGACTGAAATTCTTCATACAGATCATTTTTATGCAGGAAGGTGCTCAATTGAGCAGACACAACTTTTTCTAAAATTTTAGACATAAATGGAAGATTTGAAATAGGCCTATAATTTGCCAGTACACTAGGATCTAGTTTTGGTTTCTTAATAAGAGGCTTGATAACCGCCAGCTTGAATGGTTTTGGGACGTGACCTAAAGATAACGACGAGTTAATGATATTGAGAAGCGGTTCTTCGGCTACAGGTAACAGCTCTTTTAGTAATTTAGTGGGTACAGGATCTAATAAACATGTTGTTGGTTTAGATACAGTGATAAGTTTATTTAGCTCTTCCTGTCCTATATTTGTAAAGCACTGCAGTTTATCTTTGGGTGCGATGGATGAAACTGAAGTGTTAGACGCTGTAGAATCTACATTCGCTATTGTATTTCTAATGTTATCTATTTTATCAGTGAAGAAATTCATAAAGTCATTACTATTTAACGTTGGTGGAATATTTGAATCAGGTGGCGTCTGGTAATTTGTTAATTTAGCCACTGTGCTAAATAAAAACCTTGGATTGTTTTGGTTATTTTCAATGAGTTTGTGGATATGCTCTGCCCTAGCAGTTTTTAGAGCCTGTCTATACCTGGACATACTGTTTTTCCATGCAATTTTAAAAACTTCCAAGTTAGTTTTTCTCCATTTGCGTTCAAGACTACGAGTTACTTTCTTGAGAGAGTGAGTATTACTGTTATACCATGGCACAGTACGTTTTTCTCTAACCTTTTTCAATTTGATGGGGGCAACAGCTTCTAATGTATTAGAGAAAATAGTGCCCATGTTGTCAGTAATTTCGTCTAATTCATGTGTATTTTTGGGTACAAATAGCAGTTGAGATAGATCAGGCAGGTTATTTGCGAATCTGTCTTTGGTGGCTGGAACAATAGTTCTGCCCAGACGGTAACGCTGAGACATATAGTTAATATCAGTTATACGCAGCATGCACGATACAAGGACATGGTCAGTAACATCATCACATTGGGGTACAATATCTATAGCAGTAAGATCGATTCCATGCGATATAATTAGATCTAGTGTATGATTAAAACGATGAGTGGGCCCGGTGACATTTTGCTTGACTCCAAAGGAGTTTATTAGGTCAGTAAACGCAAGTCCTAATGTATCATTTGCATTATCAACGTGAATATTAAAATCTCCCATGATTAGCGCCTTATCAACTGTAACTAGAAGGTCTGAGAGGAAATCTGCAAATTCTTTTAGGAATTCTGTATACGGCCCTGGTGGTCTATACACAGTAGCCAGAGCAAGAGATACATTAGATTTCTTTTGCATGTCTGACAGTGTAACATTTAGCAGAAGTATTTCAAAAGAGTTAAACCTGTATCCTGTTTTCTGGGTAACATTGAGAATATCACTATATATTGTTGCAACACCTCCTCCACGACCAGTCTGACGGGGCTCATGCTTATAACAGAAGTTTGGTGGAGTAGACTCATTTAGACCAAAATAATCATTTGGTTTTAGCCAGGTTTCAGTCAAGCAGAGTACATCAAAACTATTTTCTGTGATCATTTCATTTACAATAACTGCTTTGGGTGTGAGTGATCTAATATTTATGAGCCCAAACTTTAAAAATTGTTTTTGTTCATTTACTTTACATTTTTCTGGTTTAATTACGATAAGATTTTTTCTAGATCCTACATTATATTTTGACCTCACTATTCGGGGAACAGACACAGTCTTAATAGTTTTTACAGCACAAGTACTTTTATCATTTAAGCGGGTGGAACAAAACTCATCATAATAGTTATTAGAGAATTGTCTTACTAGTCACATGGAGCGAAGTGTCCTGGAGATGTTGTCAGAGAGCAGCTCCGCTCCGATTCTGCTGGGGTGTAATCCATCAGCGCGAAACAGCCTAGGACGCTCCCAGAAAAGATTCCAGTTATTAACAAATAGCAGTTTCTGTTCTTTACACCATGACAACAACCATTCATTTAAAGCAAAAAGTCTACTGAACCTTTCGTGTCCTCGTCGATACGTGGGCAGTGGTCCTGACACGACGATCGTCGCCGCGGGCGTTGTCCTGCGAACCGTCTCGATCAGGCTGCTGAAGTCCCTCTTCAACGTCTCCGTCTGCCGCAGCGTGGTGTCGTTAACCCCGGCGTGAAGCACGACCGCTCTGGGGCTCTCGTCGACCTTCAGGATCGCGGGTATCTGCGCAGAAACATCGAGAACACGAGCACCAGGCAAACAATGAGTGTGCACTTTACCTTCGGCTAACGTAGCACTTACGTGTCGGACGATGGAGTCTCCGATGATCACAGCGTCGCGTCCTGTCTCGCGGAGGGGAGCGAAGCGGTTCCGGATGGAGATGTCGAAGGCAGGAGGGGGAGAAGTCGTCGCCCGGGACCCGGCTCGCGTCCTCCGCTGTGGATGCACCCAGGGTCCGTGGTGTCCCGGCGTCGCAGTGAAGGACATCTGGGAAGATCGCGTCCTGGGTGCACCGGGCCTGTGCAGAGAAACACACGGAGTAGACGTGGTGGGACTGTTAACAGATCGCTGTATACTTACCCCGGACTTGTGAGCGTCAGCCCGGGATGATTCCAGCGCGGTTCTCCGCTCTCTCAGCTGGGCCTGCCTCACCTCCAGGTCGCGAATCTGCTTTCCCACGGCCTCGAGCTCGAGCTGCACAGAGTGGAGACATTCATCCGCCATTAAAGCAAGTAACAGTGAGTACAGCAGTGGTAATGTGTGTGAATAGAGTATTAGCAATGTTAGCGCAGTTAGCTGCAACCACGCCGCTGATGCTAACGGGCTAAAAGCTGATAGCGGACCCGGGAGATCAAAATAAAACTAGTGATTGCGAGGCGCTCTGATTGTTTTTGTTGTAGAATACAATAGAGGATATATTCACACGTTATATAAACGGAAACGATGATGTATACAATTGTTTTTTGAGTTAAAAATAGTCAATGAAAAGAATATAGTGACGGAGCTCAAACTAAACGACTAAATCTTCTGGCTACTTAATGATGTCTAATATTAGCCAATGGCTAATAGATTCTCTGATTTTACTCGGCAGTGTGTTAGTTAGGGTTAGGGTTAGGGACTCTCTGTCAGATGATCTGTGCTTTTTTTTTCCTCAATAGATCCACAACGCACCTGTATAAATGTACCGTAAACTCTAGTGTTAAGGAGCACAAATCATGTACACATTATTTGTACATAATGTGTACATGCCTACATCAGTAATAGGCAAAGTTCAGCTCCAACCCTAAAAAAACAACTTCACCTCCCTAGTAATTCTGAAGACCTTAATTAGCTTCTTTCAATGTTGCCTAATCCTGCAGTACATTAAACTCTTACATAAACACAGAAACACATCATCATATTTACAGCATCTAAAACATGAGTATTTTATGTATTTTAACTTTGTTTAAATCCTTTTAGGTTAATGGCATATTGAATTCATAGAATTAACAGTTGAGAGATTTCTCAGAAAATTTTGTTAAAGATTTCCAACAAAAATTTTATTAAATTTAATAAGGTCCGAATTCTTTATGAGCATCAGTTTAAAAACAATTAAGGACAAGTCCTTAATATTTAATAATAATACTGTAAAAATAATAATCGTTTGGATCCATATGCAGTACTTTATTAACAGAATGGTCCAACAGGCAATGATCAGAGGACAGCGTCAGGGGATATCCAAAATCAGAACCAGTAACAAGCAGAGGTCGGGGCAGGCAGCAGAGAATCACAATCAGTATAAACAATCCAAGATCAAACATGGAAGGAACAAACATAAGGAAACATGCTCGGAAATGCCAGATAGAACTAAACAAGACTTCGCAATCATTGTCCAAACACAGTATATATAGGGGAGTGTTAATGGGGAACACCTGGTGGTGATTAGCCCTAAGCACGGGATTCTGGAAAATGGAGTTGGAAATGGGAATGGACACAAATGTGTGTGTGTGTGTGTGTGTGTGTGTGTGTGTGTGTGTGTGTGTGTGTGTGTGTGTGTGTGTGTGTGTGTGTGTGTGTGCGTGTGTGTGTGTGTGTGTGTGGATAATTAATGCTCAAGCACAGTTATTTAAAACACTGAAATAATATACAATTTTAAAGATTAGATTTTTTATTTTATTTTGTTTAAATTCTTTCATTACCGCATAATACAGTGTAACAAAAAAGTTTATTTTAAAATGACTTTAACAGATATTTAAATATATTAACCGCGCTCTAAAAAGGTAAACTTAAAAATCTCATTATACATTTTTTGGTTTATGCTTTATAGTTAAAAAAATAATAATAATGACCATAAAATTCCAGTTTATCAGGTTGGATGCGTTTCATGATTAAGCATGTCTCTTCATTATTATTAGAAAGCTCATTTAGAAACATTTGTGATAATCTAAGGCTCTTTGTTACAGTGATTTCAGAAGAATAATTAGCCAATCCCCTAGTTTTCTGTCCCATCCATCCCCATCTCTCCTCTTCAATTTCCTTTCATTCACCTCTCCCGCTTTACCCGTTCATCTCTCTCCATCTTCATATACACTCTATTACATTCTCTCTCCTCTTTCTCTGCCTCCACCTCTGGGTCCCCCTCACTCATTCATTCCCTCCATTGGTCTGTCTCCATCCATTCTTTTCCCTCTGCTTCTCCCTCTGTCTCTCCCTCTATCAATCCATTCTCTGGACATGTAGTTAAGCAGCCAAGGCCTATTGCACTCTGCGAGAGAACGGATGGACTCGCCTGGGTATACATTAACCGACCCTGTTATTAGATCTCTGTCCATTGAATGGTTTTGATTGGTGTCCCATTTCGAAGGGTCTCCCCTCATTAGAGCTATTCCCAGAAAGACCTCCGATGGACCAGCCAAATAGGTTTCCCAGTTCATTTAGGCCATAGCTAATCACTTAGAGTTGTTTTACAAAAGGACAGCATGATATGATGGCTGGATTTTTCCGCTCTTAAAAAAAAGATAATATGTGTTTGACATACTCTCTTTGGCTTGGACAGGCCTGTTGTGTTATAAAAAAATAAGAGGTGCGATACCACAAACCCAGGTGAAAAAAGTGAACTTCCATAATGTACTTAAAGTGCTCTATTTTCACACACTAATTTTGTAATTAATATACTAAAAATGATTTTTTAGTACTTCTTAATGTAATCTTGAGAACATTTAAGTGTACTAAACTGTGCTATTTTGAGACACCATGAATGTGAACTAAAATGTGCTTTTAACATACTATCTCTGTATTAAAATTTATTAAAATAATATAGTTACCACATGTAGCACACTTGAACCCATCTTTGATGTTTACTACAAGTGTTTTTTTTTTCACCTGGGAAAGACAGACAAGTGAGTACTGTATACGATAGTAGTTAATGGAATGTCTCACACACCTTTTAGCCACAAAATATGTATGTGTGTATATATATATATATATATATATATATATATATAGAATGATCTAGAGAGCGAAAACCTTTAAGTCAAGTCACCTTTATTTATATAGCACTTTCAAAGGGGTCATACAACGTCGCTAAAAAGAACATTATGTTATGTATTTGGTGTAATGCAATGTGTTTATGTGGTTTAAGGTTCAAAAAACATTATTTTCCATCGTGTTCTTTAAATATAAAACATGTACTTACAGGCTATGAGTCAGAAGTGCCAGACTGTCTTTGCAAAGTTGGAACTGCCCCACTTTATAGAACAGCCTTTGAGCACAGAACAATTGTAGGCTAGTCTCCAGGTTCAGGAAACAGTCCTCAATAAAATGCGTCACACACTGCGGGCTTGAGTGAGTAACGGCCGGCAGAGTTTAGAGAGTGGTGCAGTCGGCGGATTCGACGAAGGACACATGTGCAGACCCAGGGCTGGACTCCGTTTCTTCCACGGTGAAAGCCAATCAGGCGATCCACAGGGCAAGTTAATGTATTTCCTAAGCGATCAGCAGGGATCAGCTCTAGGCATGACAAAGCGGATATCGTCCTCTTTTGGAAGGCCAAACAAAGTAGTTTAGATTTCATAATGAAACACAGTGTCTATACAACATGGGGGCAACAACAATACTACAGCGAGAATAAAAGTTACACCTTCTTTCTTTGCGTGAACATTTGGGCAGTGTTATCCAAATCTTCCCACACAGTGACGTAGACGTGGGGCATGTTTAAACGAGGCGTTTTAGGAGGGTGTGGACAAGTCTTAACTGTTATAAAGAATATCTTGCTGGGTTTGAGACTTTAGTCTTTGCAACTTTACAGATCTTCTTTATGCACCAAGAGTTTGTAACACTCAAAAGAGAAAGGAGAAATTTAAATCACATCATATGACTTTAATTCATATGCCGGTGTGCTTTAAAAATAATAATAATAATAATTATATACTGTATCTTTTACAATTCTTCCACTCTCTGAGTTTTATGTCAGAGCAAAAAGGGAAGGCTGCTGATTGATAAGTCATCACACACACACTTTATTCCTGATGGATTTCGACATAGATATTCAGCCTCCAGAACTTTCTGAAACTGTGCAGTTTGTTGCCAGGATACGTGAGCTCCTGAGTGTTTGTATTCTGGGCAGGTGCTCAATAGCTGACAATATATGAGGGTGAGTGTGTATGTATGTGAGTGTGAAAAACAAGACTGAGTTGAAGATGTTACCCCCTGTTGTTAAATCAAGAGCTCAATAAGTCCTGATGGCTGAAAAAACCACATTGTTTATTTAAAGTCAAAAGCCTTAAGCATTAGCATTCACAGTCCAGATTCTTATCTTATGTTCCTTTGATTGCATATCAAGTCAATCCATTATCGAAAATACATTTGATTGTAAAAGATTAAAACTCAAACTACCAATATCCAAAACAGAATTGCACAGTGGAAAGAAAAAAATTCTGGAAACAAAAATCTTAATTAAATCATATTTTAAGCCTCCTACAAAGTGTCTGAATCTAAATTCTAATTCATGTGATTTTCCTGTTATAGGAATATATATATTACAATAATAATAAATAAAGCAGTGGGTGAGTAATTCACTTCTTCATTGGCTTAATAAAAACTTACTTCCAGACTTTCTTTAAAAATATATATATAAGTTTATTGTTAAATTTATCTCGGCAAAAATAGACAGCCCTTAGAAATAAGTGCAATGTATCTGGTTGCCATTAAAGTCTCAGGAGCTTGCTGCAGCTCGATGTACGTAGTCTTATACTTATTTTTACTTTTAATTATGACCTTTACTGTCAACTTTTTTTACCACAGCTCAACAGAAGACAAGTTTTACTTGAAGGCTTTTTTCCCTTAATTTCCAAGGATATATATCTTCAAAAAATTATTGATATCAGTATATTATATCAGTATTTACTTTTTGTATACCTTGTTCTCAAATATCTCTTACACTTGTAGTCACTATGTGCTTTCAGATCTCTACTATCACTACTAACACTCGGAGAGCACGCTATGTACGTCACAGGAAGGCCTGTCTAACAAACCTACGGCCTGTCCCTCTCACCTCTACTACTACGCTCTCTATTTCAGTTGGTCTCTGGAACTGCCAGTCTGCTTTGTTAACAAAGCTTCATTTCTTCTATTGCTACTCATTCCGGTCTCAACCTCATGGCACTGACAGAGACTTGGATCAAACCTGATGATACTGCCACCCCTGCAGCCCTCTCCACTAATTTCACTTGTTCCCACACTCCTCGTACCACTGGGAGGGGTGGAGGTATGGGTCTCCTTATATCAAAAGAATGGAAATTTGATCTTCAGCCATCACTGGTTCATTTGAATCACATGCCATTACTGTAACCCACCCTGTTAAAATCCACTTTGTGGTCATTTATCGTCCCCCAGGTCAATTGGGAAACTTCTTGGAGGAGTTGGATGTGCTGCTATCAAACTTTCCTGAAGATGGTACTCCTCTGGTACTGCTTGGTGACTTCAACATCCACCTAGATAAGCCCCAGGCTGCTGACTTCAAAACTCTGCTCACCTAATTTGATCTCAAGCTAGTGTCTACTACAGCGACTCACAAATCAGGCAACCAACTGGACCTCATCTACACACGCTGTTGCTCTGTGGACAACTCTTCAGTTGCTCCACTGCACACCTCAGACCACTTCCTCATTACTGCTAACCTAGCACTTACTCCTGAAGTTCCTCACACTCCAACGCAGGTCACCTTTCGACGGAACCTACGCTCACTCTCTCCATCTCGCCTATCTTCTGTGGTTTCATCCTCACTTCCTGCACTCTCTTAGTTTTCTGCTCTGGACACGAACATCGCCATGGACACTCTTTGCTCTACTTTTACATCTTGCTTGGACAACTTTTGCCCACTGATGTCTAGACCAGTACACACCGCCCCATCTGCCCCCTGGCTGTCCGAGGTTCTAAGTGAACATCGCTCTAAACTCAGGGCTGCAGAGAGGAAATGGCAGAAATCAAGAAACTCTACCGACCTCAGTGTGTATAAGTCTCTCCTCTCTTCCTTCTCTGCAAATGTCTTCATGGCTAAAACATCCTACTACCACAACAAAATAAACAACTGTTGTGACGCTCGGACACTCTTTAAGACTTTCTCTTCTCTTCTTAATCCGCCGCCACCACCTCCTCCATCGACTCTTACAGCGGACGACTTTGCAGCTTTCTTCACAAATAAGAAAAGATCCATCATTGACCAATTCTCCACACCGCAGACTGAGGACAACTTCACAATGACAGATGCACACTCTTTCTCCTCCTTCTCCCCACTCTCAGAGATGTACGTCTCCAAACTTCTCCTGTACAATCATCCTACTACTTGTCCACTTGATCCGATTCGCACTCACCTCCTTCAAGCGATCTCTTCTTCAGTCATACCTTTGCTTACTCACATTATCAACTCCTCTCTTCACTCTGGAACATTTCCCTCAGCATTCAAGCAGGCTCGGGTAAGCCCACTGCTCAAGAAACCATCTCTAAATCCAGCGCTTCTTGAAAACTACAGACCGGTATCCCTTCTTCCATTCATTGCAAAGACACTTAAACGAGCTGTGTTCAACCAGCTTTCTATGTTCCTTGTACAGAACAACCTCCTGGAAAGCAACCAATCTGGCTTCAAAAGTGGCCACTCAACTGAGACTGCTCTGCTCTCAGTTACTGAAGCCCTGCGACTAGCAAGAGCAGCTTCAAAATCCTCAGTACTCATCTTACTGGACCTGTCTGCTGCTTTTGACACTGTTAATCACCAGATTCTCCTGTCCACCCTCAGAAAGATGGGCATCTCTGGAACTGCACTCCTGTGGGTTAAGTCCTACCTCTCTGACAGATCCTTCAGTGTGTCTTGGAGGGGTGATGTTTCAAAGTCACACCACCTTGCTACTGGGGTTCCTCAAGGCTCAGGACTTGGACCACTTCTCTTCTCCATCTACATGACATCATTAGGATCTGTCATTCAGAAGCATGGCTTTTCTTATCACTGCTACGCTGATGACACCCAACTCTACTTCTCATTCCAGCCAGATGACCCGACGGTAGCTGCTCGCATTTCAGCCTGTCTCAGTGACATTTCTAGCTGGATGAATGACCATCACCTTCAGCTTAACCTTACGAAGACAGAACTCCTGGTGAATCCAGCTAACCCATTGCTTTATCACAACTTCTCTATACAGCTGGGCTCATCAACCATTACTCCTTCTAGGACAGCCAGAAACCTAGGAGTTGTGATGGATCATCAGTTAAGCTTCACAGACCACATTGCTACAACGACCCGGTCCTGCAGGTTTGCCTTATACAACATTAGATTAGACCCTTCCTGTCAGAGCAAGCAACCCAACTTCTTGTCCCAGCTCTTGTTCTCTCCAGACTGGACTATTGTAATGCTCTCCTGGCGGGCCTTCCTGCATGTACTGTCAAGCCTCTGCAGTTGATCCAGAATGCAGCAGCGAGGGTTGTCTTCAATGAGCCGAAAACAGCTCACGTTACTCCTCTCCTCATCAGGTTACAATAGCTACCAGTAGCCGCTCGCATCAAATTCAAGGTACTGATGCTTGCCTACAAGACGACCACTGGCACGGCACCAGCTTACCTAAACTCACTGGTTAAATCTTATGTGCCCTCCAGAAGTTTGTGCTCTGCAAGTGAACGACACCTTGTGGTGCCATCCCAAAGAAGTTCAAAATCACTCTCACAGACCTTTTCCTGGACTGTGCCCAGCTGGTGGAATGACCACCCAATCTCAATTCGTACAGCTGAGTCTTTACTCATTTTCAAGAAACATCTAAAGACTCATCTTTTTCGCCTGCACTTAACCAACTAACACTAGCACTTTTCCTTTTCTTGTCTGTTCATTTATAAAAATAAAAAAAAACCTGGCTATGTGTTCTACACTAGGCTAATTGAGACTTGTCATGGCACTTGTATACTGTAGTTGTTCTCTTGTTGACCTGACTGCTTCTATTGTTCTCATTTGTAAGTCGCTTTGGATAAAAGCATCTGCTATAAATGATTAAATGTAAATGTAAAATATTATAGGGGTGCAACGGTCACAAACACTGATTGAGCAATAACATGAGGTGTGAGATGATAATTAATGTTTATTTCACATTAAAACTTTTGGCAAAGAGGAAGCGATGATTGCAACTCAAGTACCAATTTATAAAACTGGAAGATTCCAATAAAGTTCCACTCTTGCAAATGTTACAGCGCTGTATTAGAAGATACCCATACCAAAAGTTATAGCAATGTACCATTACACCCCTAGTATATTAACAGGGGTTTCTGCTATTTTTCCATTTATTACACACCAGTGCTAAATTCATGCATATGCATACTATATATGCAAACTGTTCAATAAGGTATATCAAATAATTACTCTATTGAGTGCTTTCAGCGTTTTGCAAGTACAACAAAATATGGCAATATAATTACTCAACAGTACCTCTTGAAGAGCTCTCGGCAGTCATCACACATTATGTCATCAAACCTAAAGCATTGCTCACGTCAGAATGAAGCAGCCTTATTTTGAGCTCACTCTTTGAGAAACGATCATGCCAACATTTTGTAGAGAGTCAAATCATTCACACTGCTCATGCACAGGCAGCTCAGTCAAGCATGTGTTCTCTTTAAAGCATCGTCTCAACACATTCACACAGTTTAGTAATGCTACAGAAGATGATGGCATTTCATATATTGATTGACAACACAAGTATACAAGACTATGGTGTGCATTACCAGAGACAGAAGTACACTCATTACAAGTGTGCATTGTAATATGTGGTGCTTTGCAACTAGTGACAACTATGGGGAAAATGTATGCGAATCATTTTCCTCATTCAGATTCACACAACCCTCCATGCGCTCAGACTGCCAGCATAGCCATCAATGACTATGTAAAATGCGACCACATGGGGAAACACGGTTTAATCCTGAAAAATAATGAGCACAATCAAAAAATAAACAATTTTCCAACATCAGGCTGATTTTACAGATTAAACGTGGCATTTCTGTGACTGCCTCATCGTTCAAGCAGCTTATTATTTCTGTGTGCCTTCACTGTGAGACATGACCTGGGCATAAAGCACAAGCAAAATAAAGCAATGTACAGCAACTGAGTCTCTATCCACCATGACAGGTGATTATATTTTAGGATTTGTTGTGAAACAGCAGGGATCCTTTAATGTGCTGGCTAGAGGATTATGCACTATGATTTATGTAATTTTGCATAATTTGTGGTTGTCTGATAAAAGCAGAAGTGATGGAAGGGAAAATGCAGACAATGGGAAAGTTGTTATTCTCATGTATGTTTCTCTCTCTCTGTCAGACGAATCATGTGCCTATTTTGTGGCACCAGAGGCAGTCTTGGCTCACTAGCCTGGATAAGAAATAAGGTGTGTTTGACTTGAAGCAACACTGCACAGACCAATTGTATGACATCAAAGTACTGTGAGAGTGATTAGATAGACGGCCCTGAACATACACCGATCTGTCTGTACAGCGCCACTTCAAGTCGACCACACCAATAATCAAAGAAAAAAAGTAGTAATTTTCAATTAATTTCTATGAGCGTTGAACTTAATGCTTGTGCAGTGAATTGTGGGATTGATAGCAGACCAGAGAAAGCATTGAGAGCAGCCAAGAGCATCAAAAATATTGAGAAATGCTCAACTGGAAAACACAAATGGCAGCCAAATGTTGTGAAGTTTAGGTAGTGATGTCTGTGTTGAGTGTTTAAAATATCCACAATATTTCTGCTGGATTTAGTGCTTTAATAAAAAACACTGGATGTATCAAAGTTGTTATATGCATGTTAAACTTTGGATGCTTTCATTGTGGTGACACTGGCTGGTGTTACAAAATTTATTAAATTGACACCATATCTTTACTTCGGGATTAAAAAAAAAAAAGCTTTCAACTGAAATTCCTTCAGAAGTGGGTTGAATAAATAAGCATTAATAAGCATCATTCTATTGCCTAGCATTCCCCCATCACCAGCCACATTTTGATTGTAGCAAATCAGTTTGATCAACTTGATTAATATTCAAAAGCACAGAAGCCTGTAAGAACATAATGTGACAGACTGATGGTAGATTATGAGCAATTGGTAGTTATGATTATGAACAATACTTTGACTATCGGTAATTTTGTTAAACTTACAAAAAAATGTCAGTTTTATTTTGAATAATTTGTAATATTAATTTATTGGTATGTGCATCTGTCAAATAAAAGTTCAGTAAAAAAAAAAAATAACCTTACAAGCCATATTTAAAACATTTGTCTACTCCTATAGTTTGCATTTAGCATGCAAAAAGTATTCAGAGTCATTTGAGTTGACTAACATAAGGTTTAGTAGAATGATCAATAAAAAATGCAACTTCACTGCACTGACCCAATTCTGAGATGTGAATAGGTGATTTCTGCCATAGCGATATCTACAATAGCTGTGCTGCTGATTAACAAAGACAAATTGTTTTGGAAGCAGCATTTTACATCCTCTTGTGAGGAAGCCCATTTGTATGGGCATAACGCTTCTACTCTGTCACTCTCTGTCTGTCTCTGTCTGAAGGTGTATGTGTTTACAAGGTATGGATTTCATGCTTCCCTGATCCTATTTGTGGCATATTGGCTGTGGAGATTAGTATCTTCACTCACAATTGTGTTTGAGCTGGTGTGAAGAGGACAACAGCATTTATTATGTGTGTAAAGGAGAGAGTGTCTTAAAACAAATTTAACTTCTGTCTCCTCACAACCTTGTTCATAAACACACACACTGGATTTAGGGGACATCAGATGAAATGTTACTTTTTTGCATTAGTAAGGTTTGTGTCATGACTGCCAGCTTAGAAATGCTGAAAAGAAAACATGCAGCCAGTTTGTTATGGACTTTGTGAGTCTGGAACTGTCATCCATCGAGCTGATGAGTAGTTTCATAGATAGCTAGCTATTTGATCACCTCATGAGTTACATACAAATATATTCACGTGTCTTGTCTCATGCCTCAAGGAAGAGAGGGGTGGGGTTATCATTTAAAGAGACATGCACTGAAATGGGTCTTTGGCAAAGTAAAAAGGGTGTTGTTTTACACGATCATTGGGGAATTTTAACCAAAGTACAGGTATGTTACAGACATTCATGATTACACTAAAGAGTCATACCAACCTGTGTAAAATTGGCCTCTGATGTCCCCTTTAAATCTATGGTGCTTACCACTTTCACTTCACCATCCTAGTAAGGCAACTTGCTGCCACTCTGCTGTTCACATGGTAAGAGCTACGAGGAAAGAACACCTAATTCTTTCTTCAGTAGAAGCTTTTTGTCATCTTCACTAGACATTAACTCCAAGTCACTCACTGTGCAGACAGAGAGCCCAAGTCATTTTCTGCCACTGTGCCCACCAAGTAAATGGATCATAATATGTGATGACAAAAAAGAATAATAAATAAACCAAAAAATAATCTTCCAGGTCTCAACTGGGGCTAAAAGCACCATCCGGCAAATGACATGATGAGTTGATTTTTAAATCTTATTAATGCAACAAAAAGGGCACTCTATGTAGTGTAATAATAAAATGTAAAAATAAATCATGTGAATTACAATGCCTTTCTAATCTGATGTGATCTAACTTCCAAAAAACAGGACCACATAGAGCAATTCATTTAAATCCAACCATTTTATTATTTTGTAGATTTAATTAACCCTTACTAGTCATATGGCAGTCAATTATTTATAACCTCATTAAATGAAACCTTTTAGAAAATTATTTATTAACTGTAAAAAGGGAGTAATTAACAATAATGGGTTTAAAAAATGACCTAGAAAATTATTTTGACTATAAAGAAGTGGTCATGGCTCCAGAAACTGAGGGCATGACAAGTAAACAGAAACTGAAGAGTAAACGGGCCTGAGGGCTGATTAGCTTTGGTGCTCTCTCTTAATCTGTCAGTGCACTGAATGTCAAGTGGCTGAGCAGAGACAGTGTTCATTAAAGAGAGACCCCGTCAAAGCAAAGACAAACTGGAAGCTTGAAAGAGTTTATTCATATTAAAAACTTTAAGGCTTAGATCTGCCTGCATTTGCATAAAGATCCGTTGTGATTGAAGATGCATGAACAAGTAGATGCCTAGGCTGCAAGATATAATTCTGTGAGTTTACGAAAAATACCATCAAACTTTGAATCTCACAAAACCTGTCAAGAACAGGTCAAGGTCAAATTTATACACACACACAAGAAAAATAAACAGAGAGAAAATAAAGTAAAATACAAAATAAAAATAAAAATAAAAAATATTAACTTTAAAACATGTTTAGAACATTTAAACATCTCTGAAGTTATTCATACAAGTTTACATTTTAGATGTATTCATGTATTCATGTTTACCAATTTTAATATATTGTAATATATGCATTTATGTAGGCTACAAACACCTACAGTACAAATGTAATAGGATCAGACTGATCTGGATGATTTATTTTGAGGGAATTCATTTTTGTACAATCTCATTTTTAAAGTAATTTCAAACCATTCTGAACAGTAATATCTCAATGATTTGCATTCTATGTTTCATTACATAGAATAATACCAATTTGATCTGTAGCAATGAATATGCTAAACAGTTAATGTCAGCAATTTTGGTTATCAATAGCTTCAGCTGTGGAAGCAGTTTTACAGCTTATTGATGGTTGATTGGTCTCTCTAATTTAGATTTCCCAATTTATTATGAAAATAAACAACATCAACGGCAAATTTCTTTCATTACCAAGGGTTTTTTTACTCAAGCTTTTTATTCTCAACTCAAGATAAAAAAAATTTTCATAATAGTACTTCTCTTTGCATATTATTCCTCGATATTCTTACAGTTTGTTTGCTTTTTTATCACTAAGCTTTATGATAAACAGTCAGTACACATACTTAGGCAGAGCCATTCATTTAAGTCAAACTCTGTGTATGGATTTAAATATCTGAAATCTGTCCAAATAGGCTTGTTAATTAATATCGAACAGTTTCTTTTTCCAGGCTTTTAACCCAAAACACCTGTAAACGAAAAATAAGTTTCACATACTGCTTGCACCTGTCATCTTTTCTATTATCCAAAAAAATTAATTTAAATACAATTTAAAACAGACATTTAACCAAAAAAAAAACAAGGGTCAGGCAGTACTGTCCACATTCTGATCTCTCTCAAGAGTTATGTGTGAAGAAAAAAAGAAGAAGAAAAAAAAGATGGAAGTAGAATAGGATAAAATACACTGTATGAAAATGTGGACTGTCACTATGATAAAAAGAACAGTTTGTTTGAAGAATGTGGTCCAAGCAGCATGGCTGAAAACATTACATTTTAAAAACCCAACTGTGCCAAGGGTCCTCTGTAGCTCATTCATCTACATTTGTGTCATCACTCATCACAAAGATCTGTAAAATGTAAAGGAATAGAAAACAGATATTCAAATATCCATGCTGCTTTTTCCCATAAAGCTTTGGTTATGCTGCATCCAAGCGCCATAAATTCCTCATAAAATTAGCCCATGCATAATATGTGCTATATCAAAGACATCTGAGACCATTTGCTACTACAGGATTGCATGTGAAACAGGTCAAAATGTAAGCCGTCAAAAAAAAAGAAAGAAAGAAAGAAAGAAAGAAAGAAAAAAATGCACCCTTATACTGTAGGTATACAGCACCAAAGCAATCTATTATGACTTTGGGAGCAATATTGCTAATATTAGCATTATATACAAAAGATCTCTGAAAGACAGTCACATGACAAATCACCAGCTGAAACTTCTTGGTAATTAGCTGTAAAAACGTAGCTTACTGTGATAGTATCAGTAATACGGTGTACATACTTTGATATATACAATATATGGTATTGATCATATTCATTTTCCTTGGTATTTACAATGATGGTGTAAATACCAAAAATAGTGTTTCTTAGGGCAGCGTATTCTTCGCATTAGTTGTAAAGTAATTTATCTGTACTTTTTTCTTTTACTGAGGCTTGAGGTTTTTCTGACACGTACTAAGTTTTGGGGCCCAAGAGATTGGCCCATCTTTTCTAATGTATTGACAAGGCAGAAGAAAATAAATAGTAAGTAACGTTAAACTGACTTGTTGTGTTCAAACATTTTTATAATAACACTTATTTATTTTGTTCTGTTCCTTACACAAACCTATCTTATCTTGGGATTTAAACCATCCTTTTTCTACAAAATCATTGGATGAGCAAACAAGGGATTAGAACAACATGTAGACCTAGGTAAGTAAATAATGACAGTTTCCATTATTGGAATGAGGTATTTCGTAGACAGTTCTGAAGATTTGTTTATTTGCCTTGATGCCTTGATGCCTTGATGGAAAAGTCGATAAGCTATAAGTTTGTAAATACCCATAGACAATTCTGCAACCCCCACCAGCCTCCAACACACACACACACACACGTTTGTTTTTGTGAAATCCGATAGGCATAATGGTTTTTATACTGTAGAAACTGTATATTCTATCGGCCTTCACCAACCCTACCCCTAAACTTAACCCTCACAGGAAACTTTTTGCATTTTTTCTTTCTCAAAAAAACTCATTCTGTATGATTTATAAGCGTTTGGAAAAATGGGGACATGGGTTATGTCCTCATAAGTCACCCTCTCCTTGTAATACCTGTGTCATACCCATGTCATTATACAGAGTTGTGTCCTGATATGTCACAAAAACAAGAGCACACACACACACACACACACACATCCTAATAAGAATTTCACCAAATCATTGTACATAGTACCAACAATTGTATCATCCCTCCCTCTCTGCCAGTGAGAAACACTGTGCCAATATATATTTGTTTTTTAGTAGGTTTTCCAAAACAGCTGAAGTGCCTGCTGTAGTTAGTGCGACGTGGTGAAAATTGACTTGCTATTTCTGATCATTTCGGGAGCAAATGGCTCATATATCTTGCTCGGATTTGGAGCAGCTTTGCTGAGTAGATGTTTTGGGTCTGGGCCAGCTCCTTTAGTGCAGAATAAAGTTCTAGAGTGTTCCATGGAGAGGAGAGGTAATAGAGTCTAAGAGCAAAGAGGGTATCACTAAAGGGAGTTAAATGAGATTTCTTAAAACATCTTTGAGTATGCCAAAGAGTCTTCCTGTGCAATATGAGAGCGCTGACTGGACAATCTCTCTCTCACTCTCTCTCTCCATCTGTAGCTCTTACATACTCAAACACACAAATGCAAGCCTCTTACCGTTATATAAATAAGCAAGCACCTCTTTATCATTCCTGTCATTTCATGTATGTGGATCTTGTTTCAGAAGTAGATTTCAGTTTGGTGAAAATAAGAAGCAGCCGAACTACATGATACTCTGAGACATTGCTTTTGTTTTGGGTGGTTTCATTACGAGCAGGTGCATAACAAAAGGAGAGAGTGAGACAGTCATACCAGCCATAGGCTTCAACAAACATTTTTTTGTCAACTTTGTCAACATGCTAACTTGACCATTTGGTATTCAGGCACTAATTCAGCTCTCTCTAACTGCTTTTGCTCATACACACACGCACATACACAGACACATTCACCCCTCAAAAGACTTGTTCTCTGTCTAATTCTCATTGCTATTCCTCTATGATGCTCTTGAGCCACCACTGAATTACCAAGTCAATTTGCAGTGCTTAATAAATAAAAGACTGTCCCTCTTTGAGGACAGAAAAGGGATGTGAAAAAGAATGAAAAAGTTTAGCCTTGCCCTCTAGACCCCAGGGCATGCTTTTCTTGATATAATTATTCAATTCACACAAAAAGCTATAAACAAACATTAACTAGGATGATGTGATCAGACACCATCCAATACAACAGAGCAGCATATTTACTCTAGGGGCCACCCAAGTTATATGTATTTTTTTTATATATTATATATATATATATATATATATATATATATATATATATATATATATATATAATTTATTTATTTATTTTTACTATGCCATAATTTATTTGTATACATTTATTTCATACTAAGTATACTTTATTAACAATTTTATCTGCATAAAACGTTTTTAATTAGAATAAAAAAATATTTTGAGTATTTCTTTATTGCACAATGCACATTTCTTAATATTTTGCCTAAAATGTGTCAAATGTCAATTTTACTTTTAATAAGGATTCTATGATATCTGTATAATATCAGTCTTTAAATGCCAGATATTTAAAGTGTACCTGAAGTATACTTGAAATAGTTCCACTTTAGCACTATCAGATATACAGTACTTAAGTGTATCTTTACTTGGACCTAAGCACAACTTCCACACAATTAAAGTGCATAAAAAGAGATAGTTTACCCAAAAATTTTTATTCTATCATCAATCATTTTCATGTTGTTCCAAAACTTTAAGACCTTATTTCTTCTTTGGAACACAAATTAAAATGTTTTTATGAATTCCGAGAGTTCTCTGACCCTCCCATAGACACCAAGGATCCTACCACGATCAAGGTCCAGAAACATACTAAGAAAATCGGTAAATAATTAATGTGACATCAGCGATTCCATGTCATTTTTGAAACTACGAGAATATTCATTGTCAGCAGCATCATGTGCTTACGTTGTTTATGTTCAGATCAAAGAATGCACATACGTCGTGTTACTCAGTGGCACCAGGGTGATGCTGCGGAGACAAATTCTTAAATAAAGTCATTATTTTTTGTTTTCTTTGCACACAAAAAGTATTCTCCTAGCTTCTTAATTTTTGTTCCAAAGATGAATGAAGGTCTTATGGCATATATCTTATCTAATGACAGAATTTTTTTTTTTTGGGGTGTACTATCCCTTTTAAGCTCAAACTTAGTTGTTCCAATATAGCAGACTTTGATTATTATGTATATTTAAGGGTATGTTTTATTAAGAATGTTATATGTAAATATTTATAGTATACATAGTGTAACTGGTGTGAATTATTCATTGATGTGTTTCTTTTATATATATATATATATTTTTCTTTCATTTATTGTCTATATTGTTAATATATAAGTATTCTCTCTACTTTTATATTTAGTTAATGAACATCACAAAATTTTGTTCAGATCGTTGTTCATAAGACGACATAACAGTAAAATAGCAGAACTTTTTCTTTGGGTGTTTGTTGGGGAGGGAGCGTCATCAGTGGAACACCTCTGGGTTTTCCCTCGTGCGATCTGTAATAGCCTCAGTCAACCTGTGAGCGAGGCTCACGAGCACACGCAATGTTGCTTCTCTCCGTGATTATTACTGGTATGGTGATGTTTATTGTCTAAAAGCATTACTATCGCTTAATAAGTGTGATATGAGTGCATTTCATGATCTGAGTGTGTTAGTAGTGATGAGGTGTGTAGCAAAACGATTTTATGAAATTCATCATAGTGCTAACTGATTCATATTTTGCATTCATGCTTAGTTATATGAGAGAAAGAGAGAAGCTGATGTTCCATTGGTCCACTGATGACCTCTATTCGTTACAGGTATGTTTGTAATTAGTTCTGTTTAGTGAAATAATAGAGATCTGGTTTACTGTCAATGTGTACTGTATGAACAAGATCATGAGGGGAATGAATCAGATTCATTGATTCACGTGTGAAGCACGTGGTGCGGCCTGCTCATGGTATGTTGTTAAATGCATGTTATGCTTTTCTTTTGGATTTATGTGTATAAATAGTATTATAATTGATATCTGTTTCATCATAGCATGTTATAACATAAATATTTGTAGTAATGCATATGAGTATACACTCTAGTATACAATTAATGTACGCTGATGACACCCAACTCTACCTCTCATTCCAACCAGATGACCCGACGGTAGCTGCTCGCATTTCAGCCTGTCTGAGTGACATCTCTAGCTGGATGAATGACCATCACCTTCAGCTTAACCTTACGAAGACAGAACTCCTGGTGATTCCAGCAAACCCATTGCTTCATCACAACTTCTCTATACAGCTGGGCTCATCAACCATTACTCCTTCGAGGACAGCTAGAAACCTAGGAGTTGTGATGGATCATCAGTTAAGCTTCACAGACCACATTTCTACAACTACCCGGTCCTGCAGGTTTGCCTTATACAACATTAGGAAGATTAGACCCTTCCTGTCAGAGCAAGCAACCCAACTTCTTGTCCAAGCTCTTGTTCTCTCCAGACTGGACTATTGTAATGCTCTCCTGGCGGGCCTTCCTGCATGTACTGTCAAGCCTCTGCAATTGATCCAGAATGCAGCAGCGAGGGTTGTCTTCAATGAGCCAAAAAAAGCTCATGTTACTCCTCTCCTCATCAGGTTACACTGGCTACCAGTAGCTGCTCGCATCAAATTCAAGGTACTGATGCTAGCCTACAAGACGACCACTGGCACGGCACCAACTTACCTAAACTCATTGGTTAAATCTTATGTGCCCTCCAGAAGTTTGCGCTCTGCAAGTGATCGACGCCTTGTGGTACCATCCCAAAGAAGTTCAAAATCACTCTCACGGACCTTTTCCTGGACTGTCCCCAGCTGGTGGAATGACCTCCCAATCTCAATTCGTACAACTGAGTCTTTACTCATTTTCAAGAAACAGCTAAAGACTCATCTTTTTCGCCTGCACTTAACCAACTAACACTAGCACTTTTCCTTTTCCTGTCTTTTAATAAAAAAAAACCCTACCTATGCGTTCTATACTAGACTAACTGAGACTTGTCATGGCACCTATATACTGTTGTTCTCTTGTTGACCTGACTGCTTCTATTGTTCTCATTTGTAAGTCGCTTTGGATAAAAGCGTCTGCTAAATGATTAAATGTAAATGTAAATGTAAATTTTAACAGCTTGTACTGTAGTTATGCTGCTAGGTGTGAAACAGGCTTAGAATCCGTTCACACAGATTGTGATTTGCATTTCACAGCACTGCATTTGCACTGTTTTTCTGTATAAACGTGCTAGACGTAGAAGCGCTGTTTTGCGATTTTTGCACGCATGACACACTGTTCTAAAAATCTGGTGTGCTTAAGTTCTAAGAAGTTTAACTTAAAAAAATATATATGTATTCCCACTGCCCTTTTCTAGTAAAAATGTAATATATTTAGAATACATTTATTTCATACTAAGTATAGGTCAAATCTATTAACATAGTTACTGACAGATAACTCTCTAATTAAACTTTACTTGTCATATTTGTGCACAATGCACTTTTCTTAATATTAAGTCTAAAATGTGTTTTAATGTCACTTTTGATGAGGATGTTAAGATCTTTGAATAATAGACTTTAAATGCTTAGAAGAACACTTGCAATAGTTCCACTTTAGCACAATAAAATATTCTAAATACTGTATATCATTAATTGTACTTCAGCACTACTTCTGCACAATTAAAGTGCATTAAGTACAAATTTAGTTGTTCCAATTTAGCAGACTTTAAGTAGTATACTAAAAGTACAATTGCAGGATATTTTATTAAGTACATAAATATAAAAATGTATTTGTAGTATACTTAGCGTGAAATAAATGTATTTCACGCTAAGCACAAACCCTGACCTTGCATTTCTCTGTACTTAAATCTGTTTTCAGTTGTAATTTTAGTCCAAACATTGATTATTTTAGCTTTTTTTTATCTGACTTCCTTGACATTTGACAGTTCTTAAACAAATAGTATATTCAGGAAAATAATATTTTTGGGTGAACTATTCTTTTAACAGACAAAATGTGAATGTATAAATGTACTGTAAACTAAATCTTGTCTGTAGTAATAAGTAAGTATAGCCTGACAGATTGCCAATATTTTAGAAATGCAACCTCCCATGTGATTTTTAATCCTATGTTCATTCAGAAACAAATATGTTATGGAAGTAAACATCACCGATAGCAGGGCTGATAAATCAAGGTGCATGAAGAACCTTTGATAAAGTGAGTATTTTGTACACTCCTATTGGATTTTTAGTGCACCCAGAGATGTATGTTTGTTGTGTCAGGGACTCTAATCTGTTATCCTGAAGGATCTGCTGATGTAGAAATTGATTGAGAACAGGCAGTTATTTAACAGATGTTTTTATCAAAAGCAACTTATATTACATCTAGGAGTGACAACCACACTGGAAGAACCTCATACTCAAGGGCACAATACCTAGCCTAACAATTGTGGGACCATTTGGCTGAAATGACCTTCTCTTGTCATTCTGGTAGTATGACTGAATGGAGGACTAAGAAGCTACCATGGAAGGGTTGCTAGCTGAAAACGGGTCTTTTCCTTGTGAGTGAACAATCCATTTTCCACCAACAATCCTTTTTTTTTACCTGAGCAGCTGTGCAGCACTGAATTGTCTTTTGTTGTGTGTACTGTACATAAACCCTTATAGCTGCAATTAAACAACCAATATGTTATACCAAAAGTCTCCAGGTGGAGTGACTTGGTTCCACAGCAAGTGCCAAACACAAGACTGTGTGATCTTCAGGTATGATAAGAACAAAAATAAGACTCCTGACCAGACCATTTTGGGTCATTTGACCCATGCATGATTTTGGAACCCGTGTTGTCAGTTGGTGTTACACTATTTAGCTTTTACTATATATTCAAATTGATGCTGGTTTGGGTTTTGGAAAGATATTTTACATGAAGTCTTGATGTAGATGCAACTGTATTCTAGTCTGTATCATAGTTATGCTCTGCAATCATCAGCTTATTTTTTTCCCATTTCACCTTGATTTGTCATCACACTTTTTTTATCTACATATTTTCTCATCAGTTTTTTCTTTGGTTTTCCCAGGTGGATATTGCTATTCCTGGTTTGGGCACTGGTATGTATGTGGCTGCATAAACAACTTTGACATCTTGGGCACTCTGCTGGTCAGAAATAATGATCTTTTTGTCTCCAGTGCATTCTACCTTTTGTAAATGCACCAGAAGTCCGTTTATGGACATATGTAATGTAATATAACAAAGGACGAGTGGAGGAAAAAATGTAGCATATAGCGTATAATACTTACGATAAGCCTTGCAGTGACATCTCAGGAGATTAAACATTCTCTCTGCTCCCACTTGAATGTCATCTAAGACAGAATTACTGGAAAAACCATCTGATTGTTATTTTGTATATTTTGGGTGTTTTGAGCACACACAGCAACACAGTTGTACAGTATGTACCTGATGACATGTTTGCGTGCATGACCTCCCATATAATGATAATTTGCCAGTCTACAATAGATAGCTAAGACCAGGAATGGAATTATAATTTTTGATGCATGGGTTCCCTCCCCAATTTCCTATGGGGTTTTAGTATAGCAGTTTTTATGACTAAATTAAGATCTGTGGTTAGCGTTACTTGAAGAGATTTTTATGTTTCGTTTTATAACATAAAATACACATGGTCAAGAGCGGCTGTCCACTTAATTACTCATCATTAGCCAAGCACACAGACCATGAGAAGTAGTGTTGGCTCTTTTTATCAGAGTTGTAAGCCTATTCAAGGAATGTAGAAATCCATAAAAAAAAATAAAAAAAATCACATAAGCAGCTTGAAAATCACACTAGGTATGATTAAGGTGTATTTTTTACATAAGTGTTATCAAGTATTCTTAACCACAGGCTTTTTTACTAACTTCTGTTATACTCACTACTTTTCTGAAATATTTAAGAGGGAATTCTGAATTAGCCTTCCAGGTTGGCGTGCAAATTGACATCACAACAACAGCTGGATAGAGGTGTAGATACTGCTGCAATTTCCTGAAAGTGATTTGTGGAATTCAGATAAGTCTGAACGAGATTGTCTATGCCACAATAAAATGGAAGAAGTAAGTACTCTGATAAGAAATATATGGCTGATGACTGACTTGCTGATTGAGATAACATTAAGGGGTATTACACTACCCTTCCAAATTTTGGGGCTCAGTATTTTTTTTATTTATTTTGAAATATAAATATTTTTATCCAGCAATGATGCAAAGGTGACAGTGCATAAATCTGTAAAATGTGGTAGAAATAAATGCTGTTCTTATAAACTTTGTATTCATCAAAAAAAAAAAAAAAAATTACAAAAATGTTCTGCAGAACAACTGTTTTCAGTATTAATAACAATGTTTAAATGTTTCTTTAGCAGCAAATCGGTATAATATAATTATTTCTGAAGGATCATGTGACACTAAAGACAGGAGCAATGCCTGCTGAAAATTCTGCTTTGCCATCACAGGAATAAATTAATATATATTGAAATAGAAACAGTTATTTTAAATTGTAATATGGATAGATGCATAGAATAGTGTTTTTGCTAATAAATGGAGCCTTGGTGATCAAAAGAGACATCTTTCAAAAATATCAAGAAATCTTACCAACTCCAATCCTCTGAATACTGCATGTTATACTTTAGTACTGTGGTAATGCATGGTTAACTAAACACTATTGTGAGGTACCATTTCAATCACATTACAAAGAGGATATCAGAGCATGGCATGTCTGAAGATGTAAATCACCCATTCAGGCATGTCAATCTGTCGCAGTCACTTGAGTCAAGGAACACAGAAAGTCACAAATAACAGTCTTTATTAATCCAAACAAGGGGAACACACACGTAGCACATAGCACTGACGACACAGGACAAAGGAATCATGCAACAGACATCACTTTAAATACTGAACTAAACGAGGGTATTGATGTGACACACCTGTACAAAATGACTAATCAAACAAGAGGGAGAAACTGGGACGCAGGGAGCACATGGGGTGAAAAACACACACAGATAGTCCAGAGGCGTGACGCAATCATGACCCAAGTTTTATATATTGTACAGTCTGACATAAAAGACTGTTGATTTCATACCATCTGTCTTGCTTTTTAACCAAGATCCCACCAGGGTCATATTGTGCTCTTTGACAAGCAATCATACAGGACATGGAAAAATGAAATCACACAGTGTACACCTGTCTCAAGTGCTCTATTCCATTATCCCAGATGTTTTTATTTTTTTGGTTATAGCAGTGCTTTTTCCATTTTTTCCTATTTCTTTCTCTATTTCATGTATTTCATAGATTTGCAATGACGATAAGTATCAAGCATCTTTCTCTTGCCTTAGTCTTTCTCAGCCTCATCCAAGAATGTGCCATCACATCCGATCTGGCTGTGTATCACTCACACTCCCTAGATTTAATTAGCAGCGGATTGGAGAGGATGCCCTTGGGAAACAAGTTTTCTTTAGTCTTAATTTGTCTGTTAACTTCATCAGAGAGGCGGCTCAAACCATCTTTTGCACTTTTAGTCTACCATCTATTTTAATGAAAGTAATCAATGTATACATGAAAACCTGCTGGTGAGCATATGTTTGATTTATATTTAATATTTGCATATTTACTGCACATAAATTATTCCCCAGCAGAACAGAACTTTAATACAAGAAGATAAGAGGGATAATGTGACTTTACAGAGCTCTCTAGACAGACGGGATTGAAATCTTGCTTAAACACTTGGGATTATTGGAGCTGTCTCACAGACATGCAGTAATATAAGGGATTTAAGAGATAATTCACCCAAAAATGAAAATACTGAATCATTTATTCACACTAACAATAACATTCACAGTGACAAAACAACAATGAAAAGGTTTAAATTAACAATAATCCTGGAAGAGTAACTGAATAATTTATTCATGCTGTGATGCATGCTGGGAACTCACAAAGGCTTAACATTTCAGCAATATTAAATTTGTTGTTCAGACACATTTGGAGTGATTCTGTTGGTGTGATAAAGGTTTTTGATGTAGTTTCAATAATTTTTCCCCCTTTCTTATTGGGGGGTTCTTGTTGTTTTTTCCTTGCAATGAAAGTCCACTGATTCCACTGATTTTTCTAAATATCTTTTGCATTCCACAGAAGATACAAAGTCAAGCAGGTTTGGAATGAGGCAGTCATGTTAGTTGGTATTCTTGAATCCCTATTTAAAATTAATCTTTTAAGAGACTTTGTTTTTGTATTGCTCAAGACATTCTCTTTTCTTTGTGTGTGAGACAAAGAAGATGAATTTGACAGGTGCGCCGGGCAGGAGTGGATTTATGGCTGCTCTATCAGCTGGCATTTACAGACAGTAATGACAAGTGACAAAGAGAAGAAAGATGAGGACTACGAGAAGGAGTGACAGAAAGACTGATAGATGGTAAGAGTGAGAAGGCGGTGGCATTTGAATGTATGCCAAAAGCCCATACATGGTTTTCAGATCCTTGAAGAAGTTGAATTTAGCATTAAAGCCCCACTGACGTGTGTGTGTGTGTGTGTGTGTGTGTGTGTGTGTGTGTGTGTGTGTGTATGTCTGTATTTCTCTATGAGAGGCTGAAAGTCAATTCTAATATTTGTGGAGGATCTTGTAGACACGCTGACACAGCTTACTGTTCTCAGAGTTCATTTCTCGGTAGTTAGTCAGAGTCCTTTTGCCCTTGGTGACATGACTCAGCCCGAGTTTAAGAAAATAAAATGCTCTGTATAGCACCAGCAGCTCTGACCTGCAACATGTGTGTATTACTGTGGCTTGAGGCACGCTTCAGGGATGTTGAACATTGTGTATACTCCATTTCCCTAGTGTACTTCTCTGTAAACGTGCAGAGCTGTGATGCTTCTCATGCACAGTCTTATCTTTTACCCTCAACCCATTTACACTCATTAGAGTCTATTAGATTAGTTGGAAGTACCTCTGAGGGTTCAAGATTTACTCTATAGGCTTACATTAATCCATTTGGGACTTGTAAGGACTGTGCATAAATGCCAGTTTCTAATATTTCTAATATAGATATAGTTTAAATTAAGAATTAAATTCAAACTGTGATTTATGAAAAAAGAAAGAAAGACACATTATGTAAAAATAAAGCCACAATTAAAATTATGCTGTACAAATACAACTACTGATACTACTGGACACATTTTCAGTGATGTTCCTGGAATCATTTGGTGTTTCGGGTCTTTTAACATCATACATCTTCCTCCAGGTGACCCAGCTGAGGCTGATCAGACCCCAGCTTATGTCCAGTTGGCGAATCTAGCTACTTTGCCCCCATGGCTCTCCTCTCTTGAGCCATAGCCATCTTGAGGCTTTCTCTGCTGCTTCGGTGATATTATAGATAGCTCTTCTCCTCTTCACTCCATCAATGCCTAACAAACCGAAGGCTCTGAACAGGGATCGGACAGCAAAGCCCCAGCTTCTGACCTCGATTGGGAGACACCTTGCTCTCCATCCGGCTGGTCGACACTCGCTGACCAGTCCCTCGTTCTTGGCGAGCTTCCTTTCAAAAGAGGTGGCCTCCAGGTGGTCTTCCCAAGGGACTGTTAACTCCAACAGAACCACTTGTTTACTGAACTCAGACAAGAGAACAATGTCTGGTCTTAAGGTGGTAGTCACAATGTGGTTGGGGAACTTGAGTTGCTGCTCTAGGTCCACCAACAGCTGCCAGTCCCTTGCAGTGGCTAGGATGCGTGTAGATGTTTTTCCCAACAGTACTGTGCTGAGTTCAGGAATTTCAAAATGCACTAGCTGTGCTCAGATTTAGTTCCCATTACAGGCAACACAAAGTTCAAGGAGAATCTAACTGCAGAAAAAGGGTTGCTTATATTTCTTTAGTGGTTCTTGTCAGAAAAGCAGATAATTATTTTTTTTTTTTTATTACAGAGGATGGATTTAAAATTAGTTTATGGTACAAACTCTTATAATTAATTTAAGAGGTACTGAAATCTTTTCTTAGTCTAAGGAGTGATGATGACAGATCCTTTTTGAAAGCATGTGACAGCTCGTAGGTTGTCTGGGGGAGAGATCGAAGGCTTGGGGCCATAGTGACTAAAGGTTGATGCAATAACTGCCTGATATTGATGTTATATTTTGCACTGTGACAGAACTGACAAAACATTAACAAGGCATGGCTTGTCTGCATCAATATATAACCAGCTAGTCTGCTGAACTGAATCAGGAATCCAGCTTTGATCCCGATCCAGCATCTTTTTCACTTTCTGCTTCAGTCTGACCTTTAACTCCACCGTAAACCTTTCATCATTCCTACTTTTCAGTCTTTCCCTACCCCCACTGGTCCATCATATAGCTCAGAGACACAAAACCATAATATTCCTTTTATTTTTCAAATGTAATTTATTCCGGTAATGCAAGGCTTTTTTAGCAGCCATTACTCAAGTCTTCAGTGTCAAATGATCCTTCATAAATCATTCTAATATGGCGATTTGGTGCTCAATAAACATAACTATTATTTTCAAAGTTGAAAACGGTTGTGGTTTATTTTATTTATTTATTTATTCTTTCATTCATTTGTTTGTTAGTTAATTTATTCATTCATTCATTTCAGTCATCCATATTGTCATAGACGTAGTGCAGAGATAGGCACCAGATCACAGAAGACCCCGACTAAGGAAAAAACTCCTCACAGTAGGGTACTAAAATAAAAATAAAAAACAAGACATGAAAACAGATCAAAAACAGAACCAAACAATCACACACAAACTCAGAATGTGACACATATCACTCACTAACATAGCCAAGAATTAGAATGTGGGGTGGGGGGGGGGGGGCAGATAAAATTGTGTGGGCCTAACCTAAAATACATCTGTTATCAGAATAGGCCAACACAACTAACAGTTACACTTGCTTGAATTTACAACAGAGCATAAGCCTGTATGTCATTATAAGCAGTGTTACAAAAATAACCATAGGAACAGCATGGGCACGGCAGGCACACCACACACAGGCACATCTGACAGACACTACACAATACGCATGGGCACGGCAGGCACACCACACACAGGCACATCTGACAGACGCTACACAACACCATCATCAAATCAGCAGGACAGTATGTAAAAACCACACTTGGTCATAGTCTTGCTCAGCGGCCATATAAACCACAAGAAATTAACAGCAGTGACTAGGAAACTAACGTTAGTAAAATGTAGATTTTTGTACCTGTACACTGGCATGTAGGGGAGATAGCCTTTAGTAAATGGAGCGCTGCTGGTGATGGAGAAATATGTGAATTAACGTTAGCACCATAGAATAGCACTAGCAGAGCTGTTCAACTCCTTGAGCGTGGAATACATGGGCACTTTTCATTCATACTTGAAGCCAGAGGGCGCTCTCGCACAGAAAGCACAAAACAGACTCATAGAAGTAACGTGACTGCCAGAAAAAAAATTAATATGGACAAAGGCATGTTTAATGGCGACCGCTGCAGTAGCTAAGGGGCTGTTCACAAACTTATCTTCATCATTATATGGCAAACAGGAAAAAGCAACAACACAATCAATTTTTATTGGTAAAGTATTCACAATGTGTGTGTGTGTGTGTGTGTGTGTGTGTGTATATATATATATATATATATATATATATTTACACACACACACACACACTCACTGTCCACTTTATTAGGTACACCTTGCTAGTACCAGGTTGGACCTCTTTTTGCCTTCAGAACTGCCTTACTTCTTCATGGCATAGATTCAACAAGGTGTTGGAAATATTCCTCAGAGATTTTGGTCCATATTGACATGATAGCTTCACGCAGTTGCTGCAGAATCTTCCGTTCCACTACATCCCACAGCTGCTCTATTGGATTGAGATCTGGTGACTGTGGAGACCATTTGAGTAAAGTGAACTCATTGTCATGTTCAAGAAACCAGTCTGAGATGATTTGAGCTTTGTGACATGGAGCATTATCCTGCTGGAAGTAGCCATCAATAGAGAGGTACACTGTAGTTATAAAGGGATGGACATTGTCAGCAACAAGTGGCGTTTAAACGGCTCAATTGGTACTAAAGGGACCAAAGTGTGCCCAGAAAATATCCCCCTAACCATCACACTCCTAGCACCTGCCTGAACTCTACCGAGACAAGGTAGGATGGATCCATGTTTTCATGGTCTTTCATGGTCTTCTGCTGCTGTAGCCCATCTGCTTCAGGGTTCGATGTGTTGTGTGTTCAGAGATGGTATTCTGCATACCTTGGTTGTAACAAGTGATTATTTGAGTTACTGTTGCCTTTCTATCATCTCTAACCAGTCTGCCCATTCTCCTCTGACTTCTGACATCATCAAGGCAATGTAGTCCACACAACTTCCGCTCACTGTATATTTAATCTTTTTCGGACCATTCTCTGTAAACTCTAGAAATGGTTGTGCTTGAAAATCCCAGTATATCAGCAGTTTATGAAATACTCACCAGCCCATCTGGCACCAACAACCATTCCACGTTCAAAGTCACTTAAATCCCCTTTCTTCCCCATTCTGATGCTCAGTTTGAACTTCATCAGGTCGTCTTCAACACATCTAGATGCCTAAATGCATTTTAGCATACATGCCAACCCTCCCTAATTTTCCGGGAGACTCCCGAATTTCAAAGCCCCTCCCGAAAATCTCCCGGACCGACCTTTCTCCCGAATTTCTCCCGATTTCCACCCGGACAACAATATTGCTACACCATCCGTCACTGGGCGCCGTTTTAGACCAAACGCTTGCGCTCCCATGGCGTCTGTCATTGCTATGCAACCAAACTGCGCTCTCCATGATGACGATGAAGAAGTATCAGCAAAGGATTAATTGATTTCTAGCCTCACCTCGGCTCGCATTAGCTTTACTACTAGATATATTTCTGGAGATGAGAAGGAAAAACCCGCCTGGAAAAAGTAGCGCACCACGTTGCTTCCATTATGAGCGTGCTCACCGCGGCCGCGCACCTACGGTTGAAATAACGACCTTGAGCGCGAAAAAGATGCGATATGTGAACGGCCCCTAGAAGCAGACGTCTGAAATGAAAGGCAAGAACAGCTATTTATTTAGCTTTAGACTGTTACATGAAAATTTAAAAATGAAATGTCATAATTATAATGTTTTGAGAGTTTACTTGTTTTTGTAATTGTTGCATTAGGCTATGAATTAATAAATGTTTATTGATAAGATCTAGCTATTTCATATCTCTTCATTTACAGTAGCTAACAAATTAGGGTCTAACCTCCTGAGGAGAGGCCTTAAGGAATTGAATTTGTCAAATAAATGAATTACATTTTTCTTTGCGTTTGTGTATGTGATATTATATATGACGACACATCGTTTGTGTATGTGATATATATGACGACCCCCCGGTCCTTTTTAATATCTCCCTAATTCTGAGGTCTCAAGGTTGGCAAGTATGATTTTAGCAATTTGAGTTACCAAGCAAATGAACAGGTGTACCTAATAAAGTGGCCGGGGTGCGTGTGTGTGTGTGTGTGTGTGTGTGTTCTGTATATCACGATAAACTCACAAAGCACACAACCACAATCTTCTTATGACTTTCTCTGGTTTCTAATGTTTTTATTACGAGGATGCTTGCTTTATTTCCCTGTTCATCTCTTCTTTTGTTTTTACATTGTTATACTCATGAGAACTATAGTAAAACATTCTTGTGTGTGGGTAAGGCAGTAATGGGTTTCTTCAAAGAGCATGGATGAATAAGTTTCTGGGAAAGGGCAGGCACACACTCACACATTTACTTCAAATCTCTATATTTCCACTCAGAAAAAGTGACAAGTTTATTATGCCATTTTCAGCATCGAGACATAGCCACTGCAAAGGCTGTTCGGCTGAAAAATGCTAGCAACATTACAGCTCTGAGACAATTATAAGAGAGTTAATGAGAAGATGAGTGGAATGAAGAATCCTGACAGTCACTCTCTTGACAGACACGTACTGTACCTTGAAAAAGGAAGAAGGTGTTTTAGCACAGACGTGTGCTGAATGCTCTTGACACATGAGTTTAAGGAAGGCTGAGTTATGTTGGCTTCTCAGACAGAAAAAGATATGTTAGCAGACACATATTATAGGTTCTGTGACAAGCAACGCCTCATCACTGTGCCCTACGCTCAAGAGGTGTATGGGAACATGAGAGGAAAGATATAAAAAAGAGAGAGAGGCACATATGGGCAGGAAGGTATGGCTGAGAAGAATTTCTTCATGCTGCTGTGGCTGTACAAATCTGTGTTTGAGATCAACTTGACATTTCGTTTTCTGTTGAGATAGATGGTGAGATGTGAAAGAGGGAAAGTTGTGGCACATGTCTGGGAAGTCCTGATGACAGCCTCAAATGGTGATTCAAAAATCCACTTACACATCACATTTGTATCAAGTTTATAATTTCATTTTTTTAATTTTATGTTTTTCCATATTTAATTTCAATGTTATATTGTTTTTTGTTTTTTTGTTAACTTCAGCAAATTTTTTCACTTATCGTGTTATTTTGGCATATTTTAGTCTGATTTCATCTAGATGTTCTTAAACAGAAAATGTGCATGTCTTGCATAGAATACACACTTGGGTTGTCAGGATATTGTTTCTTTGATAAAGGACTGTAATTCACGAGTTCACACGTACATATAATTAGCTGATGTATATATATATATATATATATATATATATATATATATATATATATTATTTATTTATTTTTCTGTTCACAAATTGTAACGACTGGGTGAAGGAGTGGCAGGAAGCAAGTGCGAGATTAATGAGATTTAATGAAGACAATGAGACAATACAAAACTGAGACACAAACAACGCTGGGAGGAATGCACAGTCCAAGATGGTGGTGATGAGTGACGAATCCGGAAGGCGGAGGTGAGTTGGCAGCAGGAGAGAGTGACACAGGAACTGCCGGGAAGCGAGCCGAAGGTAAGTGGTGTTGCTTGGTGGTGGGTTGCGTAGAGTGGACGGGGTTCCAGGGAGACACGGACATCCAACGCAAAAAACACACAAGAACGCAAGGCATAGGTTACAAACATGAAACAACGCTCTCACAAACACAAGACGCTAGACAAGCCAATATATATAGGGATGAGTAATGAGTGACAGCTGTTGCTGATGACAATTAACGGAGACGCCCACAAACTAATCAGTGCTGACGCGTAACACACAGACTTCACCCACAAAGTGCAAAACCCAGAGATCACGGTTTAGCAACTGTGACACAAATATACTGACAAAATTAAAAATATCAAAATAATCCTACATATTCAGTAATAACATTAATTTGTGTACACTTCTTTCATGAACAGGAACAAAACCCCTGAATGAAACCTAACCACACTGTTGGCATATTTTTCTCATAAATTAAATTGGGGACAGAACTAAGACAGTTTTACCCATAATGCACTTCATTTCCTGTAATAAGACGTTTGTCAGCTTCAAATTAGCTCTCTCAGACAACTGAGAATGACTTGCATATATCTACATTTTAACATAGACTTCTCTAATATGGGCAATGCAAGCATTTATCACCCTACAGATGTAACACGCGCACCCATAAGTCCAGCAGACGCCCTCCATTCACTTCACTTCACCTGCACATTGTGTTCTCGCTGGAGACATTCTCTTGAAGAATTAGGCCTTGGAATCTTAATTCCCCATTTACTGTCTATGTGTGAGACTGAGAGTAAGAGAGAGATGATGATGAGCATCCTTTGTTCCTCTGGGTCTTTCATTCAGTCCAACATCTATCATCAGTATGTATCACATAACCTTCAAAATTATTTAAAGAGAAATAGCAAGAAAATAGAAATAAAGTGTGTTATGAACACAATAAAGTAGCTGACAAAAGAACGAAAGAGCTCAACTTGACATTGTGGATACTTGGTGGGAAGAGTTGAATTTTATGTGTAAGGGTTCTTCAACCTTTCTCAGGCCAAGGAATTGGAGAATAAAATTCATATGGGTACAATGATAATCAAAATGATAGCTAATATGCATTTTAATTTTATGACCTATGATTATTATTTTTTTCCTTTTTTTATTATTATTATTTTAAGATTTATCATTATATATAATTATGGACAAAGCAACAATGAGTATAAACTAAATAAAACAAAGGACAAAAAAATGGAAAAGTGTTTGGGAAATGTATATTAATTGATAAATGTTGATTTAAATGTTGACACTTGATTTTTGAAGGTGGTGGAAAGTGTTGTATTAGTAAAATTAATTTGAAGCTCTCTAAAAAGGGTTGTTTGTTTTTAGGGAGGAAAAACAATAACATTTTACAATTGGTTTTGGATTAACTGTTCCTCTTAAACATGTAGTCTGTTGCAGTAAAATGATTATGAAATTATTAGGGAAATGTGCATTAATTTTTAAATATAAAGTTTTTCATGCATGCTAATGTTTATAAAACGCATTAAAGTCATATTTGGCATAAAAGTAGCATAAATCATTTTCAATGAAGATAATGCACCTGTACCTATAGTATTTTGATATTACAGTTTTTTTCGATTGCTAAACGACAGTGAGCACATCTGGAGCTACATGTGCAAAACTCTAACTGCAGTCTGCACTACCAACAGTCACCTGAGCTAAACAGTTCACATCACCTGCAAAACTCATTCCAAGCAACACAACTCTTAACACATTGCTCAAAACAGACTCAGTGCAGCCAAACACTACACACAACCCTCACTGAGATAACACACACTGTCACTCAGAACACACTGAGAGGAAAAACACTAGCATCAAACACCAATACAGAAAATACTATCTTTTCATCTTTACAGTTGGAACATAATTCTAAAGGTAAATAAAAATTAGCAGTTTGCTTCAATAGTCTGCAGTAATTTACAGAATTACAGTAATGAGAAAAAAAGGTAGAAACTAAAAGTAATTACTGTAATTCGAACAAATAATTTTCAGGGCTAATCCTGAAATTGCAATTAGCAGTGTTTGAAAGGCACAAGGCTGAAATCTATTCTGTTTTGAATGTGTGATTCACAGTTTTGACAGCAGTGTGTTAGCATTTGAACAAAGTGCTGTAAATCCACAGTGTTCTGCAGGTTGTGGTTAAAGTCGTGGGATATGTGTGTAGAGTTTTGAAAACTGTGTTCAAGCAATAAAAAACGAACTAGAGTTTGGTCCACATGTAATGCTGCTTTGCAGACTGTAGTTAGAGTTTTGCACATGTGACTCCAGTTGTGCCCACTGTCGTTTAGCAATCGAAAAAAACTGTAATGTTTCATTTGACAATTTTTGCCTTTTTTATTTAAATGTGGAACAATGAATCATGGCTGAATTTTAGCTTATATTTTTTGTTTAATGCATATTTAATCTTCTTTTTTTTTTTCATAAACAATAAGTTTGAGATCAAACAATAATTGGCGGATCCCCCGCAGTTTTGCTGTAGACCTCGTAGACTTGGTTGAGGACCCCTGCTGTAAGAGAACAAGAGAGATCAAAAAATATAAATCAAGAATGTGAAAGTATGTGATTACAAAGTTATTTCAGTGTGTATATGGAAATAAAGAGAGAGATATCATGCAGATGTAAGTGGAAGCACATCTGTGTGTGTGTGTGTGTGTGTGTGTGTGTGTGTGTGTGTGTGTGTGTGTGTGTGTGTTTGTGTGTGTTCATGCGTGGTCAAGTACAGCATGTTTGCCTGTATTAAAAATGGGCATGGCTCTGATTGCAGCAGTTTTGCTTTACACTGTATTTTTGTACTGATACCAACTCTGGGAGTGAGGAAATTCATTAAGAAATCATTTAAAATGAGCTCTCTCTGGGAGTGGAAATTCTGGGCTTCATTCCAGCTCGAGATTTATGTGCGACATGTGAAGTGTCTCCAAGCCCTTTGAGACAAGAAGCTAAAGATTTTATTTTATTTGTATACACATGTAGCAGCTGAAATAGGGAATTAGTCTAAGCAGGAGACAATCTGTCAACATCTATATGTATGTTAACACATATTTAGTTAACCTAAGAAAACTGTAGAACTGGGTCGGTCTCTTTGTGCATCTGTTGAAGTGTTGAACCTTCTTATACCTATTTCCCCTTATTATTTAGCCCCCAGTCCTCATTTTA
This sequence comes from Carassius carassius, assembly GCF_963082965.1. Classification (NCBI taxonomy): domain Eukaryota; kingdom Metazoa; phylum Chordata; class Actinopteri; order Cypriniformes; family Cyprinidae; genus Carassius; species Carassius carassius. The sequence continues at coordinate 30,392,803 of NC_081759.1, read as the reverse complement.
ATAAGTTTTAGAGTTGTTTCTGTCAAAAGTGAGACACTATCCCCAGTGAGGATTTTGACTCCCATATTGCATTTTTCTTGATCAGTAGTAAATACTGACCTTACAACATACTGGAGCTACATACATGCAACATACATACTATTTAAATCTTGATTAGTGAAACAAACTATATATAACTAACTATATATACCGATATATATATATATATATATATATATATATATATATATATATATATAGATATAGATATAGATATATATGAAAGCAAGTAAAAAAAATGTGAATGCTAAGAAACATACAGCAAACTCAACAGTTAAAGCTTTTGAGGGACATGAGCAGAAGTTCAAATTGATCTGCTCCTACTTATTCAACCAGGACGCGCTGACCAAACCAGAAACCAATGAAAGGTCCTCTTCTCAAAATGGCCTCAGGGTGAAACTGAATGTATATGAGGACCTTCGTTAGAGATCAAAGTAACATGCGAGAGCAGGTCTGAAGGTGAGAGGGGTTTAAATACTGAACTCGGTCTCAGATAAAAGCCGAGCAGCTTCTCTTTGAATTCACGGAGGAAAAATAGGTTTCGATATCGCCGCACATGAAAGATATGTCAGCCTGAGCTGTGTACAGGTCAGATAGGCTTCAGTGCTGGACGGCCCCCCAGATGAAAGCAACACTATTTATGGGTCAAAGCATTTAAAGTGCTTCTACAGAGCTGTGTCTGTGTGTGCATGCATGCACGTCACCTCTTGATCAAAAGAAAAATTCTTTATTTCTCTCCTCATAATAACCAAGACACGCACTGCTTTCTGATCTTTCGTTTCAGTGACGTTCTCATCTTCTTGCACCACACACTTAAAAATCATGCATCAATATTTAAGGTTAAATGTTGGTGCCAAAGAAAGTGAGAGGAAATTTGGATGTGCTTGTTTGAACAATTTATATTATGATTTAAAATATGCCTTTATTTTTTTCACAACATTAGCATGTGAAGCATTTGCACTTACTGGTTCCTTATTTATGAAGATAAATGCGAACATCACCCTATGAAGCTCAGAGCGTGTTCATTACAACACAACATTCAGATTTCTCTCCAATAATGATTACAAGAGAAACACTGTTGCTGAGCCTATTGGTGTTTAACATGCTTGGATTGTTTATTTATTCCAATACATTATGCATCCCATTTATATTTTGCATTTTGTTTGTCAATTTATGCAAAGTAAGCCCACCAATAACACCCTAGCTACTGTAACTTTGCAGCCATACTAACAAAATAAAAATAATAATAGTAATAATAAAGACAGTGAAATTATTAGGCTTTCTCTAGGTATTTTGATAGCCCTGAAGTGCAAAAAGCTCCCTAAGTTCCAAAACAAATCAATTCCAGAAATGGAATAAATTTTGTTTTCAGAATTATTTGTTTAGCACTTCAGGGCCACCATATGTTTTACTACAGGGGTGTCCAGTTTTACTGCTGGAGGGTCAGTGTCCTGCAGAGTCTAGATTCGACCCTAATTAAAATCACATGAACAAGTAATCAAGGTCTTTAGGGTTACTAGAATCTTCCAAGCAGGTGTGTTGGAGCAGGTTGAAGCTAAACTCTACAGAATGTTGGCCTGCAGGAGCAGGATTGGACACCCTTGTTCTACTGTGTCAAAACTAGCCAAGCATAGCTCCATGCTTATATGCTTGACACTTCACATAACAAAACAGAGTTACCTTTCACCGTAATTGTGACTGTGATAAAGCTTGAGCAGTGCTGACTATTGAACGGTTTAATTGGAGTCAATCTATCAAAGTCTTCTTTCCATGCTGGTATCATATGTTAATATTTTATAATGAACCCCATGGAGGACTGAACTAGATTGGAGCTTTGAAGCACTGTGGCTTAGCTTTTCCTGTCACCTGCTGATTTATCTTGATCACTCCATTCATGTTTATCTTTGTTGTTTACGACTGCCTTCTCGGTTCCTTTAGCCAATTATATTTGGAGGTCACTGATATCAGACTAATTATAGGAAGTGGATTATTGTCATTATTAGAGTTATTTACTCTCTCTCTCTCTGTGTGTGTGTGTGTGTGTGTGTGTGTGTGTACACTTTTGTTTCACATTGGTGAAGGAAATGCCGTCTTTAAGTTTGTATTGACGTTAAGAATGTCCTCTAGAGGGCACAGAGGGCCTGGCTTCACAGAGGGGTGCTTTATCCATTCACATTTACATTTATTCATTAGGCAAATGTTTTTATCCAAAGTGATTTACAAAGCAATTTGACACCACAAGTGATTTATCAGTAATTCTATAATACAGAATTCCAAAATTTTTCAGTTAGTTTGACCAAGTACAAACATGTAGGTGAGACACTGTATGTAATGTAGTGCTAACAGTGCTAATGGAAAAGTCTTTTGGTTGATGTTGAAGTTCGGAGAAATTATTTTGTGCCTCTTTAAGCCTCACACATTGACCTTAGAAAACCTGAATAACAATAAGCTAATCTCTTTGCTAAATATGGAATGTTGTGTTTCATAAATGCTTTTATAATCATTTCTGCTGTTTTTGGAGTCGATTGCAGAGATGTTGCTTGGTTTCCTCCCACTGCTGAAGAGCTCAGATTGATTTAAGTAGTGTTAACAGAGCTGTACACAATACTGCTCTTGACACTCTTTGTCTTTTCATTTTGATGAAAAAGTATCAACCTCAGGCCTCTAGTTTCCTTTTGATGTTGATCCGACTACCTTTTTAAAGATATATTGTTTTTTACGTTTCTTGCACCTCTTTCAATGTGTCTGAGATAGATTTTTTTCACCCAAAAATTATATATATATATATATATATATATATATATATATATATATATATATATACATATATATATTATTATTATTATTATTATTATTTTATGTTACTCAGAAGAAAGAAAAGATGTAGAGAGTAAATGGTGACAGATTTTGTCTAATGAAAGTTTCAATATGCTAAGCATTTATTCATGCATTATTGTATTTCTGCTTATATCTCTTTATATTAATTTATCTAAGTCTAAGTCTCTCCCTAAATCTCTTTATTCTCCCTTCATGATTCTTCTCACGCTTGATTTCTTGTGCTGAGCATGCCGAATGACTTGAATATAATAACATCAAACCTATTCTGGCTAATATATTAGCATTATAGCAACTCCTACGTGCCACTTTACAAAATAATTCCATTACCTGTCCATTGCAGTCGCTGAAACATGAATATTGAGTCTATCAGATTCACAGGAGTACAATAAAATGGCTGTAAAGAATCTCAAAGGCATGACGGCCTACACACATAGAAAACAGGTTCATTAGGCATCTATATTGAACTATTTCTTCTAAGAGTGTAACGTGAGTCCTCCACCAGATTGAGGTGAGTAAAGTGATTATGCATGTTAAATAAGATTAGGCATTTTAATGCCCAAGAACAGTCCTTTCAAAAGTGTGGAAAATTCTAGTCACGAACAGTTTCAGCACAGATGTAAGCTGGATGCACAGCCACATAGAATATGATGTGTCTCAGGGGTGGCAGGAAGAGAGAGATGTTTGCATCTGAGGCTTCTGGAAAGAGCTGCAGAGTCTTCAGAAAGGTCTTCAGGAGAAAAACTACAACTGAATGTTGATCAGGCGTCGACCTGTATCACTGAACCCAGATTAGTTAAAGAGTACAGCTCTGAGAAATAAATCATTCTGATGTTTTGATTTGCAGGCCTATGTCCGATAAGAAGTTATCATTACTAAAAGTCATGTGCGGGAGGGGAGGATAATAAGCGTCAGAGAAAGTGCGCAAATAAGGACCGTTCACATTGACAGTGATTTGACCTTAAGTTGTTAGTTTGCAGTGAGAGTGTCTGATTTCTGATGTTGTGCAATATCCCATGCTTTCAGTTTACTTAACCAGTTAAGTCTAAAGATTGTATTGTTTTTAGCTTACATTTACAACCCGAATTCCGGAAAAGTTGGGACGTTTTTTAAATTTTAATAAAATGAAAACTAAAAGACTTTCAAATCACATGAGCCAATATTTTATTCACAATAGAACATAGATAACATAGCAAATGTTTAAACTGAGAAAGTTTACAATTTTATGCACAATATGAGCTCATTTCAATTTTGATTTCTGCTACAGGTCTCAAAATAGTTGGGACGGGGCATGTTTACCATGGTGTAGCATCTCCTTTTCTTTTCAGTTTGAAGACGTCTGGGCATTGAGGCTATGAGTTGCTGGAGTTTTGCTGTTGGAATTTGGTCCCATTCTTGCCTTATATAGATTTCCAGCTGCTGAAGAGTTCGTGGTCGTCTTTGACGTATTTTTCGTTTAATGATGCGCCAAATGTTCTCTATAGGTGAAAGATCTGGACTGCAGGCAGGCCAGGTTAGCACCCGGACTCTTCTACGACGAAGCCATGCTGTTGTTATAGCTGCAGTATGTGGTTTTGCATTGTCCTGCTGAAATAAACAAGGCCTTCCCTGAAATAGACGTTGTTTGGAGGGAAGCATATGTTGCTCTAAAACCTTTATATACCTTTCAGCATTCACAGAGCCTTCCAAAACATGCAAGCTGCCCATACCGTATGCACTTATGCACCCCCATACCATCAGAGATGCTGGCTTTTGAACTGAACGCTGATAACATGCTGGAAGGTCTCCCTCCTCTTTAGCCCGAAGGACACGGCGTCCGTGATTTCCAACAAGAATGTCAAATTTGGACTCGTCTGACCATAAAACACTATTCCACTTTGAAATAGTCCATTTTAAATGAGCCTTGGCCCACAGGACACGACGGCGCTTCTGGACCATGTTCACATATGGCTTCCTTTTTGCATGATAGAGCTTTAGTTGGCATCTGCTGATGGCACGGCGGATTGTGTTTACCGACAGTGGTTTCTAAAAGTATTCCTGGGCCCATTTAGTAATGTCATTGACACAATCATGCCGATGAGTGATGCAGTGTCGTCTGAGAGCCCGAAGACCACGTGCATCCAATAAAGGTCTCCGGCCTTGTCCCTTACGCACAGAGATTTCTCCAGTTTCTCTGAATCTTTTGATGATGTTATGCACTGTAGGTGATGAGATTTGCAAAGCCTTTGCAATTTGACGTTGAGGAACATTGTTTTTAAAGTTTTCCACAATTTTTTTACGCAGTCTTTCACAGATTGGAGAGCCTCTGCCCATCTTTACTTCTGAGAGACTCTGCTTCTCTAAGACAAAGCTTTTATAGCTAATCATGTTACAGACCTGATATCAATTAACTTAATTAATCACAAGATGTTCTCCCAGCTGAATCTTTTCAAAACTGCTTGCTTTTTTAGCCATTTGTTGCCCCCGTGCCAACTTTTTTGAGACCTGTAGCAGGCATTAAATTTTAAATGAGCTAATTAAGTGGATAAAAGTGTCAAATTTCTCAGTTTAAACATTTGCTACGTTATCTATGTTCTATTGTGAATAAAATATTGGCTCATGTGATTTGAAATTCCTTTAGTTTTCATTTTATTAAAATTTAAAAAACGTCCCAACTTTTCCGGAATTCGGGTTGTAAAACAAATGAACTAATCAAGTCAAAAAAAAAAATGCACTCAAATTAAACTTGCATATGCTTGATGTAAATGATTTACAGTAAATCTTGCTTGACGTAATTTTAGAGTTTAAAAAAAAAAAAGACTAATTTTGCAGTGTTGCTGACATCGATGTTACCTACACTTGTACTGATGTATTGAAACACAGTATCAACTGAAAGAAAACCAAAAAATACACTTTAAAAAAAGACCATTGCTAACACAAAGCATCTTGACAGTGGCACTACTTGCTAACCCATTAACAATGCTAGTAAAACCACAAAACCATGGTTACTATAGTTAAACCTTGGTAACCAAACATAAATCATGGTTTTGCTAGACTAACCGTAGTTTAACTATGGTATTTGTAGTAAAATGGTGGTTATACAAAAGATAATCAATATGCCAAAAATAACATGGTTACCACAATTTTACTATAATAAAACCTTTCCCATCTCCCTTTTGTTCCACATGGGTCTTGAACCCAGGAAGACTAACAAGGAGGCTAAAGACTGCAGCCACTAGCATCAGTCGCTAGTGTGTCTCTTGAGATCAGGGGTGTGAGGTTTACCAGCACAGCACCTACTCACTAGCCTTCTTTACACTCACTCCTCTAAGCCTCATTCCCATCTGGGTCACGGCACCAGTTTAACCACTATCTCCCGGGTCCTCACCACCACACCTCGTTTTTGTTCCAAGTGGGACTCAAACCCAGGTATCAGACAAGTTAGACGAATATACAAGGAAGCTAAAGACTGCAGACACTAGCATCAATCGCTAGTGCATCTCTTGAGATCAGGAGAGTGAGGTTTACCTGCACAGCACCTACTTGCTGGCCTCCATTACACTTTAGCTGATTTCACTTTAAGAAGCATGATTTGAAATTAATACTAGTGTAATGTAATTTTGACAGATATTTATAGACGTTTACAGAGATGTCTTGTTCAAAGAGATATACTGTACTGTACTTGCCAGACTACAAACAGCAGCCCAGGGGCATCATAAAAATGTCCACAGAGTGAACAGACTTGCCTTTCGGGACTTAGTCTACAACAGAGAGTTATTGACCCATCATTGTCAGGTTCAGTGATATTGTGAGAAATATTCTTATTATAATCAACATTTCTTAACACGAGCCTAAGTCGGGGTCAGTTGTCTAGGTAGAATGAGTCAGTCATTAAGAAATGATTTACTCTTTAGTCATTTGAAAAACAGGCTGTTAGAGAGTAGCTCATTTACTTTCCCTGTCAATGGAACATGATGTTCTCACTGTATGAATATTGAAGGTGAATGATATATATAAATGTGGGTGGTTCTTGACAGCTCCATAAACCTAATAATCGTAAAAACGCCCATAGCCACGCTCGTTGGACCTCATTGAACAGTTTCATGGCCAAGAGTTCTTAATCTGTCTATGGGTGTTATTAAGCTATACTTGAAATGTACTGTACCTATACCATAACTACACTTTGATCCTTTTGCATATACAGGTGGTCAAACATTTGGAATATTTAAGCTTTTTTTTTAAACATCTCTTATATGCTCACCAAGTCGGAACAAAAATACAGCAAAAATAATTTTGTAAAATATTATTTCAATTTAAATAACTATTTTCTAAAATGTAATTTATTCCTGTGACAAAGCTGATTATTATGAAATATTATGCACCACAACTGTTTTCAACATTAATAATAATACAAAATATTAAATATGAAATATTAAAATGATTTCATGTGACACCAAAAACTCAAGTAATGACAGCTTTGCCATCACATGAAAAAATTTGATAAAAAATAAAATAAAGAAATGTTTAAAAGCAATTATTTTACTCTACAGTATAGGAAATTTGATCAAATAAATGCAACCTTGGTGAGCATAAGTGGCTTCTTTCAAAAACATTAAAAAAAAAGAATCTGTAATAAATACTGATCTATACAAAAAAAAAATTTCTAATAAACGTGTGTGTATAAAATACAAACTACAAACACAAAATAAATACAAATAATAATAATAATAAAATCACTCTTTACTGCCCTCTCATCTGGAAATTCAGTGCTATTAATACTATTGTAGTATTATTTGATAAATGCATCAGGTAACAGGTATGCTTTAATGGCACATGGAAATTGTGTGAGTGAAGGTGTTTGGTTAAAAGCAGTGCTAACATGCAGTCGGAGATGATGTTATCTTCATCTCATTTAGAAAGCAGAGAGCCAGAGCAATAACTATATAGTCCTGGCTCTCAGCCAGTGGTGATATAGGCCACATCACACACAACCTCTCAAACCTGTACTGGGTTTTTTTCTGTGAGTGCATGAAGTAAAAAAAAAAAGTATGTAGGGATGGAAATTAGTCTTGACTGCCCTCAGGCTGTAATCTTACTGCCTGGTCTCTCTTATTGAATGTGCAGACGCTGCCACTGCAAAGAACATCAGACATGAATGCACTTAATTAATGTATGGCTACATCCCGAGAAGACTGAGCTAAAGGCAGAAATTGCTCATCTACTTCTTTAAACCAAGGCAATCTACTGTACTCAAAAAAATATCACAGTCTAACACATGTAGATAGTAAAAACATTTACAGATAGGGTAGAAAAATAATAGTAGAAGCACAACGTGGCCTAACAAACACCACACAACCACAGGAGCCTAGTATTGACGTTCCACTTATTATTCTGCAATTAACACTCCTCAGGGGGGAATTAGCCGGAAATCTCATTACTACACAAAAACCATAACTCCACATGAGTGATGGTAAACAGTGTTCAGTGCTTAGGGAGAGCTGATGACAGTGACAGCTTCGCTTTTTCATTCTTTATTGACACGCTGCATGCTTCCTGCACAAGTTGTCTAATCAGAGCACACACCCCATAAATCATATTATGGCTTTAAAAAGCCCTCTGTCAATTGAGCATGTTTGATAACAGTGATTGGATTGAGAATGAGCTTATCTGCGTAAGGGCTTATGCTGCATGATGAAGGACTGTTTTGCTGTTTGTAAGTATTTGTAATTCAGCCTGAAACAGATTAATAGGTGTTTTGTACGTATTTGTATGTTGTTTTGAGCACAGAAATTAATGCTCCATCCAAGCTACAAGATGTTTTATTCAGTCACATGACTTTTTGTAGAAATGTTATTCTGTAAATGTGCTTCTGTCATTGTTTATGGCCATGTCTAATTGTAGCTCAAGAGACCCTATATGATTCTCACATGCATATTAAAATCTATTCACATCTTGGTGTTTTCCGACATTTATTTATCTGTTTGTTAGTTTGTTTGTTTGTCCCAATGAAGTGCATAACAATATGTGGCTGGAACCCAGTGTTATTTTAGTATTTATTATTTAATATTATAGTCATATTTTGAATTAGCTTTTATTTTTGTTTTCATGTTAATTTTAGTTTTAGTGTTTTTGTTATATTTGTGTGTGTGTGTGTGTTTCAACGTTTATATTTAACTAATTGAAATTTAAGAAAACTTAAACATATTTATTCTAGTTAATTGTCAAGGCAACATTTCTTATTTTCTTCTTTCAAAATATTTTATACGTTTTTTTATGAATTTTAGTAATAATAACAGAAGTGATACTTATGAAAATCCAGTTTCCGCTGAATAAAAAAAAAGGTAATTCTGAACTTTTATCTTACAATCCTGGTTTTCTTTCTCGCAATTGTGAATTTACATATCGCAATTCTGACTTCATTCTCAGAATTGTGAGATATAAACTTGCAAATTTTACTGCAATTCTGAGAACATATCTACACAGTAAATTTTGCAGTGTTAAAATAACTCTTTAAGAGTTAAATTTAACACTGGACCAGAGTGTATTTGGTCCCACTCAGAAGTGGTGATAAAATGACTCTTGTCACAGTGTTCAATTTTCAGAGTAAAATTAACTCTGTTTGGAGTTAAAATTAACACTGCTCAACACTGAATAGTGTTGTTACAATTTAACACTAAAGTAAATTAACTCTGAATAGTGTTACCACAATTTAACACTAAACTAATTTAACTCTGAATAGTGTCACCACAATTTAACACTAAGGGGAAATTAACACCAATTAGTGTTATTATTTCACTTTTGTAGAGTTTATTTACATTTTAATTAGTGAAAAACAAAACCCACTCAGTGAGTACACTTTTAAAACCCATTTGGTGTTGCAATAGGTTAAAATGCTGATCAAATAACTCCAGAGAACAGAACAGAAAACAACTTCAACGTACCAGTTAAAACATTTATTAAAATATGGTCAGGCTTAAAATACATTCACAAAAAAACATCACATCTGCATAAAATGGCAATAGGGCACTATATGCAGTGCAAAATCTGTTGTACCATACTTCATTTGGAGATCAAATGGTTTGAAATAACACAGCTCGTTAACATTCACTGACTTTAGAACTCAGTCTGGATGCAGTCTGACTGTAAATGCATGGTAATGGTCATCAAAACAGAGTGTTTCCATCAATGTTCCACATAAAAGTACATTTTCATCTTTCACAGCAATAGTCTTGATCTTATAAAACACTGGCATCTCACATGCTACTTCAGTACAGATAATAAAGTCAGGGCGATACTCTGTGCCATGATGTTTGATTCACTTTACAGAATAGACATGTTCTGATATTTCCACTCCTAGTTTGGAAGCCATCTCCATGCCACCTTTAAGTTCACTGAATTCCACCATCTTCCCTGGACCAAGAGACAATCTGTACTGGCTAAAAGACTCCCAGTGCATTGCCATACAACTCTGGTGCTTGTTGGCCAATGTTTTGGTGATGTTTTTGAAGCTTTTTAATTGAGTTTAAAAAAATTTGTGTTTAGCTTCATAACGCATACACCACATGTGCAGAATTGGTCCAATTTTTCTTATACACTGTGCGTAATGTATCATTATGTGATGCTTTGGTAAAAGATTTTTTTCTGGAAATAATTTTTTGAATAACTGGTGATGTTCAATTATTAAATGTTTAAGATAAATGGTCATGCCTTGTGTTAGGACTGGTGAGAATACGATGTTAACAATCTGCAGAAGTAAAAGCAAAAGACACCAGTGTTTATCATCTATCTGCACTAAATCACCAAATAACAGAGGCATGTTGCGCAACAAGCACCAAGATTGTATGGCATTTAAACCCAAATTGTTGCTTCCACCAAACAATTTGACTGACGGAAGACGGTTCTTCTGCTGATGTAAACATAATCAAAAGCATGTATTCTACCAGCAAGATCATGTATTCTACCATCAAGATCATCAGCACGCTGAATGTACTGCAAAACAAGTTTTACCTCTAGCTGAGTGACACCTTTGAGAATGTTGTGCATTATATCCACAGCAAAATTGTTGGCTGTGTTGAAATACTTGCGTGAATTTAACAAACAGACCCGTTTGACGCCATAAACATGAGGTAGTGTAGAGTCATCTTGTAATCTTTTACAGTGCAGAGCATGCATCTCAGTTGTTCTTAGTACAACCTCAGGGTTATCTTCGGAGAATACAAACTGAAAGCGATTTTTCTCAAGAACACAGAAACGACAGCAATATTGAGCCCCAAATGACTCCAGAAACCCTAATAAGCTGTGTAAGCCAAGGTTGCCCCCTGTGACTTGAACAATTGTACCCCTAATACAACTTCCACATACTGGATTCTTAACTCCCTCAATCTCAAGCACTTTTAGATCATTTATTAAAGGCTCGATTATAGAATTAAAACCATACCGTCTTATATCCCATGAAAGAGGGCACATAAATGAATATTATCTAATGATGAGTTAAAAATGGGGGGGGAATTCCTTAATGTAAAATAGATAGCACCCAATTTGTGTATACCTTTTTTGGAAGCCAAAGGATTAGCGGTCTCAAAATCATCATAAAATAACTGAATTTGTAAGGCATCTTTGTCTGTGTAAAATAAAGGATTACTTTTTAAATGTGCTGCATCACTTAAGTCACCTTTGGAACATGCCTGGGTTTAAACAAATCAGTAAGATGCCGATTTTGTAAAATGGCCTTTAGTGTTTCTAAGATGGGAATATAAGCAAATATATCTGTTACAACAACTTGATCAAATGTTCCTGTGGTTTTGATTCTTCTGCTGTCAAATCTTGTGCCAAGCACTATTTCAGTTGGTTCAACAGTTCCCCATTTCTCTGTGGAGTCTCTTTCGTTTGGCTTCCGAATTCAAGAAAGTGAATGGATTTTCCAAATGTTCAATTGATTTTTCTATTTTCCTTTTAGTAGCAATGTCATGTGGAGGCAGACAGAGCAAAGCTGCATCCTTGGCCTGACTGTGAATCTCAAAAACAATTTCCTCCATAGATGAAACAAAACCACTTATAGCAGACTGACTTAACCCAGCAACTTTTAGTTGCGCAACAGCCGAAGCACACATATCCAAAGTGCTCTTATTTGACATTAACAATACAGATGTTGTGGCTACCTCTCCAACACTGCCAATCTGATCAAATATTTGAGAACTAATTTGTTCTTCTGCCTCAACAGTCTCACTGTTGTAAATGGTATCAGAATTCTGGTCACTTTGCTCAGTATGTTTTATATGCAAATGTTTTCTAAAACCTGAAAAAGTACCAAACACAGAACTACATCCTGCCTCTACACATTTAAGGCGAAGATTCTTTCCAGGAACAAAACCATGAACTAATCTTAGATGCCTAAGAAGTATTTTTGAACCAGATAACTCAGCCTGACAAACAAAACACTTCATGAGGGCAGAAAAACTTTAGGCACCTAACTAAGCAACCTTGCTCTAACCTCAGCAACACGAGGACTCTCTTTCACTTTGCCAACATCTATGTTGTACACAGTGGTCTGAATGAAAGTGTACATGTTGTGCAGCATAATGTTGTAAGAGGTGCCAAAAACAAAGTGTGCCTTAAACAGCTCATCAAAAGCACCAAGAGAAGAGGCTGACTTGCATGGAATGGCATGCTGATCAAGAACGATGAAGTACTGGTGAATTTAACTCTTCTGAGGTCCCACGGCCAGGAGATAGGGCTGAGCAATAGCTGCAATTTCTCGAAGATGCTCCTCAATGTTTGTTCCACTCTGAGAAAACCAAGCAAATAGAAGAGAACTATCACTAATGTGTTAAATATTAAACAGAAGAACAAATAAAAGAAGAAGAAAACAAAAACAAACCTTCTTAAAGACAACAAGGTGTTTCTCTTCTTGAGAGGCAGATACCTTTCCTGGTCTTTTCCGGCCTTGGGCAGAAGGTAGGATCAGATGCAACAGAAGTATAATTGAAGCGAGTTCACTGTCCCAAACTGTTTAAACACACATTATGTAAGAAAAATTTGACCACTAATCCAAACGGGAAGTTAAATAAAAAAATAATAAAGAACATAAATAAAATAAAATAAAAGGTATGGGGACTAAATCGTTCACCAAGTTCCTTGGAAAATTTGTTCAATACTATTTCAAATTAATATTTCAAGTGAAAAATTTATCTTAAACATCTTACCAAAATTAGCACCCTCTTCTGAGTCACCAGTAGGAGATTCAGCTGCTAGTAGAAGTTCTTCCAAATCACTGGTGCTGGGAAGCTTCAATATATCACTTGACTGCATGGGTCAAGAACCATGTTGCTCAAGATGGTCTCTGAATTAAACTCTGACTGCCGTCTTACACCAGACCCCCCTTCAGTAGACGTTCCTTTTGATGAACAACAAAACATTTTAAAAGCTTCAACACTGCTTAAAGAATGATAAACGAAATTTAATCTTAAAAAGGCAACTTCGTAGCAACAGAACTCCCATGAAAGATGACAAAATATATATTTTAAAAATTTTTTTTAAAAAGGTAGGAGATTTTCAACCTGTACCTTCAAATGATGCACGTCGTTCTTTAGCTAAGCCTCTCTGTATAGTTTTGATTCTCCATGCCAAGTACCCAGTACCGCTTTCACCATCATAGTATGTTCCTTAGAAAGAGAAAAATACAGATAAAAAGTATATAAATTCAACAGCAAAATACACCACCTGTCCCGAAGTATGGAAAAATTTCAACACATATTTTTCTTTCACCTGCCTAGTTGGTGACGTACTGCAGTAAAAAATAAAATAAATACAATTTGTGTCCTTTGCCTAACTTTAAACAACATCAAGACATTTTAAAACTAGAGACCATTAATACGCCAGTTAATGATTATGAAGATTACCCATTCTTTTCTGTCATGTGAGCTGCCAAGATGTTAACCATTTTCCTCCTTGTTTCATCCCCCAAAGACTTAATTCGGTTGTACTCAGTTATTATACACTCCCCACCAGGTTTCTGGACCAGAATGGTTTCCACCAACTTAAAGATTATAATAAAACATATATATATAAATTAGTTTTCAAAATCGTAAGTCTCATTAATCAACTTAAATCAATAAGAAATGTCAAATTCATGTTAATTTTTAAAAATACATTTATAAGTTTTACCAGTCTTTTTTCCCCAAAAACATAAAAGTACAAAAAATTTGATATCCACCTTTTTAGCTTCTTCGTCTAGCCTCATTCGTTTACTTGAGGAAGTTTCTTCAATAATGACTGTGTCCTGTGAGTCACTGGAGTCCATGGATGGAGTGTGTGATCGATTTGACTGATGAGAGGCTTGTGGATAAGCAGAATCCAAGTCTGGTTGCAGATACATTTTTATGGGGAATTATTGTAAATTAGAAGTATTAAATACATTCCAAACATGTAATGAAATAAATACAAACCTGCACCATGTTTAATGGTAAGAATTCCAACTGAGGGATCATGACAAATTTTTGGGGATGCCCAAGTTTCACCTTAACCAGCTTGATCTGTAAGAAGTGAGAGTACTCTACAGATTACTGTGTAAAAGGGTTACCTCAGTATCAGTTTATATGATTAGATCTAAGTATAAGTCATACAAGGTAGCAAAAATATTTCACAAATACTTTAGTAAATACTTACATTGGTTAGTGTTTTAGTTTTCACTAAGTATTGGCATACATTTACTGATCCAAGTTGCCTAAAATAGAGAATTTAAAACATCGACAATAATAATACATCAATTACATGCCAACTATACTAACTACACGCAGTTTAAAAATTAAAGCGCATTTTCATTATTTTCTAACGTAATATACAGCGTTTGAACACCGTCAATCCTTAAAAATAGTTTAAAGATCACTTCAAACACCTAACGTTACTTATAATAGCACTAACAAGTTACCGCTCAGATCAGCTAATTGTGTGTCTAACAGCAATAACAAACTTTAATACCGAAAAAATTAAGGAAGGTTCGAGAAACAATTTAGCGGGTGTTTTTTTTTCCTTCGTTGAGCAGCGTTGCATCAACACCATCTCTACGCCCATAGCGCCATCTAACTTAAAAAATGCGATGGTGGTGATCGAATAAATGTCCTCACAAAAAGTTTCAAATGTCGTTGGACACATTTAATTTGTGAACTGAACTTTTGCAAAAATAGTTTATATAAAATTAAAACAGTTTATATATTGTTATTATCATATTTATTCAGACTTTATCAAACGTCGTAATACATGCTCAAAAAGGACAAACCTACGTTACATCATCAACAATATTACATGAATTGCACGTTAAACATTGTCATATATGATACAAACATCCACAACCTAAGCTGGAACATCTCAATTTCAACCATCCAACACATAAAAATGTTGATGCCTCGTTGTGACTGACGGATAATTCAACGTTAAAATAACTAAAACATATTAATGGCATATAACAGTGCCAATTGCAACTGACGAAAAAAAAAATTAAGTTAGATTAAAGGCATAATTTAAGCTTTTCCATTAACGTTACAGTGTGAAGAAAACAACTCTCCAACGTATCAACTTGCCACAAAGGTACCTAATCGGAATTCACGAAATTAAAATAACAAAACTACACAAATTGCATCAAAATATATCCTATGAAGTAATGTAAGCATATTTATTCACATAAAACATTAAAACTGTGTTTTAGTATGTTACTTAAAAGAGCTTACCTGTCTGTTGCAGCAAAAAGAAAATGGCGATCAGAAAACTACTTCAGATCTTCGCAGGGGGTAGATTGAGGGGCGGAGCTTAACAGAGTAAAGTTTACGACGCAGAATTTAACTCTGATCATTTTCACCAACACTAGGGGGTATCTTTCACTAATTGTTGTTCAGTTTACTCCTTAAGAGTAAAGATAGAATAACACTGCTCGATTAACACTGCTGATTTTACTGTGTATGCCGACAGAAAAAACACATGAAAATAGAAAAACAAACCAAAAAAAAAAACGTCTCGGTTACGTCTGTAACCTCGGTTCCCCGAGAAGGGAACGAGACGATGCGTCGATAACGCTTTGGGAACGCATTCTGCGTGAGTGCGTCTGAAGCATCCATCCATCCTCCTAGTAGAATGAGCTCTGACCCCCAAAGGGCACGGTAGGTCAGAAGACTCATAGGCAAGAAGAATAGCCCCAACTATCCACTTACTAAGTGTCTGTTTAGTGGCAGGAAGACCTATCTTAGGTGACCCGAAACAAACAAACAGCTGATCGGATTTCCGAAAAGAAGAAGTCCGATGAACATAAGTGTCCAATGCTCGCACCGGGCACAAGAGGTTAGACTTTTCCTGGTCCGATGATGCAAACGGGGGAGGACAGAAAGCCTGCAGAACAATAGGTCTCGGAACAATGGTCGTTACCTTAGGGACGTATCCCTGCTTAGGGTAGAGAAATGCTTTAACCATCCCAGGTGCAAATTCAAGGCAGGTGGGAGAAACCGAGAGAGCCTGAAGGTCTCCGACTCTTTTTAGGGACGAAATAGCAAGGAGAAAGGTAGTCTTAAACGAAAGAAACTTCTCAGAGACAGAATCTAGGGGTTCAAAAGGAGCCCTAGAAAGGCCTTCTAAAACTATAGCCAGGTCCCAGGCCGGCACTCTAGTACGAGTTGCAGGTCTCAGCCTCAAGGTGCCACGAAGGAAACGAGAGATAAGAGGGTCACGACCCAGAGATGCACCACCCACTGGGGCGTGGAAAGCCGAAATGGCCGCCACGTAAACTTTTAAGGTGGATGGACATAGACCAGAAGTGAAGCGGTCCTGTAAAAACTCAAGAACTGAGCCAACAGAGCAGTGGACGGGGTCACACTGATGTTGGTAACACCAAGAAGAAAAAAAAACATTCCATTTGAGTCTATAAAGTTTCCTCGTAGCTGGAGCTCTGGAGCTAAGAATGGTCTCCACAACCTCAGTTGAGAGACCACTCTCTATTAGTTGCGCCCCCTCAGAGGCCACACCCAAAGCTTCCAAATCTCTGGCCGGGGGTGAAATATAGTGCCCCCGGCCTGAGATAGAAGGTCTTTCCTGATCAGGATCTCCAAGGGAGGACCGTCGAGGAGATGAATCAGGTCCGCAAACCAGATTCGGCTCGGCCAGTGTGGAGCTACGAGAAGTAGACTTACTCCGTCCTGGCAGACTCTCTCCAGAACTCCTGGGAGCAGAGCAACAGGGGGAAAGGCATACAGACGTAGCCTCGGCCACGTCTGTACCATAGCGTCCAACCCCAGGGGGGCTGGATGAGTAAGGGAGAACCATAGTGGACAGTGCGTTGTGTACTGAGACGCAAACAGATCCACTTCTGCTTGGCCATAAGATTCCCATATGAGCTCCACCACCTCGGGGTGAAGCCTCCATTCCCCTGACCTCAGCACCTGCCTCGACAGGGTGTCTGCTCCAATATTCTGAGTCCCTGGTATATACATTGCCCTCAGAGAGCGTAATTTCCCCAGGGACCACAGGAGGATCTGGTTCGCTAATTTGGAGAGTGGGCGCGAGCGCAGACCCCCCTGACGGTTGATGTAAGAGACCACAGATGTATTGTCTGTGCGGACCAGCACATGATGGTCCCTCAGGTCTGGCAGGAAGTGCCTCAAAGCTTTGAAGACCGCCATCATCTCCAGGCAGTTGATGTGCCAAGAGCGATGATGGCTCTCCCACAGACCCTGAGCTGAGCGGCCTTCCATTACCGCTCCCCAGCCGGTAAGGGAAGCATCTGTCGAGATGGCAACCCGATGACAAAGAGCTCCCAATACCGGACCCTGGGACAGGAACCAGTGTTCTCTCCATATGACCAAGGCGCGGAGACACCGCCGCGTGATCTTGATCGTACGAAGTGGGTTTCCCCTCCGGGAGAACCCTCTGGTCCTGAGCCACCACTGTAAAGGTCTCATACCCAGCAGGCCAAAGGGGATCACATTGGACGCTGCTGCCATGAGACCCAACAATCTCTCGAACTGTTTTACAGTGCGTGACTGGCCTAGCTTTAGCTCTGATGTGGCTGTGAGGATGTTGGCTACACGAGCGAGCGAAAGAGCGGCTCGCATCGTGACCGAATCCCATACCACCCCAAGAAAAGTGGTCCTCTGTAATGGAGATAGCACACTCTTCTTGGTATTGAGCCTCAAACCCAACTTCTGCATATGAGCGAGGACGACATCTCGATGCCGAACCGCCAACTGTTTTGATTCCGCTAAAATCAACCAGTCGTCCAAGTGATTCAGAATACGTATGCCCTGCAGCCTGAGCGGGGCCAGAGCTGCATCTACGCATTTCGTGAATGTGCGGGGTGAGAGAGCTAGACCGAAGGGAAGTACCCGATACTGGTATTCTTTGCCCCCGAAAGAAAACCTTAGGAACTTCCTGTGCTGAGGGAGGATGGAGATATGGAAGTACGCATCTTTTAGGTCTATCGTGACGAACCAGTCCTCGGATCTGATTTGAGTCACGATCTGTTTGAGTGTCAGCATCTTGAATTTTAATTTCTGAACTGTACGATTCAACAGACGAAGATCTAAAATGGGACGCAGCCCTCCATCCTTTTTTGGAACAATGAAATAATGGCTGTAAAAACCCGATGCCCTGTCGGGAGGATACACCTGCTCTATAGCATTTTTCGCTAAAAGAGATTTCACTTCTTGCTCCATGACCAGAGCCTGCTCGGGATGCACTACTGTGAGCAACACCCCGTTGTAGCGAGGGGGACGAGAACCGAACTGGATTCTGTAACCCTTCTCTACTATCTGCAGGACCCATTGAGATATATTCGGCAGACTTTTCCATTCTGTCAGACATTCTACTAAGGGAACCAGCCTCTCGAGGCTGGCCTCTGGTGTAATTTGAACAGCTAGTGCGGGGACCTGAAGCCGAAACGCAGGAACCACTGGAGCTAACTGCTCTTGAACCCCCCTCAGAGGGAGCGAGCCCGACGCAGCGTCTGAGAGACACAGCGCCAGAGACCCGCTGGAGACCACTGCGCCCCGAGGCACCAAGGGTGGCGGGGTTGGCAGGACGGCCCCGTGAGAGTACCGAGACCGGACGGGCACCGTATACTGAGGTGTACACCGCACCGTCTCGGTTGGGGCTGCCCTCACAGGTCTGACCCATTTGGCGTCAGGACCTTTTCTTCTGAGCCGAAGCTTTCTTAGCGAGAAGAACAGTCCTCAGATCCGGCTTCTGCTTAGATTGCTTTGGCTGTGAGTGCTGGCTCGGTCCCCGTGATTTTTGAGGAGGAGCGCGAGACGCAACACTCTCTTTTTGAAAAACACGATATGAGGAGCATGAAGGCTGGGGCTTCAGATTGCTTTTTATTTTCTTGAAATCTTTCAACCACTTCATTCACAGCATCACCAAACAGACCTTCATGAGAAATGGGAGCGTCTAAAAGAAAAGATCTATCTTTATCTTTAATATCTGAAAGAATAAGCCAAAGGTGTCTTTCTGTAGAAACCAAAGCAGCCATAGATCTACCAATAGCACGTGCTGTTTCTTTAGTCGCCCTGAGAGATAAATCCGTAGCCCGACGAAGTTCGCGAATTTCGTCACGGCTGACTCCCTCACTGTTATCTAACTCCCCCAGCAGCTCAGCCTGATAAGCCTGAAGCAAAGCCATCGAGTGAAGGCAAGCTCCAGCCTGACCTGCTGCTGTGTAAGCTTTACCCACTAAATTAGATGTGATCTTTAAAGGCTTCGTGGGCAAAGTCGGGTTCTTAATAGATGACGCTGAACCAGGGGAAAGATAGCTCGTGAGCGTCTGTTCCGCCCGGGGCATCGCTTCATAACACTTTTCTTTCAGCCCTCTTATATCAGAATAAATGCGCACTTGAGGGCTGAAAAGACGTGATGAATATGGCTTATTCCACGATCTAGACAGCTCACTGTGAAGATCAGGAAAAAAAGAGAGACCCCGTGATGTAGGAGATGTTTTAGAAGACAGAAAACGCTCGTCTAATTTGCTTTTAGGACGAGCGCTCTGTTTATCAGATGGCCAAGATATATGTAACTTATCTACAGCTCGTGTTAATACATCAACCAACTCCTCATATGCTGGGGAAAGAGATGGCGAATCCTCTTCCCCCCTGATTGTGTCACCTTCACTGCCCGTTACATCTAACTCCTCGGAGCTAGAGCAACGAAGCAATGAGCTCTCCCCCCGGGCGGAAGAAGCCGCGGGGCGGGCTTCCGACACCGGAGTTTGAGCTATGGATCTCCCAGGTAAGGGAGGAGAAAGAGCCCTCGGACCCGTCTCCAACCCCGCCATTTGCGAACCCCAGGAATGCATTCTCCGTTCTGCCTCGGCAGAAGTGGGTCCTGCACCCTGAGGAGCGCGAGGCTCGCCGCTCTTCTCATCAAAGAGTGACAAGCGGGAGCGGAGCATGCGAAGCGAAAGCTTCTCACAATGCGGGCAATCAGTCTCCTCGAAGGCTGATAACACATGCTCCACTCCCAAACAAACTACACAAAGCTCGTGTGTATCCCCACCCGTAAAATAACGCGGGCAGGGAGAAGCACACGGTTTGAATAGTTGCTTCGCCATGATATATAAACTTTGAACAAGACAACAGTAAATATGACAGACAGGTTTGACACAGATCGCTTGCTGAGGCACAGAAAGCTAACACCAGTTGCTCCGGTTGGGGTTTTTATCAATTCCTGGTCGTGACGTCACTCCTGACGCTCACTTTCGCCATTGGACTAGTTGACATGGATGCTTCAGGCGCACTCACGCAGAATGCGTTCCCAAAGCGTTATCGACGCATCGTCTCTCCCTCGATGGGGAACACTTTGCTGTTTGATAACATAATTTATGCAAATACTCACAGAGCAACCAAATACAGAAATGCAGTGCAAAGATCACAGGCCTCAGTGGAAATCAAGAGGATCCATACAAGTGACGGAACTGGTTGGGACATGCTTGTCTAATCGATCAGATGCAAGGTGAGTTCTTGTTTATTTTAACGTCTTGATCTGTATTTGGCTGTGTTGTGAGTAATGCAACACGTTTCTGTATTGGCTTGTGCTGTGAGTAGGTTTTAGCAGCATGTGCTTGCTTGCGTTGAGAGAATTTGCAAGCACAAGTGTTGTCAAACTGATAAAGAGGTTTTCCTTATTTGCTGGTGCCTTTTAATTTTAATGTGTTTTCTTCAGTTGCAGCACACTGAGCTCTCTTGGCCTCCATACATATTAGTCTTATTTTCTCCCTCGAAAATATATCTCACAGCTCTGAGAAAAAAAGTCCGAATTGTGAGATATAAACTTTAAATTCTCCTTTTGTGACATGACTTTCTGGAATACTACTTTCTGATTGGTCAGTTGCAGCATTTGGCAGTCAAACTATTTTATGTAAAGACTAAAACTTTATTTATTTGTTTGTGTGTCCCAATGATGTGCATAAGAATATGTGACTGGAACCCACTTATAATCAGTGTGATTTATTTAGTTAGCATTCAGTATTAAGCCTATTTATAAACTATTATATTCATATTTTGAATTAGAATTTTTGTGTGTGTTTTCACACATTTTATTATTCATATCACTTGTTTACTCAATTTACTATCTCTTTGGGTGTAGGTCATTCATACAAATTCTTGTGCAACTCGTAAAATACGTATATTTATCACAAATCGTATGAATTTGTACGAATTAGCCACCTCTTAAAAATGTATGAATTGCTGTGAGATCAGGCTGGAAAAAATGCTAAGAGAATAGTAATGGTAGGTAGCTATGAACTGAGTAAGATAAGTGAGAAAGTAAAGCATGCAGTAAACATTTGAATTATTGAGGCTGTGAGAAGGGTATATGTCAGTGAATGTGTTACTTTGTCAGGGATGCAAACGTCCACCTGAGAATGGGATAAAGACCGTCAGGAGAGACATATGATCCAGCACGTGAAGAACATTCTGTCTCTTAGAGAACGTGCTCTCTCTCTGATTGAATGACTAATCTTCACTGCTGACAGCAGAACACCAGTGTGTACCAGGGTGTTTGTGTGTGCACCAGATAAATACATATAAAGGGCACAAAAGAGCAAACTGATGAAAAAATGCACAATTGCCCAAGGCACCTTGCCTCAGGGAGAAAGAGAAAAAGAGAGAGAAAGTGAGAGTGTGAGAAGCGTAGATTGAAAGAAGTGAGGAGAATGAATTCTGACAGCTCCTGAACAGGAAGACACAGAGCTAAAACAAGGATTACAGAAGTCTGAGCAAAGATAAATACCAATGCAAGCACACACACTGGGAGCAAACAAATAACACAATGATTGTCCTGAGGTAAGACAAGGGGGCGGCGTAGGTTATGCCTGTTCTGAGGGGCCACATTTTTTGAAAGTACACAAAAGTAGTTTCAGAAAGAGAAAAGGGAGAAAACAAGAGAGATGGAGAATAAATAATAGGCTTCCAAAGTATTTTTAAAATAACAATACAGATACTGAAACTTAAAACAGCAGTTAACGAACATAGAAATTTTACACCAGAATGACAAAAAGCCATGAAATAAGTTTAAGACCGAAAAAAAGTGGGAGGTTCTTTCAGCCATAATATTTGGGATTAAACATTGAACAGTTTTTTAAGATTGAAAAATCTAATTAATTAATTTAAAGTGAAGACAGTTATATAATTTCACTATGTTGCCATTTCTATGTTGTGCATTTCTGAAATATATATATATATATATATATATATATATATATATTTTTTTTTTTTTTTTTTTCAATATAACATTTTATTATTATTGTTGTTTTAATTGCCAATCACCGTTTTCTTTCCCTGCTTCCGTTTTTCCTTTATCATCCTACAGGAAGTGTCTTTTTTGTTGGGCAACAACAGTATGCAAGTAAGTATAAGCTATTGATCATTATTATTATTATTATTATTATGTTATTAATTTTTGTGTGTGTGGGTGTGTGTGCGTGCGTGCGTGTGTGCGTGTGTGTGTGTTTCACAGTTTCTGGTGAACTTCCATTTTCTTTTATTTCCATTAGGTTCTGGGGTGTTACTTTTTATGATCACCTCATCATCAAGTAACAGAACATATTTCTGAAATACTGGTTTATCTTTTGTAGAAAAACTGAGAAACATAAAGCACAGTTTTTTTTAAGGAGCTCAAATGACCACCACATGACTAGAATCACCTAGTAATCAACTTTACCACACCATTTTTCAAAGTCACTTTCTCTAACTCATCAATTTATGCTAATGACATTGTTTTTTACTGCTTGAACACTCACAGATTAATTCCTGGGTTAATGCAATGCAGTGCTATTAGTTATTAATTTAACTGCAATGCACTATACGTAGCAGTAAGCAGTCCCTATTTCTATGGAATTCCCTTTGCTGTGGATAGGTATAGTCATTACGGCACTGTTATTAACTTACCAGAAAGAACACGGCAGTAAAGCACAGAGAACCAGACAAAAACTGCTTTTAGCAGCAGGGCATGTAATATTCACTTATTTGTTTTAATTGTATGATGGTCAAATTTTACAAGATGGAGGTGGGACGTTAGTCAAATGTAATTTCCTTAAGTTCCTAATTTCACAAAAGAGGAAATGAACAAACCCTGAAGACAAGAAGATCAGTACTCTATATTATAGAGAAAAATTACTAGGAAAATTATATACATATATAGATATAGATATAGATATATAAGTATAGATTATATATATATATATATATATATATATATATATATATATATATATATATATACATACATATGTGACCATGGACCACAAAACCAGTCATAAGTCATCCATTTTTCAAAATACATCATGTGAAAGCTGAATAAATAAGCTTTCCATTGATGTATAGTTTTGTTAGGATAGGACAATGTTTGGACGAGATACAACTATTTGAAAATCTGGAAAAATTTAGATAACGCCTTTAAAGTTGTCCAAATAAAGTCCTTATGCAATTTTGATATTATGCATATTAAGAATCAAATATTACTAATTCTAGTAGTAAAATTAATACAAAATTTACAAAATATCTTAATGGAACATGATCTTTACTTATTATTCTAATGATTTTTGGCATAAAAGAAAAATCAATACTTTTGACCCATACAATGTCTATTTGGCTATTGCTACAAATATACCTCAGCGAATTAAGACTGGTTTTGTGGTCCAGGGTCACATATACTGTATGTCTGTTTTTAGTTGATAAATTACAGTTTTACAGTTCAGCTTGTTCAGAAGTGATTTAGTTTCTGTTTCAGGCTGCCATTATATTGATTCAGATTATTTGTGACATATAGCCTGAATGTCACTCTCAGAATATGTCTTGCTGTTTTAACAAAAAAGTCAAATATTGTGTTCCAAAATGTAATTGTTCTAAAATGTCAGCCTTTTCAGAATTGGATAACCAAAAAAATTAATTGCAGTTCAAAGAAAAAGTTGGTTGCGAACTCTTGGTTCTGACTGATTCCCTTAAGAGAGGCCAAGAGGAGGGTCCTTTAAGGTTTGTCAGAATCGGCCACTGTTGAATCTTGGCTAATTACATGTGCATTGGGAATGGTATGAATGCCACCTCGCTATTGCATGTTGTGATCATGTTGTGTTGACAACATATATACTGTATTTTTATAATGAGGAGGACATTTTATGCTATGAAACTTGTAGGACGTTTTAATGGTACAAAGCCCTTTTATATGCCAAAAGATCAAAGCAGATCCAGGCATGTCTGGAGACTTGTCATTTTTGGTGGCAATCAGTTTGCTAATGTAATTTATTTAATTTGTCTAGTAAGGTCTTTTGAGATGATCATATGTAAATGTATAAAAATATTCTTGGCATCCTCATACAATTAGGCAAGTATTGGATTTACTCTCAGGGGTGGTGACAGACAAGACCACCAAAGTATAAATATGCACATTACCGTGGTGATTTGAATATTTAAAATAGTCATTAGCATGTAAATCTGAAGATCTGAAGTGCATGTCTAAAAAAAGTGTGCACTTGCATGTGTGGAACTGAATGCGTGGTCTCTAGAGGCATGTGAAAAATCAGTTTCAAAATTAAGGATGACAGCTAGACCAAATTTCACTGGAGATGTGCATGTTTGTAATTTACTTAATTTAAGTGTTTTTTACCCTCTCACAAGTTTTCTGGTCTAAAACTGTCTTTCACTGTGTATTTTTCCTCCCTATCAGTTTAGTTTGCATCCCACAGAGACAGACTGGTCAAGATGACCAATGATGAACTTTTGAAACTAGTAAAGGTCACATATGCACACATACATACACACTGACTGAACCCCATATATATATATATATATATATATATATATATATATATATATTTTTTTTTTTTTTTTTTTTTTTTTTTTTTTTTTTTTTTTTTTTCTCATAGTCTGAGAGCTATAAAAGTATAGTCTAGTATAGTATTAATTTAATCATTTGGAACTCATTTACTCATTGATAATGGACCAGGATTTTATATTAAATATCAAGTGCCAAAAAAAGCTGAAATATCCTTCAAATTAATTCTGATTTGGCTGTAGTAGATCGTCATTCTTGTTAAAAACTGGTCTGGGCAGAAGCTGATCATGGGCATGTCTAGTCGTCAAAGACTTTGCTGAGGATCTGTTCTGAGAACTCTTTTAATTGTTACGGCCTTCACTGATATTCAAGAGCTGTGTTTCAGACGTTCATGGGTGTAGGTCCGCCATCTGATCTGGATACGGACTGGATCCGGCTGACTATAGTTTCCATTTCTTTTCAGTGTTTGTCTTGAAAGAGACATGGACATCTTTCCCATTGAAAGCAGACACAGCTCCGAGTTAGTGCTTTTTTTTAAACACTGTGAACTGAAAACCCAGTTGAGAGATCTTACCTCTTTGAAAGAACAGAAATAAGTGAGAATATTAATTGTGTACATGTGTGTGAACATCTATCCTAAGGATTCATTGTGTATATGGGTACTTTAGGACAAGTTCATTAATTAACTTAATGAATAATCTTTTAGATCACACATGATAAAACCAAGATCGGTAAAATCTATGTTTATATGTTTTATGCTAACTTTATAAGATTCATACAAAATTCTCAGATGTCTTTATGACCTCTGGCAATGTTTTTTAGGAGTTGGGTCAGCTAAATACTAAGTATGTGCAGATGATCTGCATGAAAGTACAGTAGTCAAGGGACTAGAATTTATTTAGCACCAAGCACAAAATACTTTCCCTCCCTGGAATGAACAATAATTAAAAAAATGAATTCAATTTGCTCTTGTGTATTTTCTCTTAAAAGACTCTGTATTCATTTTAAGATAATGAAATCATTGTTCTTTGGTAGATTCTGACTGAAATAGAAGAGAGCTCCCAATCAGCCCTTTCTTGGGCAGTTTGAAAATAAGCCGAAGGAAAACTAAAAGCACTCCTGTTTTATAAGTGCCACTGCTCTTAATTCTGGGTCTAATGGTGAAGCAGCCATGCCATTTATTTCCCATTCAATTCTCAATTTGACCTTTACAATTTACCTTTATCGCTGACCGCAATCTGTTCTGCTCCCCGTCTTTTGCTGCCTGTGTTACTCTCATTTTGTTTCTCTTTCTCTCTTTCTATTAGTGTTTCTTTGTCTCCATCTTTGACCCTTTTTCAGTAATTTTTTTAAGCTTTATTGGTATGACAGCAGTAGTACTATTGTCTCTTTCTTGCACACTTTCTCTTACCAATTCAGTTCTGTTTTATTGGCATGACAATAGTCACCCATTTATCTATCTATCTATCTATCTATCTATCTATCTATCTATCTATCTATCTATCTATCTATCTATCTATCTATCTATCTATCTATCTATCTATCTATCTATCTATCTATCTATCCATCTATCTATCTATCTATCTATCTATCTATCTATCTATCTATCTATATATATATCCATCTATATATCTATCTATCATAACTGTAATGCTTCTCCTTGTCACTTTCCTCTTAAATTTTAGTATCTATCATTTGCTAAGTTTAGATAATTATTACAAAATGCGATATATGCATTTTCTTTCTGTTTAGATAACCATGTCGGTTTAATTTCACCTCATTTAATGATAATTTGCTTAGCACAAAATAGACATTTGTTCTTTATTTATGTGTAAATGCATTTAAATGTGCATCCATTTGTGTGCTGGACACATTTGAGTTATGCTCTCTTTTCTCCCTACTAAACAAAGACCACAGTTAATTTGGTCGGTAATCAAAACACAGGTAAGAGTGAAACCATCTTTGGTTTTAAATAGAAGTGCAGAATGGAGTGGGTTTTAATGGAGTGGAGCAGGATGGTCCAAGGGGTGTCTATATGTATTTTCATTGTTTTCAGTCAGCACACACTCAAGATTAATTAGGTGTTCTATGTAGAATCTTTTCATCTACAGTCTAAATGCACAGCTTGATGGAGTGGACTCATCTTTTCTATATATGGTTCTCTCCACCACCCCCATCCCTCCATCATTTTTTTCATCTTTATATAAGATTAGCCTACCTTCTATGCATCCACCCTCTTCCATCACCTAATTGTCTTCCTCTGCTTTACTCTCATCATCTCTTCACACTCTCCTTTTCTCATGTCAAATGTGTCATTGCTCTCTTTCTCAATCTCATTTGCCAGAAACTTGCTTGGCTTTGTTTGAGCCTCAATAATGTGACAAACCATTGTGCAATTAGTGTCCCCTATTGCAAGGTCACATATTGGCACACATGTTCTCTCTGTCTCTCTCTCTGTTTCATCTAGATTAGGTCCTTTTCTGTTCATCCTCTGTAATTCTTAAATTGGCAGTCAAAATCATTCAAAATCACATACTTTGGTCCTTGTTCTCATTGTGTCTGCGTGTTTGTGCTGGTGACTGACTGATCACCATGCTGAGGTGCTCATGGCTCATTTCTAATAATATAAATTATTTTTTTAACACACATTTAAGTTGCCCATTCATCTAAAAGCGCATTCGCTTGTCCTTGTCACTTGTCACAGATTGTCACATGACCTTTCTCAACTATAGAGGTTGTATTTCATATGTACACTGAACAAAATTATAAATGCAGCACTTTTGTTTTTGCCCCCATTTTTCATTAGCTGACAAGACTTTTTCTATGTACACAAAAGGCCTATTTCTCTCAAAAATTGTTCACAAATCTGTCTAAATCTGTGTTAGTGAGCACTTCTCCTTTGCCGAGATAATCCATCAACCTCACAAGTGTGGCATATCAAGATGCTGATTAGACAGCATGGTTATTGCACAGGTGTGCCTTAGGCTGGCCACAAGAAAAGGCAATTCAAAAATGTGCAGTTTTACTGTATCCTGGGTGGTCCGAAAACCAGTCAGTATCTGGTGTGACCACCATTTGCCTCATGCAGTGCAACACATCTCCTTCGCATAGAGTTGATCAGGTTGTTGATTGTGGCCTGTGGAATGTTGGTCCACTCCTCTTCAATGACTGTGTGAAGTTGCTGAATATTGGCAGGAGCTGGAACATGCTGCCATATTCGCTGATCCACCGTATCTCTATGTATTCAAAATGCCATCAATAAAATGCACCTGTGTTCATTGTCCATAACATATGCCTGCCAATACCATAACCCCACTGCCACCATGGGCAACTCGATCCACAACACAGCAAACCGCTCACCCACACAACGTCATACTGTACATGCTGTCTGCCATCTGCCCTGTACAGTGAAAACCGGGATTCATCCGTGAAGAGAACACCTCTCCAAAGTACCAAACACCATCAAATGCGAGCATTTGCCCACTCAAGTTGGTTACGACGACAAACTGCAGTCAGTGCGACACCCCGATGAGGACGACGAGCATGCAGCGGAGCTTCCCTGAGATGGTTTCTGACAGTTTGTGTAGAAATTATTTGGTTTTAGTAACCGATTGTTGCAGTTAGGGCTGGGCGATATATCGAATATTAGCGATAATATCGGAATAATTTTGACGACAATGTACAATTTGAATATATCGGGAATATCGAATATTTCAAATTCAAGCATACTTTCCCAAAAGAATGCGCTGAATGTCCAAAAAAGGAACCTGTAACTGCTGACTGCTCTACGCCCCTCTACTACGAGAGCTGTAATGATAGCGGTTGCCAGATAACAAGAGTTTAAATCTCCGAATCAGAGCTCCACTGTTACAAGGATACATTTTCTGTCAGGTGTTTGCTTATTTTAAGCAATCTGGCAACCATGCGCACCTGCTCACTCCTCATTGCGGAAGAGCCGCCAACGATAATCTGAAAACACTAACAAGCTGGAATTGAGGGATCTAATGAAAGCGTCGTTCAGCCGGTCTGTGTTCTGTCGTGAGATCTCAACTGTATTGTTTGCATTTGTGATCGCAAAATAAATGCACTTACTCGACCGCTGATGTTTGAATAGAGAAACATAGGCTATGGCCATTTGGAATTACTATTGGGGAATTTCACTGATATGTTTACCAGTTTCCATAATATAGACAGAGAGAATGCAAAAGTCTTTGGTATTCATTTATATATATTTATATATAAGAAATAGCTATGTGCTTCAGCAACTAGCTCCCCATCTAAGAGGGTTTTTAGTGTCAGTAGGAACATAGTTTCATGCCACAGAGCTTCTCTTAAAACCACAGACAGTTGACAGACTTGTGTTCTTAGCTTAAAAACTTGTTAAAAAAATTAAAATAAAATACTTATCCTAGTTGCATAGTTTAAATTGTGAATTGCATGCACTAAAAAGTTGACAGAATGCACTTTCTGTAACTGTTACTTAATTTGCACTGCTTCAGTTACATATAGGCCTACATGTATTCATTTAATAAAAAGCAGTAAGTGATATCTTGGTCTAGATTTTTTAACTGCTTAAATTAGCTGTTTAATCTAAATAGTTTTTTTTTTTTAATGGGCAAAAGAAAATCATGTTTTATTTTTTATTATTTAAATGCAAATGCAAACATATCGAGATATATATCGAATATCGTAAAAATTTTGACAATATCGAGATATAATTTTTTTTTGTATATCGCCCAGCCCTAGTTGCAGTAGCTGTCTTGGTGGCTGGTCTCAGATGATCTTGGAGGTGGAGATGCTGGATGTGGAGGTCCTGGGCTGGTGTGGTTATACGTGGTCTGCGGTTGTGAGGCTAGTTGGATGTACTGCCAAATTTCTGAAATGCCTTTGGAGACGGCTTATGGTAGAGAAATGAACATTTAATTCATGGGCAATAGTTCTGGTAGACATTCCTGCAGTCAGCATGCCAATTGCAGCCATTACTCAAGTATAAAGTGTCCAGTGTGAAGAATGGATGAATGATGTGGAAAATTCAGCTTTGCATTACAGAAACAAATTAGATTTTAATGTATATTTAAATAGCAAAACTTTATTTTACATCATAATAATACTTCACAATATAATTTTTTTGATCAAATAAATGCAGCCTAGATGAGCATAGGAAACTCCTGTAAAAAAAAAAAACATTAACAATTGTTCTGATCCCAAACTTTTGACTGGTAGTATACATATATATATATATATATAATACTGTTACATCCCAAGGTGTAATTATTTTTATTTTTTGTTTTATTTGGTGTTATTTGTGCAGTATTTCATATTGCTGCTATGTTGATACAGTTTGTCTTGGCATTGTTTTGTGTCCTCTCTCTCTTTCTCTCTCTCTACTGCATGCATAGCTTATTGAAGATCAGTTGGTTCTAGTGATCAATCACTCACTTGCTTTGATTGGCTATTGGAGGGACAGCATGTGGATAAAGCTGGAAACTCCATCTGAAGCGTGCCTTTTTTGGCCTTTGTTGCCTCTGGAGACTTTTTTTTTTTTGCCTGCCCCAGACAATAACATGTGTGCTGTTGGTGTATAACTTTGTACAGATGTTGCTACTTTGTTTTGCACAAGTAAACACGCAATGTGAGATTAAATTTGAAAGTTGAAATTATTTTTGGAGCAGTAGGGAGGAGGATGCCGTTTCTTTTCAAATCCATGTTTTCTCCTGCTTTTAGTTAGTAAAGAAGTCAGATAAGACTTTTGTTGTTTATTCTGAATTTTGTTTTCAGAGGTTAGAAAGTACCCCTGAAGTTAGAACTGTTATGTTTGTGGTTTTGGCCTGGTCCCCACCTGAAGCTTTATTTTGCTCTGTGCTTTGTTCTTTTTTTTTAACTTCAGTTTTCTAGACTGTGACAAGTCTGTGTGACTTCTACACATCACACAATTACACATGGGAGAAACTAGGTCACGGAGAGCACATGGGAAGAAAAACACACACAGACATTCCGTGAGTGTGACATATTATCCCCCCACACACACACCACCCCACCCCTCGGAAGGCGCGTCCTTGCACCATAAAAACAACATAGCAAGGGATGGGTGGGAACTTGGGAGGAGGCTCGGGAGAAGGACGGGCTCCCGGGAGTTCTAGGTGGAGATGATGGAAGGCAAAAGCACTATTGCACCCTGCATACTTAGAGACAAAGATGATTAAAAGTCAGTTTACAAGTACAGCTTCAAATGTAGACATGGAAAACGTATTGGAGAGAATTTCTGAGTTCATGAAATGCAGTCATTACAGAGAAAAAAATTTAAAACTCAATACACTTTCTTTTGCAGACTGCATTTTGCAACCTGATTTTGTGCCACAACGAAAAGCAAAACTGCCATTATTTATTTTTACAGCCACTAATCTCTTCATTAAAATGTATGGTTATTTGCTTTTGAAACAATAAAATGCAGAAATTCCTGTTGTAATGAAAAACATTCACACCTTGAAATATAATCCACTTATCCAGCTATATTGCAAGCACGACACTTCACACTTGGCAAGTTAAATATATGAGACACATCATTGCATATGCCTGAATGATGCTGTCTTTTGCATTGCAGTCCAAACAGGAGCGGAAATTGTGCTGCAGCGAAATTGAATTACTGTCCAATCACAGTCCTGTCAATGAAAAGCAATGTCATGAGTGTGGTGCATTTATTCCTCATGTTCCTCTGTAATGATTGCATTTCTGTGTGGTGTGAATTTTCCTTCATATAAAAGGTTCACGGGAAGGAAAATCAATCATTCTATTCTCTTTACCACATAATGTGTCCGTTAAACAAATGATTATGTTGTTGCTTGAGATTACCTTGACTTAATGAGTGCACACAATCAAATTACACTCAACTGAAATGAACAGTTACATTGTCATTTACCACAAACACTGTAAGTCTGTCAATTTGTTTGCTGAATGAAGGAGTCAAGCACTGGTGATTGCTTCAAATATTTATGTTTACATAGGAAACTTCAGGTTATTTGCATGTGTAAACATTCATTGACTGTTATGTAAAAAATGTGCTTCCACAGTTTTTATTGTCACTGGTTGTTATTTGCAAGGAGTTCTATAATAATTGGTTATCCGTTTCCCATCTCACTGGTACTTTTCTAGCTATCACAGGATACCATGAAAGTTATTTTTTATGTTGTTGTTGTTGTGCAAAAGAGGTCCAATTTAAAAAAGTAAGGAGAGATGGGAAGATTTCCCTCATTAGAGCGCATTTACTGCTAATCTATAGCATGATCTGAGATAACTTTAGCATGGAAAGGGTGTTGATGCATTATTAGATTTATTAGAACAATTAAATTGGCACAAAAACCATGGCACAAAACTGAACTTCATTAACAATTTTTGCCCCACATTTTTGCAGATAACTATAAAATACCAAATCTGATTAGAAATGCTGTGTTGTTACATTTTGTAACAAATGTGGTACAGAAACAAACTTCTATCAGAAATTGCTATTGGATGTCACAATTAATCACAAAGAAACAGCCAGTATCACATTGAATTAAATATAAATGTGAATTCTGAAGTAGAAAGACTTACATATAATTATTTACAATGTACTAAAAATCCTATATTTTTAAAAACTGCAAAGTAATTTTTTGTTTAGTGTTGTAGTTAGAGGCATCCACCAGCAGGAGATATTGGAGTCATGCTAACTAGCCAAGCTTTGATGCCTCAGTTATTTTATGATGTATATTTGGTAACCGTGGTTCCTCTTTACCCTTTCAAAAGAGGGCGCCGCTATTCCAACATTTCTTACTCTTTCTACTTTTTTTCATGTTGCCCCTCCTTCTATTTATCTAATCATTTGCCAACCCCAGTCAACTCCCCTCCAACCCTCTCTCCTCCCTCTACTTTGTCTGTCTGTGAATCTGTATGAAGAGTGTGTCACAGGACTCTTAGAGGGGAAACACATGCTGACAGAGAGAAAAAAGCACAGTGGACAAAGACAGGAGGCATGGAGGAATATCCCAGTTTCTTTAAATCTTTTCTTCTTAACTGAATGCATTTGTGCATCCAAGTCTTGTATACTGAATGAAACTTTATTGCTGCATGCAAACTCAGAGAATTGTTTCTGCATTACACAAAATGTGTGTTTGCTAAATCACATACTTCATTATGCTTGCCTTTGAACACTGAACTACTGAACTTCCCTTGAAGTTTTTCCCTGTAGCATGTGGCTCTGATTTTGATTATTTGCTAGACTTGTTTTCGTTCGCTTGGCTCCTTTGAAGTCGTCTCTGTTTTAGGCTGTTGCATACAAGGATGGATTCCTCTACACTTCACTCTCTTTTATTTTTGCTTTTCACCTTCTTCTCCTATGTTATTGCTGGAATGGACTCTTGCTATGATGAGAAAGGCATCCCGAGCCGCTGTTTGCCTAAATTTGAAAATGCGGCCTTCAATCGTACAGTGATAGTTTCAAATGTGTGCGGTATTCCACCCGAGGACTATTGCATGCAGACGGGGTCCACGCGGTCATGCCACTCCTGCGATGCCTTGGACTTGGAACTGAATCACAATGCCACTTACCTGACAGACTTCCACACGGATGAAGAGCCCACCTGGTGGCAGAGCCAGTCCATGTTCTATGGAGTTCAGTATCCTAATTCAGTCAACATCACACTACATCTTGGTAAGACACCCAGTTTGGGCTTTAATTTTGATCAAACAAACTAAAGTTAGCAAAAGTTTTATAGATATATTGGTATTGTTAACTGAAACCTAAACTTATATTTGAAATAGTTTTCAGTAATTGGAATAAAACTGAAATAAATTGTAAATATGAAATATATAAACCATAAATGTTACATGAATATTATAAATGTTTTATAACTAGCTGAAAAAAAACTTTAAGCTGAAGTCCTAAAATTACTCAAATTTAAATAGAAAAAAAATCAAAGATGTAAAGATGAAAAATAATAATAAAATAAATAAAACAATCTAAAATTAAAATAGAAAATATAAGATATAGAAATAAAAGCCCATTATAAAAATATTAATATTAAATATATAAATATTAATTATATTTTATATAATTAACACCAAAATAGTACTTGTACAGACAAGACAAAACAGTTAGTGAAATGATTACTAAATATTAAAATACTACTAATATTTAATTTGACTAAAGACAATAAAAAGCTATCTAGATCGATTATTAGCATTAAACACCTTAATATGTGCCAACTGTCCACTTATTACAGATGATCTGCAGTGGTAAACATGTATCTGAATGTTGGGAGCTGTCCAAATGCATCATATTTTTTTAAACATACATAGGTCTGCTTGTTTTTACTATATAAATATTTAACTCAGGATCCTATATTGTTCCCAACTGTGAATTTGATGCTGCCTGTAATTGTGAACATCTTAGAAATCTAATGTCTTTTTGGTGGCCTATAAGATTAGATGACTCTGATATCTCAGCTGGTTTCTAGTTTTATTACATTATTGCCCTGTAGACTTTATGCTACAATGTTACGATGTACGGTGAAATTTTCCTCTTGTTTTTCTTCTTTTTCTTCTCAGTGAACAGCGCAATTAAAAAATACCCAACTTTCTTTGAATATGGGGTAAACATGGTGGCTGACTCTTTAAAACTGATTACAACACTGGTTTTGGTTATAAGTAGAATTGCCACAGATTTCTAAAATTACACAAGGCAACGTGAATGTCAATTGACATAATTTGTAACACTTGTATAACAAATTTATAAATTTATAAAGTAAATAAGTAATTAATTATATATAAGTAATAAATCATTTTTATCTGTAGTAATGGGAAAAGGCTTACATGCCTTGAAATTCTGGACATTGTAAAACTTTACTTTCTTTATCAAGAAAAAAAAATTGGACTTAAATTTTGCAACCCTAAATGCGCAACGCTGCAAATTTTTCGTGTTTTTGCATATTATAAACTGTTGCAAATTTTGTATAAAATACGTTTTTACAACAAATACCTGAAGACGTGTTTAAGGGTAAAGACAAAGTCATGGGTTCAGTTCTTAGGGAATGCACAAACTTATAAAAATGTATATCCTGAATGCAGTGTAAATAGATTTAAAGACATGTGTCTGCAAATATGTAAATGCAATAACATGTGAAATTATAAAATCAGTTTGAAACACACATACAAACAAACAAACAAACTGTGGATGGTCTCTTTACATGTTACAGGTTACAGATGGTTTCTTCCTGACTCAGTGGGCAGTTCTAAGCTGCAATGTGAAGCAGACTTGGTTGTTGTCAAATGTTTGGCTATGAAGGCTACAGTTACACTACAGTATTGATCATATCTTTCCATCTTTTACTTCATTGTATCATTCTCAAGGACTGTGAATACTGAAACCGTTGATTCATAGTGCAAACAAGCATCTGTCATCTGGATTCTCTTCTCATAAAACTATTGCTGCAAGCTGAAATAACAATGCATACATTGTAGTTATTTTCATAACAGCTTTCAGCTTCTGCACATTAAAAAATTAGATGTGATTTGGTGATTCTCTTGGAAGCACATTTATGAAAGAGAGAGAAGAAAAAATGGGAGATGAAAGGGCACCAAAATGATGTCTCAACAAGCTAATCAGGCATAAATGTGTATGTTCTTGTGTTTTCTCTGATTCAAAGATGCCTTGCAGTTGGGTGTCTATGAAAGGCCATCTCACATTTCCAAACCAAACAGATATATCCTAGGGAAGCCGACACAGACAGCTAGACACACACACAACAATAGAGACAGTGATGGGGGTGGTACAGAAAACACTAAGACAAACACATAAAGCAGCAGAGGTCCAGTGGCAGGTCAGGTCTTTCCCATACACACATGTAAACATACACAAACACTCACTTGCAGACTTCTAAAGAATGTTTCCACATCTGGTTTCCATTATGGTTTTCATTCAAAGATGTTCAAAGGTCCGATATGAGATGCAGATGTTTGCTGCAAAATACTTCAACTGAACTTGAAATATTGTTGTGTGCAAATCAGACCCTTTTAACAAAGTGTTTAGACCAAGTGCAATTAGAAATGTCAAGCATGTAGATGCTAGAAGAACAGTAAATCCTAATGGAACATTTTACACTTGGTCTAGTTCAAGTCAATATAGTCCACTGAAAATTACAAATGTTAACAGGAATTTGTTGTGCATTCATTTATAGTTTTTACTATCATATCCACCAATCCAAATCATAATAAAAGAAAAAAAAACATCATTCCAGTTTTACTATGCACAGGCATGACTATTTTACAGTTTATTCATAAATATTGAGTCTGGTCAGGTTCAGTCGAGTTCAGAACCAAACACACCCACACATATACACAGAGAAGTTTAGTCTACTCATTCTTTCTGTGATAACAGCTGTAGCACTAATACTGGTGGCTTTCATTGGAGGTACATACGAATACATATTAAACCTGTGGGTGACAAACACATCATATACATTTATATAGTCAATTCAAGTCCAGAGTGATTTTTTTTCCCATACTGTTTCTTTATCAAGATAAGAACTGGAGACCAATTCTTGTTTTCTTTTTATTTTGCCCCTGCCTGGTTTTTCTCCATTTCCTTCCTCTCTTTTCCAGCCAAGATAATCTTCTCTCATGCTGAGATGAAATTATGCTTAAATGATTTCAACATGGCAACCAAAATGGTGTGGGTGAGCGTGTCTATGTATATGACTGAAATTATGGTGAAAGAAACAAAAAAAAAAGAAAAACATATAATTTTTGTAGTAGGGACTCTTTATGCTTAGGCCTACATCATTTTGCCAGTAGGTGGCAACAAGTGAATTGTCTCTTTATGCTTTGATTCATTTACTGATCCGATTCATTCAAAGTGACTGACAGAGGTGGAAAGAGTACAAAAATATTCTACTCAAGTAAAAGTACCATTACATTAATGAAATTTTACTTAAGTACAAGTAAAAGTACCAGTCTAAAAATCTACTCAAGTAAAAGTAAAAAGTAGCTCATTTAAAATTTACTCAGAGTAAAAATTACTTAGTTACATTTTAACAGTGGGAGGGAGTCAAAAATGGGACAGGCCAAGGGGTGTCAAACTCAGTTCCTGGAGGGCCACAGTCCTGCACAGTTTAGATATAACCATAATTAAACACACCTGATCCAGCTAATCTAATCATTTAGGTTTATTTGAAAACTACATGATATGTGTGCTGGAGCAGGGTTAGAACTAAACTCTGCAGGGCTATGGCCCTCCAGGAACTGAGTTTGACACCCCTGGGATAGGTCTATTAATCTCAAACTAGTTGTTTTTAATTAAAGGAATCAGTTATTTAGAATAATAAGACATTTGGGCTGTTACCAAGCAAATCAGTATCAACAAACTCATCTTTTAATGCAGAAGAAATGCAGAAGATTCATTGGAAGTGGCATTTAGATGTATTACACTGTTTAGTGCAGGACAAGAATGCATTTAACCTGCAGTTACAAATGCATGAATAATGTTTTGATATACAAGACATAAAATGTTGAATACTCATTTGAAATGATAAGAAATTAATTATTTAAAAAAATCAAAAGATACTTTAAATGTGAAATTAAAATGGCCAGTATGTGTCAGCAAGTCACTGTTAATAAGTGAGTCATTGCGATTGAACCGAATCATTTAAACGGTTGATTCCTTATACAGTCTATGGTTGATTCATTCAGGAACGAAACACTGTCACGTTGCTCAGAGACGCAAAACCAGGGGCGTCATGCATTCATGATTTTTTAGGGGACACATTTTTTGGGGGGTCGGGGGTATAAGTCATTCTACGAAAGCACTGTATAACTGATATAGGCTTATTTTTTTAAATTTTTTTTTCCTTTTTATTCAAAACAATTCCATACATGCTTAATATATCAGGAAATATCTCGTTTCTCAAATATGTGTAGGTAAACGCGTTTTGCACCTTTATAGATTGTTATTTGATCAATATATGGAAATGTAGTGTAATCTATTAACTACACATAAAAACCTGACTTTTTACTTAAGTGCCATATCATGCCATAAAATATTTTTAATACGACTGAATTTGCATTTAATGTAAATTTTAATAACAATATTGTAAGATACTTATTTTAACACTTTCATTTTACAGAGAGTAAAGAACATTTACATTATCAAAAAACATTTTCATTCAGTCTAGCCAGAGTTCAGGCACTCTCAAAAACTCCCATTAAAATCACTGAAGCACTTTACATTATGAAACGAATATCTTACTTACATTCTTACGCACATCTGCACTTTTTGTTGTTTCTGATGAGAGAATTCGCTAAATAATTCAGTCAGCGAGCAAGTGAACAAAACACTGCGTTTCAGTGATGACTCTTCTGGACGTCTCTGATTGGCCATTGCATCCATAAGCGCAACAGACTAGTTTCTGATTGGTTATCATGAAGCGTTGTACGAACGCGTCTGTCTCTGGCTCAGCGCCAGCCAGCGAACGCAGATTTGAATTTAGCAGCTGATGCTGTGCACTGAACGATCTAATTACACCGCTGTGATTGTATCAAATATATAAAAAATATTATTCTGAATTTTTTTTTTTCGTTTGGAAGCTGCATTTAAAATCCACTTGGCTCAGAATGGGCTTCGAATGGGCACGACGCCTCTGCGCAAAACTGTGCTTTGGTGGCTGTGTTTGGAATTATTTTCTGTTGTAGAAATAGAGCTAAAAAAGGCAATATGGTGTCTAAAAGGCAAGTCTCTTAATTAACTTGTTTACTGAACTGTTATATATATATGTATGTATATATTCATGATGATTTTTGGAGGAAAAGATGGCATTCTTTGTGTGATTTTGACGATGCAATTATTTAGCTTACCTCTACATTCTTGCGAAGGGTTGATATCTTGTCGAGATTTTATAAGCTGCTAGTTTGGTCTTCCTAGGCAAGTACAGCTTATACTGCATAGCCTAATAGAGCATACATATGGCCAGGGGTTCACTTCATTTCCTTCGAGTTCAACTTCAGAATATGACGGAGTTTCGTTTTAAGCGGTGTCTGCACCACTAACGCCTGTTTTGACTGTCTGCATCTTTCTTGTGATTTTAGCGCCAGTTTTCCCTCCTGCCCATTATTTACTGCCGTAGTTTCCAGGGATCGATTTATTTTTTTATTTTTATTTTTTTTACTCAGTAATTAATGTGTTTTAAAATGTAGCGAAGTACAATACTTCAATCAAAATATACTCAAGTAAAAGTAAAATTACAGATTAAAAAAATTACTTTAAAAAGTATTAGTACACAAAAAAGCTACTCAATTACAGTAACGCGAGTAAATGTAATTCGTTACTTTCCACCTCTGGTGACTGAAGTTGGAATAGGATATTAGCATACCACTTGTACTATATCTTAATAGGAAAATGGTAAGAGTTTGCTTCTGGTTTGCTTCATGTGCTATTTTGAATAAGATAATATACGTATGTACTGTATGAGTGAGTCATACTTGAATGATTCACTCAAAAAGATTATTGCTTAACCGATTTCCTTTCGAAAATACTGATTCAAACGCCATTACAGCATTTGAACATGTTTGTGTACAAGCAATTTCAAATGGCAGTCACGCTGTACGTCTGTATAGCCCCTCCAATTATATTCGAGCAGCAATTAAACTGACAAAGTACCACCAAGTATGCCATTTTCTTAAGTCTCAACGTATTCTCAACAGACACATAAGAAAGTTTCTTTAAGCTCTAACTTAGATAAAGCGTCCTTGTCCTCTTTTTCCTTTTTTCGTCCTTAAAGGGATACTCCACCCCAAAATGAAAATGTTGTCATTAATCACTTACCCCCATCTAGTTCCAAACCTGTAAAAGCTTTGTTCGTCTTCAGAACACAATTTAAGATATTTTGGGTGAAAACTGGGAGGCTTGTGACTGTCCCAAAGACTGCCAAGTAAGTTACACTGGCAAAGACCGTGTCCATCTGCCATCAGTGGTTCAACCGTAATGTTATGAAGCAATGAAAATACTTTTTGTACAATAAGAAAACAAAAATAATGACTTCAACTGTTCAACAATTCCTCTCCTCTGTGTCTCTCTACATCAATGTAGCGCGAATTTGGAGAATATGAGGTGAACGCAGGCAGCTTATGCTCTTCTGTGTCAGCCGTGCTGCAGTGAAGTGCAGTTTCCTTTCAAATCAAAGCGTAAATACAGGCAGAAAACGTATCCTTGTGGCACGGCTGACACTGATGAGCATACACAGTTTGTTTTTAGCTAATATTCTCAAAAATGGTGCTACAGTGGTGTGAAGAGACACAGAGAAGACAATTTTTTTAATAAAGTCATTATTTTTGTTTTCTTTGTGTACATAAAGTATACTCATCACTTCATAACGTTACGGTTGAACAACTGATGTCAAATGGACTACAGGTGCATCAAAAAAAAAAATTGAAATCATGGAAAAGGTTTTTTTTTGTAATTTAATTAAAAAGCAAACTCTCTTATATTCTAGATTCATTGCACACGATCTGAAATATTTTAAGAGTTTTTTTTTTATTATTCTGATGGTTATGACTTACAGCTTAGGAAAAATACAAATTCAGTATTTCAAAAAATGAGAATATTTTCTTAAAGGT
Source organism: Carassius carassius (assembly GCF_963082965.1). Taxonomy (NCBI): domain Eukaryota; kingdom Metazoa; phylum Chordata; class Actinopteri; order Cypriniformes; family Cyprinidae; genus Carassius; species Carassius carassius. Next base: position 30,352,018 of record NC_081759.1, on the reverse strand, counting down.
CAATCAAAAAAAGATTTACAAAACAAAAATGTTCAAGATCTCCAAAGCAGGTTTAATTATGCACTCAATACTTGGTTGGGGCTTCTTTTGCATGATTTACTGCTTCATTGCGGTGTGGCACAGAGGCGATCAGCCTGTAGCATTGCTGAGGCATTATTGAAGCCCAGGTTGCTTTGATAGCGGCCTTCAGCTCCTCTGTATTGTTTGTCAGATGATACTTATCTTTCTCTTCACAATACCCCATAGATTCTCTGTGAGGTTTAGGTCAGGTGAGTTGGCTGGCCAATCAAGCACAGTAAAATCATGGTCATCAAACCATTTGGAAGTGGTTTTGTCACTGTGGGCAGATGCTAAAGTCCTGCTGGAAAAGGAAATCAGCATCTCCATAAAGCTTGTCAAGCAAAAAGTGCTTCAAAATCTCCTGGTAGATGGCTGCATTGACTTTGGACTTGATAAAACACAATGGAGCAACATCAGCAGATATCACAGCAGCCAAATCATCTCTGACTTCAGAAACTTCACACTGGACTTTAATCAGTTTAGATTCTGTGCCTCTGTCTTCCTCCAGACTCCAGACCTTAATTTCCAAATGCTAAATTTACTTTCATCTGAAAAGATGACTGTGGACTACTGAGCAACAGTCCAGTTCTTTTTCTCCTTACCCCAGGTGAAATGCTTCTGACATTTTTTCTAGTTCAGGAGTGGCTTGGTTCTAGGAATGTGACAACTGTAGCCCTTTTCCTGAAGACATCTGAGTGTGGTGACTCTTCAGTCCACTCCTTGTGAAGCTCTCCCAAGTTCTTGAATCAGCTTTTCCTTACAATCTTCTCAAGACTGTGACCATCCCTGTTGTTTGTGCACTTTTTCCTACCACACTTTTTCCTTCCAGTCAACTTTGTATGAAAATACAGTGGAAATGCGGCAATTGTCTTCTAGACAACTGTCAAGTGTGTAGGCCTTCCCATAATTGTGGTTACATGTTCTAAACTAGCTCAAGAGGTATCCAGTATTTATAATCAAAATTAATCAAACTAATCAATCTCTAAATGGAATATAATTGTTTTTTTGTTTTGTTTTTTGAGATACTGAATAAAATTTTTTCCTAAGCTGTAAGTCGTAACCATTAGAATTTAAATAAAATAAAAAAACCTCTTGAAATTTTCAATTTGTGTGCAATGAATATAGAATATAAGTTGAATTAAATTACAAAAATGAAGACATTTTCCACGATAATCAAATTTTTTGAGATGCACCTGTACTTTGTTGGACCTTGACAGTGTATTTTCTTAGCAGTCTATGGGAAAGTCATAAGCCTCCCGGGTTTCATCCAAAAAATCTTAAATTGTGTTCCGAAGATGAACAAAGCTTTTATGTGTTTGGAAAGACTTGGGGGTAAGTGATTAATGACAACATTTTCATTCTGGGGTAGAGTATGCTTTTAAAATTCTTTAAACCTTCTCACTCTCAGTTTGGCCCATCATCACTGACCTAATAAAAATGAAGGGACGTAGATGTAAATCTTTAATGACATGGACTTTAATTATTAGGCTTCAATAACGATAAAGGTACTGAATTTTGTGCGACTTAATAAAATTAAATAAAAATTGGAATGACATTAACGTTTTTGTTTTTCCAAGGCAAGGCCTTTGAGATCACATATGTCCGTTTGAAGTTCTATACCAGCCGACCGGAGAGCTTCGCCATCTACAAGCGTACAGAGGAGAAAGGACCATGGCAACCGTACCAATATTACAGCGCTTCCTGTCACAAGATGTATGGGAAGGACAAGAAGGGCTTCATACGTCCAGGCGAGAATGAAAGGACGGCACACTGCACAGATGAATTTAGTGACATCTCACCTCTAACTGGCGGAAATGTGGCCTTCTCCACATTGGAGGGAAGACCCAGTGCCTACAACTTCGACCAGAGTCCTGTGTTACAGGTACAGTATATCATGTTTATTTTATGATAACATGTAATGCAATATAACGGTTTATATTTCACACATCTCGATACATCTTTTAGCATGCCAGATATAAACATGAACAACTTCTAATGTAAACCTGAGGCATTTACAGTGTGTATGCATGCAAAATATTTATCTTCATGGCTTGTTGACAGTAACTTGCTGTTTTAGTTAGCTACTCCTCTCCTTGGCCTTTAGATATGTAGATTTGTGTGCTTTGTTGTTCCAGAGGAAGGCTTTAAGGGAAAAATACCTCACTGTCAAGCTTCTCAAACTTTTGCACTTTCACAACAGAATCTCATAGCTAAACATGAGTGTGCTCAGCATGCCATGCTACTAAATACAGCCTGCAACCTTTTCCAGAGATTTCTAGGGAGCTTCTTCTATTCAGTGATGCAGTCACAGTCGTCAGATGAAGTTCAGAAAATCACAGGTGACAGGCAACTGCCAGAACTCAACCAACTATTTGATACAGTATATGAATACTTATATATATATATATATATATATATATATATATATATATATATATATATATATATATATATATATATATATATATGTTTTTCTGCAACTATAAACATTTGGTTCTAAAAAAAATGAACTCTTGTTTCACACTTTCACCAGTTTATTTGTCTAGCAGCAGTAGCAAATAGTGCATTCACATACTTGACAGAAAAGTTATTTCAGAGTAATAAACATTTTCTCAAAAAAAATTACTCTATAATGAAACTATTTAAAAAATATATATATATATATATAAATATATATATATATATAAATATATATATATATATATATATATATATATATATATTGTGTTTTGCATGTTTTTGCATAATATATTATTATTGTTATTATTATTCTGCAGAAATTGTATAAATTTAACACAATAAATTATTTAATTATTTAATTTTCATTATTTGTTAATAAATAATTTATTTTTATAACATATTTTTATAGAGCTTGGTTAAAGGTGCCATCTGTCATATCTGGCAAAAAAAATCAAGTCATACTCCACATTCCATACCAGATGGGGGCAGTATGCCTCAATAAAGTGAATTGGTCTACTCTAGAGTAACAAACGAGAAACGGCAGTCTCTATGCTCCGCCCCTACCTTCACAACAACCCTAGAGCATAGCTGAAGCCTATAAGACAGCGGTTCTCAATTGCAGTCCTCGCGCCCCACTGCTCTGCACATTTTGAACGTTTCTCTTAGCGCTTCAGACATTTGTTCTATTCGAACATAATTGCCCTGCGAAGTGGACATCACAGGATATTCAGCCATGATTCCAGTTCGAAGCGAACGTAGCTATATGTTCCAATCAAAGTGCATTGACGTGTGTAAGACGTGAATTTAAATTGTATTGATTTACAGAGGTATATGATGTCACAGTTGTCCATGTTTAAAGACGCTGCACAGCACAAATCAGTGAATGAATGTTTCGATGTGAGGTAAACTTCAACAGATTTCCCCTGCTCAGAGAGTAGGGAGCAATGAACATTTGAAAAACAGTTCATGCACGGAGTTCATTTCTAACGAGCTGATTATCTGAATCAGGTGTGTTAACAAAGAGAAACGTGCAAAATATGCAGAGCAGTGGGGCGCGAGGACTGGAAATGAGAACCGCTGCTATAAGAGGATGTTTTGGCTCCAGAGGAACGTTGGGTGATGTCAAGTGATTTTGAAACATGACATCTTCAAGCTACTCCCCTTCACCTTTACCAGTGAATATGTTCATATTCGTTTTGTTCATATTACATTGAGTTGTATATACACATTATTTGAATTAAATTAATTTGACAGACAGCATTCTGTCAACATCAGACAGCTGATGTTGACCAAGCTAGCGCCAACCAACGTAACCAGAGCTGTCAAGCATTCACCGTGAGACACACGCAATTGACTCTTTTCACACGCTTTCATGCAACACATCAATTTTCTCACGTACAGAAAAACCACGAAGCAAAGAGGACACGGAGACCAACAGACTAGACAGAGCAGGTTACTTATGATATAAAAAAATGGGTAAGTTATAGCTAGCTAATTATCAAAGCAGCTACGGTTAGCCATCGCTAACATTAGCACGTTTATAGAACAGCCTTCGATACATTTCTATGTTATAACTTCCCGAAAAAAAATACACAAACATATAAAACAAACTTCTAGCGAAATACTAACAGCATCTAACTTACCAATCCAAAAGAAATGTTGCAAGTTCGGTGTCGAACCTCATTTCTTTCAGGTCCATCAGTTGTCTCCAGCGATTGAAAGCAGTGCCGATGTTTACTCTGGTTCGGCTCCTTTTCTAATCGGATTTGATTTGTGATTCCGAGCGCGGTTGTTTCCCTGTAACGTTAGCGGGTGGTGGTCTCTTGCCAAGGGCTTAAGTTATCCTTACGCTCTCTTCCCTGAACTGAAATGAAGTAGTGGGCTGTACTTTCCACACGATTGACATCAGGTTAGATTACGTCCACAAGCCGTGCGAGTTATTCGTGTATTGCAGGTTGGCTGGTGGTTATGTTGCCCGTATACCGCCTCCCATGGCCGAAACTGGTATTACGACACCTGTCGGGCCGGGGCTAGTAATGCTACTGCTAATTAAGGTTGATATCTCTGCAGCACTATAACTTGACATTTTTGTAATGACATCATCGCCCTTATTTCTTCTCATACTGTTGATGCGTGTAGGTCATTTTTTGTATATTTTTACCTCAATTTTTGCACATGGCACCTTTAAGTCAGTAAAATGCACATAAAATGCATTTAAAAATCATTTTAAAAGTTACATTATTTTGAAAATTATGTAGACCGTTTTAATGTGTCCTTCAAAAAACAAAATCTGTCCTGGCTGGAACATTGAAGTGTCCAAAGTTGAAGAATATTGAAATGAGTATAGCCTAAATCAAAGCAGATTTGACAGGGTATTAGATGATCAGTACCTGCATTAGAGCACTCAGACTGGGAGCTCACCGCCTCCACATCTATTTTTGTAACAAGAAATGGATGGAAGGGAAAGAATGTGTTTTTGCTATAACAGAAGGGTCATACCAATTGAAACTGATGTGCATTGAATACCCCATAAGGTGTTTGAGTGCTGCTTTCTAAAAATTATTTCATGTAAATAATTACATTGCACAGTTTTTTCAGTAAGATTAAATACAAAATATGTTACAAGTGAACAAAAAAGAAAACTATTGAAAAGGATAAGAGTTTTAGCCTGTGATATTTGACTGTAATGTATGTTTTATGAGTACAATGCAGAAAAGTTTGAATCACTTGTTCTCATTTGTCTCATAATTATCACATATTATTATGGCTAATATCCAGTCACAAAATGTTTGAGGCCCCCATTTACACCTTTATTAAATGCTGATCTTATCACCAAAAAAAGAAAAAGGTTTTTATTGGGGTAAACATGGTTCTTGACATTCAACCGTTGAACAGGGATAAAAATGTTTGAACCTACTGAGGTTTGTTGTGGAACTGTGAACAAGCCTATTTTAGGTAAAAGCCTTTTCACTTTCAATCTTTTCATCAGCCTCTTTTCTCTCAATTTTCAAAGAAAAACAGGCAGCCCATCTGTTTACAAGAGTAAAAGCCACTAGAGGGGGACATGAGTGGGAACAACACTAAAGAAGGGGATGTCATTTTATTTAAGAGCAGAGATAACAGTTTGGCTTGTTATTGAGGCTTGTAGCCTGATACATGTACACACATTGTCCAGTGTGTCTTCCACTATGTACCTGGATCCTGAATGCTAAGCATTCAGATTTATGCATTTAGCAGATGCTTTTAAACAGGTCAGTTCATCGAAGAGCCAGCAATATTTGTCATATACAATGTCAGGTTTATTAAGTGAAAGTGAAATACAGCAAAGTATGGTGACCCATACTCGGAATTCCAAATATCTCAGCAATTCAGGAGGAGTTGGACGCTCATTTCGCCAGAGAGGAACAGAGAGGGTGAAGGTTTCTGAATTTTGGTAACGTTGTTCATTAGGTTACCTAAACTGTTGGGGAGGGCATATATTTCTAGGCATGAATTGAGGTGAGAAGGTGCTATTCCAGTGTAAAGCCAGCGTCAAAACCTTAAATTTAATTATGGCTGCATATTTGAGCCAGTGGAGTGAGGTCAGGAGATCTGAGAAGAACCACTTTATTCAATGAAGCTTGTTTTTTTTCTCGACGTGTTTATAATGACTAATAGCTTAGAATCTATTTCTCACACATGCATCTGTATTGCTTCTCATAATGGGCTCTCTGCAAGTGGAAATGGATCGTCTGCAGGCGGAAGAAAAACTAAGAATCTCCAATTACCCAAATGTCACCCTGTTGCTAGCCCGTTTTTTTTTTTTTTATAATTTACTTGATTTTGTGTGATTGACATGAGGGAATGCAGCAAGCAACAAGGATGGAAATAAATGAGATGAGAGCTGAAAATAGTCACTTATGAGAATGTTTAACTTCTGGTTCCATTAAAGTAGGACATGTAGGCTAATGCAGATTCAACACTGAAATAAGATGTACTGTACGAAATGTTAATTTAACCAAATAATTCAAAACCTGCTCACACCATGAATTATATTTTAGATGCATACTTTAAAGTATTTTTTGGATGGATTTTGGTTGTTGATGTTTTTATTGTAACATTATTCACTATTAACTAGTTGCTTATTAGCATACATTTTACTAGAATATTGGCTGTTTAAAGGCGCAATATGTAATTTTTCTGCTTTAAAAATAGCAGAAATCACTATATCTATGTTATATATATTTTTTAGTTGTGTACTTACATTATCCCGAAAGTTTCCACAAACTTTCAAATCCGGAGAAAATTATAGTTTAATTAGAAGACACGGCACGTTTCTTTATTTCCGTTTTGTCGCCCGTCTATGGCGTCATATAAACTTTGACCCCTCTAGTTTATCTAACTTCCTGCGGAACCCGGCGGAGCCGCCAAATACAAAGGTGAACAGAAGCAAAGACGAGACGAAGAAGAAAATGTAGTAGCTAGCCTTGATCGAGACTATTATATTTTATATTTATATTGTTTATATTCGTATTTATACCTCAATCAATAACTTAGTTATGGATCATGATTATGCTTTGCCTGCACGTTCTGTGAAGCGCAAACGTACGGGTGAAATAAATGACCTGAGAAGGTTTTGGGACAAGAGAAGAACCGAGATACGGGTAAATATTGGAGTTGCATTTCCAAGATAGAGAGAGCTCCGTGACTAGCTGAAACTACAGAGAGATGCTTGCATTCTAATAAACAGATATGCATCCATTCAGCTAACTAACGTTATATCTATCCGTATATTTTGTGAAACGATGATGTCTTGTGTAAAACGCTGACAGACTAGCTCTCATGTAGAGTATAATGTAAATCTACATGTGTTCTATATCTAGCTGGATAAAGTAGCTTCAAATGCAGTTCACTATCTTGTTCGATATCATAGTATAAACGTAATTATAATTATTAACGAAAGCGAAAACCGTGTTTTTTAACATATATTACTACTAGCTAGATGGAATATTGATTTGATAGGGGTCTGATAATTCATATATCTCTCCGTTCGAAAAGACGTGATTGTCAAAATACTAGGCTGCTGCTGCTGTAGGTGAAGGGGGACCGCTGACAGACCAGGCTCTTGTCTTCATGACAACAATATCTATACTTCATGTTGAACATAAATATAAAGCCTACTGATAAAGGAAACCGTCAACAGTATTGACGGCAAAATAGACTATGTTTGACAGTTGCAATATTTGAAAATCGATTTTAATAATTATAATTATTAATAATAATAATTAATTAATAATTATTTGATAATTATTTATTTATTTTTTAAATTACATTTATATCTGAATTTATGTCAACCTATAGACTTTCAAACATCAAAATGTCATGATTTAATATGTATTTGTGTACAAAATTACATATAAACATATTTTCCTATTATATTTTGCCTGGAAACGCTTCCAACACGCTGAACCAACACGTGAAAAATAGGCGTCGGTTCTATTTCTAGCATGCATGCGTTTGAGACGCGCGGCTCACACAGGCAGTCTGCAAGCTCTAACCCAGGGACCAGCAACCTTTTCGGCATGACGTGCCATTTTTTATTTTTATGGTTAACCACTGTGCCAAGTGTGCACAGCCCCCCCCCCCCCCACACCCCGATATAATTCTGTATTTAAACAGTACATACACAATTTTTTATTATATGATAAAAAAAAGTTTTTTTAACGTTTAATCAACGTTAATGCACTGCTTTAATTGATGAACGTGCACACACAGACACACACACAACACACACCACTCGCACACAGAGATCTGAGATCGTGCTGTGCAAAAAGTAGCATTCAGAAGCTCATAAACCTATGAGTGTTGTCACGCTACTTTTATTAATCGATACCTAATCGCTACATTATATTTCTCAACAACAAAGGGGCAAAATCGCTTCATTGTCTGCAGAGAGAGACAATTTACCACCCCCCCCCCCCCCCCCCCCACTTTCTTTCTCTCAAAATGGCCATATTTCAGACAATTTTTCATCACTGGATATAGCTTTAGGTCATTTAACATTTCTATGGTAAAACGTATTATTAAAAGTTGACTAATGTTAATGGATTTGCAGCTTCATCTTACCTCACTCTCTTTAACGTTAAACTGACGCTTCGCGCTCTGCTTCTGTGAAAGGTAAACCCCGCCTACTTTGATCTGATTGGCCATCTCAGTGATTTTGACATTGACGAGTGCTGTTAGACCGAGGCTTTGATCTGAAGCACCTAGTATGTGCAGTGTTTGCACGTGCATCCATGCAAGTTAATTCTCACACTTTAATAGTATTTGTAGCTCCTAACAGGCTGTGTGACTATGAGAAGTTATTACATCAAACTGTACGTCATTATACAGTTTTCCTTATTGCTTGCGTGCCAGCGATTATCCCTCTGCGTGCCACTGTTGGCACGCGTGCCGTAGGTTGCCAACCCCTGCTCTAACCTATTAACATGGGTGCCGAATTAAAAACTGACACGCCACGCAGCTGAGACGCTTGCGCCACGCATCCAGTGTGTCGCCGGCCTCAGTTAAAATGAGTGAGGAATGTGGGGAGCGACAGAGCGCGTGTTCCAATGAACAACAACTCCCATGAGCCTACGCTCTTTCCTGACGTCATCAAAGTACGTCTTATGTTATTATTTTGATTGAGTGACCCCTGGTGGCCAAAAATTGCATACTGTACGTTTAATAGTACTTATTATTATATTTCCTTATTCTAAACAGAATTACTACAGTAACTACATATCAATAAGCAGCTAATTGGGTATTTATTGAAAGCGAGAATTCTACTTCTGCAAATCTACACCCTTAACTAAACACATTCAAGACCTTTTCTTATTTAAATTTACATTTATAGCGTAAATGGTTTTATATCTCAGTTCATCTTGATTCTACTTTGTAAATTTCTGATTTAAATTGCAGTTCAGCTCACTGTTTGCAGTAATACAAATATAAGCTCAATTCAAAAGGATCCCAATCTGGTTTCATACATAAAAAACAATGACTGATGAATTATAAATACTTCATAGTATAGTATTGTGACATGATCTAATCTGAGATACTGAGTCAAGGTTTTTCATAAACGCTTCACTTTTTACCGTTTCTTCTTTGCCCCACACAAACACACACACTTGAACTCCTGCCTCCATTTATCTCCCTTTGCACTCATTACTTTAATCATTAATTCTTTCTCTCTGTAATTAGAGAGTGGAAGTAGTGATTTAGCCACTCTGTGAAACAGAATGGAAGTCAAGTGTCTTTCATTTTCTAACCGCCCCTCTCTTCTAAAGTCTGAACCCCTGAACTTTCCACTGCCACCAGGTTTCTTTTACAATTCAGTTTTATGTATGGCAGCCCCAGTCTGACTGCTGTGATCAGATGCTTCTAGGGGAATACATTTCCCCCCTGCTTCCACATGAAAGGCACCGCTTACCTTGACCCAAAAAACTTGCTACATTTTCTGTTGTTTATATTTCGGATATAAGATGATCTCTGTTACTCTGTTTTTAATATTTTAGCTGTCTGGTTGGACTTAAAGTTCATGATGTTAGGACTATGCTGAGTGCGGTTCATGTAAGATAGCTAAATAAGATATTTTGGGAAAAAATGAGAACACAACAGGAAATGACAAACATCTAGAACACATGGAAACGTTTAAGTAGCTGACTGAGCCATTCTTAACTCTTTGCTTCCGGAGTGCATAGACTGCTGCTGTTTTTAACTAGATATATCAAGTACATCTAGTATCTTGTACACAGAATATCTGAGCAAGATCAGAGACAATTCATAAAAGAACACGTATATTTAAAATCACACATCCAGTTTTCTGTGAGTGAAGGAGCTCCCTTGCCAGATACAGTAAGAAATTTACTGAGAACAAGCCTTTTGCAAGACATCTGGTGACCTGGGCGGGCCAGCCAAATTTCAGGGGATGGGGGCGGTACCACCACTGGCCACCATGTAGACATGCCCCTGCTAGCTCTATTCTAAAAGAAGAAGAAAACAACAAAAAAAAGACTTGTACCTTTTGTACTTGCACTCTATTCATCCAATGCTTAAAATAAATAAATAAATAAACCTAACACTAGCTTTTCTAATCTTTTTGTATTCTGGTTATTTGTTTCCTTTTTATTTATTATTCAATTAACAAAAGCAAAAAAGGCCTCTAACACTAGCTTGCTCTATTCTTTTTCTATTCTATGTTTTATTTATATTTATTATATAATAAAAAATACCTTATTATGTGTACTGTGTTATGATAACTGAGACTTTTTATAGCACTTGCATATTATTGCTCTTTTGTTGATTTCGATTGCTTCCATTGTCCTCATTTGTAAGTCACTTTGGAAAAAAGATTCTGCTAAATGTATTGTATATATATACAGTACAGACCAAAAGTTTGGACACACCTTCTCATTCAAAGAGTTTTCTTTATTTTCATGACTATGAAAATTGTAGATTCACACTGAAGGCATCAAAACTATGAATTAACACATGTGGAATTATATATGAAATTATATACTGTACATAACAAAAAAGTGTGAAACAACTGAAAATATGTCATATTCTAGGTTCTTCAAAAAAGCCACCTTTTGCTTTGATTACTGCTTTGCACACTCTTGGCATTCTCTTGATGAGCTTCAAGAGGTAGTCACCTGAAATGGTCTTCCAACAGTCTTGAATGAGTTCCCAGAGAGATGCTTAGCACTTGTTGGCCCTTTTGCCTTCTGTCTGCGGTCCAGCTCACCCCTAAACCATCTCGATTGGGTTCAGGTCCAGTGACTGTGGAGGCCAGGTCATCTGGCGCAGCACCCCATCACTCTCCTTCTTGGTAAAATAGCCCTTGATGCCTTCAGTGTGACTCTACAATTTTCATAGTCATGAAAATAAAGAAAACTCTTTGAATGAGAAGGTGTGTCCAAACTTTTGGTCTGTACTATATATATATATATATATATATATATATATATATATATATATATATATATATATATATATATAGACAAAAATAGTATCATAACCTTTGCTTTTTTTGCTTTAAACATGCTTTTGATATTCATTTGTATTAATAAGAATATTTTTAAAATGCTTTATTTGTTTATTTTTTCTTTAGACTTACGGGTAGGACACTTTTCATTATGATACCGCATAATAATTGTAGCAAAATGCAGTGTGAATTTCAAAATGCATTCTGAGCCAAATGTGTATCAAAATGGTTGCAAGGTGATTTAAATGTCTTTTATTTTTTCTTAAATGCATTGACACTTACACTTAAGATGTTTAAATTGCACTTTCATTAAATACCTCACCAAAATGTAGTTTAAGTCAGTGTGGATTTGAAAATGCATTTCGAGGACATCACACCCCCCCTCAACCTGTCAGTCATTTATAAAGACTGGGCTCTGCAACAAGACACACTGTGGGTCTTTGTCAGATGACATCATACTCAAGAGAAACAAAGTGCATTATGGGTATCACCGGCATTTGTAAGGTATCAAAGCTAAGGCTTTGATACCTTGTAGTTTTGTAACTGGAGAAAAGTGTTTTTCATTCATTTCAATAATAAAATGGTACGTTCTTGTTATGTGACAGTCTGCAATAGTAAATCACATGATAGAAAAGGTCATGCAGTCATCTTATGCATAGGTGTATTTAAGTATGTATTTGAAATATTTGTAGTTATTTTACTTCACTACTAAAATTAAATATTGATTTGGGATTTTGTACTGCTAATGTGAAACATGTAATTCATCTGTACACTGACATTTATATTATATTCAGTCACTTGTTGGAAAGCATCTGAGCAGAAAGTAATGTAAATATGTTGTGCTGTATCTCTCTGGTTTCAGATTCGGCTATTTTTTCCGTTACCACCCAAGCTTTTATAACTCGTCTGAAGGTTTTGTGGCAGTGCAGTTCTGCATTTTTGTGATCGTTAACAAGAATGATGGCACAGCATGCTTCCCATTTCCCCTCTCCGTCACTTCTTTGATGATTGATCATTTTTAGTTTTCAAAACCTCTGTCAGATTTTTTTAATAGCTGAGCTTTCCCCAATGGCCCAGTTGCCCATAGATTTCTGCTCAGTGAGGTGTTCATCGACATGCTGATTATAAAGCAACTCCTGATCAATACGCAAGCCAGTTTGTACATGGAGGTGGTGACAAATCTTGAGGACAAGAGTAAGTCTTTAAGTTATCGTTTGTTTGTGTCCTTTAGCATTCTTATCTATTTCTTGTTCTCTCATTCTTTGTATTTCTTCATTTAACGAGAAAATGAGAAAACATTCACTTCTAATCTGAATGAAAGTGGGATCAATGAAGTCAAACTCTTTCATTACCACACACACACAAATACACAGCTTTTTTCCCTCCCTCTTATTTCACCCACTGACATATTGTTCAATTAAATTGTGAAAAGGGAAACTGACTCATTTGACTGGCCATTTAAAACCCTTAGTTCCTTTTCAGGAACTCGAGCTGCGTCGAAACGCTTTTGGGGAACGTCCCTGACGAGACCGACTCTGAATATCGTGTGCCATCAGTCCATCGGAAAGGCGTGACGTCACGGGCGGGGTGACGTAGCGACCAGGAAGCTATAAAAGCACGTGCCGTGCAGCTGGCTTCAGCTTCGAATCTGTCAGCAAGCGCTCTGTGTGTGCATGTCAAAGTCTGTCCTGTTGGTCCTATATATTGTTGTCTGTCCCTTAGCCATTAAAAGATCGCTAAAACAGCTCAATATGCCAAAACAAAAGCAAAAGACCTAACATATGAAGGGCGATTCCAAGCCACGTTATAGATTGTGTGTTCCTCCCTGCCCTCACTACATTACGAGTGGGGATGCACACAGTTTGTGCGTGGCTTGCCTGGGATCTCTTCGAGAAGTGAGCCTTTGCAAGCGTTCCTCGCGATGCCGGTTCCGCTTTCGCCGAGGCGAAGCCGCGCCGGCATTCGTTGGGTTCGCAGATCGCTCTGCTGGAAGGTATGGAGACGGGCACGTCCTTATCTCCTACCGTACCCACCAGATCTGCCTGATTCCGGGGTTTGGAAGCCCGAGCTTCAGCTCTTCCCCCCGAGCGTCGGGCTTGACGCTCTGCCTTTCTTTCTCTGAGGAGATTGACACGGAGGGCGTCGGCGAGCTTGTAGTTGCACAAACAAAGTTGCATAAGCACAGTATAAAACAAACAGTGTCATTATACGGGCAGCGTTAGTGAGCAGCTATTTAATCTCCGAGGGGATTAATATTGTTTGTGTGACTAAGCTATTCGCGCGCTGTCGAGGCAACGCGTGTATTACATCATTTTCAGTTTTGATGTGAATTTTTCCATACCCGACCCGTCTGGTTATTTTTAACTCCATTTAATAAGCAGGAGTTGGTTCTATTACTTCAATGTGTACTTTATCACAATCTAGACCGTGTTTACTTGTCTGATTGTTTGATTATTTTTAAATTCTGAGGAATATGACTCTGAGAAGTCAATATATCACTATATGTGTACTCTATCACAATCTAGACCATGTTTACTTGTCTGATTGTTTGATTTCACTAAATTCTGAGGAATTTGGATTGCATTAGATTCTGAGGAATCTAATGACTGTTATCTAACTTCGAGAAGTTCAATATATCACTTCAATGTGTATTGTATCGCAATCCAGACCGTATTTACTTGTCTGATTGTTTGATTTCATTAAATTCTGAGGAATATAATGACAGTTATTTGACTCATGAAGTTAGATGTACTGGAGGGAACTTCTGGGCGGGAGCAGCCCCCTCCGCGTACAAACAGTCACGACTACAGAGGGCAGCCCCTACTGGGGTAGAGCGGTGTCCACCTCATTACACGGTGCCCGTCTCACCTCAGTGCCCTCGGAAGGTGGGTCTGCCAACCCTGCCGGAGTTTCAGGGTGCAGCGGCCTCCAGCGAGCACTACTCAGTTATTTCCGCCCGTGAGCGTAGGAGCTGGGATGCTCACCTCCCCTTCGGGAGACTGATTCCCTTAGTACATTAGCTAGCAGCGTGGAAACTACTGCCAATGTATCTCAATGGGTCCTGCGCACAGTGGAAAGACAATAGTCGGCCTCCTGCAGGCTCTGGTTATGGAACAAAAAGTGAATACCCTTTTTAGGAAGGAGGCCATCGAGGTGGTCCCTCCTCTAGTCAGGGAGTCCGGGTTTTATAGTTGCGTTCGATCTTAGACTTATGTCATCTAAACCTCTCAGTAATGTCACTGAAGTTCAAAATGCTCACTGTCAAACAGATTGTAGCTCAAATCAGATCCGAGGACTGGTTTGTCACAATAGATCTCAAAGAAGCATACTTCCATATCCATCCTTCCACAACACAGGAAGTTTCTGAGGTGCGCTTTCTGGGGCAAAGCTTATCAATATCGAGTACTTCCCTTTGGCCTCGCACTCTCACCCCGCACGTTCACGAAATGTATGGATGTGGCTCTGGTATCCCTCCGTATGCAGGGCATCCGCATTTTAAATTATATCGACGATTGGTTGATCCTAGCTCAATCAGAGCAGATGGCGGCTCGACATCGAGATGTCGTTCTCGCACACATGGGGGAGCTGGGTTTGAGACTAAACGCCAAGAAGAGTGTACTTTCTCCAGTTCAGAGAACCACCTATCTAGGCGTAGTGTGGAATTCGACCACGATGCAGGCACGCTTGTCTCCTGCTCGGATCGAGTCGATCCTCACATCAGTCGAGAGAGTCAAAGAAGGCCAGTCACTCACTGTCAAACAATTCCAGAGATTGTTAGGGCTGATGGCAGCTGCGTCCAACGTGATACCTTTTGGCCTGCTGTACATGAGACCCCTACAGTGGTGGCTCAAGTCCAAGGGCTTTTCCCCGAGGGGAAATCCACTTCGAGTTATCAAGGTCACGCGGCGGTGCCTTCGTGCCTTAGACATGTGGAAGAAACCTTGGTTCTTGAATCAGGGCCCGGTGCTGGGAGTTCCTTGTCGCCGTGTAACGCTAGAGACAGATGCGTCTCTCACCGGTTGGGGTGCGGTCATGAGTGGCCACCCTGCCCGCGGTCTGTGGAGTGTCGCCATCTGACATGTCACATCAATTGCCTAGAGATACTAGCAGTCTATCGAGCATTGAAATATTTCCTCCCAGACCTGAGAGGTCACCATATGTTGGTGCGCACCGACAACACATCAGTGGTCTCTTATATCAATCACCAGGGGGGTCTGCGTTCGCGCCCCTTGTACAAGCTGGCACACCAGATCCTTCTGTGGTCCCAGGGCAAACTCCTCTCGATCAGAGCAGTGTATATTCCTGGGAGATTGAATGTGGGAGCAGACATACTGTCGAGACAGGGGCCGAGGCCCGGGGAATGGATGCTTCACCCCGAGGTGGTGAAGCAGACATGGAGAGTATTTGGCACAGCCCAGGTGGACCTCTTTGCGACTCAGGAGACATCGCAATGTCCCCTCTGGTTCTCTCTAGTTCATCCAGCTCCTCTGTGACTGGACGCTATGGTACAGACCTGGCCGAGGCTTCGTCTGTACGCTTTTCCCCCTATCGCTCTGCTCCCGGGAGTTCTGGCGAGAGTACGCCGGGACGGGGCCTGTCTACTACTAGTAGCCCCGTTCTGGCCGGGCCGAGTATGGTTCTCAGATCTAGTCTCGCTCCTCGACGGCTCTCCGTGGGAGATACCGATCAGGACAGACCTACTCTCACAGGCGCAGGGCACGATAATTCACCCTCGCCCGGAGTTGTGGAAGCTGTGGGTGTGGCCCCTGAGGGGGCACAGCTGTTAGCAGCTGGTCTCTCAACCGAGGTTGTTGAGACCCTACTCCAATCCAGAGCTCCCTCTACGAGGAAACTGTACGCCCTGAAGTGGAAGCTCTTCACTTCATGGTGCAGAGACCGCCAGCTTGACCCAGCAGACTGCCCAGTTGGTACAGTTATGGAGTTTTTACAAGCCAGGCTCTCTGCGGGGTTATCCCACTCCACCTTAAAGGTTTACGTGGCGGCCATAGCTGCTTTCCATGTCCCTTTCAATGATCAGTCAGTGGGTAGACACCCCCTAGTTACACGTTTCCTCCGCGGTGCGCTGAGGCTGAGACCTCCAGTACGATCCCGTGTTCCCCCCTGGGATTTGGTTGTGGTTTTAGAGGCTCTTTGTAAAGCTCCATTCGAGCCAATACAAGATATCTCAGATAGACATCTGACACTTAAAACTGCCCTGTTACTGGCAATCACCTCACTAAAGAGAGTTGGAGATCTTCAGGCCCTTTCGGTGGCCCCTACTTATTTAGACTTTGCCCCTGGTATGGCCAAAGCATTCTTATACCCTCGAGCGGGTTATGTTCCGAAGGTTCCCTCTGTTACACCACAACCTATCGTACTGCAGGCCTTCTGTCCTCCTCCCTTTCGGGAGCCAGACCAAGAGAAGCTAAACTGTATGTGTCCAGTGCGAGCACTGGACGCATACGTCCACAGAGCTGCCCTGTGGAGAAAATCAGACCAATTGCTTGTTTGCTATGGTCCTTCTAACAAGGGTTCTCCTGCCACCAAGCAGACCCTTAGTCGTTGGATAGTCGAGGCTATCAACGTCTCCTATGAGTCCTCTGGTCTTCCCCCTCCTTTGGGGGCCAAGGCTCACTCTACTCGGGGTATGGCGGCCTCCAAGGCCTTCTCAGCAGGTGTGTCCCTCTTGGACATCTGCAACGCTGCGGGGTGGTCCACGCCCTCCACATTTGTCCGATTTTACGATCTTGACATGCGAGCCACGCCGGGCTCTTCTGTTCTCTCGTCTTAGCTGTGCTCTTTGACTACACACTAGGCAGGGATTTGGAAGTCTGGCAGCGTGGGCACATCGTTCCCCAAAAGCGTTTCGACGCAGCTCGAGTTCCTGAAAAGGAACGTCCCGGGGTTACGTATGTAACCCTGGTTCCTTGAAGGAACGAGACGCTGCGTCGCAGAGCCATACTCCCGGCACCCCTGCTGGCGCTTGCTTCCCTACTCGAAGCTGAAGCCAGCTGCACGGCACGTGCTTTTATAGCTTCCTGGTCGCTACGTCACCCTGCCCGTGACGTCACGCCTTTCCGATGGACTGATGGCACACGATATTCAGAGTCGGTCTCGTCAGGGACGTTCCCCAAAAGCGTTTCGACGCAGCGTCTCGTTCCTTCAAGGAACCAGGGTTACATACGTAACCCCGGGACGTTTTTTCTTCAGCTGAAGCAGCCTGAATTTTCGTGGAGATGAGCTGAATTCTGTGGATGTTATGAAAATGAGCTGACCTATGTTAATGACCTTGTGGAGCATGTTCTTCATTATGGCAACTTGCCTTTTTCAGTCTAGACAGATACCATTTTAAAGGCCCTTCAGCTTACCTCCTCAGTCTTCCACATTTCTCAGAAAATATTCCATAGTGAGCTCTAAATACAAAATGTAAAAAAAATAAAAATAAATAAAAAACAAGATCACTGATATGCACCTGTTTTGTCTTGTGCATTAGAATTACTAATTGATTAATTGCAGAAAGACAATATATTTCTCCATTAATCCTCAAAGATCCAAGCATTAATACTAAAATATATTATATATTAATCTTCATTTAAAGTGATTATTCCTTAAACATGTTCTGCAATATTGCAATGGTGTGCTTTCAGAGTTACAAAATTATCTTTATGAAGATTGATATTTTGGTGGTTGTAATCTGTTTTCAATCACTACATTTGTTCACATATCAATTATATGTATAATATTGCTGTGTCAATATAATTACTTATTTGGAAAATGGCTACTCCTAAAGTACTAGCAATTTAGTTAGTAAGCAGTGACCTTGTTGTATGACCTTTTTTTTATATTGCACAAATTATTGCTGCAATACAGTCGCGCTTCAGTTGCTGTTATATGCTAATTTTACATTTACATTTAGCCATTTGGCAGAAGCTTTTATCGAAAATGACTTACAAATGAACATCACAAATACTTTATCATGCAAGAACCAACACATACCGCTTTGCCAAGTTTCAAGAGTAAACTGGAGCAATGTAGAAGCAAGCAAGCAGAAGAGTTACCTACTTAACCATATTTTTGGGATAAATCTGTACCCAAAAGTGAGATAAATCTGACAAGACTTTGGGGCATCCTCATTTGTAAAACTAGTATAAACCTGCAGTGTATGTAGGTTAGGGACTAGGTTAGTTTTATTGTGCTTCAATGGGAATTTGAGGGTTACAAATGATCTGAATATGTTAATGTATTAAATACAAAAAAGACATGAAATGAACCGCAGATTAATGACACTATCTTGTTAAATTGATTGACAGCACAGGTTGCAAATCTAAATGTTCTTAACAAATTTTCATGAGTAAAGCACAAAAAAGAGGCACAGACTGACACATGGTCAGCCCTTCTAGCCTCCTCTGTGAAACCATCCATATTTCATCAGCTTTAATGGCAGCAGACAGCATCCTGCCTTTAATATTAGCATTTAATCCCAGTGTGTCTCCTACAGAGCTTTCTGTAGACAGAACTTAACAGACACCCTTTTCCACTCTTAAACCTCTCAGAAGAAAAAAAGAGGAGAAAAGGAAGGAAGTTTGAACTTCAAATCAGATGACAGATACGAGAGGCCCCCTGGGTTGTATTTCCATTCTGAGAATAATTTGAGAGAAAGCTCAAAGAGGAATAGCACTCAAATCAACTGCAGTATTCTCTATACAGTCGTGTCTGCTATTCTAAACCTTTTTTCATGAAGGCTGTAGAAGGCTGTTTTAATTCTTTAAATACAAGTGTTCTGTGATATTCTTTATGTTTTTAATTTAGGGCACTTTGATGTTTATTTTTATGCTCTACTGTTCCAAAGTTTGGATCTGCAAATGTTTTTTTTTTTTCTGAGCTATTCAGCTTTGCCATTACAATTACATTTTTATAAAATACAATTTGTTTTAAATTGTAATATTTAACATATTAATGTATTTTTGGTTAACAGTGAGCATAAGAGGCTTCATTTTAAATATTTAAACATCTCTGTGTCTGTCTGTCTGTCTGTCTATAGATACTGTAGATAATTTTAAGAAGATAAGATAAAATAAGTAAGATAAAAGATAAAATAAAGATAAGATAAGATAAAAAAACACCTAATAAACTATTGTTCATTCTCTGACTACTTAAAACACAGCATTTACAGCCAGGCCCTGCTCATGGGGGTGGGGGGGTGGGGGGTGTTGGGGGGGGCTTGAGTCAGCCTAGCCCACCCAATTATCAAATTAGCTTCTAATTATCTCTGTATTAAATTGCCCTCATAGTTATGTTTAATTCATTGCTCTTCTGTCACTAATTCAATTGTTTATTTTTCTACTAAAGTGAAATGACTTCTAAATGGGGGAGGAGCCAGATCTTGATCTGTTAATATATTCGAGCTTTCCTTTTTTCATCATTACTACACAAATTGGCTAGAATAAAAAACACTCACCTTGTAACCTAATGCTTGATAGTTTCTTGCAAAGTAATGAATTACTTCAAAGGGGATATTTGTATGGGTTTTTTTTTCTTTTCAGTCTGAAAAGCATTATTATATTTTCCCCCACCAACAAAATCTGTGCTGAAGATGAAAGTTGTCCTATGAATTCAAATTTAATTTGTTCAGTCATCCATTAAATCGGCTAGCGTGCTCTCTCTGTGTCTCTCTCTCTCTCGGTTGAGGCTGGAGAGCTGGGTGTTAAATTGGAACGCCAGGTTTGAATGAGAATGAGAGATAGAGCGCATAAAACGAGGAACACACTGTGAACTTAAGCAATCAAATAAAAAAAAAACAAATTTATTCAGTTTGAAATGAGGGACAAGCTCAGCTCTTCCTGATGCATTTTAATCATAAAGGCCCTCCTGGCTGTGACCCACGTAAGGGGGGAGGAAAGGAAGATGGCAGAGCGATGGAAAAAATGCATGATGTGAAAACAGGAAACGCTATTGAGAGGCAAATGTCTAGGAGGCAGGGGTGAATAATTCACAGAAGCGCTGTACGAAAAAGCAGAAAGTATTACTCCTCTAAACTCTTCAAAGAAGAAAGAGAAATTAAACAGAGAAGATTGAGAACTGAGAGTATTTCTCAATTTTCACTTAAACATTTTGAACTTAGTCAGCAGTTTTTAGGAACTCATCAGCCAAAACCAGAAGAAGCAAATGAAGACTAATTAAGTGCTTGCTGCGGTTTGCACAAAGAACCACCAGTAAAGGATCTTAACCTTTCAAAGATTACTTCCATCCTGCCATGTAAATAATATCTCAAAGAGCAACTTGCTCTAGACATTTAGGCATAGTTCAGATGGCATTAATCAAGAGGAAATGGCAGACAATTTATTTATTTATTTTCTTTATGATCTGCATTCACTTTGAATGTCATTGCCAGAGAGTACTAGTAGCCTAACCCTTTGAGCTCTTTTAATGGACATTTGAACGCTTTTTCTATAAGAGTTTTCTATTTCTTAATCAGTCTCTCGCTTTTTTTAAATGAACTTGCTTCGTAGGCATAGTGTGGTGCCATATATGTAATTATGGTTTAGCAACCCTTTGAAAGTCGCCTCATGGCTTTTGAAATCAAACATACTTTTAATACTAACCCAGGGGACATTCTTTCATGGCATAGGGGTTAGGGGCATGGGGTTTGAGCCAGTATGCTGAACTGTGAAGTGGAAACATGATTAATCATGGCACAAATGTGGTGAGATGACAGAACAGTTGCTTACACAATCCTGACTGAAGCAGATAAACTTCTTTGCTTTTCTGTTGGATCATGCCAGGCAGCCCACCTTTGGTAACTAGCACTATGTTAAGTGAACTGATTCTCAGCTTAAATAAGGCTAGTGTCACATGTACTGACAGCAAGATAAGAATTGTCGTTTAAATAAAAAAGGTTATACCATTGCTCATTTTAAATGCTGCTTAATGTTGTCGGGTTAATAAATAAATGACTTGCTATATATTATTACTAATGTCAGAGATGTGAACTATAACTTCTGCAACATCAACAAGTTAAATGAATCTAAATGTCAGTTGAGTACATGTATGACACCTGTGCTTAAATTAATCTTTGCATTCTTATTTTTAAAAATCCTGACATTGAGGATCAGTGTATAAATAGAGCCCGCCACAGTATAGCTCATTAGCACAGGGTCAGAGCAAACCAAATAACCTTTGCTCTTATTTTTTTGCTCTATCTTTGCATAGAATCCACATATTCAAAAGTTTCATTGTAATATTGTGAAATATTATTACAAATTAAGACAAATGTAACATTGATTTAGAATTTAGAAATTTAGAAAATGTAGTTTATTCCTGTGATGGCAAAGCTGAAGTGTCACATGATCCTTTCAGAATTCATTCTAATATGTTGATTTTGTCACTCAAAAATAATTTCTTATCGTAGTTGAAAACAGATTCACCCTAAAATAAAAATTCTGTCATTAATTCATACCTGCAAACTAGTTGCTTTTTGGCGAAATTTGCTGTTTTGAATCAAAATATGTGATTTGTGTGAATCGTGTAAATACAAAGAGTTGAACTATCCTTTTAAGGACAAATTCTCATTATTAATGAGCAGTCACACGGTTTGATGTAAATTAGTCCATTTTTGTATACCATCTTTGTTGTAGTGCGTTATGGGATAGCCACCATTGTGAAGGATAAATGCAGTGCCTCCAATAATTCAGCTAAAAGAAGATATATTAGAAGGCAGCATGATTAAGTTGCCTACTTTTTGGCACAGATTACACAGAGTGTGACTGCGATGCCTTAAAATACTGTCTACAGAGGCAGCTCATTAGGTTGTAGAACACAACTTGTATTTCTCTCTCTCTCTAGTTTCCTCTCACTCTTTAATGCTGGGGCTGATATTGTTTATGATTTATGGCACATTGTTTCTCCCCCAAAATAAGTATTTTTTTACATGATGCACAAGTATTGTGAAAACAAAAACAGGAGAGACAGAGAAGAGAGAGAGTTGAAAAAGGAAAGTAGGCATAAAAAAACTGTAGAGCTCTGGATGAGGAAGACAAAAGACAGAGACGCCGGGGGGGAAATAAAGAATATTGTACATGTACACGGAGAGAGGTGGAAGCAGAAGAACAGAGCGACATATATAACAAAAACAGAAGCAGAGTCAGAGGAGCATCGTTACAGAGAGACAAAGAGACATGGAGTGGTTATTTGTTTCTCTCTTTTGTTTACTGAACTGCTCTGAATAGGAATGGACTTACCGTACCTCCGAGAGGAGGCTTGGATGTGCTTGCAGGGACGTGCTGGCCAACTCTGCTCCTTCTTTTATCTTGTTGCCCCAGAATGAAAGATTTGTGCACTCACCTCCATGCACCAGGCCATCACACCGGGCTCAAAACCCATTATCACGGACAGAGCAAGGGTCAACAGGCCAGACACTGATAAGGATGACCAAACTCTACTGCTTTCACACTAACACACAAATGCATGATCAAACCAAAACACACACTTGACGAGACGTGCAGCTGCACACATATATGGTAAAGAAAGAAAAGCTCTGTTGTTGTCTGTTGTAGCTATCTTATTATTATTTCTGTGTCTGTCTGGATAACATACACAAAAGTTCGTTTTGAGTTTGTTTCGGCAGTTTTTTTAGGGGAGTTCATTTGGTCCTAAACAACACCTTTGAGCTACCATTGGTCTGTGGTGATTACCCAGTCAGTTGGTGTGTTCTGGAACTCAGCCTTCTTTGACATGTGATTTTTTTACCCCCCGGTTCATTCCTCATTCCACACAGGGGTGTCAGAATTTTTGATAACACTTTACCATCACCTAGCCTTTTCAAACTTCTTTTTGCCCTCAAACGCAGAATGAAAAATAACTTAGTTTGAAGTATATTGGGACCTTTAGACGGATTAACCATGTGGGCAATTGAGCAAGTGCCCATGGGCAACATGCAAACTTCACACAAAAAACAAGCAGTGCATTCACAAAAGTCTTTTAGTTATGGTCTAATATCAATGTAAGTGCAATCTATTGTGGGATTCACACATACAATTATGTAGGCATGAAATAAAAACCTGCTGCTCACACTGTATGTGTGAATCCCACAATAGATTATGCATGGAAAAACAGATTACATCAGGGGTTCTCAACTTGTTTAGGTGTGGCACTAAATAGGAAAATGGATCTCACAGACCTTAGTTGAGAACCCTCGGAATACAGCATTCACACTGTTAGCACACTTTTCAGTTTCACATCAGTTTCACATTTCAGTTTTGCTCAACGCTTTGTTCAAACTTATATCTTATCTTGGTTATTAAATTAAACAAATGTTTATTAAAGTATATATAGTTGTGTTACCTATAGCTGCAACAGTTCCCTGTTTCTTAAATGTATTATTTTAGTTGCATACATTTTCAGAAATTAGAACAGACTTTTATATAAGAGTTGGTTCACAATTTATCAGAGTCCACTGCAAAAAGTTGCAACTTGCATTTTAAATTTGTTTTCCTACTTAACCTCAGGTTACTTTAGTCGTAGTAGTTCATGTTTTTGAGTTTAATAAAAAAAAAAAATTAAATTCCCCTCTCTCTTTCTAGGACTGGGTGACAGCTACTGATATCCTCATCTCTTTGGACAGACTGAACACTTTTGGAGATGAGTTCTTCAAAGATCCCAAAGTGCTTTGTTCATATTTTTATGCTGTATCTGATTTTTCCGTGGGAGGCAGGTAAATAAAAACACAACTATGTAGATGTGTCTTTTAGCTGTCATTGATGTTTTGTTGGCAGATATATACTGATGAAGAGAGAAGGGAAAGCAAGCAAATGAAGGAAAACGGCAATAGATGGAGTGATGAATAGAACAGTTAGAAAGAGAAAGAGCTCTAAATATCAAGGGGGACTGGGCTTTAGTAAGAGCGAGAGAGAGTGTTTTGCCAGCCATGTGATCTACATTCTACCTCATCAGTGTATTTGTAATATAAACAGGATGTGGAAGAGACAGTGTTTGCCTATTTGTGTTTGTCACCATCTGTATATTGTTTGTGTCTGTGTTTGAGTTTGTGCATGTCTGAATTTTTTTTTTTTTTTTTTTTGTCAGCAGCTCACATATCAAAAGCGTCTTTTTAACTTTCCTCTGATTATTTGGTTTTACAATAAACTGCACACATTTGCTAATGCTACAGTAGTTATCAGGCAAAGTTGGTAAAAAATATACATCACTTGCTAATCTAATTTCCTGCCAAACTTATGGCAATAATAATAAATGCAGTATCTACTCTGTGTTTAGAATGCGTTTCTACTTAATATATCTGACAGTTCTGATCAACTCTTCCAGTTCATATTTTCTTTTAATGCCCCTGTAGCATATCGTAATTTGCTTTGTGTTTTGGTGTAATTTGGTTTTAAATTCAACCATCTGGCTCATTTGTTCCTCCCGTCCCAGTATGCCACATCCTGAGTTTTTTTTTAGGTAAAGGGAATTTTTTATGAATGTCCACAGAGACAATGAGCCTTAAAAGTATGCTAATGTTCTCTCAACTTTTTTGCAGGTGCAAGTGTAATGGCCATGCCAGTGACTGTTTCTCCAATGAAGAGGGACGTTTGGTGTGTGCTTGTGAGCACAACACTGCAGGGGTTGACTGTCAGCATTGTGCCCCTTTCTACCAGGACCGGCCATGGGCACGGGCCACTGCCGATTCAGCCAACCAGTGTGTGAGTAAGTATGGCCTGATTCTTTATCTGTTTAAGTAGATTCACCCTCAACCTGAGAGAACTGAGGCCCCAGGAGTGGCATGAAGGTCAAGGCTATAAAACGGCTGGACCATTACACGGCGTCACAAATGTCGTGCATTGAAACACCAGACAAGAAGGCCTTGTTTATGCCATACCTCTAGTGGAATGAGCCCTGACCCCCAATGGAGAGGGGAGATCAGAGGACCCATAATATCTATTGATAGAATCCACTAAATAGCTGCTGAGGGTCTGCTTGTTTGAAGGAAGACCCTTCTTATAAGTACCGTAAAAATCAAATAACTGGTCCGACTTCCTCTACAGGGCAGCTCTGTGGACGTATGTGTCCAGTAGGGATGGGTACACTTATCTATATATATAACTGGATCGCTCATCGCGTTCTAAACTGCCAACAGACAGTGAAGCAACCGGAAGTGTTCGATATTTTATATGATATGTTATCTGCAGTGTTTACGGTCTTTTGGGGCAGTATAAGCGATATATTCAATCATTTAGGTGGCTGCGCACTGACAACACAGGTAACTGATCCAACACAAAATATAGCCTATTTCTTTATGAACATAATTATTCAGGAATTATTAAACATGAACGTATTACAACCCGAATTCCGGAAAAGTTGGGACTTTTTTTAAGTTTTAATAAAATGAAAACTAAAAGACTTTCAAATCACATGAGCCAATATTTTATTCACAATAGAACATAGATAACATAGCAAATGTTTAAACTGAGAAAGTTTACAATTTTATGCATAAAATGAGCTCATTTCAATTTTGATTTCTGCTACAGGTCTCAAAATAGTTGGGACGGGGCATGTTTACCATGGTGTAGCATCTCCTTTTCTTTTCAAAACAGTTTGAAGACGTCTGGGCATTGAGGCTATGAGTTGCTGGAGTTTTGCTGTTGGAATTTGGTCCCATTCTTGCCTTATATAGATTTCCAGCTGCTGAAGAGTTCGTGGTCGTCTTTGACGTATTTTTCGTTTAATGATGCACCAAATGTTCTCTATAGGTGAAAGATCTGGACTGCAGGCAGGCCAGGTTAGCACCCGGACTCTTCTACGACGAAGCCATGCTGTTGTTATAGCTGCAGTATGTGGTTTTGCATTGTCCTGCTGAAATAAACAAGGCCTTCCCTGAAATAGACGTTGTTTGGAGGGAAGCATATGTTGCTCTAAAACCTTTATATACCTTTCAGCATTCACAGAGCCTTCCAAAACATGCAAGCTGCCCATACCGTATGCACTTATGCACCCCCATACCATCAGAGATGCTGGCTTTTGAACTGAACGCTGATAACATGCTGGAAGGTCTCCCTCCTCTTTAGCCTGGAGGACACGGCGTCCGTGATTTCCAACAAGAATGTCAAATTTGGACTCGTCTGACCATAAAACACTATTCCACTTTGAAATAGTCCATTTTAAATGAGCCTTGGCCCACAGGACACGACGGCGCTTCTGGACCATGTTCACATATGGCTTCCTTTTTGCATGATAGAGCTTTAGTTGGCATCTGCTGATGGCACGGCGGATTGTGTTTACCGACAGTGGTTTCTGAAAGTATTCCTGGGCCCATTTAGTAATGTCATTGACACAATCATGCCGATGAGTGATGCAGTGTCGTCTGAGAGCCCGAAGACCACGGGCATCCAATAAAGGTCTCCGGCCTTGTCCCTTACGCACAGAGATTTCTCCAGTTTCTCTGAATCTTTTGATGATGTTATGCACTGTAGATGATGAGATTTTCAAAGCCTTTGCAATTTGATGTTGAGGAACATTGTTTTTAAAGTTTTCCACAATTTTTTTACGCAGTCTTTCACAGATTGGAGAGCCTCTGCCCATCTTTACTTCTGAGAGACTCTGCTTCTCTAAGACAAAGCTTTTATAGCTAATCATGTTACAGACCTGATATCAATTAACTTAATTAATCACTAGATGTTCTCCCAGCTGAATCTTTTCAAAACTGCTTGCTTTTTTAGCCATTTGTTGCCCCCGTGCCAACTTTTTTGAGACCTGTAGCAGGCATTAAATTTTAAATGAGCTAATTAAGTGGATAAAAGTGTAAAATTTCTCAGTTTAAACATTTGCTACGTTATCTATGTTCTATTGTGAATAAAATATTGGCTCATGTGATTTGAAATTCCTTTAGTTTTCATTTTATTAAAATGTAAAAAACGTCCCAACTTTTCCGGAATTCGGGTTGTAGTATCGGAAATGGATTTGAATATATTACAATGAATAATACAATTATCTTGTTAATATTGCTCTATAATGAAATTAAAAGCTTAATATACTATCTTAGAAATAAAGCTTTATGTCTTCAGATCCATGCTGTATAACGTTAGTCAGTTATTTCTCTGAATAAATTCAGATTTCAGAATGAGCACTTTGCCGTTTGTTTTATATGTTGAGGTTGTGTCAGTCTGATGTTTATCGTGTTCATGATGTTCGCTACTGTAATGAACGTAGCTTTAAGTAGGGAAAATTCCCGACATTTAAAAAATAACCGTTTACATGCTTTGCATAGGTGTTTGCATTGTAATATTGTACAGAAATACTTAAAATTTATAAACACTGACTTGTTAGGTAATGTTTTTTCATTAAAATCATACAATTTCCTATTAATTCAATAGAACGTTTACGCACACTAGGGATTACTAATATGGCGGCGCGGCAGCTTCACTTTCATGACGTCATGAGCAATCCAGTTCTATATTATAGATCGGTGGATGGGTATCATTTACATTTTATCGATACCAATACAGATACTGCATACCAATACCGATACTTATCTTATCGATACAGTTATCGATACTATTTGGTGCAAAAAGATATTAAGTTTTTGAAAATTTCAAGTTATTTTATTACTGATTAAACAAAAAATTATTAAAGTTATAGTTATCATATTTAAAGTTTAAAGCATTCAATTAACACGAGCCGACCATCACACGGAGAACTCACAATCATGCTGGATACACATGCACACTTCACAAGATCTGACAGCTGGATTTGACTAAGTTTGCAAGGTTTGTTAAACTAAATATTCATGAGTCATTCAAAGATTTGTTTAAATTAAATAAATGAGTATTTGCTTAATGCTGATGGCAAACGAGGAAGTATTATAATGTAATAATATTATTATTACTAATAATATAAAAGCAAACATTATAATACTTTTTGTATACATTAATTCCTTTGTTTAACCGTTCTATCTGATTATTAGACATACTTCTATTCATATTATACAGAACTGTTAACAATGACAGTAAACAAGAGAGAGAGTGTGAGCATTGTGTGCGCTCAAGCGCTGCCATTCTCAGCGCCGTCAAAATAAAAGTCCATTCTCGAACACATCGGCCAAGCCAAAAATCTTATCAATATATCGGTCGACCACTACATATAATATTATGTATTTTTTATTAATAAAATTGTTCTTCATTAATCCTATTCAAAGTTAAAGGTTTTATCATCTGGTTCATACATTTATTTACACCTCAGACCATTGATCAAGAAAAAGGGCTGAAACGCCCAAAGTGCATTTTACATTACATGATTAATTTAACAGTGTTTTTCATTTTACTAGTTAGTAATAAATTATCTTTAAATTAATCCGTTTTCTATGTTTTGAAGTAACATGTAAATTTAAATCAGTCAGCAGAAACTGAAGTTTTAGCTGAGGGCCCATCTGAGCATCTGTGCATTGTTTGGAGTTCCAGACAAATGGAAATTAACTGTGAATTTAGCTTCTATGAGTCTCCACATCTGCATTATATATCTAATGCTTTAAACTTCATTAAACATGAATTCTGTTGGAGACTGCAGAGTTTTACTTTCTCAAATTAAATTTCAAATGAAGTTGTTTAAAAAGTTAATTTGTTGCCTCTTGCAATTCATTGGGTGTGATTGAATTGGCTTGATTTACTCAGTTTAACTGAACTGATTTAATTAAAACAAATAATTAAAGTGTGGCACATTCTCTATCTAAAATGTACTGTAGGTCAATTTCGTGTAACCATTTACCTTAAAAGAAGTTTGTTAAATCAAAAGAAGTTAACTTTGCATGTTGTACAGTACAATGTCATCTCCGTACAAAGTTACCGCTATCATCAGTATTATCATAGCAATATCTTGGATATCTTTCACTCACTTTATCTGCACTGTATTTACAGCACAATCTTACAAAAAAAAATGCTCACAGCAGTTAGTAATTCAATGAAACTACACCATTTAGCCTTTTAGCACAATAACTAAGAATATTTGTTTGTGTAATGTGTTATATGTGTGTGTGCTGTCATGCATCTCTGCTAAATACTTTAGGGGGTGCTGTAATTGGCTATTCTGACAAACCCATAAGGCGAAAAAAGTCATGTTAATTATTTTCATTCTGTATTCCACTAAGCTCCACGTTTCTTTAATTAACTCTCTGTTTCAGTGGTCAACAGATGGGTTTCTGTTGGTAATTGTTGTTCCTTCTCATCAAAGTGGATTTAATGAATAAACAAGTTTCTGGTTGCAAAAGCAGGACTATCTGTTGGTGAGGAGGTGGAGTCAACCGTTGATGAATTCTGTGCATGGTTGCTTCGCAAAGTTTTTCGTCACAGACTCTGCCAAGTTTATCATTTGCATGGCAGATTCTGAAAGCTTCCACCATATGTCTCTCTTGTAATGCTTCAAACAGATGGACAAAGGATGTCTTTTTTACCCTCCAATCTGAAAGTATAAGGAAAAAGATGAAAATCTAGTTTGCAAGCAGCACAAAATCCTTGTTTTGCTTCTCAAGAATGTTCTCGTACGGTTTGTTGCTGTATGATACCACGGCTTTATTTATATATGCAGTGGAATTTCTTTGTTAAATTGCAGTGCTCTACTTTGCATGACTAAAAATTAGAAGAGTAATTAGGACTACCTAGAAATTTATTATGTCCACACTTAAATGTTCATATTTACTAAAACATTGTAAAACAATCCATAATTAGAAAATACTACCAATTGCTCCTAAGTTTGTTTCCATTTTCTTCAGTCTGTTTTGATGTCTTTGAACACAGTAGTTTCACGGTAATATGCATTTATCTCTCTCTCTCTCTCTCTCTCTCTCTCTCTCTCTCTCTCTCTCTCTCTCTCTCTCTCTCTCTATCTGTCACTAGTGGCACTGAACAGAATTGCAAAAATAATGATTTCAGAGGTTTTCAAACAGGTTTCCTGAACTCTGCCCGTCTGTCATGGTTCAAAAAACATATAGTCCTGCCCCAGGTTCACACCATTTTTTGTATTTACATAGTTTTTGTGAAATTGAGTTACAGTTTTCATCTGTCTGTCCATGTATGCATGACACATATGGATAATCAAAATTGTTGCATGTCATTGCAGTGTTTGGAAGTATGTGCTCAATGCCGAAGCTACTCCAAATAACGTTTATGCTTGATGAAGCCAAGCTTCAATCACATTATCTAGTTTTGTTGTTTTCTGCATATTTAATATTTTTGTGGAAACCGTGAAACATTTTTTTTTTTTCAGAATTGTTTGAATATAAAGAACAGCATTACAATGTAACAGTCTTTACTGTCACTTTAAATCAATTGAAGGCATCTTTGATGTATAAGGTATTATTTAGAATGCTAGAATCCTTTTAAAATGCTAGTTTGTTTTAGAGAAATCTTTGAAAAATGTGTTTACTTATAGTTGTCTGTGCTCATTAGGAAAGTATTTTAATGTAAAAGAAATTGAGATTGAATTCATTTAAATAAGCATTTCTCTCTTTCCTCAGCACATTTCCTTTATTGTAATAGCATGCATTCCTTTTTTCAGTGGCAGCTCGAGAAACTGTGTCCCATTAGAAAGTGATAATGTGATGGTTATTGCAGAGTCAATAGACTGACGGAGCTGTAATAAAACGAGTAATGTCCCACAATGCCCCCCTAGGTAGCTGCATGCATAAAAAGCTGACATTGTGCGTTCTGGTTCGATGATATGTTGAGAACTAGGGGCCTGTGGCGGTGGAGCTTATTAGGCAGTGTGTGTGATCTAAAGCCTACTGAAACTGAACACACTTATGTGAATTTGACCGAAAGCTTTAGAAGAGAAGCTTTAACATCAACTGCTATTTTTAATCAGTTTTATCTGTTTTTCTTCTTGTTTCGCCTGTTTTTCCTCTGTTCCATCCTTATACGTTCCTCCACATCTTTCACTTGTTTCTCAGGGTGTAACTGCAGTGGTCTTGCTGATGAATGTGTGTTTGATGCAGAGCAGTACCGAAGCACAGGAAGTGGGGGGCACTGTGTTGGCTGCAGGGAAAACACAGCTGGCCCTCACTGTGAGAGATGCAAAGAGAACTTCTATAGATCCTTACCGCAGCGGACCTGCCAGAACTGTAACTGTAATGCAATGGGTGAGATATACACACATACTCAACAAACCAATTGTGCATCAGACAAACTCATTTACACTTTCACTACTATCTTCTATCAACCCATGTAATCGGTCTTGAATCTCATAAACTCATGCAAATGAACATATATGAATACAAATATACAGCTCTGAAGTGACTATACAGCAAAAAAAAAGTCTCTCACACACTCAAATTCAAACATGGATTTTCTTTTTATTATAGGAAATACTAACAAGACCACAGGTGATGAAAAGAAGTATATTTAAAATATATTAAATATTCTGCCTGTTGGTTTAATATTTACATTTTAATTTGCATTCGGATATTGCATTATTAATGGATTTAAATTCCCAGAATGCCAGGGGAAAAAATCATGCACATTTAAAATTATTTTTTGCTGTTTAATACACGTTAATCGTGTTCGTCTTGTATCTGAAATATCTGATTTTGCTTCAGGTGACAAAATGTGTGTATAAGATATGTTAAAATTAGCATTTATTAACCTTTACTGACTGATTTTTTAGATAAGGAAATGATTCTTTAATGCAGCTGAAACTATCCATGTACTCATTAAAAAACCTAAAGGCTATGAATGTCTGTCAAAACCTGTCTTCTCGCTCTCTCTGTCTCTCTCCAGGCTCTGTGAGTTTGCAGTGTGATGCGGAGGGAGTGTGTATGTGCTTGCCAGGTGTGTCTGGTGTGAAGTGTGACATCTGCAAGTCAGGTTTCCACTCTCTCGGCCCTGGTGGATGCAGGTAATGAGAGCGAGAATATCCCTACCAAGAATTCATCTAAGGAGATAAACATTTGATTCGTGCATGCAGAATTCTGCAGAAATATCTGACAAGTACATTTGAAAACTGATGTCAAGCAGAATTAAGCCAATATACTTCATACTAACCTTTGCAACCGAACAATACTGTGAAACAAATTCAAGTTAATTGAAGTAAACCACAAATAAAACACTTATATTAACTATTTGGAGACCTTTTAAGCCACATCTAGCCCTAAAAAGACAGTACACCATTGCAGACTGTGAAAGATTCAAAAAGGGAGAACAACCTTGACAAGATATAGAAACAGCACACACAAGAAAACATGTCTTCTACAAGAGGAAAGATTCTGTCTAAATCTTGTACTATATCATATCAAAAGAAAAATATATAAAAACATTGTGATACCATAGTGCTTGTTTGTAAAAGTATGAGGAAATAGTTTATTTTACATTATAAATATAATTGCAGAGAGTAGGGGTGAAGTTAGGGGAGGGTGGGGAATGACCTCTGACAGACCTGCGTAAGCTGTCCAGATTTGGAAGAAGCCATCGGCATTCGCGTTGGCGGCCCCGGCTCGATGGCGAACTTCAAAGTGGAAGTCCTGGAGCGCTAGGAACCAGCGAGTCACCCTGGTGTTGGTGTCCTTGGCGCGGGCCATCCACTGTAGGGGCGCGTGGCCGGTTACCAGGGTGAACTTGCGGCCTAGGAGGTAGTATCGGAGCTCCAGGACTGCCCACTTGATGGCTAGGGCTTCCCTCTCCACGGCGGCGTACCTCCTCTCGGCCGGGGACAGCTTCCTGCTGATGTAGATGATCAGATGGTCCTCACCTTCCTGAACTTGGGAGAGGAACGCTCCCAGTCCCGTGTCAGAGGCATCTGTCTGCAGCAGGAAGGGGCAGCTAAAGTCCGGGGGGCGGAGCACAGGCTAGGACGTAAGTGCCGCTTTGACCTGGGCGAAGGCCTCTTCCGCCGACGGAGTCCAGCATACTTTCTCCGGCTGCCCCTTCCTGGTCAGGTCTGTCAGAGGGGCAGCTAAAGAGGAGAAGTTGGGGATAAAACATCGGTAGTAACCCGCCAACCCCAAGAAGGCACGTACCTGGGTTTAAGTCCGGGGCCTCGGGGCGGAGTGAACGGCCTCAATCTTCTTGGAAGCCCAGCTACTTGGCCTCAGAGAGGGCTAGGTGCCATTTTCGGGGGTTGGCGGTGAGCCCAGCCCGCCGTAGCTCCGAGAGCACCCTCCGCAGACGTTCCAGATGTTCCTTCCATGCCTTGGAGTGGATCGTTACCTGACGATGGTCCCTGGGGGTGTCCGGATGTCATGCTGGAGCACGTTGGTCTGCCTGGGCTGGGGAGAGAACACATCCTGGAACTGACTGACCAGGTGCTGTAGCTCCGTCTTCTGGGCCGCGGAGAGATGGGGGTTAACAACCACCACGACGGGTTCGGTGA
This sequence comes from Carassius carassius, assembly GCF_963082965.1. NCBI lineage: Eukaryota > Metazoa > Chordata > Actinopteri > Cypriniformes > Cyprinidae > Carassius > Carassius carassius. The sequence continues at coordinate 30,318,156 of NC_081759.1, read as the reverse complement.
GGCTTAAGGCCGCCACTTGGTCCCGGGTCCCCACCCACTTCTTTAGGAGGTTAATATGGTAGAGCTGCTCTGTCTGCCGTCGTCCCGGCTGCCTCAGCAGGTAGGTGACCGGTCCCATCCTTTCCACTATCGTGTAGGGCCCTTTCCAGGAGGCCAGGGACTTGCAGGCGGAGCTGGGGACCAGGACCATGACACGGTCGCCGGGTTGGAACTCGCGTGGCTGTGCGCTCCGGTCGTAGTGGCGCAGTTGGGCCTGCTGAGCCTTGGAGAGGTGTTCCCGGACTAATGGCATCACTCGGTCGATCCGCTCCCTCATCTGTCGGACGTGCTCGATGACGGTGCGATGAGGGGCAGGCTGCTGCTCCCATGCTTCCCTGGCCACGTCAAGGAACCCCCGTGGTTGACGCCCGAACAGGAGCTCGAAGGGGGTGAAATTAGTTGAGGCCTGAGGGACTTCGCGGATCCCGAAGAGGACGTACGGAATCATGAGGTCCCTATCCGGCTTGTCCTCCGCCGCCACACGTCTGAGCATTTTTTTTTGAGGGTCTGGTTGAATCTCTCTACGAGTCCGTCCGTCTGCGGGTGGTAGACCGTGGTCCTCAACTGTTTCACCCGCAGCAGCCTGCAGAGATCCGCCATCAGCCAGTACATGAACAGAGTTCCCTGGTCAGTCAAGATCTCGGTGGGGAGGCCGACTCGGCTGGCCAGCCGTGGCCTTCCGCAGGGGGACTGCCTCTGGGTAGCGGGTGGCGTAGTCGACGATCACCAGGATGTGCTCATGTCCGCGGGCAGACTTTGGCAACGACCCCACTATGTCCATTCCAATCCGCTCGAAGGGTACCTTGATGATAGGCACCGGGATGAGCAGGCTGGGGGGAGGGGTCCAAGGCGACGTGGCCTGGCAGGTCGGGCAGGCTTGGCAGAAGCCCTTCACTTCGGCCTCCAGGCCCGGCCAGTGGAAGCGGTCGCGGATGCGTTGGGTGGTATTGGCTGCCCCGAGGTGACCTGCCATAGGATGGGAATGGGCCAGTTCCAGAATGGTTTCGGTCTTGGACCGGGGTACCGCCAACTACTTCTTCTCCTCCCCCCTCCGTTGGGCGACACAGTACAATAGGCCGTTCTTGACGACAAAATGTGGGAGAGGGTAGGGCCGTTGGAGGACATCCTTCCCATCGACGACTCGCACCTGAGTCCAACAGTGCTTAAGTCGGTCGTCCTCCCGCTGTTCCTTGGTGAAAGAGCCCCCTCCAGTGGCCTGTTGGAACACATCATAGAACAGATTAGCGGTTTGGGAGGGGTGTCCAGACGTACTCCAAGGTGAGTGGGCTGTCGGTCACTCACTGCTTTCTGAGGAGAAACGAGAGAAGGATTAGACCAGCATTTCATTTGGCTCGAGACCGTCTTGTGAGTGCAGCGTGTGCTGCTTAAAAGTGCGCAGAACACCTGCACCTGCACAGGTCACAGCTGCTCCCCATCAGCCGGCGGTGAGGACGTGCAGGTGTTCTGCGTTGATTGCCAGGGCGACACTGATTACTCCGAGGACGCTCGTCACAATATATATATATATATATATATATATATATAGATATATATACAGTACAGACCAAAAGTTTGGACACACCTTCTCATTCAAAGAGTTTTCTTTATTTTCATGACTATGAAAATTGTAGATTCACACTAAAGGCATCAAAACTATGAATTAACACATGTGGAATTGTATATGGAATTATATACATAACAAAAAAGTGTGAAACAACTGAAAATATGTCATATTCTAGGTTCTTCAAAGTAGCCACCTTTTGCTTTGATTACTGCTTTGCACACTATTGGCATTCTCTTGATGAGCTTCAAGAGGTAGTCACCTGAAATGGTCTTCCAACAGTCTTGAAGGAGTTCCCAGAACACTTGTTGGCCCTTTTGCCCTCTGTCTGCGGTCCAGCTCACCCCTAAACCATCTCGATAGGGTTCATATCCGGTGACTGTGGAGGCCAGGTCATCTGGCGCAGCACCCCATCACTCTCCTTCTTGGTAAAATAGCCCTTGATGCCTTCAGTGTGACTCTACAATTTTCATAGTCAAGAAAATAAAGAAAACTCTTTGAATGAGAAGGTATGTCCAAACTTTTGGTCTGTACTGTATATATATATTAGGTATATATCTGGTGCAAAAAGGACTTTTTCCAAGTCATTTTGCTTTGAAGAATACATATATTTATAAATATATATTACACTTGATCTGCTTAGGATATGACTGAAATAAAAAAGTAAAGGTGGCATTGGAATGTGTATACCAAGGATCTTCTCTATCATCCTTTTCACACCTTTCCAAAAATTCTTAGCTTCTTTACACTCCTATATACAATGGTGTAGCGGACCTTTAAACTCCCTGTATCTTCAGCAAGTGTCAGGGACATCCAGCTGAAAATCCTCCTTAGGACCCGATCTCCAGGCTTCCAACTTATAGTTTAAAGAGTCATTTGATCCTGACCCCAGCTTATTGTGTTATGATGAAATTAAACCTTTACTAAAACCATTTCTTTGTTCCCCTTTCCAAGACAATGATGGCTTGGTTGAATGTTTGTATTGCAGTCAAATGGGACTAAAACAAGATAAAGGATAAAATGCACCTACATGAATTATACAATTTTACAGCAATCACATTTATAACTATAGGGTTAGAAACCTTTTGTTTTTTTTTGTTTTTTTTTAAGATCTTTCAGTTCTGATAAATATAAACAAATTTAGAGGAAGGGCAGATTTGATGGCAGCTGATTCCATATCCACCCAAGGTGGGCAGTCCTGAGATAAAATAAAACCTATAAAGCAGTCCAATAATACCAACAAATAAAACAGCCCAATAATACCAATGTAGATTAGGACACTGTACACCTCCTGTATCATATGACAAACATAAAAGTGTCAGGCAGACTGAAATATCTGTCATTTGAAAAACTTTTTGTTAATGTTGAAATTTTAGGTGGCGGCAGAAGAAAGTAATGGTTGTCTGTGTTGTTTAATTTATGCTTTATATTAAATGTATTGTTTTAGAGTCTGTTACAGTTGTACTGTTACTTAATTTTGCATCTGTTATTTTAATTATTTGAAGAAAGAAAGAAAAAAAAACATTTCAGTATTGAGCTGTGTAAAGATTATATCCACCTGAGAAGATCTGCATTTTGCATATTTTGCTTATTCAGTGACGCAAATAATGGTGTTATGCAGAAGAAAACACAGGAGAAAGACAAACTACAAACTAAAATTTTATACACCACTACACTTTCATGTGGCCCATGTGGGTCACTGTTTTCGGGTGCAAATTATTTGGTTCACTGGAGCGAAACGTGAAAGAAAAAAGATGAAATGGGAGAGAAACGAGAGGAGGGAGGTTACTTGTCAGATAGGAGAATTATGGGTAATGGCGAGCCAGGTAAAACCATGGTTTCAGGCCATGTAGCAGATCATAGTGAGATTAAAAAAAAAGTTTACACCCAACAGAGCAGCTCTGACCTGAGGCCTTCAACCAACTGAGTTGTGGCTCTCTTATCTCTATGTGTGTGTGTGTGTGTGTGTGTGTGTTTAAACAGGTTGTGTGAGTGTGGAAACAAGGGCAGTGTAGGAGTATGTTCAACCGAAGACGGACACTGCAATTGCAAGACTAATGTGGAGGGTCAGTCCTGCAACAGGTGAACTACTGCTTCTCACCCTTGCATATCATCGCTAATTACTTATATATTTACTTTATTACTTACAGAGTTAGTTCATCCAAAAATGAAAATTCTGTCATCATTTACTTACGCCTCAAGTTGGTCCAAACCTGTATGAGAAGGTATTTTGAAGACACTGAATAACTAAACAGTTTTTCTGTGTTTCAAACAGAATTATAATTTTTGTGTGAACTATTCCTTTAATGAGCTTTCTATTAGGTCACATCATAAACACACACACAAATAACTCTAGTATAATAAATCAATGGAGAAATGCTCATTTGCACTGCAAACTCAAGAAATAAGCACCACATTTTTCAGATCTTTACATAAATTGTTTTGATAAAAGTGAGGAAACTTAAGCACTCTACCAGTGTACTATATTTCTGCTTTATGTGCATTATAGGTGTAAACCAGGCTCTTTCAACCTCCAACTGGAAAACCCAGATGGCTGTAAAAAATGCTTTTGCTTTGGACACTCCCTCGCCTGTTCGTCCTCCAATCAGTACATGGCAATTAATATTACTTCAGACTTCCTAGAAGGTGATTTATGAAACATTTACACTGTTTTGACATGATTTACATTCTGAATATCAGTGTTCTCAATTCCCGCCTCCTATTGCAATCAGACACTTCTTTCCTCACTCACTTTATCAGCACTTTTGGTATTATTTTCCTGGAAATAGTCAAGATATATAGTGGGGTCCAAGAGAACTGAGAACACATAAAAAAAAGTTTAAAATCAGATTTCAGGTTTTGGTCTTTTTAATTTTTTTAATAAGAGAAAAATCTATGGTGCCAAATGAATTAGAACTTTTTTAGATCGTTCAAACTGAATGATCAAACTTGTGACATTGATCATGTGACTCTTTGTATAGATGGTCTAGATACTACATCCAAGATACAACTTGGATCATCTAAAATTATTTTGCTGAACATGACCATCAGGCTTTCCACAAACATTTTTTTTTTTAGTGTAAAGCAAAAGAGAGACAAACCGAATGCATACACATTCTGGGTTTAACATTTTCAGTTTAATATTTTATTATGCTGATTCAATTTGTTAAAGTGTTAGTTCACCCAAAAATTAAAATTATGTCATTAATAACTTACCCTCATGTCGTTCCAAACCAGTAAGACCTCCATTTATCGTCGGAACAGAGTTTAAGATATTTTAGATTTAGTCCGAGAGCTCTCAGTCCCTCCATTGAAACTGTTGCCCCTTTCACACTGCATGTCGGACCCGGCATATTGCCGTAACATTGCCGGGTCACCTTCTGTGTGAAAGCAACCACGTCCCTGGATTGATTATGGCATTGAACCCGGGTCGGGGACCTAGTAACATTGCCGGGTTCAACCCGGGACGAGCGCTGTGTGAACAAAAGCCAGATCTAATGCCGTGTCAAAGTGATGAAACTCAAGAAATAAGCACCACATTTTTCAGATCTTTACAAAAAAGTTTATTGAATTGAACTGTCAGAAAGAACTACTGGTGATCCGAAAACTGATGCAACCGGTTCTTGACTCGTGAACGAGTCATTATCTGGCTCGGCTCGGTGTTCATCTTCAGTTCTCTCTTCACAGCAGTTCAGTCAGTGTACTGTTTGAGTGCATGCATTACTCCGTGATATTGGTTTGTTTGAACTCAGAGTGAGTGTCAGCCACATTAAAAAAGTTAACAGCTTAAGTCATGTGTGGATTAATGCGTATTGGAGACGCGAACCGTTTAAAACGATTCAGATCAGTATACCGTACACACAGCTTCAATGGAGGGACTAAGAGCTCTCGGACTAAATCTAAAATATCTTAAACTGTGTTCCAAAAATAAACGGAGGTCTTACTGGTTTGGAACAACATGAGGGTAAGTTATTTACATTTTACATTTATTCATTTAGCAGACGCTTTTATTCAAAGCGACTTACAGATGAGGACAGTGGAAGCAATCAAAAACAACAAAAAGAGCAATGATATATAAGTGCTATAACAAGTCTCAGTTAGGTTAACACAGTACACCTAGCATGGGATTTTAAATTATATAATATGAAGAAAACAGATAGAATAAAAAAAGAATAGAGCAAGCTAGTGTTAGATGTCTTTACACTTACACACACACACATACAATTGCATAATTAATGAAAAGAAAATAGAAGATAAAAAGATTAGAAAGGTAGTTAGATTTTTTTAAAGAATAGAATTAGAATAGTGAGTGTTAAAGTTAGAGGGGCAAATAAAGATGGAAGAGATGTGTTTTAAGCCGATTCTTGAAGATGGCTAAGAGCTCAATTATAATGACATAATTTTGCAAATTGGGCGAACTAACCCTTTAAGAACATTTCTGTATTAAACAATAAAAGCACAATGGAAGCACTTACACCGATAATCTCAGACTTTGTTGTGTGTACTCTGTGTTCAGATCCAGATGGCTGGAAGGGTGTGTTCACCAGAGGGCATGAACAGTCCCTCATCTGGAAGGAGGGAGAAGTCTATCTGTTGCCCTACAGAGAGGAGAATGGCTTCTACAAAGCACCTGGTAGGACAACAAATATACACTCCCTTTTAGAAAATGTGTTGTTTCTGTAGATGTTGTCCTACTTTCAAACTATTCTAGACTAGTAACAAGATTTATAGTCTCTGTCACAATTGTTATATAGTATATGCTGCCAACGAAAAAAAATTTTTAGAACACAGAAAATGTCTTAAAACTAAACCTGTAAAATGTATTGACATTTATTGACATCAAGCCTGTTCTTTTCAGAGCGACTCGACTAAGCTAAACCTACCATAGCTTGACTGTGTGTGCTAGTGTAATTTATTCAAAGCTTTCTTTTTTATGCAAACAAACAAACAGATGATAAACAATGGGCTAGCATGCTTGGCCATAATTAGTATTTTATAGAGCAGCCTTTGAAGATAAACCAGCTGTACAGGCCAGTCCAGAGGCTAGATTTAGTCCAGGTCTCCTGAGTGTAGGGGACAGGCTGGGGATTTACTCTTGTCTACACAGCAATTTACCGCCACGGAGAGACACTTAGCCAGACCAACTTGGCTGATCACTCTGGGAGAAATCCTGTTAACAGCACTTCTTAATGTCTCGCGTAGTTTTTTGATGGGTTATGAGTGGCACATAGACAAATACAATGTTAGCAACGTACAACATTCATACCGAATACTCTTAAAATACACAAATGTGGCTTTTTTTGCAGTATAAATTGAACCTAACCTAGCCCTAAATTGAATAGTAAGGTTTCATGTGTATCCACAAGGTCCTAATTTGCGTGTTTAGTCTCATTCATCTTTGTTTTCCCACCATCGACTGACCACAGAGATGCAGCGTTGCTCCTTTTGCAGCTCTTTGCAGCACTTGGTGCCGTTTCTCTTATCGCTGCGGCACAGAGCTTGTTTGTGTCATTATGGCCGCTCAGCTAAAATGCGCCGAGATCTATTACTCCTCCAATGTGTTTAACAATCTTATTTGCTCTCTCTGTTTTCCCGCTCACTCTCATCTCGTCATTCACGTGCATTTGCTTTAGAGTACAGCCACCCTGACAACTGGAACAACACCCAAAGACTTTTTAGATTATCCTTTTCATGAACGTCACTCTCTGATTTGCGGTGTGCACTTTATTTGGATCTTTAATGCTTTTTACACACCAGTGGTTTCAGGAAATTTTGATGTGAAGGAGGAACGTTTTCCTTATTAAGTCTGTCTTGATTATTGGAAGGAGTTTAATAGATGCTATGAGTGTGTGTTTGTGTGCAAATGTTTCTTCACTTGAATAGCTCATCTAGCTGGGCACAGCTTTGGGCGTTTGACACTGCTGAGGCTGCCATGTCAACAGAGGGGTGAGACAAGATACCATAGCCAAGCAGCCAAGCCAAGAGTTTAGCTGGCTGACTGAGCCAGACTGTGTGTATGTGTGTGTGATCTCCCCAGAGGTACATCTGCTCCATGGTGAGAGGACAGAGTGGAACATTTATCATAGCTTTGAGGAGAAAACAACATGTCACACACACATGCTCACATAAACACACGTACACACCTCCCAAAAGCTGGTCGCAAGCTGTCTCGGAGTCACAAACACAGATGGAGAGAAACTGAGGTCGCTGTGAGATTAGAGTTAGAGAGGGATGGGTGTTAGAGGGAGATCTAAACGTCTCCCTTACTCAGAGAGATGCGTCCAGGTACCACATTGTGTCCATGAACAACTTGGCCAGTGCACCCTGACAGCCAACCATATGCCTGGCATAAATCTCTCTGGCAATCAGAACTCGCTGGTGAAACGTATCAAATGTGATCAACTGAGACAAGTGGCACAGATTAGGCTCAATCCTTTAATCACTGAGATAGATGTTTAAAGCTGGGGTTTAATCGTGATATCCAACTTCTCCCATATGTAAGATTGTACTGATTGTAAAATGCTATAGAACTGCAGCAATAAGGCCAGACTCCTCTGTTAAAAGGTCTGATATATGCCGCATTGATGCTGCTGCTGGGTTTTTTAGTGCAGTGGGTGGCGTGGGATGACAACGGGAAAAAGTGCAAGCACACCTCACTGTGGATGCAATGAGGTAAATACTGAATAAATACCTGAGTTATAAGCCTGTGTCCCCCCTCAATGACTGATCTGCCTCTCTTCTGTGTAACAGCTAGAGGATCTTCACTGTGTAACTTAAAGGGATAGTTCACCTAAAAATTACAATTCTGTCATCATTTATTCACACTATGTTGATCCAAAGCTGAATGACTGACTTCTGTGTAACATGAAGATATTTTGAAGAATGTTACCATTGACTTCCATTTTATGGACAAAAAAAAAACATGAGAGTAATTTCATTTTTGGGGAACTATACCTTTAATAGAGCTTTAGGAAATACAGAAACCCTTTTAGCAGGTTATTTATCCTCAAAGGGTTAGTTCACCCCAAAATGACATTTCTGTCATTAATTACTCATCTTTAAAGGGTTAGTTCACCTCAAAATGAAAATTCGGTCATGAATTACTTGCGCTCATGTCGTTCCAAACCCATAAGACTTTTGTTCATCTTCAGAACAAAAAAAAAATGATGTTTTGGATTAGATCACAGAAGATGAACAAAGGCCTTATGGGTTTTGAGCGACATGAGGGTGAGAAATTAATGACAGGATTTTCATTTTAGGGTGAACTATCATTTTAATCACAATCCCTTAATCAAAATAGACTTTATACAGTATGTTATGTGATCCAAACAAAAATGAGGCTGTAAGAGAGAGAAGTACACTGTAAGTACAGTACAGTTTGTATACTGTATGCTGTGATGTTGATAGCTGTAATCATGCAGGTAATAAGGCATTGAAAATACATCTTTTGACATTCAACATGTTAGATGATTAGAATTCATATACCGGTATACAAAAAATTAATTATATATAGTTTTAATATTTTAATATATATTTACATTTTTGTATTGCATTTATTTGTATTAGTTTAATTATGTACAGAGTAAATATATATTAAATCATAAATATTTAATTATTATTAAAATGATGCATTAAAAATAAATGTTTATTTTGTAGCATAATTTTATTCATATGAAATTATGAAGGTTTTGACACTTAGGCATGAATTTAAATGGATAGTCCGCTCAAAAAATTACAATCGTGCTATTTGAAAACGATTACTTACTTTCTTCTGTGGAACATTAAGTTATTTTGAAAAATACTTCAGTGTTGTTGTTGTTGCTTTACCAGTCCCATGGAAGTCAAAACTGTTTGGCAATATCTTCTTTAGTGTTCCACAGAAGAAAAAAGGCATTAATTCATTTTGGAACCAAATGAGGGTTAGTAAATGATGACAGAATTTTCAACTATCCATCTGCATAGTGGACTGAACTCACAGCTTTGTTTTCATTCGCATCACAATCAATATGTCATCTACCTGGTCTGAGTTTTATTGCAACTGTTCAAACGCTGAATGATAAAAACAAATAGTTTAATTTCCGTTACTTTAGAGGTTGTTTCTTCACATGCTGTCCTTTCTAAAAGATGTAGAAAATGCATTTCAACAGGACTCTCCTTATAAAAACTACCCAGATGCTCAATCCATCCCCTCAGAGGGATTGTTTGTGTGAAACTGAGGAAATGTAATTGAGGCTCAGTGGGTTTAATTGAGTCAGGGAAAAGTTAAAGCCCGGATTGATTGTTAAGTTTGATGACGGCTCCCTAAATGTCACAAGGCTTTGTCGTTGTGGTGACAATTAATTTGTTTGTCTGAGACAGGGTTAACACCTCCATTTAATCAAATTTGATCTTGAAGAGATGGGAGTTAAACAGGTAGTGCTGAATGCTATGGGGGATATTGTATTCTTTTGAACTGCTAACATTACTTTTATATTATATTTTCTAATTTCTAGCTTCAGTTATTTCATCTTATAGATTGTCGAGTTTTCTCCAGAGAATTTCGGGTTTCAGGTGTCTGATGCACTTTGTTGCACTGTTATCATTTACAAGCTTTGGAGCGCATATCCATCTCAGCAGCTCGGTCCACAAACTTTTCCTCTGCATATGCTGTGAGACTGGGATGCTTAACGTTCATCTGGAAAAACAGTGTGTTATCTCACTAGATTTATAACTATACAAACACGAGAATAAATCAGCATATTTCTCTTAAGCCTATGTGATTTGTTGTATATCGCTATTTCAAAATAAAAGTTAAAACCCTCCCTGAGTTTGCATGTGGCAAATATTAAAGGTGCAGTGTGTAAATTTTAGCAGCATCTAGCGGTGAGGCTCAGTTCCCCGCTCATCCCTCCCTTTAGAGAAGCTACGGTGGCCGACACAAGTAAAGATGTTGTCGGTAAAGACAGCAGAGAGCAATGACATTTTTTCACAAAGGTAAATCAAGGAATAATATTTACTTAATTATTCGATAAATTGATGGTATTGCGAATGTTAATGTACTTGTTCATCATTGTGTCAGTGTTTTATTCAAAAAAAACAACAAAGTGACGAAACGCACTCTGTAGAGCAGTTTGTCCGTTTAGGGCTACTGTAGAAACATGGTGGCGACTTTCATGTAAGGGGACCCGCAGTGTATATAGATAGAAATTGCTCAATCAAAAAGGTAATAAAAACATAACGGTTCATTAAGAAAGGTCTGTATACACCTCTGAAAACATAGTTATGTAAATTGATAATTGTAAATATTACACATTGCACCTTTAAAATGACATGGAATTAAAAGTTGTTGGATCATGCTGTAAAGTGAAGCATGGCCAGGCCGTTGGCGCCCTCTTCAGGTATTTGTAATACATAATGTACTTAAGGAGGTTATGTTTATATTATACGTAGGCATAATACATATTTTAACAGTGATATTCAATAAAGCCATGTGATTACTTGGATTTGATACTTTATTTGAACCATTTATTATTGTCTCATCATTAGTTTAATATATATATATATATATATATATATATCAAAATTTTGTCAATATAAAGCCTGTTTTTCGCATAAAGGTGCAATAGATGATTGTCTTCAGAATTTTTTTTTTATTTTTTTTTATACTGGTTGAAAGTCTCTTTACATCCCGATAGCAATCACTAAGTTAAGTGGTTTAAATTTATTTATCTGTATTTATATATTCTGTGGAAAGCAAAGGACCATGAAATGTACGTCCAATCAAAACGCTCTGTGTCAATGTATGTATCTGCATACATCTGCGCACCCTGTTAGCGCAGACAGAATACATCATTAGTGTATTCACAAACATCAACAACCCGGTCTTCCTTCCTGGTATTGTAAAACTTTTAACGTTTTCTCACTGGTTAATGACACATGATGTAGCCCAGCGGTTCCCAATCCTAGTGCTCGGGCACATATTTTACATGACTCGCTTAGTTAACACACCCGATTCAGATGATCAACTCGAGCTACGTGAATGAACTGTGTTCCAATCGATATGATCCCTACACCGTGTTCATTGCTTCCTACTCCCTGAGCAGGGGTTTACTTCACTTCGGAACATGGACTGGAATTGGGAACCACTGATGTAGCCTATTGTAGTAATGTTGTCTCTGGTATTCTGGTATGTGAGCATAAATGCGTTCAGGGGGCGTGGCTTTGGACGGCAATTGCAGGGAGGGTTGGACGTTCACTTTCAGTGCTATTGATTACCAAGATAATCATTAGTTACGGCTCTAGATTAGTTATATGTTTCAAAATACAACTACATTGTTTTATTTTTTGTGATTAAAAGACAAATATTTTGTCACTGAAAATTTCTTAAAAATAGTATTAAAATATTGTCTCTATCTAGTGAACCAGGTATCTGTATTTTGTCTCATCTTGTGAGCTAAGTGTATTGTCACATCCCTTATGTCTATGAGCATGTTATAGCTCCTAATTTTCCAAGGGTATGATGAACCTGTTACTCTTCAGGTCAGTCATATATTCATAAAAAAATCACTTTGAATAAGGAAAACGATAACTTTGCCATAGTATCTTTTCAAGTTGCCACAGCCACTGCATGCTTTGCATGTGCTTGATTTATTAGTTTATTTATTAGAATTTGAAAGATAATAGCAATATTGTGATCTCTGATTTTAGTCCTTGAAAACTAAAAAAAAGGTAGTGCTTGAAAGTCCTGGTATTACATTATATAGTTTCTGTACAAACCCTGAAAACAACACCCACTGTAGGTTTTTTTTTTTTCAAGTTAAAATTTGCATTAGCATTTCTATTGGTGCTGGAGTTTGTGACCAAGCTCAAAGCGGAGCTTTTAGCGTTTTGTCAGACCTGAAAACAACAGGAATCCAACAGGTACAGAACATTTTAGCCTCCTTTTGTTGAAGTTGACTCATACTTGTCTCTGCATGTGGAACGGCAGGGGGGCGGAGAAGAAAACACACTCCTGCTAAGTATCTAACAAGCTTTCAGGTAGTCGGGGCTTAGAATGTTGTACAGCTCTTTGTTTCAGGAGATGCATGCGGCGCCGTGCATGTATTTCAGGGTTCCGTTCAATGGTGAAGAGATGATGGGAACAAGAAACTCCTAGGGGTGCCACAAAATTGTCCAATGAGAAATTTGACCCCACAGAGCTGCCAATGCTTTAGATAACAGGAAGAACAATCATTTTGCTTTGACTTGCGACAGTATGCAAAGAATTATGAGTCGCCACATATTCCATTACTGCATCACAATTAGACATGTAAATGATTTGAATGTGTGTATTGATTGAAACTTTGGAACCTTTTAATATTTTCTGTTATTTCACACATTATATTACACATCCTAAATGGGTAACCAATGTTTAAGGATCCACAGAATGTAATTTATTGTTATTGGGTTTTTTTTTTTTTTTTTTGCACTTTTGCCTTATAAAGGCAAGATGTGTGAATGGTTTTTTCCATATTCCACTATGTTCTTCCCTCAAGTTGATACGTACCTCTCCCTTCTCAGTGTGTGCACTCAATCGATGTAGCACGCGGCGCCACAATACTAGCATTTAGCTTAGCACCATTCATTCCTTAGGATCCAAACAGGGACGAATTTAGAAGCTACCAAACACTTCCATGTTTTCCTTATTTAAAGACGGTTACATGATTAGTTACATGAATAAGTATGGTGACACAAAATATAAAGGTGGCAATTTCCTAAGCGGATAAAAATGATGATTATAATGTATGAGGTTGACTTCACTTCGACCTCGGCGCAGTAATATCATCACTCCTGAAAACATTTTATCTTGTGTTACCATTCTTACTCGTGTAACTACTCATGTAATGGTCTTTAAATTGGGAAAACATGGAAGTGGTGACTTCTAAATTCATCCTTGTTTGGATCCTAAAGAATGAATGGTGCTAAGCTAAACACTAGTATAGTGACGCTGCTCGCGTGATCGAGTGCACGCACTGGGACGGGAGAGGTATGTATCAACTCGTCTAAGTTGAAGGAAGAACATAGTGTAATATGGAAAAACGATGGCGTTTTCCTTTAAGACAAAAGTATTGAGAGTAAAAGAAAAGGAAGGACTGACATTACTGAACCTCTATCCCTAACCTCTATCTAATCACCACCAGCAGGTGTAAGTGTTTCTCCCAAAGTCCCAAAACAATAAAACAATTTTACTGTAACCACTGGCCATTCTAGTGTCTGGGCAAAAAATTTAAAGTCTGTCTTTCCCTTGGCTTACCCTCTCCATCCTATTCTATACAATTTTTTTTACAGGTATTACTATCGCTTTATGTCCCGAGATGTGTAACTCATCTCTGGAAAATGTTCTTTGACTGAAGCAAGTATTAACTTCTGCGAGGAGTAAAGAATTACTGCCGTCAGATACAGTGGCCCCAAGGAATTATGGTCCTGCGAGACCCTGGGGCACCAGCTGCTTGGAGGCGCGCCATCATAAACAAATAATTAAACTCTCTCTCACACACATACACGTTTGTTTCTGTGAATTGTGGGGACTTTCCATAGACTTCTATTACATTTATACTGACCAAACTATTTTAATACCTCCTAACCCTAAACCTACCCCTTACAGAAAACTTGTTTGCATTGTTACACTTTCAGATAAACATCATTTACTATTTTTAATATTTTTTTAAATGTCAAAAATTTCAGGTTTTACTATCCTTGTGGGGATATTGGTCTCCACAATGTAGCATGAATAAGGTATACACACACACACACAGACACACACCCCTTGGGATGGGTGTTAGCATTTTATTTTTAAATTGATTGTTTATTTTAACCATTTTTTTAAGTGCTGGCTCGCTGTTTGCTATATCACATTTATATTTGCAGTGCCTTGTTGCAGGCTGCAGGCATCTCAACTTGAAGCCCCTGGAGGCAATAATCCATACATGAGTTACACAAACTGACAAAAACTTACATTTCAGTGTAACTGTTTTTAAATATTAAATATAGTACAAGAACAGCAGTCCTGTAATATTGAATTTAGAAAACGTCTCAGTATGCTTCTGCATTCTCTACTGGTATTTAAAATTCTACTGCTACAAAAGGAATATAGTAGAGCTAATGGCAAGCTTGACTGCTGATGCTATTTAAAATGTACCAGCTACTTAACATCCACTCTGGCCTTTTCTATTTTACAGACTTATTCAATGGAGATGACTTATATACTGTATATATATATATATATATATATATGTATGTGTGTGTGTCCATGCATGTTTATTTTTGTGGAAGCTCAGCATGGGGTTCTTTGAAGTCTTGTTAAAGCACTTTAATGAGGCTGGAAAGATATGAGTGGCAATTATGTTCCTCCTCTTACACCCTCTTGCATATAGAGATGTACAAACACAATAAGATCAGAGAGATACAACCGTCTTTTTTCTCCAAAGCAGAAAAATCCACTTTCTTTCTGTGAACTGAACATTTTGGCTTCCTATTATATTTTTACAGTTGTTATCTTTCACAGTCACACACTCTTCATTGTGCCATTGTTTATCTTTGGTAATCTGGTCGTTGCAGCTTAGTGGCTGGTGTAATATGCTGGTAATCTGCAGGTTGTGAGTTTGTGTTCCAGAAAATTCTGCACTGCCCTTGAGCAAGCCACTTAACTCAATTTACAGCCTAGCTGTTGCTATCAGATAGATGTTACACTCATATTTGCTTAAGCACACCATGGTCATAGAAATTGGAATGTGCACGGTAATTGTTAAATGTTTTATCTTTATATTGCAGATAAATATCTGGGGAACAGGTTGCTAAGTTACGGACAAACCCTTAGTGTGTCATTTACGGCTGAGCTGGAAGAACTCTTGCCCAGAAGTGTGACCGTGATGCTGGAGGGCTCCAGAATATCAGTTACTGCTGATTTGTACTCACAACAGGAGACTTATTCCTCATTGGAGAAGACGCCCATCAACACTTTCACTCTCAGGTGTGTGTGAGTGAGTGTATTATTTCCGACTGTTTGCTAACATGTGGGCAGATAGTGAATACATTGCTGAAATAAGGCACATGGGTAAAAAGGGATTCAAAGATCCGATTTGGCTTGAACATTTTAAACTTAAACGACTTGTTTAACACACAACAGACAAAGCAACAGTGATCACTTAATAAAAACAGTTACTCACACTTGTGTGGTTCAACATTACTGATGGATCCAATATAGTCGACACATCTTTTAGTTTCAGAATTTCTGAAAATCCTGCATCAAATTGTGCCTTGTTTGTAAATGAATCCACCATAAAATGAAGTAAACAAAGGACCAAGTTCTTACTGATGCAGTCTGGAACTTCATTAAAAATTAAGTTTATCAAAAAGTTTGTTGTTTGGTATTGTTTTGCATAGACCTGCATTTGCCGCACTTGTCATTTACCTACTACATGGGAAAATAGACAAACCAAAAAATAAAACAAGCATAATGCTCTTTAAGGACATTTGCAGACTGGTAGGTTCACATAATGTTAAAATTCAATAAGAATACTGTTGCTAATGAGGATGTTCATTGCATTTCAGATTAAATATATAACCTGTGATGGGTGAAAAGATGTAATTTTTCATAGGATTGGGCTTTCTAAAATATAAATTGTAGAAAAACAATTTTCTAAAGTAATTTAAAAATATATTGTAGTTGTTCTCATGAAAGTGCTAGAGTTTTTTTTATTATATTTAGTCATTTAGCAGATAAATTGTTTCTTGCAGTACTGCTAAAAAGCTGGTTTTTACACCAATTACTACACCATTCTCACCTCTATATATAGTAGTAACGACTTTTTTTTTTTTTTTTTTTTTTTAAAGCATCTTAATACCAGGTGGAAACAGACCAATGTTTTCTAAGGAAGGTATTTCAGTTTCCATGGCAGACTGAAACATTTGCCCACTGGGAACACATGGTTTATCAAGTTTTTTTTTTTTTTTATAGATTTTTTATATAATTATAAATGTGTGAACAAGAATAAGAAAACAAAAAACAAGAATCAGAAAACAATTGTGTTTTCAGTCATGACATCTGTGTGTGTGCAATAATATGTACTTCCAAATATTTTATTT
Organism: Carassius carassius; assembly: GCF_963082965.1. Lineage (NCBI taxonomy): Eukaryota > Metazoa > Chordata > Actinopteri > Cypriniformes > Cyprinidae > Carassius > Carassius carassius. The sequence continues at coordinate 30,301,454 of NC_081759.1, read as the reverse complement.
GGAAGTGTTTTCTGCTAACCTGAAGCTTTTCTGTTCATAGAGGCTTTTTACATTTGCATTTGTTGTTTTGACAGGCACTTTCCTACCAGAGTGACAAGAAAATACAAATATTTTGTAACTCACTCATACCTTATTCCATTGGCTTAAATTGACTAGACCTACTGTGCCTGTGTTTTCTTTTGGAAAAACCCTACCTTAGTTATTATAGCAGACACATAGTCACATGTTTCTAACCATTATCTCTGCTTTCTGGTTTCCAGGTTAACAGAGAAGAGCGTTAATCCATCTATTGCCCAATTTGAGTTTCTCCGAATGCTTTACAATCTAACTGCACTACATATCAGCAATGCAGGAGGCCAGAACTGTAAGTCATGGTTTATATATATGTATGTGTGTTGCACAACTGTATAAGGAAAAGACTGAAATTAGACAGAAATGCAGTCTTCAAAGACTAAAAGAAATTGATTTAAAATGGCAAGGGAATGTTCAATTCGATACTTGGCAGTATGGACTGTACTGTAATCAGCCATCGATTAGTGTCAAGTCTAGTGGAGCCTATAACTTTGGTCTTGCCCTTCAGTTCGTTCCTGGCCTGTGATTGTGTTTAGTGTTTGCCTTTCAATGTGGCATGATTTCTGTACTCATTGAGAGATATGCAGTGATGTGCCACTTTACTAACCAGTTGGAAAGTGTCACATACTGGAATACAATACAGCTGAATGGATTATAGGTGTGTATGTTTCCCATTCTGGCATGAATTCAGTATTTAATTTCTTTAATTGTAAATCACTGTATGTTGTTTTTTCTTTAACAGATTTTTTTTAACATAAAAAATAATGTAATAAAGATTTAGCTTTTATTCTGGAAAGTGAATTCAACTTATGTAGCTAACCAAAAGCAATATCGTAAGTGTATTGAACAAAAATACAATGGAACTTATTTTAATCATTGATGCTGTCTACACTGGATGTCGCGCGGCATGCGATGACAAATCCACGAGCATAAACAATATCTGCAAAGTTTCAGCGAGCATAAACAATATCTGCAAAAGTTCAATGCAAACAGAGATGTCGTCTTTTGAAATTATGGCAGTTCAATGACTACAAAAAAATTTCGTAGAGACTACAACAAGCTTCTTCCCAGGTTCGTGACGTCACAAACCCAGAAATTTCAATAAAGGGGGTAAAGTCATGTTGCACTGCAATATAGAAAAGAGGAAGAGTTTTTGCCATGCCATCAAAACTAGAGCTCCACAAAAAAAATCTATTCTCATATATTAATCGGGATTCTGTCTTCTAACGATTCTGATGGATCAACAAGTTTCAAAATCAATGTTATAAAGCAGCGGTTCTTAATACTGTCCCCCTGCTCTGCACAAAATCTGCTCTGCATCTCTCTCTCTCTCTCTCTCTCTCTCTCTCTCTCTCTCTCTCTCTCTCTCTCTCTCTCTCATTCAGCTCATCAGCTCAGCTCCAACAATGAACTGTTCCAATTATACACTTTGTGTATAGACAGACAGATATTTTTTCACATAGTTACGAGAAGCGTTAAACATGGACACTCACGTGGTTGTGAAATACTTGCTGGCAAACACTTCTTACTGTTACAAAATACAAACAATTACTTTACAAAAATGCTATTACGCAATCATATATTATGCTGTATTAAAGCTTTTACCAGGATAAAATCATATATTAGAAACTAACATTCTGAAACGTCCTGTAAGAGCCGTGCTTTCACAGGTACTCAGTGATCCTCTTCAATAATATTCTATGGGTCTTAATCTAGTTCAAACTGATAAGCGATATTGACGACGTCATTGTTTACTATACAACCGGAGCATATTCTGAGGTGAGGGGCGTGACGTTTCTGTGCTGCACTAGGAGGTTTAGCGAATCACAACACTCTAGGCCAACTAACCAATCTTAGCTCATTGCATATTTGTGAGGGAGGGGCTTCATAAAATCAGGAACTCATCAGACCATTTATCAGAGAAGAGTGTAGAATAAATGTAAATTATGTGAAGAAAAAAAAATAGTTTTTTTTTGTTTTGTTTTTTTTACAAATAATTAACATGTTAGACAGCACCCCATAAACAGTCAACCACACCTTTAAGTAAATAAATAAATGTTATTGTAAGTCTTTTAGTTTCTCTTTTAGTTTACATAAGTAAATATATATATATATATATATATATATATATATATATATATATATATATATATATATATATAATTTAACAGGTAGATAATGAAAAGCAATGGGAAAAACAAATGATTATTTATATTTATTATCAATAATAATAATTATATATTTTTTTGCAATAATAATAATAATAATAACAAATCTCTATTTCAATATAGTGCCTAGTTTTTCAAGGCACTTTACATATGTACATACATACATACACAAATATCACACAAAAAAGGAAGACAGATATAATAAATGAGTTAGATATTTTAAAGTTTATTTTCAGGGCAGACCACAACAGAAAGTTGTATACACACATAGAGCAATTAATACAACATTCTCCTCTGTATTTAGCACAGACAACTTAAAAAAAAATTAAAATAAATAACATCTCAACACCAGGTGAAAACAGGGTTATATTATAGATAGTCTGTATGAATTGCCTAAAACAGGTTTTGCTTTGTGTTTTCGGAGGAAGGTAATTCCATGGCAGACTGAAACATTTGCCCACTGAGACCACATGGCTTATGATCAAGTATTTTTCCATTATTATAAATGTGTGAACAACATGAATAAACAGCAGAAAACAATTGTGGTTTTAGTCATGACATCCGTGTGTGTCTGGCATCAACATATGGCAATTTTACTTGGCAGTGTTTTCTGCTAACCAGAAGCTTTTTCTTTTCGTAGATGCTTTTAACACTTGCATTTGTTGTACATCTTCATTCAGGAGATAGTAAGGAGCTTTAACAAAAAGAGAAAATGCCTGTAAGAGGAGACTAAACTCTGAGCATCCCTGCCAAGCTACACTAACAAATACTGTACATGAAGCTACGTGGGAGTATATATCTTCTCTCACACACACTTTGTCTCTCGTCTGTTTTCTTCGTCAAAGGAAGAAAACTACATCTTACCAAAGAGCATAATTATTTCTCTACCACGTCTTGCACTGACAGATTCTTTCATTGGTTCTTGGAAACTGCTGCACTGAAATTTGTGCATATGTTTGAACCGCTCTCCTCTTCTGCTACAATGTGCACATGATAATCAGTTTGTCTGTATACGGCCGCACACACACAAATGCCGGTATCTCTCAAAAGCACATGCAATCATTAGTTTTTCTGGCCATGTCCTGATATGAAAGGTGAGAAGTTGAGACGATAGGACACAGAGACCCTGGAGGAAGAGAGAGCTGAGGTGAGAGAGAAATTTGATCTGTGTACAGTCTCCCTCTATCACTATTTATGAGGCAGTATGGATCCCTGAGAGAAACAAAGACCCACTCACCTTCACCATGTTCCACCTCTCCCCACTCAGCCCTTATTGATTAATTCATTCCTTGTTCATTTATTCATATGGTGATCAAAGATTCTATCTGCTTGCACCCAGTGGTCCTGATGTCTGTCTGTGTGTAAGCAAAGGTGAGAGAAAGGCAGTGGGGAGCTTTAGCAGGCAGGCTAGCTAAGCTACATCGTGAGGGCAATTATAAGTGGGACGGGACACAGTGATTTCACATTCAGTGTAGATTCATGGTGGAATGCTCTTTCCAAATCCTTCAGAACTGCTGAATCCTGCTGAAGAAAAACAAAACTGTTTGAATAGGCACTTGACTTTTCTTAGTCAGCACATGATGTTACACTCTCAGAAAAGAAAGTACATAATTGTACCTTTAGGGGTACAATGGCTTGTCACTGGGGCTGTACCCTCAAGGGTACAGTTTTTGTACCCTTGGCATAGGGTACAAATTTGTACCCTTGTGATTTGTACCTTAAGAGACGAGTTTTGTACCTGTGGTGGCAATTTTGTACCTTTATTTAACGGTACAAAAATGGACCCTTCAAAAAGGGTACAAAATTGGCTTCGACAGGGTACAATCCTTGATATATATATATAATTTACACACACACGCAGAATTTAAATCTGAATTTATTCAATCCTTTTCATTTTCACATTTCATTTTAAACAATGTCTAACTGTGACATATAAACGATCATCTACGGAGTAAGTGTATTTAACACCACTGGGGTTGTTTTAAGTGTAATTAATTAAGTCCTCTTTTCAGTGCAAACAAATAAAATGTTAATTATGTTAAAAATAAAGTTAATGTACAAGATTAGACATAAAATCAAGAGTCTTCAGACAGATGTATAAATTTCATCATTTATTGAACAAATGGGCAAACTGGCAACTTTAAAGCATATACCAGATGTGTAGAGGTTAGTTAGTTACATTCATTAAGTGTTGCACAGAAACATAAAATAGTTAATAAAACACAACATCATCAAATTTACCTAGACATGAACAAATATGACGTGTAGATTTGAGTTGTGTAGCATCCATAAATGATGTTCCTCGTTGTCCCATCAGCGAGCAGGTATGACTGTGTGGTCTTTTCTCTGCATCAAGCTGTTCTTGTTAGTGCCTGCAGATAAAAGACAAAAGTAACACTCAAGGTCAGCTCTCCAACTGATTTTATTTATATTAATTGTGTTTTTCATATACCAGCCATCTGGCAATATTTTGAGGCAGACAATAGGTAGTGACAGAAATGTCCAAATGTACCTTTTTGAAGATGTTTTTCAGCTTGACAGGATGACATTTTTCCAGGTCCCTGGCAGCCTTGTGATGATGTGGGAATCAAATGAAGTAGGAGACCAATGGATGCAGTATCGCTGTCCCATTCTAGATAACAGATCAACAAGAACAAAATCAGCAAAAAAATAAAATAAATGAGTGAACACAGACTACAGTTACAGCAAAAATATAGATATTCTTATTCTAAAATATAGTCTAACCTTAGACAATCGGTTTCTTCCTCCTTTACAGCTGATTCAGAGGTCAATTGGGTCCTTGAAGGTCTTGGGAGAAGCAGGAACTTGGCTTCTTGAAAAGAAAGAAAAAAACAATGACAACAACAAAACAACAATTAATGACAACATCTGTCTCAGGAACCATTCTACTCAGTTGATTGTGTAGACACACTATGGCTCTGTTCACAACCTGGCAATAGCACACATCTTGGGTGACACATATGGCCATATACTTTTATTACAGGGTTCGTTAAAAATAAACATTTCATCAGTTTACTCAGCCTTTTGTTATATTTGAAACACAACTGAAGATATTTTAATAGAATATAAGATTTCTGTCCCTTAACTACCACTTTAATACTTCATAAAAAGATCTAATCCATAAAGAGAAGTAATTTATATGTATAATGTGGTTTAGTCCACATTTTCTGTTTATGTTCCCTGATCAATGTTAAAAAAAAAAGTAATTCTGTTCATTGTAAAGTGAAAGAGTCTCTTCAGAAAATGTGGTGGAAGGAAATTATCTCATTGAAAATATCTCCATTTGTGTTTGGAAAATGAATGCAAGTCTTGCAGGTTTGGAATCACAGATAGTGAGAAATTATGACACTTTTTCCATTTTTGGGCCAACTTACCATTTATCTTTTTGCAGTTTGATATCTTAAATTAGTAATTAGTAAATTCCAGGTGTGAACATAAACTAAAATTGTGTGCCTGCCCAGTTAAACTTAAATTTTTCATATTCATTTGTGCGTTTTAAATTTCTACTGTACACAGAATAACATATAAATGAGACAGACTCACACTTCTCTGCGTCATCTTCATCATTCTGCTCCTTTCCTGAAGGTCATCCATCACTCACACTCAGAGTCACCAGACTCACAGGAGCTTCCTTCACTTGACACTGCAGAAGTCTGGGCCAGTTCTATTGTAAAAAGGATAAAAACAGTTATTTCAGTTATTTAAAGAAGTAAATGTGGTGAAACAATTGTGATTACCCCTAATTATGAGTATGATGAGAACTGTCTATAAAACGGGTGTCAAATCATAAACTATTTATTTATTTATTTTTTTATATAGCCTTCATTCTAGGGTCAGTTAAATGAAACATTGTGCAATATTCACATGGAGGCCGGAAACAATTTATGTATTTATTTAATCTGATTATTAAATAAATTTGTATTTTTACAACTTTTATTCAAGTATTACATTTGTACATAATTTTAATGAGTAACATGAGTAATAAGACATCTTAAAATGAACAGTGTACTACATTACTTGTTAAGAATTTATCTATATATTATTTATAATGTGAAAAGAAACTATAGATAGATTCAGACATATTTCTCCATTAACACGTAACCTTGAATATAGCATTTGGGACATTATTCAACCCAAAATAGGATGCCATATGAATTGATAAAGTACATGCTAGCTCTGCCAGTGAACACCGAAGGAAACTGAAAGACTGACAGATTTACAGTTTCACCTACGTAACCTTTAACTCACTTTCATACGCAGCCCGGCACGTAAATAAACGTAACGTTAATTTGCTTAAGAAAAACTTGATGATTTAGTGCGTTTGTGTCTTGACGCAGATATGAAATGACAGACATGATATTCAGCGCTGAGAACAAGCAACACAAGACAGTGGCGAATATAAGTTTTTAAACGTGCTCTAGTCTCAGAGTTTTGCTTTAGATAACGTCAGTCAAATGACTGTAAATGTCCCTCGTTATAGCAGCTCTGGCTGCAGAAAGACTGCACATCTGCAGCGGCGAGACAGACACTTCAACACGGTGTTATGAGTCACAAAAACAAATTTGTTATTGGTGCATAATGAAATACCGCACTCAATGCTTTCAAAAACAAATACATTTACCATTTGATGAATTCTCTCATTTGAGTAGAACACCTACCGAATGTAAAGTTAGCTGCTTCAGTCTTCAGCACCAGACTCCAGTAAACCCAGGCCTCGGCGGGAACAGAGGAGAGAGGACGTGTCGACCAACAAAAATGAAAGAAGCGTAAAGCATAAATGACTTACATTGTAAGCACATTCCAAAAAGTTATTTTACACGTAACGTTAATCACCTTTTTTGAGGAAACCGAATGATGATAAACTTTAACGCTTCTGTAACTTACATCTCTGCACCTCACAATCATCATTAAACCTGACAAAAACACTTGCAGTTGGTAATTTCTAAATGTGTTCACCACCAATCATATTTTGAGTAAAATTATCAACAAAAATGTTTTTTCCGGTGTACTTTTATCAAGGGAAAAGCAATCCAACTTACCGTCTCAGTCGCTCGAGGAAAATGTCATCATCGCCTCGCAAGGCAGCCGTTACTGAGGGGCGGAGTCCAGACAATTCGGCGTTTTTTTTTTTAATCCGCACTTTTAGTGTAAAAGTGAAATTACACCATATAACAACACTGAACATGATTACTATTTAACACTGTAGATTTTTTATTAAACTCTTTGGCAATTAATGACTTTTAACACTGCAAATATTACACTGCTGATTTTACTGAAAGCCCTGTAAGAACCATGCTATCTATGACTTCGTCTCTGCCAAAAGAAAGACTGCGAACTGGACGTTCTTTTCAAATGAAAATCAAGCAGCCAATCAAGGCTGGCTCTTGGTATTGTACCTTAACCTTTCAAAGAAATGGTACATATATGTACCTTTTAATGCTTGGGAACATATATGTACCTTATTGACCCTCAAAAAGGTACATATATGTACCTTGAGGTCCAATAATAAGCCTTATGGGGTACAATAGTGTAGATTGTACCTTGGGGGACAGAAATGGACCCCTGCTGTACCCCTATTTCTGACAGTGTACTCTAAAAAAACTTGTTTTTCTGTCACACAGCATCTTACATTTATTTACTGTTATGCCATTTCTTTGCACCCCATTGATTGATTGATTATTTATTTATTTGTTTGTTTGCACTACTGTTAAACAGTTAAAATACATACATACATATATATATATATATATATATATGTATGTATGTATGTATGTATTTTAAAAGACTCAACAAAGATTTATATTTTTATTATTTATATATTTATATAATTTACAAGTAGGTTGCACAATTGTTGTGATACATCTTTTCTTGTTTACAGACACCTCCCAGCTCTCCAGGGTAAGCCTTGAATCTGCAGTCCAGACAAACTACAATATGGTTCCAGTTGCTTCATGGGTGGAGGAGTGTACTTGTCCCAGAGGATTCACTGGGCAGTTCTGTGAACACTGTGCTCCTGGATTCACCAGGGAAACCCCTAATGGTGGACCCCTCTCCCCTTGTGTACCTTGCAACTGCAATCAACATGGGACCTGCCATCCTGAGACAGGTTGGGAGTGTGTTTGTTTGTTGGTTTGTTTGCATGCAGTCTCAACTTTTTAATGCAGGGTGTCATCCAGTAATATGCAGGGTGTCATCCAGTAATGCAACATATACTGTTTCCCCACCATAGTAATGTTTATTTTTCCATATAGATACAGTGATCTTCAAAATTTTGGGATACACCCATGCATCTCTGATAGTTAATCATGCAAGTGTCAGATGTGGCTTTGTCTTTGGGCTCTTTTGAAAGTCCAGCAGCATCTCAGTATCTTCTCTTGACTACTGCAAATAAAGCTGGTGTTTAGTGTGTGCTGTTCAATGTGGCTTCCAGCTAAGCATCAGTGAGGGGTCTCTTTCTCAAACTGCAGACTCTTATGTGCTCCTAATTTTGCTGTGAATCTGGGCTGTCTACTTCTTTCCCATGTGCTGGTTAGATACTGCTTGCTTTGTTCTTTTGTTCTTGTGTATAGAATAGCCTTCATCACTCAAAAGAACAATAGAAAGACTGGAAAAATGTGTTTGTGTTGGGCCATTTATGAAAACCGAAATTTCAAAAGTGACACTGAACAGTGACTTGAAAGAAATGCAAGTATATTCACTACTTTAACAACTGAAATAGACTTGGCACTACCATTTCCACAGTTCATTAGGCAGCACAACCATTTTCAACTGTGCTAATAAAAAGAAAAGTCTCTTGAATACCAAATCAGCACATTAGAAGGATTTCTTAAGGATTATATAGCACATGGTTTTCTTAGTAGAATGGCGTTATGGCTGTTGAAAATGTGCTTTGCAATCAGAGCATATTATAATATATTTTTAAAAGCAATTCATTCCAGGGATGGCAAAGCTGAATTTGCAGCTGCCATTACTCCATTTTTAGTGTAAAATGATTAGAATCATCTAAATGTTTATTTGGTTTTCAGGAAACATTTCATATTATTATCAATGTTGTGCTGTGGTGCTTAATATTTAATACTTAATACTTTTTAAAGATTTTTTTTTATGAATAGTGGGCTGAAATGAACAGCATTTATTTGAAATAGAAATCTCTTGTTTATAATTACATTCTAAAAGTATTTCCTACTTTTGAGCAGTTTAATGCATCTTGGTAAATGAAAGTATGAATTTCTTTCCAACAATCAATCAATCAAAAAAAAAACTGACCCCAGACTTTTGAGTGGTAGATATCATTTTAGAATTATTGTAGAATTATTTTAAATGGTAATTATTTTAAACTGTATATACGTTTTTGAATGTATTTTTACTAATTAAGAGCTACACTGCTGAACAGAAGGATGAATTTCTTTCAGACAATGTCATCACCTAAAAGTACAGTTCCTATTTCTTCTATATTAAAAGAAGCCACTATCAAAAGCCCATTTGCTCTTTTATCTAAAAGATGGAAGTTCTATTTCTACAGTTGCCATATTGAATGGTGCAGTTTCTCCATTTGTCTACATATGGTCTGCTTATACTCCTTCTGACTGTAGGCTTCTAAATACGTTTTTATACCTCCAACACAATCACTCAAATGTTCCTCTTCTTGTTCCTGTCATTTACTGAGCTGCTTTTCCTTGTTCCACTCTCACGTTTTCATTCCTCCTCTTGTTCTTTCCGTGACCCCATTAGCAGCTAGAATGGCAGGCTGTCTTTCTGTACAAGGTTGATAGAGTTCACACTCGTCTCTCTCTCCTCTATTAGACCTGCGAGCCAGCCAGGGGCTAATTAATTGTAATGTCGATTGCATAACAAAGAGTGTTTGTTTGTGTTTGACTGTTTTCAGCGACGACTCCTGGCGTGGATTTGAGCGCTCATCCTCCCCTCTTTCTCTCTTGCCCACTCTGACTGTCTCTCTTTCACACTGATGAGTAATTTCACTCTTTTAATATGCGGCAAATTAAACCTCCATCATTTTTATTATGAGCGTAATGTGTAATTAGTTTGGTACAAGTCTTTAACATTACAAATTAATGTCAGACATGACTTTATCTACCACTCGGGGTAGGCAAAAGGACAAACGAGAGCAAACGATTCGCATGTCTGCGAGAAAAAGGGAGGGTACTGAAGGAAGGAGGAAAGAGGGAATCAAAGCAAAAGAAGCTCAAGATCGAACGAAAGTATGCACTGGAAATCTTCACCTCCCCGGAGAAAAGGAGGAGCCCGCTCCTTTTATTTATTTATGAACCTGTTTAACTTCAAAGCAGATTTCGCCTAAGTCACAGCGGGTGCTGTTCATTGCCATTTAGCTGCTTAAATATTTTCCAGGTTCGTAAATAGAACTAGGCCTGCAAGGTCCCTGCTGAAAACCAGCACGCTTTTCATTAGCATATGCATACGTCACTCTTCATTTTTCTCCACACCAAAAAGTGTGTTTTAATCTCGTTTCGCATTCGTAAGCGTAATTATATTTTGTTAGTCCTTTGATGAGCATAAGTTCAATCTCATTTCCACTTCAGGAAGGGTTTGTGCACTGATGGGCCACACCCCTTTGATTTATTATTTCCGAACAAGAGGGTGTTTCTCCCGGTAATGTAATATGGTTGTAATTGGGTGTTAATTGGTTATTAGTCTTGTCACTCAGCACAGGTGTTGTTTGTTTGGTCAGAGATAAGAGAGGAGGGAAGCTTACCTCTCCGAGCTGGATCCAGTAGTGCTTCGTAATTGTGATTTATTTCAAGTCTGCCTGTGCATGTCATTTCTATTTTCTTGCGAGCAATACAACAGATTGAAAAAAAGTTAATATTTGCAGTGGAAAAAATGGAATGGTGGCACAGAGATGTGCTGGAGGACTAATGAAGTCAAGCATATGTCCTTCGGATGCTTATATATTTTGCGTGTGTGTTTTCTGGTCTCATTCTTGAGTACTTCTCCCAAGCATGTTAATTCAAGGGACCCCATCCATAAAATTAGGCTGACAGGGCTTGTATTTGTCTTGGAAGAATCAGGGAAAGACTAGAGAGAGATGCAGAAAAAGAGGGGTTTGCTGAAGATGTGGGATTTCATATAAATGTATTTACATTAACTGCTACAGTCACAGAAAGTGCGAGAGTATTCATATCTCACCTTGTGCCGTTGTGTCATTTTCATTCTCTCTTCCTCTCACTTTCATTCTCTCCCCACCCTTTGCAAAAGAGATGTGCATTCGATTTGGATCAGTAAATATAGCAAAAACAATGAATAATTTTATAGCGGATAACAGCACGTAAAAAAAAACATTAATCTGCTTAGTATGTTTGTCTGTAATATTTACTTAATTAAAACCAGCAAATAAAGAAGAAAACAGCATGAGCTTGCCTAAAGAGAACTGAATGGTCAACTCAGACTTAAATATATTCTCACATTCTTGTATTACATGAGGTCCTATATTCACATAGGTTTTAAAATGTGTTTTATAAGGGTGACTCATACATTTAAAAGGCTGTTTTTTTCTGTTCTATTCTGATTTTTCTCTCTGTTCCTACATCATCATTGTTCCTACAGTGAAGCCGGCCTTATAAAGGATATGAAAAAGATAATGAAAGGAGTAGGGAAAATACATGGAAGATTTTCTGTAGTGAGAAAAGACATCTGTCTGTCTTTGTCATAGATGATCGGCTGTCTAATTTTCAGAGTTGTGAGAACATATCTTCAATTCAAAGACTGAATGAAAAGACTCAGCTTTCAATCTTTTAGAATTGAGCATCCGTGAGTAAAATTATTCTGAAGCTTTTGATGTCCGTTTGCCAGTACACCTTGTGCGTGGTACACAATACATGAATTATTTATTTATTAAAAATTCATTTTATTTTATTTCTAGACTGCTACATATTGCTTCGTTTTTCAGGCTCACCAAGGCTGTGTATATTTGTTTAAAAATACAGAAATGTAATTAAAATAGCTAACTTTTATTTGAATATATTTGAAAATGTAATTTATTCCCGTAATGGCAAAGCCAAATTTTCAGAGGCCATTATTCCAGTCTCATCACATGAACCCTCAGAGATTATTCTAATATGCTGATTTACTGCTCAAGAAACATTCCTTATTATAGTAGAATAAAATAATTTCTTTGAAGAAGAAATTCAAAAGTTCGACCAAAGTCTTTTGAACAAAAGTCTATAATTAAACAAAGCATAAATAAAGATACATACAAACTCTTAAATAAATATTTTTGCTGTAATTGATTCCAAAGATTTATTCTATCTGATGCCAGTGCAACATAAAATGTGTTTGGCTAACCATCTGGAGCCTCATAAATGAAAATGCTACAGTCTAATTAGCTATTTAATGTAGACCAACCTGTAATGAATATTCTAACAAGCTCAACCGCCTTATGACGGATGTAGTCTGGCAGCTAGCGGAGGTCAAGAGCGCCCTTTTCCTAAGGACAGCTGCAGGGATGGGTCCTTTTCAAGCCTCTGTTTTTGGAAAGAGAGGGACGTCTTTATTTTACTCTCATTCTTTCACCCCTCTCAAAGAGTCAGGAAGAGCCCATGTGGAGGTGCTGACATTTAGCCACGCTAAAGCAGTGAATAATTCAAAAAGAGGAAAGGTACAAATGTCAGGCACTAGGAATAAACTTGCCTGAAGAGATGCAAGATTTCAAGTAAAGACATTGATATGATAATCCCAGCAGACGTCTGGCTCGTCCTGTTTTGCATAGCACAGATGAGTCTGTGAATATGTAGAATTCTGATTTGAATGCAAAATGAACCTGGCCTCTTTTGTGACCATTAGTTGGACAGCATGTAAAATTAACTTGATTAATCTTGATTGTTTAACCATTAAATATAAATCGAACTCTGTGAGAGAATGTTGATCTGATATCACTGTCAGTCGTCAGGCAGTTTGAGGAAATAAGGAGACTTTTGTTTCAGAATGCAAATGAACGCAACTTCCACGCCAGCATCTTGTGATCTGCACACAGGGAAGTGGTTGTTTCTATGTGTGTGTGTGTGTGTGTGTGTGTGTGTGTGTGTGTGTGTGTGTGTGTGTGTGTGTGTGTGTGTGTGTGTGTGTGTGCGGCACCTGCCAGTCAATAGCTGCCACATCTGTCTCATATTATCCTAAGGGCAACTTTAACATCCGCCGAGGCCAACACACAGATGGTAGCCAGCATTTCTTTTACACTCAAACAGAATTAAATGTAACCTCTCTCACCTTCCCATTCTCCTTTCTGTCTGTCTCTTCATACCTTTGTGGCCAGGAGTAACTGGCTATTCATGCTGAAAAACATCCTGAGATTAATCATTTCAGCTGGATTGCACTCATTCTCATCACCGGTTGCAATGCGGACAGAAATGTCATCCATCATCTTCAAGCCTTCAGTTATGATTCAAATGAATCTGGTCCAAATTTTCTATGTCACCTGTTGCTTTTGGATTGCAACATTACTGGGGCAGTGAAGTGAAATAAAACGGGTCACCGACAAAATATGTGATGTTGTCTCACATCATGACCTTTATTTCAGTGTTTGAGAACCGATACATTTTGTTCACTCAAAAAAATAGTAATTTCTCACCCTCATGTGCTCTCTTACATAAAACCATAAAAAGACATAATCCTTTCCACGCAGTTACAATAAATGGAGAATAAAGCTTTCAAATTGCAAAAAGCCCCTGAAAATGTGGTCCATGTGGCTTCTGTACTCTACTCTATGTCTTCTGACGCCATAAAAATACCAAAATGTGCTTTGTTTTGTTGTACTTTAAGGTCCAAATGTTTTTGCTCTGCATTATGTGGTGTTGTTGTGAGTCCTCTGTTTTGTTGTGCAAGAGAGTGGTATTGATCTTTGTGAGAGTTGAGGATTGTCTCAGTGAAGTGATATATGGGGCAGTGGTTCTTTCAGTATGACTTTTAGAGTTAAATTTGTTTCCTCCAGGTCAGACCGACACAGACACATATGTCTGTGCATACACCATGTTTCCAGACCTCCCAGAGACTGAAAATAAAATGCCTCCTAAATTGAATTCAGCAGAACAAATAAACAGAGGAAGAGGACCACGGCGAATCCAGCTGCTTATAAAATCAGACAAAAATAAAACAGACGCCCCTACAGTCTTTTCTTAAAGACTCCAGACTTCTTTATGAACTAAGGTGCTTTCATTTGAAGTTATCACATTGATCTCTCTCTGTCCATCTGTCTGTTCCTCTCAATCTCTTGCTTGCTTTCTCTTTCTTTCTCTACCTCTGATTTGGATCTAATAACGTTGGTCAAAATCTTCGAGATCACAAAGTCTTCCAAACTAGAGATAGTAAGTACTCTGGCTTGTAAGGAAGCATCATGTCTTCCTGTATAGTGGTGCGGGGACTGAATATCTACTGTATTTTTATGCTTTATTCACAAATATAACACAATAACATTATGCTTTGTTATATTTGTGGAGGTATGTTTTCATGTTATGTAATTGTCTGTTATCAGCTAGAATACAATAAATAATTATTTCATAAATTATTAAAATCATTTCCATGCATTCTTACCCCTACCCAATACTTTTCTCTGTCTTTCTCTTTATTCTCTCAGTCACTCCCCTATCTCTCTCAGTGAAACCTTATTAAATCTATTAGTGTTAACCTTGCAAATCCTCACGGTGGCATTAAGTGCATTTGAGGGACAGCAGGAGTGCGAAGTCTTTATCCTTTAATGTTAAGGACGTGATTATCGGATTGATAGGTGTGAAGTGAAGTGAGCTTTTCACTGAAATGTATTTAGAATGTTAGTGCGTGTTATTTGTGCAATTATTTTATTGGATCTTTCTGAATACTTGTCCTTAATGAAGCTGCTTGACTATTCATCTCATGTGCTGTACGTATTTCATACATACACAGGTCAGGAAACATGTTTTTTAATCATGAATGTGCTTATGTATTATATATATCAAAGTCGATGGACAGGAATTAAATCTCATAATGCTGTTTTGCCCTCTTATAGCAGAGCTTTTCCTAATAATCTGAGACAGAAATACACACCTAGAGATTTTATGTTCTTGTTGGTAAAGAGAATAAATTATCTTTGAATTAAGTTCTTACCACTGAATAAGAAATAATCGAAAAGCTTTTGAAGATAGATGCATTTGAACAGTCTGATAGCTTCGAGCTGCGTAGTTACAGGTTAGCGACTAGTCAGATCACATACTTTGTCTCGTTTTCACTCACACGTTTAATGTAATTGTGTATTGCCATCTGCTGTTTCAGATGGGTAGTGCACTTTTTCAACTAAAACACAGATGAGGGATGCGTGTCTATACCTGTTTTTATACAGTCTATGGTCTATACACACCTAAACGTTATTTTATTTGTTTAGTGTGTAAACATTTTTTTTATTTATGTAATGTACATTCTTCTTTATGTATTTTGTAGTATATCTCTACTTTTAATTTCTGTGAAATTAAACTTTCAGAGCATGTGTGCAGAATCCTAATGGAGCCCAGCGATTTTCAGGTTCAGTGGATCTGATTATTGTCTTAGACTGTCTGACTTCATGTATGTATCCAAAATCATTTCTTTTCACAATATATGCACTTAAAAAAAATTTAGGGCTGGGTAAAAATATTGATTTCTCGATTTTAATCGATTCTCCTTTTTACGAAACTATAATGATTCTTAACTCTCAAGAATCGATTAGTCTAGCATATTTTCAGTTAATGAAAGGAACATTGAAGCCCACACGTTATCCAGAAATCGCAATAAACTTTGTGTTTTGTTACTTTTGATGTGAAACAAACTCTCATATTTCAAATTCTGTCCATTTTATTACAATATTCAAACAAAAAATGCCATTTTGGCGCTGTTTAATGTTGAGAGACAGATCGATGTAGCCATAGGCGGAGTTTCACTTTTGTGCGTGGGGGGGCACCTACCAGCAGACCACGAGCTCAGATTTTTTTATGGGCTACCATATTTCATATATCATACCATCTACATTTAAAATACGTTTACAATGAACAAGGACTGCTATACAAAGAAAAGCATTAAAAACATATCTTACCAATGCAGAAGAAAGCCGCCTTTTTCCGAGTTGCATAGATATCCACTATCTTCTCTTCTGATAAATTTGCAGTCAATTCTCTATATGCAGTAGGGAAAGATTTGAGAATCTGTCCTGAGCCATTGCAGATCGGAGCCAGTTTCTGATTCTTCTCATAACTGAGAAACTTCTTTCTGACATAGCAGAGCCAACTGGCAGTGTGAGTGCAAGCTGCAGCAGACACTACCAATTACTAGTGGGTTTATTAAAAAAACGACGAATGTCCATTTTGTTTATTTAGCATGTAGACTACAGCGGGAACAGAACGAGAAGAGAGTCCACTCACGTAACTTACCGCGATACTTTGAAGTCCGCCAAAATGAGCTTCTTTTTCAATATAGTATATTTAAAAATAATTAATTCTAAACTTACTCATAATATCCACAAAAGATAGGACAAATAAAATGAGAAAATATGAATTCTGTATTTTTTTTTATTTTTCAAAGCACAAGACAGGCATTAATTGGCTCTGGTCTGGGGGGGCAGTGCCCCCCTTAGCCCCCCCCAAACTCCGCCCATGGCTGTAGCACTTCAGTACAAGATAAGCGGCTGCGCAAAACTCTCCTGAACTGATCTCTATGGGATCGGTGCACAAGATGGCGCCGGTGAGCTTCAGCGATGCGAGTGTATGCATAATTACTTCCGGTCTTGCAACGCTCGCATTTACTATAAGGGGAACTTGCATACGAAACTTGGCTAGATGTATATAATCAATGATTTTTTTATTTAACAGTGGATAATGGTATATCAAAGACATGGGGAAACATCCTCCCTACATTTTTGCGTACCTCTGTGTGGAAATTCATCAAGATACAACGCGGAGATTGCTTTATTTTTCTGTTGATTATGCGGATCAGCGTAGACATCAGGTTAATTAGTCCACAGGGATTTCTTCTTTCGAACACAAACCACTCAAATATGCAATACTTTACATTTTCGAAGAGCTGATTTTGTTCTGACTGTTATGTAGATCAAGGTTTCTGACTGTCAAACAATGCGCAGAGATTTCTGATAAAGCGTGTTTTATTAACTTTATTTGGTAACATAATTTATAACTGTAACTGTACAATTAAACGTAATGTAATTATGGTAGGTTTGCATTAATTAAAAGATCGCTGTTTGAATTCATGTGTGTTTTATCAATGTTTATTTGTTTTGTGAAAGATCTGCAGCATAAATCATTATCTGACTGACATAAATCATTATCCGAGCAGCGCAGGTATATTGTTATTCTTTTGCATTAATTATCAGATAAAACAGATATTAGAATTAGTCATGTACATTACATTTACATTTATTAATTTAGCAGATGCTTTTATCCAAAGCGACTTACAGATGAGGACAGTGGAAGCAAACAAAAACAACAAAAAGAGCAATGATATATAAGTGCTATAACAAGTCTCAGTTAGGTTAACACAGTACACCTAGCATGGGATTTTAAATAATATAATATAAAGAAAACAGATAGAATAAAAAAAGAATAGAGCAAGCTAGTGTTAGAGGTCTTTACACATACAAACACACACATACAATTGCATAATTAATGAAAAGAAAATGGAATATAAAAAGATTAGAAAGGTAGTTAGATTTTTTTAAAGAATAGAATTAGAATAGTGAGTGTTAAAGTTAGAGGGGCAAATAAAGATGGAAGAGATGTGTTTTAAGCCGATTCTTGAAGATGGCTAAGGACTCAGCTGTCCGGATAGAGTTAGGGAGGTCATTCCACCAGGAGGGAACATTTAATTTAAAAGTCCGTAAAAGTGACTTTGTGCTTCTTTGGGATGGCACAATCAAGCGCTGTTCACTTGCAGAATGCAAGCTTCTAGAGGGCACATAAGTCTGAAGTAACAAATTTAGGTAAATGGGTGCAGAGCAAGTGGTAGTTTTGTAGGCAAACATCAATGCCTTGAATTTTATACGAGCAGCTATTGGAAGCCAGTGTAAATTGATTAACAGAGGTGTGACATGTATTCTTTTTGGCTCATTAAAAATTAATCTTGCTGCCGCGTTCTGAATTAATTGTAAAGGTTTGATAGAATTGGCTGGAAGACCTGCCAAGAGGGTGATGGTCCATCATCCAGGAAGAAATGTCTGTTAGACAAGCTGAGATGCGAATAGCTACCGTCGGATCATCAGGATGGAATGAGAGGTAGAGTTGAGTGTCATCAGCATAGCAGTGGTATGAAAAGCCATGTTTCTGAATGACAGAACCTAATGATGCCATGTAGACAGAGAAGAGAAATGGTCCAAGTGAGCCCTGAGGCACCCCAGTAGTTAGATGTTGTGACTTGGACACCTCACCTCTCCAAGATACTTTGAAGGACCTATCTGATAGGTAAGACTCAAACCATTGAAGTGTGGTTCCTGAGATGCCTTTTGCCAGTAGGGTTGATAGGAGGATCTGGTGGTTAACCTTGTCAAAAGCAGCGGACAGATCAAGCAGGATAAGTACTGAAGATTTTGATTCCGCTCTTGCCAGTCTTAGAGCTTCAACAACTGAGAGCAAGGCAGTCTCAGTTGAATGTCCACATCTGAAGCCAGATTGGTTGCTGTCAAGGAGGTTGTTGTGTGTGAGAAATGTAGAGACTTGGTTGAACACAGCTCGTTCAAGTGTTTTTGCAATGAAAGGAAGAAGGGAAACTGGTCTGTAGTTCTCTAAAAGAGATAAATTGAGGTTGGGTTTTTTAAGTAGTGGAGTTATACCTGTCTAAATGAGGAGGGGAAAACACCAGTGTGGAGGGATGTGTTGATGATGTGAGTGAGTGCAGGTACAACTGCAGGAGAAATGGCTTGAAGGAGATGAGATGGAATAGGATCAAGCGGGCAAGTTGTAGGGAGATTAGAAAGGATGAGTTTTGAGACTTCTGCCTCAGAGATTGAAGAGAAGGATGTAAATAAGTGTAAGTTTGCTGGTGATATGAGCTTGACTGATTGTGGTGTGGAAAATTGTGCACTAATGTGTTAATTGTGCACTAATTTTATTAATGAAAAACGTTGCAAAGTCGTCAGCTATTAGAGATGAAGCAGGAGGGGGAGGAAGAGGACAAAGAAGTGAGGAAAATTTTTTAAAAGCATGCGAGAGTTAGACGAATTGTTAATTTTGTTATGGTAGTATGTCATTTTAGCAGTGGAGACATTAGCAGAGAAAGAAGATAGGAGTGACTGATACATATTAAGGTCAGTAGTATTTCTGGATTTGCGCCACACCCTTTCAGCAGCTCTAAGCTTAGAACGGTGTTCGCGTAGAACATCAGATAACCAAGGGGCAGAAGGGGTGTTACGGGCTGGCCTGGAAGATAAGGGGCAAAGTTAATTGTATTAGTGTATTAGTGTATATATGTATTAGTTAATTGTGTAAAATAATAAAATATGTTGTGAAAATAGTGATGAAACAAACTGATGTATGTGCACAGTTGAGAAATTGATACTTATGAAGATAAATCGCAGCCCACGTCTCACGAGGTAAATATTTCATTAAAAAAAAAATCAATGTAATAAAACCATTTTCGAGAAATAAGTAATTTGTACATTTACATAATTGGTCAGATAAAAATACATTATGTAGCTGTGTATACACACCATGAGTTCAACTTTCATTTCGTGAACACTAGGGAACAAGTGTATTAAATTAATTCACCAGACCCAGACATACACAAGTTTCAAATCCACTGGCTCAGTTAACATTTATAGTATAGTAATAATAGCAGTGTATATCTTATTTGCATTTGAAGTGATATTATAAATCCTGTAAACATATAGAAGGTAATATTTGGATTTCTCTGGTTCTCTACACTGACGTTTAGCACAACCGGAAATATCTACGCACAAACTCGCAAGACCGGAAATCCAAGATGGCGGAGAAATGCAACTAGCCCATTGCTTCAATGCTGGCTACAGCATGAAATAAACATAAACATGTTTGTATTAGGGCTGGGCAAAATAACGCGTTATTAGCATTAACTGATTAACGCCGATAATTATTTTATCGTGCGTTAACGTAGTTTTTTATTATTATTATTATTATTATTATTATTATTATTATTATGAAAGTCCATTGCTCACTTGCTCTGAATACACATAGGCCTACAGACAAATCATGGGTCACAGGGGGGGCTGCTCACAATCAGATTGTTTAGGCTAACCATCAGCATTCACAAACCCCTGTCCAATGTTATTTTTAACAGAAAAGAATGCAATGAGCTTGTAATCACGACTTCATAAATGGGAGATAGGAAGTTTCCGGTAGCACATGAAGACAGCAGAGAAGCACTTGCTCAGCACAGTGGAGTGTATTGTTTGGTAAGCTTTGTGGTTTATTATTTTGAGTCGTACGGGATGCAGTAACACACGGCCCTCTCACAATATATTGCTTTACACATCTATCGCTTTTGCTGCTCAGAAATATTCACGCAATTATGCACCCCGTATCAGAAGATCTCCACTCCGGCGCAGTTAGCGTTTACCCTCACTGATCTATATATACAGTAACTGAACCGTGCTCTGACCCGCCTCTTCCAACAGACCCAGGGACTGTTAAACAGATCGATCACACCAGTCAAACGAACCAGGCTTTTAGGGTTAAGATTGCCTAGTGTGAGCACAAACTAATTATTCTCCCGCATCCCGCACACAAAGGTCTCTACCCGCCAATCAAGTGTTGTCCCGTATTATAATGTTATGATCGAGGCTCTGGACTCTGAGCATAACTTGTTTTTCTATAACAAACTATAAAATATTTTCTATAAAAACGCTAATGCCCTGGCTGTGACAAATAGCTTGTTTTATTTAATTACATTAATGTTATAAGTTAAGATTTACAAGAGATATTTTAACTGCTACTATGTAAAAGGAATACTGCTGTAAAAAAGCACTTTATTTGTTTTAAGTGTTTGCAAACCAAATGTTATTGCTTTTTTGTTAATATAGCAGTATTTTTAAAAAATGAATAAAGTGCACAATACACTGCTTTTGAATGCATTGTTAGTTTTGTGCATAGCAATGCGATTAATCGCAGACAATCATGCGATTAGTCATGGTTTTAAAAAATGTAATTGTTGCCCAGCACTAGTTTGTATGCAAATCAGTTAATTGTAACCTTCAGTATTATAATAATGTAGTACCAACCGACTACATTATTACTGTACTACATGTCCTGTAAATTATATATACAAAATAGGCCTAATCGATATTCAATCGAATCATGAAATTTGTGCCAAAACCCACTCCTAATATTTTTGTTCTTGTGCATGTGTCCTTTCTTTCTCTGTGTGTGTGTGTGTGTGTGTGTGTGTGTGTGTGTGTGTGTGTGTGTGTGTGTGTGTGTGTGTGTGTGTGTGTGTGTGTTTAATTGCAGGTGTATGTGACTGCAGAGACTTTACCACAGGTCCTTATTGTGAGCTTTGTGAAGATGGTTACTATGGCAATGCACTGACTGGCAGCGCAGGCGACTGCTTACCCTGTCCTTGTCCAGATCACACCACCTGTGTCCAGGTGCCAGAGACAGGGGACGTGGTTTGTACCAACTGTCCAACAGGCCAAAGGGGTCAGTTGCAGTCAGTTTCTGTGCTATTTACATAATTCAGCTCAGCTCAGTTCAGCATTAATATGCAAAAAGATTAGTAGTTAAAATACATTATGCACACACTGTAAATAAATATACATTTAGCCATTTAGCAGACACTTGCATCTGATGCACAAGCACAAAGGGTGATATTAAAAAGAAAGTAGATTGTGTTAATGGATTTTAATGGATTCCCAGGTGTACGGTGTGAATTATGTGAAGATGGTTTCTATGGCAACCCTTTGGGTTGGGGAGGCGAAGTGCAACCGTGTGTGAGGTGCGAGTGTAATGGGAACGTGGATCCCAATGCAGTGGGTGTGTGCGATCACATGACTGGACGCTGTCTGAAATGCCTGGGACATACGACTGGGGACCATTGTGAAAAATGCAGATCAGGTTACTACGGCAACGCTTTGGCCAATGAACTCAATCCAGAGCGAAAGTGCAAACGTGAGTATCATTTAAAACAATGAATGTGGCATAAAATTAATTCATTTGAGGGGAATATAAAGGGTATATAGTCACCTACCTTATCTTCCTAGGGACAGTAAAATGTAAAATCACCTACATTGTGGAAACCAGCCAAAAGAAAATGGCTTAATATACTGCAGATATGTAAATGCAAATGAGTAAGAGACAGAAAATATCATTAGCTGAGTATAAAAACCATAGTCAATGGAAAGTCGTTGATGCTTTGAGACTTCAAAACTTTGATTAAATTGTTTTTGAGAAGCTTGGCAACATTAAGCATTTTGTCCTTGTTCGAGATGTTGCTTTGTTGCATGCCTCATTAGAATGTAGACATTAAAAAACATTTTGTACATGAGCTATACATCATTTGCGATCATGTGGCTGAGAAGATTTTTTGTGAAATTCTTTGTAACTCAGGAAACTTAACATTCTGGGTGTTTTGCATTGAGAATTTATGAATTTCTGTTTCTCAGTTTGTGCCTGTAACGTGGCCGGGACATCAGGATCACCGAATGACTGCCACCCGGATACAGGAAAATGTGTTTGCCTGAGTCATGTGACAGGGAGAGACTGTGGACAGTGCGAAACTGGTTTTTTCAACCTACAGCCAGGCTTGGGCTGCGAGATGTAAGATCTGTCAGTATGTCTGTCACTATATCAGCCTATAAATTAAACTGCATAAATTCTATACTCTTTTCTTCTCTTCTATAGGTGTAACTGCAACCCCATTGGCTCCTCTTTTTCAGCATGTCATCCAATCACAGGACAGTGCATGTGTCGAACAGGTGTAGAGGGGCTGTCATGTGACACTTGTCGAATGGGATTCTTTGGTTTCTCCTCTAGAGGCTGCAGAGGTATTGAAATCAATAATCAGAACCGACACTGGACATGTGTGGTTGACATGGACAAGTCAGATTTGCCCTGAAACAAAGATTTGCATCTTTAAAATGGTTTAATATTTACATTTTAATGTTTAATGTTTATTTTTCTAATTGGACTTATTAGTTATTTTTTAATTATTATTAACAAATTAAAAATACAAATATTTAATAATCTAATTATATTTTTCAATGATACTCTGTTAACCAATATATTTTACTGTGAATTCAGCTAAATAAACTCCAGGGAGTGTTATAACACAATTGAATTTATTTTTAAACATAAAGAGATAATTCATTCATAATATGAACATTTTGTCATTAACTACTCACCTTCATGGAGTTCCAAGCCTGTAAGACACATTAAGATATTTTTGGTAAAATCTAAGAGCTTTCTAACTCTCCGTAGAGCGAATGGAACTACCACGTTTAAGGCCCAGAAACGTAGTAATGACATCATTAAAATAGTCAATGTGGTTCAACCGTAATGTTATGAAACTACCAGATTAATTTTTATGTGCAAAGAAAACAAAAATAACAGCATTATTTAACAGGAAGAGAAGAATTGCTGAATAAAGTCCCTATTTTTGTTTTCTTGGCACGCAAAAAGTATTCTCATAGCTTCATAAAGTTATGGTTGAACCACTGATGATACATGGACTATTTTAGTGATGTCCTTACTACAGTTTTGGGCCTTGAATGTGGTAGTTCCGTTGCTGTCTAGGGTCAGAAAGCTCTCGGATTTGATCAAAAATATCTTAATTTGTGTTTCGAAGATCAATTAATTTCTTACAGATTTGGAACGATTTGAAAGTGAGTAATGACAGAATTTTCATTTTTGGTGAAATATCCCTTTAACATTATACATAACTTTGTCCATTGTGTCCTTCACCTACCTTTTTCAATTGCTGGAAACTCATTGTTTCTCTTTCTCAATCTCCCCCCTATAGCATGTAATTGTGACCCCATGGGCTCGTCCTTGATGCAGTGCCATGACAATGGGACGTGTTCTTGTCGCCATGGGTTTGTTGGATATAAATGTGACAAGTGTGAATTGAACTACTATCAGAACCGCCTGACCCACCAATGTGAGGAGTGTCCTGTGTGCTACAGTCTCATCAGAGACCAGGTGGGCCTTCCACAGTTCATGAGAAAGAGAGATGATGATGAAGCATGACAAATTATATTTTTTATGTAATTGGTTGCTCAGCAAATTAAAAGGTTCACAATTACGTGCTATCTCACCCACTCACTAAGTTCCTTTGCTTAGATGCTCAGATCTTCTGGGTTTTTCGTAATGAGCATGAATGGGTGGTAATTGCAGACTGGTTCTAGATCTGCCCTTTAAATGATAGTGCAAAGCTCAGTGGGGCTCAAGCTAATAAGGTGTGATGGATATTTTTAATAATCAAAGCTACGTCTACTGCTGTAATTGAGTGCTTTGATTTTTCTGTTTTTAACTATGACTACATTTACACATTGTCTCTTCATTTTCTTCTCACAGATTTTGTTAATGATTTTTTTCACATTGTTATGTGTACAGGCCAGTAAACTGAAGGCCAGACTGCAGGAGTTGGAGAAGCTGCTTAGCAGATATGACTGCAATAGATACAGTCGGCATTATCGTGGGCGACAGCAGCACAGACACCAACATAACGGCCTGGACAATCACATACAGAAGGACCAAGTTGAAGACTATCTGCCCAATGCCCTGGAAGACCTCCTAGCTATTCAAGGTGAAAAGTCCTTAACCAATTCACAAACAAGCTGTTTTTGGTAAACACATATTAAATGGCAACGTACCTGGGGTGAATATCAAATATTATACAATAATATATTATATTACAACATATTTTATAATACAATACATAATACTGGATAATATATATTTAATGTCCAGCACATCTACTATGTTTACTACATTCATTAATAAAATAAATAATAATGCCCTTTAAAAGCATAATTATTCTTATTTTTTACATTAAAGCACCATTACATAGTAGTAACTCAATATAAGAAGCATTTAATGTGTAATTAGAGGTGCTTATGTAGTTATTTATATATTGTTAATATGGACACTGTCATAATGCTGTTACACCAAATATCTAGTTTTCACTTGAAACTGGTTTATGAAAAAAAAAAATTTATTTAACATTTTATCACAAAATATTTTCTATCAGTGTCATCCTGTTGACTAAAAAATCAGTTGTAGAAACACCCAGAAATTTGACTAACAATATAACTGTAATAACACTACTTTCAAAAAGTTTGTATATATATATATATATATATATACATACATTATTTTTTTTTAAAGAAATTAATAGTTTTATTCAGCAAGGACTCATTAATTTGATAAAAAATTACAGTAAAGACATTAATAATGTTACAAAAAAATAAGGCAGTGTAATTGTAGTCTTAGTGAGCATAAAAAAAAAGTTTTGAAGTATATTATAGTATATGCTAAGAAAAACAAATTTGTTTAGGATGGTTTATACAGTTGCTTTTCAATTTATCACAGTTTAAGACTAATATAGAACATATTGTAGCTCCATTCAGCTTTGTTGTTTCTGCAAGTGACAATCGTTTTGTTGGAAACTCCCTACTGATGCTACACTGATGTTCCTCCTTTGATGCAGAGGCTCGCGAGGATTTCATTAAACAGTTCTCACAGCTAGAAACATCTGCCCAGACCTTACAGCTGCAGCTGCGTAGCATTGCATCGGCACTGAACTGCAACTTAACAGACAGCGGAGAAGTTACAGAGGAAGAAAAGACTCTGAAGGGTGAACATGAGTGTCAAGAGCTTGGTGACACATTATCTGTTACTCTGAAAATGCAAGACCTGCTTCAGAAGATGACTCTTGACCTTGACAACATGGTGAGTCTGCACAGATCAATTAAATGAATGTCTAATCCATCTGGCTAGAGAACGTGTCTTAATGAAGGCTTTTGTGTCTCTCTGCATCTCTTCAAACATCTTATTCTCAGGTCATCCCATCTGTAATCCCTAAAGAACCAAACAAATGGAACGCCATAGTGAATGAGTCTGAGGTGCTAGTGAAAAGGTTAGCAGAAATACTGAATGTACTACAAATGTCAGTTCAAGTTTTAGATGTGACTTTCTGCAAACATTGTTTATAATGTTTTCTTTTAACAGTCACACAGACATGGCAGCTCGTATAGAGCAGATAGCAGGAGATGCCTTTAAAATGGCAAACAGAACCTATTCAC
Source organism: Carassius carassius (assembly GCF_963082965.1). Taxonomy (NCBI): domain Eukaryota; kingdom Metazoa; phylum Chordata; class Actinopteri; order Cypriniformes; family Cyprinidae; genus Carassius; species Carassius carassius. The sequence goes on along the minus strand of NC_081759.1, from coordinate 30,274,943 downwards.
AGCTGATAACTTTATTAGAAGACAACTCCACAGAGTCATATGTACAGGATCTTACAGAGAAGTGAGTTACATTATGTTTGTGACTGTATTCATCAAGCACTTTTTGGGGTTCCCTGGGTATTGGTCTTTAATAACTCATTTTAAATGCCGCTGTCTATCTGTTTTTGTCTGAAAGGCTGGAGGAGATGCAGCAGTTGAAGGAGAATCTGACGCTTGAGGTTAATGAGACTTTAGTGACACACCTGTCACTTCAGAGGCACAACTCTGAGATAGCAGCCATTTTAGAGAACATCACCTCTTCACTATCTGAACTACGCAGAATGGATGTCAATTTCACCCTCACAGCGCAGGACTCCAATATACCGTCTTCCTCACAGATGCTTAATCAAACAAATGTCACAGCAACCAAGGATGCTGAAATCACAGAGGTTTGTTCATTCAATTCAATTCAATTCAAGTTTATTTGTATAGCACTTTTTACAATACAAATCGTTACAAAGCAACTTTACAGAAAATTATGTTTCTACAATATTTAGTAGTAGCTAGTAGTTTGTGCACGTTTGACAGGATTTTAGAAAAATAAAAATAATAATAATAATACAAGACGTAGTCAGCTAGATGATGAACTATCAATATTATTAATTAATAGTAATTATATGATGCAGTCACACATGTAGCAATAATTGTTAGTTCTGTTTGTTGATTCAAGGTTAGGATCATCTGGGGTCCTCTGAGGGTCAGCATCATCTCTTCTCAGGTGTTCTGGATCCAGACTGGAGCTTGTGTAAATCCTAGTTACCACGGGATGTAAATCCCGTGGCAAAACATAGAAACAAGATAGAGACATCATTAGCATAGCTGCTGATCCAACAAAGTAAAATTAGTTTAACCCAAGCTAAAGAATAAAAATGCAGATGCAACTACACTCACAATTTAAGAGATACATTATTCGAATGCTTGGCGAAAGAGATGCGTTTTTAATCTAGATTTAAACAGAGAGAGTGTGTCTGAACCCCGAACATTATCAGGAAGGCTATTCCAGAGTTTGGGAGCCAAATGTGAAAAAGCTCTACCTCCTTTAGTGGACTTTGCTATCCTAGGAACTACCAAAAGTCCAGCGTTTTGTGACCTTAGGGTGCGTGATGGGTTGTAGCGTGGTAGAAGGCTAGTTAGGTACGCAGGAGCTAAACCATTTAGGGCCTTATAGGTAAGTAATGATAATTTGTAACAGATACGGAACTTAATAGGTAGCCAGTGCAGAGACTGTAAAATTGGGGTAATATGATCATATTTTCTTGACCTGGTAAGGACTCTAGCTGCTGCATTTTGGACTACCTGTAGCTTGTTTATTGACGAAGCAGGACAACCACCTAGAAGTGCATTACAATAGTCCAGTCTAGAGGTCATGAATGCATGAACTAGCTTTTCTGCATCAGAAACAGATAACATGTTTCGTAGCTTGGCAATGTTTCTAAGATGGAAGAATGCAGTTTTTGTAACATTGGAAATATGATTTTCAAAAGACAAATTGCTGTCTAATATAACACCCAGATTTCTGACTGTAGAGGAAGTAACAGTACATCCGTCTAGTTGCAGATTGTAATCTACAAGATTCTGTGTGGTGTTTTTTGGGTCAATAATTAATATCTCTGTCTTATCCGAATTTAATTGGAGAAAATTATTTGTCATCCAATCTTTTACATTTTTAACACACTCTGTTAGCTTAGATAATTGGGAAGTTTCATCTGGTCTCGTTGAAATATATAGCTGAGTATCATCAGCATAACAGTGGAAGCTAATTCCGTATTTTCTAATAATATTACCAAGGGGCAACATGTATATTGAAAATAGAAGGGGACCTAGGACGGATCCTTGTGGCACTCCATATTTTACTGATGATAAATGAGATGACACCCCATTTAAGTAAACAAAATGGTAGCGATCGGACAGGTAGGATCTAAACCATCTTAGAGCCTGCCCTTGAATACCTGTATAGTTTTGTAATCGATCTATGAGTATGTCATGATCTATGGTGTCGAACGCAGCACTAAGATCAAGTAAGACTAGAAATGAGATGCAGCCTTGATCTGACGCAAGAAGCAGGTCATTTGTAATTTTAACAAGTGCAGTTTCTGTGCTATGGTGGGGCCTAAAACCTGACTGAAATTCTTCATACAGATCATTTTTATGCAGGAAGGTGCTCAATTGAGCAGACACAACTTTTTCTAAAATTTTAGACATAAATGGAAGATTTGAAATAGGCCTATAATTTGCCAGTACACTAGGATCTAGTTTTGGTTTCTTAATAAGAGGCTTGATAACCGCCAGCTTGAATGGTTTTGGGACGTGACCTAAAGATAACGACGAGTTAATGATATTGAGAAGCGGTTCTTCGGCTACAGGTAACAGCTCTTTTAGTAATTTAGTGGGTACAGGATCTAATAAACATGTTGTTGGTTTAGATACAGTGATAAGTATATTTAGCTCTTCCTGTCCTATATTTGTAAAGCACTGCAGTTTATCTTTGGGTGCGATGGATGAAACTGAAGTGTTAGACGCTGTAGAATCTACATTCGCTATTGTATTTCTAATGTTATCTATTTTATCAGTGAAGAAATTCATAAAGTCATTACTATTTAACGTTGGTGGAATATTTGAATCAGGTGGCGTCTGGTAATTTGTTAATTTAGCCACTGTGCTAAATAAAAACCTTGGATTGTTTTGGTTATTTTCAATGAGTTTGTGGATATGCTCTGCCCTAGCAGTTTTTAGAGCCTGTCTATAGCTGGACATACTGTTTTTCCATGCAATTTTAAAAACTTCCAAGTTAGTTTTTCAAACTTCCAAGTTAGTTTTTCATTCAAGTTAGTTCATGCATTATGTGTGGACATTGTGGTACAACTATTGATACTTCAACGCTGATTTTTGATCAAAATGCATGCATTTTAATCTTATTAACTAAAATCATATAGGTCTAGAGTTGATTTATACAAAATTATAAATTATTTTCTAGTTAAAATGCTTAGTTGTCATCAGTTGACTTATTCCACAACATGACAAACAGAAATAATTTTTAGAAGCTTTTATAAACATTATTGTATGGTCCAGTGATATGTTTTGTAAGCAAAGCTTTATACTAAGAAGCATTTCTAATTGAGCGGTCATACTTTTAAAGGGATAGTGCACCCAAAATTCGGTAGTTAATTACACTCACGTAGGGGTGTGTGATATATATCATCTGCGATAATATCGTAATTGTTGTTTTAACAATGTGCATTTTGGCATTATCAAGTATTTTGCAAAACCCAAACAAAACACCTAGTGATTGCATACATGCATTACGTGATGAAGTCTAGTGGGTTAAACGGTGCACATGTGTATTTGTTGTGTGTTCTTTCACTTCATGATTCAGTCTATTAAAATGCATTAAGAGTGATAACAGAATTCAAGATATGGGGGCAGAAAATTTATACATTTTGATTATAATGATTCGGTTGAGTTGCAATGATTCACTTATTAACAGTGACTTGCTGCCATCTACTGGTGGACTTAGTTTCACATTTAAAGTATCTTTTCATTTTTTTAATAATTTCAAATATCAGTATTCAATGTTTTATGTTTAAAATATCAAAACATTATGTATTTGTAACTGCAGGTTAAAGCAACCCATGTCCCTCTGAGCTGCATTAAACAGTGTGCAAATACATCTAAATGCCACTTCAGATGCAACTCTGCAAATATTAATTTTGTTGATACTGATCTCATTTGTTTGGTAACAGCTTAATTGTCTTATTATTCTAATTGACTGATAGGGTCTTGGGGCTGGAGCGTATCCAAGAGTCTCAGGCCATAGGCAATCAAATATTAACACATTGTATATATATATATATATATATATATATATATATATATATACATACAGTACAGAGCAAAAGTTTGGAAACATTACTATTTTTAATGTTTTTGAAAGAAGTTTCTGCTGCTCATCAAGCCTGCATTTATTAGATCAGATATACAGAAAAAACAGTATATATATACTGTATATATATATATATATATATATATATATATATATATATATATATATATAGTGTGCTCTGAGTGTAGAGATCATCGAAAGAATATATTCTGAACCAAATTCATCTGTATTTCAGATCGAGGACCTGATGAACAGGACAGCTGAGTTTGATGTTTCTGTCCAGTCTAAAGAGCATTTGATTAATAAGACCAGAGAAGAAATGCAGCCTCACGTGGACAGTGCTGAAAAACACTTGAAAACTGTTCAAGAGCTCAAGCAGGTAAAGCCTGCCCACACTGATAAAGAAGCACACAATGAAATATAATTAAGTCCTTGTAATTAGAGGTCTAGCAGATCTTTCATCCTGTGAATTTAGCACCTCCTGCCACTCAGTCTGGTGGGAAACGTTACACAAGAGAAAAAACAACAGGGATGTGTTCTCAGCTCAAAGCAAATTCAAATGTGACAATTTCCTGCCAAAAGACAGTGTAATGAGATGCATCTTTTGTCTTTTTATCTGAAGCTGACGGCTGTGGCTGAGGAATTTAAGGTGTCAGCCGTCTCCTCTGTGGTGACAGGGAAAGAGGTTGAGGCGGAGATTCTGTCTTTACAGAAGAGTCTGGAAGGTAACTGGTTCTGCTTTATACTTCTTTCATATTTTCACTGTTGATAAATAAAATCCGTTCTCAAGTTGTGACAGATGAGCAATAAATGAGGTAAACATAGAAGTAAATGTGTCCTAATTACAACTTGAATGTTCTAAGCTGTATAATGTTAGAAACTGTCTCTTTCAAAAATTGAAAGAGAGTAATATGGTACAGCTGAGGACTGTTAGAAATACAGCAAAAACTAATTTTCAGGGTCAATAATTTTTTATTATAGATATTCTATTCATCAGAGAATCCTGAAAAAATATAGTTTACACAAAAATATTAACTGCTTTCACTATCATAATACTAATAAATGCTTCATAAGCAGCAAATATTAGAAAGATTTCTGAAGAATCATTTGACAATGAAGACTGGCTGAAAATTCAGCTTTTAAAATGTATTAAAATAGAAAACACTTAATTTAAATTGTAATAGTATTTCACAGTTACTGATTTTGCTGTATTTTGATCAAATAAATGGCATTTTGTTGTGCATAAGAGGCTTTGAAAACTTACTGAACTTTTAAAATGGTAGTATATAATGGAATGGAAATGTGGCAATGTTGTGATAATGTGCATTGTAAAAATGTTCTCTGCTGTAGACATGGAGCAGGACTGGCCTCAACTGCCCACATATAGCAAAGGATATCTAAGGAGAGAGAAGTTACTGAAAGAAAAGACCCTGGTGGATGTGAAAAAAAGAGTCAAGCAGACAGAGAGAATGATCAAGCCTGCAGTGGAGAACGCTACGGCTGTGAGCAGCACAGCTAAACGTGCCCAGGAGTCTGCAGATGCAGTGGCTAAAGTATGCTACACTGAAGCACACAAGTATTCAAAAAACAAAGTGGTTATATTCATCAGTCCTTCTCAGCTAAAGTTATTTGTCTGAATTATGCAAATAAGAAATACTTTTTTCAAAGTCACTGTATTTGTCAGAAAAGTTTTTTTTTTATGCTATAATTTATTCTGTTAAACAAATTGTGATTTATAAATGTTGTGTACAGACCTTTGAAAGGCAATTTAGTCAAATAAAATCAGATCCTAAGTGTATAAACACTGCATTGCCTTGAGGAGCCTGGACTGAAGCAAGAACCGATGGGAACTGAAAGCCCTGTTTTGCTGTTATTCATGACAGGATGCCAAAGTATCCCTCACACAGGGGAAACGGACAAAGCATGCATCTGGACAGTTACGTTCATCTGTGGACACCACCCTGGAGCAGCTGACTGAGCTGGAAAGCCAAGCATCACAGAAACAGAAAACCATGGAGGCAGAGGTAAAGAATTTGGCATTAACTTAATAGTGGAATTGCCAATGTTTGTCCAGTTGGATAGGAGCTCAATGTCATTATTATTAGAACACAGACTTCTGCAGGACATTCAGTACTGCCGTTCTGTTTATTGGGTTTGAGACACTGCAGTAAATGTTCCAGAGAAAGACTAGATCAAAGTTCCACTGAACTATTGGTAACGACGGAACTTGCAACCATATGCTTTTGGGAAACGCACACCAGATTAGTTGACCAAGTAATTTGTTTTTGCATAGCCATGATGCTGATGTGCCATTTCTCCTCAGGACATCCAGCTTTCTTCAAGGAGTGTGATAGACAGCATGGAGACAGCCAAGAGCCAGCTGGAGTCCTTTACAAACACACTAACTCTGCTCCTTAAAAAATTGGGTAAATTCAATATTTTATTTTATTTTATTTTTAGTGATGTTAGAATTAGCACATTAACGCAGGTGATTGATTTTTCCAGTTTAACGGTGTTAAAAATATTTAGCACAGTTAATGCAGGGATGGAACTAGGGTTGGCCACCCCACTCACAACTGCTGCTTCTGTCTCTTTTTCCTTTTTAGAATTGCGTTTATTTAGACTCAGAACGTCTTTATAACCACTTTTAACAGGAGACATTTCAGACACACACCCCAGTTTGAATCTAGTCAAATGAGAGTGGAAACAGTACAGTAGACGAGGAGGTTAAGTAGAATAACCGTGATGTCATGCCATATGTCACTAAAAACTAATTTTCTTATCCCGTCAGCCGTTTACTATTCTCGTAGTGCGTGCTCTTTAATTACACATAAAAATACGGCGGCTTGCATTGTTGCCTGTATCATATCAAATATTAAATTGTGAATGAAACTATCAACATGCATGTCAGATCTGTGTCACGTTCAGCAGTGGCAGTTCTTAAAGTAATAGCAGCCAAATAACCTAATAAACCAGCTGCTATGAAAAAAAAAGGAAATCAATAACTTTTGTAGCCTTAAAATTAATCTATATTTAATTTTGAATTTTGGGTTTGACAACTTTATTCAGTTTCTGTATATTTCCTGCTTGCTGAAGGGCTCTGGTAAATATGGCATTAGGGTTAGTGTGAAGATTTTAAGTTCACTTAAATTAGAAGTTGTTCTTTTTTAAAGTCCAATAAAAAGAGCTAATAAAATTAATAGCTCTCAGTTATACTGTTATGTTAGTATAGTCAACATTACATTTACTCAGTGGTTAAATATTATGCAAAAACCTATTTCCTAGAGACATCTGTAGTATTGGTATCATACTGGCCTTCTGTCATAAAAGAGATGGCATTACACAAATATTAAAAATATATTGTCTTCATGGTATTTCTACATTTGAAGATTGAATGTAAAAATATTGCAATATAAAAACAGATTTAAAAACTTTAATATTAGGTGGGATTAATCACGTTTAATTTCTGGGGTGAAAAAACTGCAATACATTTTTTTTTCTTTTCTTTTTTAATCGATTGACAGCACTATTTATTTTATTTTCCCTGCAACCCTATACCTAGGACAATGACTTTTTTGTTTTGTTTTCTTTTTTTGGTCATTTTTTGTGTGTTTTTTAAAAGCTTGAACTCACTCTCTTCTCCCATTGATGTGAGCAGATGCTAATGTGGTGCTGGAGAACTATGATCGCATCCTGAATGAGACTGCAGCCCGTCTTCGTGTTCTCCAGGGTGCTGTGGAGAGTCCATCTCTCACCGGAAAGATTCAGAGGCTCCGCAGTGCAGCAAACGATCAAGAGAAACAGCTGCAAAATCTTGAACAGAGCCTGCAGGAGATACGAGAAGAAAGAGACAGTCTGACAGACATCGCCCAGAACCTGCCTAAATCATGCCCACAAAAAGGGCACTAAGCTGGGGGCAGGAAGAAGTCGATCAGTTATCTAGTCTTTTAGAGAGACATTGAGGTATCTCAAAGGAGTTAGTCGCCTCAGAAAATCTGATTCAAGCGAAGCTGAAGAACAACATTACATTAAAATGTAAATTCTTTATAAACATTCATTTGTTGTGAATACAGAGTGGCTTTACTTATTTACTCTACTGGTAAAAAGTCAAAATGCAAGGGATGGCATTTATACACTGTAGCACTTTGAATTTAAATCATCCGTTTTCAAGCAAAATGTCAGTTTGATCTTTATTGTTCTTCCAAAGATGATCACATTGACATTATGCTGAAATGTTGATGTACTGTATTGAAAACTGACATTATGAAATTCGCATGCAGTGTACTTGCAATGTAGTAATATGCAATTTTCTCATCCATTAACCTTAACTAATGGTAGTACCTGACAAGATTTGGTCTCTTTTGGCCACTTGAGGGAGCCATCTACTCAAATTCATTTAGTTGTTGCACGTCTTGCACGTGATTTCGAAACATGAAAATTTGATTTTAAAGTGAGTGAATCAAGACCAAATAAACACATCGTGTCATGCTGTTCTCAAGAGTGTGATCATGCATTATTAGCATCAGTGTGTGTTTACTTGTGAGCCTGTTTACTTGCAACTTATTACTTATTTAATATCTAACATGGCATATTAAATATGTATTTTTGTGCTTATTATCCATCTGTTCATAAATTATAGTCACAAAAGGAACTGGCTGTGAATAGCTGAAGTGTCCCATTATTTGGGACATATTATCAACATGAATGTCTGCATGGCCCATTGTATGCTCGTCTTCTGTTTGAATGTATTATGGCTTGTAGCTGCTTCCTGTGAAAACTGAGCTTTTGGTCTGTTCTCTAAACAATTGACTGAGCCTAGTATAATTTTCATGTTCTTAACCCCATTGAACCCAAGACAACAGACACTTTGCTTATCTTTTATTTCAATACAAAGGGAACCATTTGTCAAAAACAGACAAATACTGTCATATTTATAGTCGGTAATCACTAACAGTACTAGTTACAAAGCTATACGTTTAATGTTGATCGTTCATTGGCTCAGTATATAGATATAAATTAACGCAAAATATAATAGGCTACTTAAACCTGCTAAGAACTGCTGTTAAAACTAAATGCTGTAGTATCAAAGGCAAATCATTAAAAGCAACAATATTAAAACTTGTCTCTAATGAAACCCACACACATCAAGTCAAACTTTATTTATCAACTGCACAATAAATCATGCAACAGAAACCGCAGGAAATTAAATGCTTATGACTTGTAGATCCAAAGCAGAGATAAAATCAAAAATAGCCTAAGCTGATGGTTAAAAATTAAATGTTTAGATGATGAACGATAAGATAGATATAAGATAGAACGATAAAAACAAAAAAAATCACAATTGTGAAATACAGTAGTTATGAAATGTAGCTACAAAAATAACTCAATGAGGCGTGCAACAGTAATTACAGGAAATGAAATGTTTCTAAAGTAAAAAATTAAACTATGAGAAAGATAAGATTAAAGACTACGTAAAAAATAGTTGTGCATGCAATATGGTATGTGCAAAACCGACTAAATAGTCCCTACATTGTGGACTGGAGTTGAGCACGTTTGGGACGCTGAAGCCGTTATGTAGGCGTAGCCTATATCTGACTAATTAAATTACAAATAGCTTTATACATAATAAAAGAACATTGGCTGGCAGTTTCTTCTTCCCTGTTCGGTCACGTCGGCCTGCATTACCTCTCTTCGCCGCATGGTGGCTATATACATTTATAGCTGCATTCCTGGCGAGCAGCGACTGCATCACAGGGAGACCTGACCTGCGCCTCTTAAGCAGCGTGAGATTCCCTGGCTCCTTCCCGCATAACCGTCGCGAGCAGTCACCTAAACCATTGTTTCTCCACTCTCTTCCTTCATTACCATCGCTTGACCGTCGCAGCATGCCTTCCAACCTGGATTTACAAGGTATATCGTTTGTCGCCGGTCTGTTTTTGTGAACTGATGCTGTATTTACGGTTATCCGCGCGGAATCTGTTTTTGTTCTGTGCGTGCGCGTGTGCCGTTAGCGGCCGACTCTCCTTATCGCATGCCTGCAAGTGCAGCAGACAGCCTGGGTAAAACATCCAGACGGGTGTGTAACGGTTACTATGTCTCATTTTTTTCAGGCGGAAAAGCCTTCGGGTTACTCAAAGCACAGCAGAGGGAGAAACTGGAGGAAATCAATAAGGTAAATAAGATATTGCTGATGGATTATTATTGTCTGAGTGGGGAGGCGAGATTATTTCATTGGCCTTGAGCCGCCTCCATTTACCCTGATGTTGTTCCCGCTTTTAATTTACTTTACTCTTCCCTGTGGTCTCTTAGCTGTTAATATTATTTTGGACAGCAGTAGAATTGTTAAACTCGATTTTATAGCAGCATGACCTAATTTATTTAACTCGACCACATTAAGCTGCAGATCATTTCACAATCCAGAGCAGGGCTGCGTCTCAAAATCTATTGAAATCTACAGGATTTTCTTATTTTAATGCTGCAGCAAACTATAATACTGATAAAAATCGCGATCTCAATAGATCGATGTCTAGGTCTTGAGACACAGCCCAGCTCTACCCGCTTATGAGTCATTCACAGCTGCGTTAAACGCTCAAGGATTCCCCCAAACACTCTCCCCGTCATCCATTGGTCGGAAAAACAGTTAGTCCCGCCCAAAAATCACACAATTGGCTGAGCCAGGGTTAGTGTGACGTGAGGGACCAAGATCCTCAAACAATAGTTTTAGTGGAATCAACATACAACTGTGTGTGTAGTACTATAACAATAAGCATATTAATCTTAAAATATAAAAAAAAAAAAAAAATGCCACACTTGCCATTTAAGTGAAGAAGGTGACCTCGTCTTGTGCGTTTCAAACAAACCCAGACCTTTTATGAAAATCCCAAGAGGCTTTTTTTCTTGACTTGTGTTATTTTGAAGCTAATATTTAAGATCAGCCCTCTTTGATGTGATAAGAGGCAGTGTGTTCCCCCGCACCCGGCTGTCTCTGTGCCCTCAGACGGGAAACAGGTGTCTGTGATCCAGCATGAATGGACCCATTATGTGGGAGGGAGATTGAGGAGTGGGCAGCAGTGGCATTTGAGCTGCAGTCTCAGCGTCTCTCTCTCTCTTTCTGTCTCCCTCTCCCTCTCTCTCTCTTTAATGTGGACTGAGGCTGGTGGGAGCGATGGCTTGGCCTGGTCACATGAACACGAAGGAGAAAATCAGGTCATGTACTGGCCTACTGCTAGTAGTGAAATCTGCAGTGCTTACCTGCACATAGTGTACAGGTGAATCTCAGGAATGGGGTCTAGGGATGCAACGATAAAAAAATTTCAGAACCGATCCGATACCGAAAATTCTGAGTATCTGCCGATAACGATCAAATCAGATACCAGCTCGTTTTTTGTTTTGTTTTTTTATCAATGTAGAATTTATATACTTCTGTGTTGACCTGATCATCACTCTTTTATGTTTTAAACACAATCTGCTACATAAAAAAATCATTTTAATGAATAATAACAAATGAAAAAATATAATCTATGACAAAAATACTATTATAAACTTGGTTAGTGGATAATTCAGCAGCAAAAGAGACTCTAGATTCTAGAAAAATCAAGGGTGCACAATAATTTTTAATAAGACTAAAATCTGGAAAAATGTACAAATTGCTCTTTGTATTGTAAAATGCATTAATGTAAAAACAAGTTAAATGTTAAGTAAAATGTTTCTTTTAAATGTATAGCACAGTAATAAAGGCTAGGGATGCACCGGTTGACCGGCCATAAATCGGAACCGGACATTTTTTTTTTTTGTTTTTCTTTTGTAAAGTAGAACTTGCATACACGTTTGAAAAGCCAGAAGTAAACTTCAGTTCTGTATAAGATTATTATTTTTATTTTACCTTAAAATTACATTGACCTGCTGTAGCACACTGAAAAAAAGTGTTTCATTCATTCAATTAAAACATTTTAGGGTAATGATTCACATCTATATTTTTTAACTTGAGACAATAGTTATTTATTTTTCATTGGCTCAAGTAAAAAAATATAGATGTGAATCATTACCCTAATTTTTTTATATTGGATGAATGAAACACTTTGCATCTTTGTTTTATTCTCACCAACAATATTTGATTTTACATTTTGGATTAATGTATTTATATAGCATATTTTTATTTGGTCACACAGGTAAAGACCTTTTTTTTTCTTTTCTTTTTTTAACCAAATGTAAAAACTAAAATGCTGATTAAGAAACATCTTATTGAATTTGTGTTGATTGTGGTGTTTGGATTGTAGAACTATGCAGTTGTTGCCTTTTAATTTCACATGGTTACGGTTAATCTTTTATTTTAAGGCCAGTTCTATGTAGTTTCAACCCAATTCTAATTCTAATTCTAAAAAGCTAAATGCTGATGTCTGTACCATCTATGTTTGTATTAATTGTAGGCTACTTACTGTATAGATACTGCCGTTAATTTCAGATGGTTATGGTTATTATTTTCAATGGACAAAAGCCAGCTTGGCTTATTAAATACCAAATAAACATCTGGTTTATGAACACTTTCCTTCTTTCTTGTTTGTTGCTTAAAGATTTAAAATAATGGATATCGGAATCGGCCAGTTTGCTTAAAAAAAATCGGTATTTGAATCGGCCAGTTTGCTTTTAAAAAATCGGTATCTGAATCGGCCAGTTTGCTTGTAAAAAATTGGTATCTGAATCAGCCATGAAAAATCATTATCGTGCATCCCTAAAAAAGGCAGCAACATATCATAGATAGGACAGAACAAGAAAGACTTTGTAATGTAGGGCTAGGCCAGTCTGTTATTCTGACTAGGGCTGTAGCTATCGAATATTTTAGTAATCGAGTATTCTACCAAAAAAATCCATCGATTAATCGAGTAATCGGATAAAAAGTGTTTTTGCTTAATTAAAGTGCAATATTAATTATGCAAGAGAAAATAAGACTCCTGGGTCTCTTAAAATGAACAACTAAGTTTCCTTTTTTAGAAATAAAATATTTTTATTTTTTAGATGCATAGAATGCAATAGGGCTGCACGATGTGTCGTTTAAGCATCGATATCGCGATGTACGAATCCACGATAGTCACATCGCAGGATGTGCGATGTCTGCTGTTAAGTTGATCCGTTATTCATTAACTGTATGGGCCAGCTGCTCCCCGACCCTTGACGAATGTGATTCGCGGATTAATTGCACAGCTTAACCATCATAGAGTGAAAGTTTATCATTTGCATGTGTTTAAGTCCTGTCAGTTTAACAGGGCAGAGAGAGAGAGAGAGTGCTAGAGAGAGAGAGAGAGAGAGAGAGAGCGCACGCGAGAGAGAGAGAGACCGAGAGAGCGAGCGAGCGAGCCCCTGCCGCACACTCACCGTCTTCAAACAACATGAGCGCTGTCTTGCTCTCTCTCCCTCGCGCATATTAATCAATTGACACGATGGTGCCGATGTTTAAATCAAATTAAAATAAGAATGTAAGCGTGATCACCCAATTTTTGTTTGTAAAAAAAAAATTATATTAGATTTCATATCGCAATATATATTGCAGAAAAATAAAATATCGCAATGTCATTTTTTTCCCAATATCGTGCAGCCCTAGAATGCAATGCATACACCAAAAATAAACATTTAATTATTACCCATTGTTTCTCTGTCTGTACTTGTACTGTGAACAATGACAATAAAGTTGACAGATGAATTAAGTGCATTTAAGTGCCATTCAGTTGGGGTTTTAAATAAAACATTTTCTGAGATGCACATTAAACATTAAACGCATAAAACATTAATTTAATTTATCTTTTAATTAAAGCAAACTTAACTTTTTGGTAAACAAGGGGGATTTACTATTAAAAATAAAACATGGATGAAATGTTGTGTGATTAAACTTTAAAACAAAAATAATGTTTTTTTTTTTTTTTAGTAGTAGGCTATGTTCATTGTTAAACCGAACTTTTATTTTGAAGGGTTGGCGTACCTTTACAGTTCTGTGTATGTGATGTGACGCTAGTTTTACTCAAATCAAACGGTCAAATGCTCATGAAGTGGCTGTCAGAGCAGTTCTGGAGATGTTGTTCATGTGTTCACGTCCTTATTTAGGGAGACAGTAGACGGTGAAATCACCGCGAGCGTCACGCGCACTTCAGTGTGTGTAAAGTCACGCTTCTGCTCCATTCATTAACACAGACATGCAGAACATGCATGATTCATATTTAAATAGACTGTCCCAGCTTAATATTTACAGATATTAGTCCATATCGTGATTTGATGTAAGTGCAATGACCTATTTTTAATTAATTCATAAAAAATTTGGCAAATTCCTTGCCATTCCACGTTAAACTGTAAATTCCGTTTTTATGACTGGATTCCGCGATTCCCTCTGCGTTTTCTGCATCGCGGAAATCAAAGGGTCCTAGTTGTGGTATGCCAGCTCTATCTTGCAATGGACACAGGCCACGACGTTCTCTTTACGTTTGCCCGCGCCCTCAAATCAAAACACTGCTGACTCCTTGCAGTATGCAATTTCGGACGCAGTGCTTGTGTCTCCTTACGCTTTGTGGGTTACGTAAACGCGTTGTGTCACATTGAAAAAATGATTGCGAAAGAACCTGACCTGAGATTTAAAATAAATTTAAAGAGGCTTCGAGGCAGAGGAATTTGCCTCGATCATTTTTTGTAATCGAGTTACTTGAGGAATCGTTTCAGCCCTAATGTAATATGATATGTACATGTTCTTGCATGTGTTCGTTAGTTAGATGTGTTGATGCTTAATAATCTGATAAGGGCTGTCACTGGGGATGGTTAGATACTGTAGGCCAGTTAATAAAACACTGTGATTTCTGATGTGAAGGAATTTTGATGTGTAGTCGTGACTTGGCTGAGGTAGAAGGTGGTACTCGTGCTCTTCATCTCTCAGCATGACTCAAGAGGTCTGATCCTCACAGTGTAGTTTTTATCCACTAATTCTAAAACTGTATCACGACTTGACCACACTTTGTTAATCTATCTTATTTTTACTCCCTCTCTCAATATGTGTGGATTAGAGAGAAAGAGCAGAGAAAAGACGTCATAATGATGAGTCATACCTGAGTCAGACTGTTCAAGGTTGCTTGATGCTTCTCACACACACATGCTGTTCGCTTTTACATCACATTCCTTCACTTAGTCCGCAGCATCTCCCACCAGCCATAATTAAAACCCACTCACAAACACATACTGCGTGATCACCCTGATACACACACACACACACTAATACTTCACTGATGGTGAAGTCCCATATCACACATGTGTATCTTTGATTTATGGGCCTCATGCAGATTCTTGTCAAAGACTATTAACAAAGATGTTAGAATTTTCCGACCCGTGTTTGTCTTTTTATTATGCACTGATAAAACACTAGCTAGCACACTACACTTCACTAGCCTGTGGCCTGCATTTTAGAAGCATGCTTATCCTCGAACTAACACTAAAGGTGCAGTCACATTAGCAGAATTTCTTGGTCGAAAAAGGGCTGTTGGCTATTGTCAATAATGCAGCGATGTATGAATAGGGCTTGCAAAATTTCTGGTATTTCAGACACTCTTCAGATTTTGGTTGGCCGAATTTATTTTAATTATATCATATCATATTTCTGCATATTTCTGAACCATTATAAATGCATATCTTTTTAGAAGTCACAGTCTCTACGTGTTTGTTGCGTAAAAATATTGGTAGATTTTTGCTTTGGTCTGAACATAAACCACAGAAAGGCTTATTGAAAATGCAGATTCATTCCCTGCCAGTAGGTGATGCTTTTAGAAAGACAGAAGCATTTTCCAGATAACGGTTGAACACAAAGCAGTGCTGTGCTCCTAAACACAAGGTTATTAGTAGTGCTGTCAAACG
Organism: Carassius carassius; assembly: GCF_963082965.1. NCBI lineage: Eukaryota > Metazoa > Chordata > Actinopteri > Cypriniformes > Cyprinidae > Carassius > Carassius carassius. The sequence goes on along the minus strand of NC_081759.1, from coordinate 30,259,147 downwards.
AATAATCATGATTAATTGCATCCAAAATAAGTTTTTGTTTATGTAATATGTGTGTGTACATGAGCATATTTATGTAGTTTGAGGAAACAAATTTGTATAATGACATGGTTATGACATAGGTATTGCAACGAAGAGGTGATTTATGAGGACATTTTCAGTGTCCTCGTAATTCAAGTTTTTTTGAAAATTCAAAAATAAACAAATTTTCCTGTGAGGGGTAAGTTTAGGTGTAGGGTTGGGGTAGGGCAATAGAAAATACAGTTTGTACAGAATAAAAACCATTACACCTATGGAGAGTCCCCATAAACCACATATACCATCGTGTGTGTGTGTGTGTGTGTGTTTCTCATAAGTGCTATAATTGACCGCTATACAAACAAAAATTAACTTTTCTTCAACACAGTTATTTTCATATAAAAACAGTATTAAATAAGAACAAATAAAAAAAATTGCAAACAACAGCACATAAATGCAATAGAAAAAAAGAGAGCTATGAAACTAAGTTTTCAGGTTAAGTAAGTTTTTATTCAGGTAAGAAATACTATAGAAATGAAAGTGATCAAATGTAAATGACAGCAGCAGATCCCTTTAAGAGTTTAACCACGAACCAAATATACAGTTAAACAACACACATTCTCTTTCTCAACTATTTAACGTTCCAAAACTGACAAGACGGGCATTTTTACATAATTTCATATGTATTTGAAACGCTTTAGGGCAGTTAGACACTCATTTTGGTATTGTGGCTCACACGCTGTTTGAGACTGAGCACGGCTTGTGCGCTCAACTAATATATTTAGGATCAGTGGTGGTGCGTGTGCCTTTGGTGTAAACCCAAAACCTGTGGTTATGACTAAAATAATGCGCAATACAAACACAATTTAACCGAAGCGAATGAGACACGTGTGTGTGTGTGTGTGTGTGTGTGTGTGTGTGTGTGTGTGTGTGTGTGTGTGTGTGTGTGTGTGTGTGTGTGAGAGAGAGAGAAGGGGTCGTCTGTTAAAAGTGAGCGCGAATGCGCGGCTGACGTGACGTTTTTTGCCTGTGCCACTGTTAGCAAAATGGATCGGCTCAAAATTGGAAAGAACGAAGACTGATCGTTCAGTCACCGATCTGGGCTGATTATGAGGAAAATCGGCCGATTCCAATCGATCGGTGCATCTTTAGTATTTATATATACATTATAAACATGTTATAAATGTAAATGGTGCACACGCATTATGTAAACAAAAGCTTTTATTTTGGATTCCATTAATCGTTTGACAGCATTAGTTATTAGACATTACAGGGAAGATTAAATTAAAATGCCATCAAAACTTTCTGAATACAGGTGCTTCCCTTCAGAGATGCGTTCGAATAAAAACACCCACGCTGCGTTTTGACTTGAAAACGAGCAGCTCCTATTTATTCACTGAAATTGAAGTTTAATCATCACATTAATCCATATTCATTACCCCGCAATTCTCATCTCTCCGTTCCCAAATGTACCCAATGACCTCTTGAAATTGTAATGTTGACATTTCTTATACCATTTAAGATATTTAAGACTTTTTATGGCCTTAAATTTGATAGAACTAAATTGAAGACTTTTTAAGGACTTGCGGGAACCCTTGTTTTTAAAATTGGGCATGGCGGTGATACATTTTGGTAGCCCGACTGGAAAACACAATAGCCCCAGGACATCATGCATTTTTTTTTTCTTTTTTTTAAAGCCCTGAAGAAGTTCACACACAAGTCACTAATAAACCAAGAATATTTCTGTCGGTCAGTGTGACAAATTTCCTGTTACCAACTTTAAAAAGTGCAAAATTGACGGGTTTTGTACACAAAATATATAGCCTAGCTGTCTGTGTTTTTCAAGGAAGGGGATATTTAGGTGTCCTTGGCATTAAAACTGTTCTAGAGAATAAAACTACACTGCAGAGATTTCTCACTCTAGGTACTTGACACGTGCTTGCTAGCCCTCTCTGGGCTTCTGCCATGCACAACCAAACAGAGGGGATAATCATTCGCCCTGCCTATTCCAGTTTGAGATCATGCTAACTCTCGGTTTCTCTCTCTTGTTTGCAGGAGTTTATGGAAGATCAGAAGTACAGGGATGAAGAGGATTTACCAGAGAAGTTGGATTCTTTAAAAAGTAAGGATAGTTGGAATATTTTAAACCCGACATAGTCCAGCATTTATATGCACACATGTTTGTGTGTTTGTGGCATGAATGCTACGAAAGCTTGTGTGGGTGTTTGTGCATGTGATGGACTTGCTTTCTTCATATGGTCTTGCAGGAATGTGCTGGTCTTGCCCCCTTGTTGTTGTTTTAGCGCTAAGGGTTTTGGACGTGCTGCTTGTGGAAGAGAGAAATAACGGTTTGTGTGTGTGTGTGTGTAGGAAAGGACAACTGGAATGTAAACGAACTGTCCTCTGAGCCTTTTGGTCCAAGCTAAAGTGTGGTTTTGCTTTTCTCTTTGAAAGTCCCCATGAAAAACTTCAGTCATCTGAATCCTGAAGTCATCCTCCCTTTCTTTCTAATGTTAACGCTTCTCAAAAGAGGACCTATGAAGTCAGTATTGACTTAACATGCATACTTGGTGTTATTGTGCAAAATTGGTTAGTGTCGTTCTAAGTAAAAAAAAATCTCAAAATCCAGTCATGAAAATGAAACCTACATTTTAATATGGACAGTCACGGAATTTGTCAAAGTTAGCATAAATTAATCAAATCAGATCTCCATATGGACCAGTATCTGTAAATGTTAAGCCGCAAAAGTTGGTTGAAATATGAATCCTGCATGTTCTGCGCGTCTCTGTGTGAATAAATGATTGGCAGAGACGTGCAGGTTTGTTTACTACAGAGACTGAAGCATGTGACGCTTGCAGTAATTTCAGCATCTGCCGTCTCAATGAGGACATAAATACATAAACAACATCACCAGAACTGTTCTGGGTCACTTCACAAGCATTTTACCATTTCATTTGAGTAAAACCGGTGTCAGTTTAAAGGTATTCACGGTAACCAGTCAAAATAAGTTCATTTTTACATAAAGGCATTGTGCTAGAAATATTACTATTATTTAGTAGAACGTATGTGATACTGCTACTACTGTTGAAAACATTTCTAAAACTTTATTAGAAATAAATCGCACAATATTTCTTCCATGTTTTAGTTTTAATAGCAAATCCCCTTTATTTACCAAAAAATAAAACGTGTTTAAAATTCATTAATTAAAAGATAAATTAAATTTGGGTGAAACTTGTTTACGGTTTTTCATAGTTATATTACTATAAACATAATTGTAAATAAGAATAAAGAATGGCATTGGTTTTATTTTTAGTGATAGTTGTTTTTTTTATTTAGCATTTTTGTGTTTTGCTTTGGTACCGAAATTGGTACAGAGAACCGTGGATTTTCTTTGGTATCGGTACCGAATACTGAAATTTTGGTACCATGACAACTCTATAAACAGAGTGAGAAAATGGAAAGAAGGAAAGAACAGAAGTCAAAGCACAAGGGACGGGAGGTGCGCCAAACCCTTGAGATTTCTTGATGTTGTTGAAATGAAAGCACACGCTCACACACACAGTCTAAGCACTTGCCACAGTGTTTGACCCACTAATGTAAGAATGTGTGTAAATCACTGCCCTAAAAGCATAAATGAAAAGAGGGAAACAATACAGTTGATGATAAGAGGGATCACCATCCAAAAAAAGATTTAGAGAGATCATGATTCAGTCTTGTGAGTTGCATTTAGGCAGCAACGTTGCTCTTGTCTGTTTCACACACACTCATTCAGCTCGGGGGTGAACAGGCTGCGTTTGTGTTTATATGGGGCCATTGTAACCCTCTCCTTCCCATCATCCTCCTCTCACGGTGACTCTGTTACATTCTCTATGCGTCCACTCCAACAGAAGTTTCATTGTGAAAATGAAACAACATCGAATGAGAGAGACTGAGGGGACAGAGAGGAAATGGTAGAATAATCTAGCAAATTCAAATAGGACACAGATTCAAATCAAATTCATGCTTTCATCATTAACAGATATAACCAGCCATCCTTTGTGAAATAGGCCTCATTTCAGATAAGGAATGCTGGGTTTTCCAAATGTCCTCTCTGTTGTTTCCCTCTGAACCGTAGCTGTCACATGCCTGACCTCGGGATGCTGCCACTGACAGATGTTGCCATGTGTGAATTTTCATTTGTTCTTATAGGAATATTAAAATCTCACTTTTTTTGTTTTTTAATCCACAGATAAATATGCTGAGTTTGACCTGAATGATCAGGGAGAGATCGGTAAGTGTGTGTTTCCATATGTAGTTGAGACATTGGAGCTCTTTTATCATGTTCACTGTATAGATGATGCCACACTTGACAGATAGGAAACATGCATTTCTGTGAGCATTATGGTTGTAGACCTTGTATAATTAGGCCAGAATCTTTATTTCTTAGGGGACACTAACAAAAAATGTAGGTTTGACACATTTTTAGTCTAGTTACTAGACTATTTTTAAATTTATGCTTCACTTAAAGGGGTCATATGATTCAATTTCAACTTTTCCTTTCTCTTTGGAGTGTTTCAAGCTTTTGGTGCATAAAGAAGATCTTTAAAGTTGCAAAGACTAAAGTATCAAATCAAAAGAGATTTTCTTTATAAAATTGAAGTCAACCCACCTACCTAAAATGGCTCATTCTAACACGCCCCCACATGTCTACGTCACAGTGTGGGAAGATCTGCATCACGCCACCCAAATGTTCACGCAAAGAAAGAATGTGTAAATTCTATTCTCACTGTTGTCACCGCCGCCATGTCGTGGAAACGCTTGGTTTTGTTGTTAAAGCAAAACTGCTATGTTTGGCCTTCCAAAAGAGGACACGACTAGAAATCAGTGGTTAAGTTGCATTTAAAACACTGTTCCGGACCAGTTCAACCCAAATATTCAGATGTGTGCAGCGCAATTTGCATAGGACAAGGATTGTTTCCTGTTGTAGTAGCCTACAATGCCGATGTCGGTTTATATAAAGTGGGGCAATCCAGCTTTGTAAGGACAGTCTGGTGCGTCTGACTCACAATCTTTAAGTCATATTTTCATATTTAAACAATTTGCCACTAATTCAAATGAGTTTTAAGCAGTGTCGTTTATATATATATTTATATTTGTAAGAAATACCTATGTGCTTCAGCAAATAGCACCCCATCTGAGAGGGTTTTTAGTGGCAGTAGGAACATGGTTTCATGCCACAGAGCTTCCCTTAAACCAGAGACAGTAGACAGACTTGTGTTCTTAGCTAAAAACTTGTAAAAAAAAAAAAAAATTCCTTATCCCAGTGTAATTCTTTCCCCCAGTTTTTTTTTATTATTATTCAAATGTAAACATAGAGAGATACATCAAATATCATAAAAAATTATGATAATTATATCAAGATATAATTATTTTTCATATATCGCCCAGCCCTACTGGATAGCTGGCCAATCAGCATACACCTCGATTTTCAGAACGATGAGCTTTGTAAAAATCAACGTGTTTTAGAGAAAGAATGATGTACAGTATGTGGAAAATGTGTTTTTAACTTTAAACCACATAAAAAAACTTCATTACACCGAATCCACAAAATAATGTTCTTTTTGGCAACGTCATATGACCCCTTTAAAACACAACCCAGCAGCCAAAGACATCAGTGTACTATGTAGCCCTCATACCACACTAATACCAGATATACAGGCTAAATTCTGATCTTATTAATTGACTAGTTCATTGGTGAACAACTAGTCAGAATCCCATCTTTATTAGAGATTTGCTTGTCAAGCTGTAAGAGTTTGTTTGTGTTTCTAGACATGATGGGCTTGAAGCGAATGATGGAGAAGTTGGGTGTGCCAAAGACCCATCTGGAGATGAAAAAAATGATCTCGGAGGTGACAGGAGGTTGCAGCGACACCATCAACTACAGGGACTTTGTGAAAATGATGCTTGGCAAGCGATCAGCTGTTCTCAAACTGTAAGTGTGTGTATATGCGTGTTTAAACATGCTTCATGGATGTTCTCTCTCCGTCTTGTTTTTAATATTGGCAGACGGCATTTTACAGAATTGTCAGGCTATTTCCTGCTGCCATGTGCTTTGACGCAGTCCAGCTATTTTAAGATAGGTCGGCATGTGTTTAATCTCATCAGCACATCTAGTGCAGGATCAGCATATCTGTGCCATTATCTCACAATGGGAGAGTGATCTGCCGTGATGGGTGATGTCATCATCATCATGAGACACTAGGGTTTGGATCGATACCAGAAATGTAGCTTTAGTACAGTACAAGCCTCTGGTACCTCAGTATCGATGTTAAATCAGTCATTAAATAAACTGCCTTGAGTGACTGATAATATGAAACTAGGGCTGTCAATTATATTGTTATACTTGACAAATGAATTTTTTGTTAAAACAAACCGAACTGGTCCATGTCATGCTGCCTAAACTATTTATCACATTATCTAGGTCAGGCATTTAAATTAGTAAAATTCTGATATTTTTAATTAAATTAAATGTATGCATTTAGCAGACGCTTTCATCCAAAGCGACTTACGGTGCATTCAGGCTAATATTTTTTATTACCTTACATGTATTCCCTGGGAATCGAACCCACAACCATATATATATATATATATAATTTTTTTTTTTTTTTTTTTTTTACAATATATTCTCTCTTTTAAATTGTTTGCACAAAGAATTGTTGCTTTCCACTGAGCAATGCCTTAAACATTTAAAATAAGTAATCATATGATGTCATGTAAGATTTTTAATGATCCAATTTTGTATAAACGCACTTCTGTATACAATGACATAACACATTTTCTTGGGTGGGGTTGGAGATCCAGTTACCCCCTAATTATGGCTGTCGTTGACACAAGTGTGGATATTGTCCAAGTTGGCATGGGTACCACTAAACACCTCCCTAGTCTGTGGAAGCGATAAACACAACCTTCAACTTCCTGTTTTGTTTTCCTTTTTTGTGAAAAACACGGCTGTAGTTTGAAAAAAAAAAATTGGGTTGTTTGAAACAAACACTAGTTTGTGCCAAGTTTCATGATTCATTGAAAACATCTTAAGCCATTTTTCACAAGACTTTTGAGTGGATGCACAAACTGCAGTTTTGAACTTTCTCTCACAAGTGCTTGCTAGATTTGCTAAATTACTTCTTTTACCCATTTTTTTTTACACCAGGCAGAGGTTGGTTTGTCTGACCATTTTGAAAAGTAATTGCACAATTACTCAAATGATTTTTTTTTGCGTAACTGTATCGTTTGAGTTTTGTGCTAAAGGTGTCTGGTGCTTTGCCTAAGCAAACAGAATTGATCATAACCACTATCACTGAATGTGTGGTTCTTGGCTGTGATTTTAATAACAGGTGGTGTCAAACTTCTGATTCAGACACGTACTGATTTATTATTAGTTTGCAGAGATGTGTATCTTCATCTGTCAGTATTCTACACACTGTGAATGTCTTAAGAGAGATTTGTCAGGGTTTACCTGAAACATAAAGTCACATGTGAATGGATCAGTCAGCAGTTCTGCACCGTCACCCCCTTTTTCTTTCCTCTTTTTTCCTTGTGTCTCTTAACTCAAACACCAGCATTTTGTCTGATCCAGCATTTGTGATTTCACAGGCTGGTCCAATCTCTTTGATTTGTCTCTTGCAGTGCACTTATACTCTCCAGCTCGCTCTACTAATCTACTCAGTGGGACGCTGGGATAGCTTATAGCCAATGCTGGACACGGAGTGGACACCACAATATTTTTAAACTCCCTATGTTCTTAAACCCCTATATTTGGACATGGAAGCCTTGTCCTTTGAAACATAGGACTAATGTGTGTGCGCATAATAAAATCTTGACCTCTCATCACAATATTATAATTGTGTGTTTGTGTGTCTAAATTCCAATTTATTCTAATAAATTTGCTTGTAGTGGTGAGAAGATTTAAACTTGATAATAAAATGCTTGCAAAGCTTTTATGGTTTAAATAAATGTAACCGTTGTTTTTCCACTTTAAATCATGGTTCGAATTACTTTTATGTGGCAAGAATAGTCAATTTTCTTTTTGAACATTTTTTATAAAATGTGTGCATTTAACCCACCTCAGTTTTAGATTTGATGGTTGAAATGCATTTTCTCTCTTCTCTTTTACAGGGTTATGATGTTTGAAGACAAAGCTAACGGGACCAGCTGTAAACCCGGTGGACCCCCTCCCAAGCGTGACATCACCAGCCTACCATAGACCAGTGGAGATGGATTCGATTGACATCTCTGCATTCACAAATCCCACCCATTTAACATTAGGGGCTAGGTTTCTATAGCCTTACCTAGAATCTTTTTGCCAAGATCCATGGAAAATCTTAGTTCATATACAGACAAAATTAAGAAAAAAAACAAGATGTCTATATTTGCTGTGAAAGTCAAAGCGTATAGTAGCTTTTTATAAGTAAACAAATGTATATATTTATATTAAAAAGGTGTTTTTGAATCGTGTTTACAAGCACAAATCCTGTAAGTGAAGTACTAGGGAAGTTGAGTGTGTAACACTGTAAGTGTACCAAGTAAAGTGTACGGGATGACACAATTTTAGCTTGTAAGGCAGATTTTAAGAATTAAGATTTTTCATCTTCCCCATGTGTGATTTTTAAAAAAAATTTCATTTCAGTACATTCGTGTTTGTCCTTTGAGTCGCTTGAAGAGTTCTTTAGCTTATGCTTAACACAGAGTCCTATAATGTGACATCATAGATGTGTGTGTGAGGCTCTTTTAAGATTCAGTTAGTGCTCAGCCATGAAAAAAACGTAATTTAGCTTGATCTGCTTCTAAAAGCAGGATTTCCTTTGTAATATTTTTGTACAGGAAGGCGCAGGGAGTGAGAATGCTGGGATTTGAGTGAAGAAGGCAAAAAGGGACGACCATTCATTCCTCAGATTTTCTTTGCTCATTCTCTCTGTCCATTTTTACTTTCCACGGTCTTCAGACTTTCTTTTTAACCTGTTTGTATGCGTCCAAATGACTGTAATAAGTAATTTTACTGTATCCTGTAAGCACATTAAATGTTAACTACACGTATTGTGCAGATATATACTTTGAATCACAAATTTAGGATATGCTTTTATAAATTCTCCTGCTTGAATTGGAAATGATGTTTTAGGAAAGATCCGCAGCGGGGTTGGTTTTAGTCACTATAGCCCTCTTTCCAAGTGCCTCACTCAGTTTGATGTAGCAGAAATTTTGAGTGATGATTGAGTGAAGCATCTTTGAAACAGATTTTGTGTGTGTGTGTGCGCGCATGTGCTTGGAATTTATTTTCTGTTTAGTCGTATTCTGAGACATTGCAAGAATGTCGTTGTGTGGTGAAGTCCTTGGAAATGTTGTCATGTTTTAACCCAAGCAGACTTTCATGTGCATCTGATGCGAATATTCCAGTAGTGCTTTTGTCCCTTTTTTTTATTTTACACTGTCCTCATTAAGTTTTCTTTCAGTAAGATGTGCTACGTATAGCACAAATGATCAAGAGTTTTTTTTTTTTTTTTTTTTTTTAGTTTAAGATGATGAAATGACATCACTCAGCTGTAGCAGGTGTGGCTTTCACTTCCATTTCAGACTTCATCCGCAAAGCAACTTTTATTGGTTTTTGTCATGTTTTTTAGGTTTTATTTCTGTGCCTCTGTTCAATTTTATCTCTGACATGGTTTTAGTTTCCTTTTAAAATCATTGAAGTGTGAATTGAGGTCTGCATTGTATTGCTATTTATTATAAATGCATTTTTAAGTTATTAGAATTATGAATTGTTTTCTGTTAGCATATTAATCAGCAGAGGCATTTGTAAACTTTCGTTTCTTTATGTTTTTTTTTTTTTTTTTGGCAAACACCAAAGGAAGTAAATATCCCACTGTTACACCTGAACTATTAGTAGAACTCTCTTATTTACGTCTATGTGTGTAAAACATAATTGTCCCCAAGAATTGTGCAAAATGTGACAACCTCAGTTTGGGGAAATTTTGGTGTGTCCTAATTTGTGAAAAACTATTAAGTAAATTTGTTCTTACAATCTTTCATAACATTAAAAATGTGAGTGTGTTAGGAAGTTTGGGTTCAGTCAGATTTATTTATTTAAAATTTTATTAAGCAAGGACATTAATCAAAATGTTTATATATATATATATATATATATATATATTACACACGCTCTTTTTTAATTTTTTAAAGTTTCTTGATCAGCAAGTCATCGTATTTGAATGATTTCTGAAGGATCATGTGACACTGAAGACTGGAGTTATGGCTGCTAAAATTCAGCTTTGCGTCACAGGAAATAAAAAATTAAAACAATTAAAATAGAAAAAGCATTTTAAATTGTTATCATATTTTGATTATATTACTGTACAAATAACAACTGTAACCATGGTGTTGTTTTATAAATAGTCGATTGCATTACCTCGTTCATTTCAGGGTTTTTACAATCTTTTGAGAGAGAAATTCAAGCACTTTTCAATGACATAAGCATTTCACACAACTATTTCCAGCACTTTAAAGCTCTAAGATGATCCAGTTTGAATGATATTTTTAATGGGATGACCAAAATATACTTTGTGGTAAACAAACACTTGTGTAAAATAATAATTAAAAAAAATACACCAAATCACAATTATAACCAGTAGACGGCAGCAGAGGAGCACTTATTGGCTCATTAGTCATTTATTTCTACTTTTTTTTCTATATTTTGAAATTATAAAATCACTATTATAGAATATCGAATCATCAAGAAATCAGATTTTGTCTGAATTTTACACGCATGAAGTAAGGTAAGTCACTTTTCTTAAATTTGCTACTAAATTGCACATAATCACTGAAGTTGGTCAGTTAAGAATAATGGTAAATTTAATAAGAGTTGAATATATATATTATATATAAAAATAGATTTTGCACCTGTTACTGTTATTAATAAAAGTAAATTTTGTATGAATCTTAACTCAAGCTTAGTGCTTTACTGTCAAATCTGTACAAACAATAAACAAAAGAAAAATAAACAAGAAATTAACATGCAATATCACACCACCCCCAGTGCTACCAAATCTGCTCCTGGCGCTACCATCTATAGAACTGCTCTCAAATGTTAGTCTGGAGCCCAGCGGGTATGATAATGGCCACACAATTAGATATTATAGGGTTTTGTTTGTGACACCCTGTTTTATGCTGTGTGTGTAGGTTAGGTGATTTTTCAAACAATTTAAGCTTGGAAGGGGGGATGAAAACCACTTTAGTAAGATTTTGTAACCCACTTCACTAACTATTATTGGGGCTTTCCCAGAATAATGATAGTAAAGAGGATCTTTTCACTCAGTGATCTGGTTCACTTCCTCATTAGACTTCTGCATAAACAGCAGGTCTACATGCCACTCCACCACTGTCAGTGGTAATCTGCTGTTTTTTATCTCTCTTCCCCATTCTGCTTGAGGGACAACACGGACTGACACAAAAAGGAAATTTACCAAACAGTGTAACACTGACCTTTGCAATAAAATAACAAACAGACCTAGGACAGACCAATTAAAATGTTCTGCATAAATTTATTTATTTGTATAACACATTTTAACACAATTGTGTTGCCCAAAGTTCTTCACAATTTGAAAGAAAGCATTTACAAAGATTAAAACCAATAAAATCTAACATAATTAGTAAGAATAAACCACTTAATGAACAGATGACAAATACCCTTTATCAGGTCATTACACATCGAGGTTGTTTCTCTATGAAAGGTTTCTACGAAGGTCTTTCCTCTGCGAAAGCTAATATAAAAATATGAGTTTTCAACTGAGACTTAAAACTTCTAAGGATGGAGCCTGCCGAATATGAATTGGAAGACTATTCCACAATTTGGGTGCCACAACCATAAATGCTCAATCACCTCTATACTTCATTAATACAATTTTAAAATCAATCCAGTACTGAACTGGTAGCCAGTGGAGACAGGATAATACTGGAGTCATATGATCCCTTATTTTTGGTGCCTGTCAAAAGCCTGGCTGCAGCATTCTGTATCATTTACAGACGAGATAGTTGTCCCTGGCAGATCAAAGAGAATTGCAATAATCCAATATCAAGGTTATAACAACATATGTATGCATGGACAACTATCTAAATCTTGAAAACTAAAAAAAAAATGGGTTTTAACCTGGAGATCATTCTAGGTTGGTAAAACTACATTTTAGTACAGACTTTATCTGATTGTCAAAGCTGAGAGTTGAGACAATTATGGTTACTTACACTGTTTTTATAGTTAATTCTAAAGGATAAATAGTTCTGGAAATCATCTCCTTAAATTTTGGTGGACCAGAAATTATTAACTCAGATTTGTTTTCATTAAGATGAAGAAAATTTTTAGACAACCGAATTTTGACAGGGACTAGCAAGTGCTGACTTTAAGTGGAAAACATATCTGAGTGTCATCAGCATATATGACAGGAAATGTCAAGCGACGACATCCAAGTGGGCAAATGTACAATGAAAATAATATAGGGCCCAGAATAGAACCTTGAGGAAGACCATATTTTAAAGGAGCCACAGAAGATGAAGTATTTGCAAAATTGTCAAAAGATGTTTTACCATGCAGATATGAGTGAAACCATTTTAAAGCTGTTCCTTTGATGCCTAAATAACACTCCAAACATTTTAAAAGGATTGAGTGATCAACCCCACATCAGCTCCGACAAACACTCTGGAACCTGCACCAGACACTTTTTACAGCATTGGTCTGCTCACTACCTCATTCAGCATTGACACTTTAACCAGACTAAATAATCATTGCACTACTGTTATTTTTAAAGAATACATTGTTTAACAATACTTTTGCACACTCATCCAACTGTATTTATTACCATTGTTCTCACGTTGCTGCTGTTCATTATGTGTATATAATCCTACATTGCTCTGTTCATATAATGTACATACAATCCCTACATTAGATTCCTATTTATATTCTGTATATACTCTACTCAATACTGCATATAGCAACTCCACTGTACATTATGTAAATCATAGCTTCACTTACTCTGCACTTTTATGTATATAAAACACTATATTATTGCACTTCTGGTTACATGCTAACTGCATTTCATTAGCTCTGTACTTATACTCTGCATAATGACAATAAAGTTGAATCTAATTTAATCTAATAAGCTCTTTTGCAATACAATAATTATATCTGCATTGCTTACTTCACTGGTTTGCACTCAATCTGCCATGTGCCTTGTGCTGCTTTACTTCTTTTTTTACATTACTTATTTGTATATTTTTACTTATGTTGTACTTCAGAATCAGAATCAGAATCAGAATGAGCTTTGTTGCCAGGTATGTTCACACATATAAGGAATTTGTTTTCGTGACAGAAGCTCCGCAGTGCAACATAATGACAGTGACAGAACAAAAAACACAAAATGGAATAAAAAAATAAAAAAAAAATACAAATAGGTAGGTAAGGAACGAAAATATACAAATTGACAATGTTTGGCAGGTATATTACAATGAGCATTATGTATGTACAGTTATATTATGCGCAAAAAATTTAAGTGTACGCTAAGTATGTGTGTTAGATAAATAAGTGTATGTATATATAAATATAAATAGTGTAGTGTGATCCACAGTTTTTATCAATTGTTCATTAGATGGATTGCCTGAGGGAAGAAACTTTTCCTGTGTCTGGTCGTTCTGGTGCTCAGTGCTCTGTAGCGTCGACCAGATGGCAACAGTTCAAAGAGGGAGTGTGCTAGATGTGAGGGGTCCAGAGTGATTTTTCCAGCCCTTTTGCTCACTCTGGATAAGTACAGTTCTTGAATAGATGGGAGGGGTGAACCGATTATTCGCTCAGCAGTCCGGACTACCCTCTGTAGTCTTCTGAGGTCAGATTTAGAAGCTGAGCTGAACCAGACAGTTACTGAAGTGCAGAGGATGGATTCGATGATGGTGGAGTAGAACTGTTTCAGCAGCTCCTGTGGCAGGTTAAACTTCCTCAGCTGGCGAAGGAAGTACAACCTCTGCTGGGCCTTTTTCACAATGGAGTCAATGTGAATGTCCCACTTCAGGTCCTGAGAGATAGTGGTGCCTAGGAACCTGAATGACTCCACAGCAGTCACAGTGCTGTTCATTATGGTGAGTGGGGGAAGTGCAGGGGGGTTTCTCCTGAAGTCCACGATTATCTTCACTGTTTTGAGGGTGTTAAGCTCCAGGTTGTTAAGAGTGCACCAGACAGCCAGCTCTTTAACCTCCTGTCTGTAAGCAGACTCGTCAACGTCCTGAATGAGGCCGATGAGTGTGGTGTCATCTGCAAACTTCAGGAGCTTGACAGAAGGGTCCTTAGATGTGCAATCGTTGGTGTACAGGGAGAAGAGCAGTGGGGAGAGAACACAGCCCTGGGGAGCTCTGGTGCTGATTGTACGGGTGCTGGATGTGTATTTTCCCAGCCTCACTAGACGGAGGTGGGCACGGAGAGCTGAGTTAGTTTGGGCAGGAGGAGGTTTGGGATGATCGTGTTAAAGGCCGAGCTGAAGTCCACAAACAGGATCCTCACATAAGTCCCCGGTCTGTCTAGGTGTTGCAAAACATAATGCAGTCCAATGTTTACTGCATCGTCCACAGACCTGTTTGCTCTGTAGGCAAACTGAAGAGGATCCAGCAAGGGTCCAGTGATGTATATTATTTTATTATCTGTATTTAATGTTCTACTGTTAGTGTTATCTGTACGCACCAAGAGTCTTAGAGTAACACACTTTCAATTCTCTGTATGTTTGAACTGTACATGTGGAAGAATTGACAATAAAGCAGACTTGACTTGTACTGTTACCAGCTCTAAATCCAGATTGGAATTTATCCAGAATATAATTTTCAGTTTAAAAAATGGGGTAATTTGAGAAAGAACAACCTTTTCTAAAACTTCCGTGCTGTATTCGTGCTGATTACACTGCTAGTGAGTTCAAAGAGTATAGAAATATAAGTTCTTTGGTCAGTTGCAAAGTTTTGTGCTACAGTCGTGGACTGTGTTTCCCCCTACTGGGGTCAAATGGTAAAGCACAGCATGCCACTTCTAAACGTTCACAAACAAATGACGTGACAAATGAACCCTAACCAAATAAATGAACAAACAAACTAACTATATTATCGTATATTATCCAAAAAGAAAAAAGAAAAACACTATTATAGGCGTACTTAAATTTTTATAGATTTACAATATGTGTTAATTTCATAGACTGTAAAAAAGAATATAGACACACACAGGACTGTAAACTTACAGAAACATGAACGAACGGTAATATTCCGGGGCTAACCCGCCGAATAAACGTTAATTATGACGTTACTAGTTTTTAAAAAAATATATAAAATGTGGAGTTACTTTAATTATGGACTTACTACGTTTTAAATGTATATAAATTTAACTAGTAACTTCATTGGAACTTCATTCATGTTTACTCGGCGCGTTAGCCCCGGAATACCTTACCGTTCATTCATGTTTCTGTCGGACTTATTTACAGACGCACCAAAACGTGTGCGTTCACAAATTGTCGCCGACTGTAACAATTCTAAAAAGCTTTTGACAACTAACGTTACCAGTTTACCGTGTTTAACATGTTGCCAGTGGGAAATAGAAACGATAAGAGTTTGTTGTAGATGTATTTTGCTTTATCGTGTCGTCACTGAGATTCGACTCACCTGTGCAAGCGTTACGATGAATTTAATGTCCAGTCTGATCTCAACGTGACTCTGAGCAAGCACTGCACTCATGTTTCATACTGTACAACTGAAGCTTTAACACTTTAATCAAACATTCCGTCTTAAAATGCATTTAAATGTACCATACCCCATCCTCCGAGGGGTAAGTTTGTGCTGTTGATTCTCTTAAATGCAATTTGTCATTGACTGCAATTTACAGAGTAATTTAACAATATTTTCCGCCATAATGCCATGGTTACTACAGAGAATACTTGTTTTAAAGCGAACACTGTTTATTAAGATGTTTAATCTATTTAAGTAACATCTCATACATTTAGATGAGTGTTTTACAGCATTAACTGCATAATTTGTAATTTGTTCTGTAAGTCGCTTTGGATAAAAGCGTCTGCTAAATGCATAATTTTAATTTTAAATTAATTTATTCCCTTTCAGAGCATCAGACACCTGATGACCAGATCCCCACAGACGTGCAGAGACAGAGTAGGAGAAATTAGGAGGAGAAATTACAGTTTTTATCGAGGTAAAGGACAATAGGTGGATAGTTACAGAGTTCTGCGTATTTTGTAATTTTAGACTTGTGTCTTACTGTTCACAACTTTTTTTCCCCTTCAGATGAGGTGAAATCACTTCGAGCAGTGGCCAACCCTGACATCTCAAAGTAAGATATGACAGTCCATGTGAGCATATTTTTACAATATCCTTTTGAGCGTGTAAGAATAATGGTCTATTAATGCCGAATGTTTCTATTATGTTGTTGGTCAGAATTCGTAACATCGGTATCATGGCGCATATCGATGCAGGGAAGACCACCACAACAGAGCGAATGCTGTACTTCTCTGGCTACACACGGGCTCTCGGAGGTGAGGTGATGTTTAGAAAGAAAGTTGAAGAAGAATATCTGATTATCATTAATTAATACATTTTAATAATTATGATAACATTAATTATTCAATAATAATGTAATATTATGGTAAAACTTACATTTAAAAACAGTAAATTTAAACTAATTTAAAATTGAAGTACTAATATAATTAAATCTGAAATAAAAAGTAATGCTATATAGAAATATTTAACATATTTTATGAAAATGGCACATTTAATAAAATTGTAATTAAAATTAAAACTTAAAATGAATAAATAAAAAAAACTTATTCAGAATATTAATTAATAATATAATGGTATATAAATGATAGTAAAATAAGGTGTATGTTGTTAAATGCACATCTTTTAAAAAATTTGTGTTTTTGTTTTATATGATATAAATGTCTTTGTGATTGGACTTGTTTAGATGTGGATGACGGTGACACTGTAACTGATTTCATGGCTCAGGAGAGGGAGAGAGGAATCACCATCCAGTCAGCTGCTGTTACCTTTGACTGGAAGGATCACAGGATTAACCTCATAGACACGCCAGGTACACGTGTGTCCACACAGTGTTGTATTCAATGCAGGGCAAGGGACACAGTGCAAAAGTTTGGGGTTGGTACAATAAATACAGTGTGTGTGTATGTGTATGTGTATATATATATATATATATATATATATATATATATATATATATATATATATATATATATATATATATATCTCAAAAGTTTGGGATCAGTAAGATTTTGAATGTTTTTAAAGAAAGGCTGCATTTATTTGGTCATAAATACAGGGGGAAAAAGTCATATTTTAAAATGTTTTTAGAATAAAAAAAAGCTGTTTGCTATGTGAATGTAATTTAAAATATAATTTTACGATTTTAAAATAAAAATATAATTTTTAAGATTTTCTATTTTAAATAGATGCTGTTCTTTTTAACTTTTTTTTTCATCAAAAAATCCTGACAAAAGTGTCACAGGTTCCCAAAAATATATTAAGCAGCACCACTGTTTCCATCATCGATTGTGAATTAGCATGTAAGAATGATTTCTGAAGGATCCAGTGTGTTACTAAAGACTGGAGTAATGATACTGAAAATTCAGCTTTTACCACAGGAATAAATTAAAATATAAGATAGAAAACCGTTATTTTAAATTGCAGTTATATTTTACAATATTATTTTTTTCTGTTTTATTGATCTGTACTATATTTTAGTCTTTATGCTGTCTATAGAGTACCTCAGGCTGGTAGAAATGAGAGGGAATAATCAATAAAACATGCAACTTTTCAGACAATGTGTTAATAGATCCTCTGAATTTAAACATGAGATTCTGAGAAATAGAAAAAAATATTTATATGTAAAACCTAGCTGCAGGCTTGTCCATCTTGTTTAGGAAACACACACATGGGATTTTATTTTTTTCTGCCTGACTTGTGTGTGGGATGCGGGAGAATAATTAGTTTGTGCTCACACTAGGCAATCTTAACCCCCAAAGCCTTGTTCTTTGACTGGTGTGATCGATCTGTTTAACAGTCCCTGGCTCTGTTGGAAGAGGTGGGTCAGAGTGCGGTTCAGTTACTGTATATATTAGGGTGGCCGCGGGTCCTTAAAAAGTCTTAAAATGTCTTAAATACAGTTTTCCTTATAAGAGTCCTTAAAAAGTCTTAAAAAGACTTAAATTCAGATTCGATAGGTCTTAAATATTTTTGGTGACTTTACGACGGGGGAAAAATCTTCAGTCGGATGGACCAAATTACTTTTTATGATCATTGGACTAGACCTTTTTTCCCGTGGTAACGTAAGTTATTGCGTAATCAGAGAGACGTCACGTACCAGTATGTGGCTCAATGGCTCTCTCCAGGACGTTTGGTAGCAGGTTGAACTGAAATAGCGGCAATGGGTAAATGTAAGTTCAATAACAAATGGGTCGAGAATGAAGAATTCTCATGGTGGTTGAAGCCGGTGCCTGAAAATGTATATGAGGCAAATTGCAGCGTATGTCGAAGACGTTTTAAACTGGGTACAATGGGCAGGGGCGCTGCACAAGATCCCGGGCCCTATGCATAGGCAGTCCTAATGGGCCCCCCCCCCTTGAAAATATATATTCCAGACTTTTCAAGGGCCCTCTCTTCCTTTACTGGTTTTACCCCCAGTCCGACGCCCCTGACAATGGGCATCAAAACGGTGGAATTGCACGTGCAGAGTGGAAAGCACTTGGAGTTTGCGAGAGCCCGCGAGAAGAGTTCAATTGAAGGTTTCTGTTCCACTCTTCCGACTAGCAAAGATGTCACCACGGATGTTGAGAATTCCCAGCCAACAACGCTATCATCTGACCTACGTCTATTTTCTGGCTCTACGCCAACACTAAGAGCTGAGGTAATTTGGGTGCTGAGGACTGTAACAAGCCATCACTCGTTCAGGTCAAATAGCGGGATTGAGAAGGTTTTCAAAGCTATGTTTCCAGACTCTGGGCTTGTGCAGACGTTTACGTGTGGAAAAGACAAAAGCCGATATATAGCTAAGCTTGGACTGGCGCCATATTAAAAAACAAAAAAAACAACTTATTGCCGAGGTCAATAGATGTGGTGCTTTTGTGATCATGTTTGACGAAAGCCTGAACCAGACAACTAAAAGCAAGCAAATGGACCTGCATATTGTTTAGTTTTTGGATATTGTCTGTGAAAAACTCACTGTGTATTGTAATAAAATATTGCTGTAACAAATTTTATTTATAGTTTTTTTGTGCGTGTGTGTGTATAGGTACATGTGTGTGTTTTCATCGCAGGTTTGGTGGTCTTAATTTCTGTACAAGCCGGTATTAAAAAGGTCTTAAAAAGGCTTAAATTTAACTTAAAATATTTTTTTTTTTTTTTTTTTTCTAAAATCCTGTCAAACGTGCACAAACTACTAGCTACTACTAAATATTGTAGAAACATAATTTTCTGTAAAGTTTTGTTTTGTAAAAAGCGCTATACAAATAAACTTGAATTGAATTGAATGGAATTGATGGGGTGCTGCGCCAGATGACCTGGCCTCCACAGTCACCGGACCTGAACCCAATCGAGATGGTTTAGGGGTGAGCTGGACCGCAGACAGAAGGCAAAAGGGCCAACAAGTGCTAAGCATCTCTCGGGGAACTCCTTCAAGACTGTTGGAAGACCATTTCAGGTGACTACCTCTTGAAGCTCATCAAGAGAATGCCAAGAGTGTGCAAAGCAGTAATCAAAGCAAAAGATGGCTTTTTTTAAGAACCTAGAATATGACATATTTTCAGTTGTTTCTCACTTTTTTTGTTATGTATATAATTCCATATATAATTCCACATGTGTTAATTCATAGTTTTGATGCCTTCAGTGTGAATCTACAATTTTCATAGTCATGAAAATAAAGAAAACTCTTTGAATGAGAAGGTGTGTCCAAACTTTTGGTCTGTACTGTATGTGTGTATATATTTGTATATGTGTGTGTGTGTGTGTATATAGTATTTTTTATGTTATATAAATAAGTCTTGTATGCTTGCCAATAAAAATAAAAGATCAAAGACTATTAATTTCTTATACATAAAATATAAATTATAAAACTATATAAATACAGTCAATATGAATTCTCTTTCTTTTCTCAGGTCATGTTGATTTTACTCTGGAGGTCGAGAGAGCCTTACGAGTGTTGGATGGAGCAGTTGCTGTGTTTGATGCTTCTGCTGGAGTAGAGGTTTGGCAGAAATTATTTGTAGTAAAAATAATAAGTCATAATATAAATACATTAATTTATAAAAATTATAAATGCATTTGAATTAGTAATGCAATTAATTGTAATGGCAATTGTATTTTCTGTAAATAATAATGTATTTATATATTCATAAGGTGTTTTTATTTACATAAATTTCAGGCTCAAACCATGACTGTTTGGCGGCAGGCAGAAAAACATAAAATCCCATGTGTGTGTTTCCTAAACAAGATGGACAAGCCTGCAGCTAGGTTTTACATATAAACATTTTTTGCCTATTTCTCAGAATCTCATGTTTAAATTCAGAGGATCTATTAAAAGGTTGCATGTTTTATTGATCTAAATGAATGACTGCAGTTCCCTCTCATTTATTCTAGCCTGAGGTACTCTATAGACAGCATAAAGACTAAACTAAAGACCATCCCTATTCTCCTTCAGGTAACCTTTTTAAACATAGTAACCAACTACTTTTACCAATGAAAAGATTCGTTCTGGAGATTTGGTATTACTTCCAGATCCCCATTGGCTCAGGGAAGAGCTTCACCGGATTGGTGGACTTGATCACTAGGCAGAAATTGACATGGCAGGGGAGCTCACTGACATATGATGGTCGTGCTTTTGAGACCAGTGCCCTTCAGCCCTCAGATGACCCAGATGTGCTCCAGGCTGTCAGTGAGGCCAGGGCCACTTTGATAGAACAGGTGAAACAAAACAAAAAAATACTGATGCATTTATTGTTATTTGACCCATCTGGAGTACAGTAGGTTCTTAAAGGGACAGTTCACCAAAAAGTGGTTTAGAATGATTTAGCTCATGATGACACAATTGAAATTTTTGGCTGATCTTTTTTTGTGTGAACTGGACAGGTAGCAGATCTAGATGATGACTTTGCAGAGCTGCTGCTGGGACACTACATTGAAAACTTTGATGCAGTGCCTGCTGGGAAGGTACGAATATGCAGTTTCTCTATACATGTGCTCACTGTTTCTTTCTCCATTGGGTCAGATAAATAAACAGAACTGGAATCGAATATCTAGTTGCAGGAAGCACTGAGAAAAGTGACACTAGCTCGAAAGGGGGTGCCTGTGTTGTGTGGAAGCTCTCTGAAAAATAAAGGGGTTCAACCTCTGCTGGATGCCATTACTGCTTACCTTCCTGCTCCCAATGAGAGGAACCATGACCTAGTGTGAGTGCACCATCCCTCAGCCCCCTCATCAACTCATTTTTCTTAAGGATAATAAATCATGTTCTGATTAAATATATATATGTTCCTGTCTGTCCAGACGCTGGTATAAGGATGATCTGTGTGCATTGGCATTCAAAGTGGTCCATGACAAACAGAGGGGTCCACTCGTGTTTGTTAGGATCTATTCAGGAAGCATGAAAGCTCAGTCAGCAGTGTACAACATCAACAGGAACGGAACGTAGGTTTATACTTCTTGATTTCAGACTTGTATGCAGTTATAATGAGAGCCACTCCAATTCCAGATTTCCATTGTTCACTTAAAAAATAAATTACTTATTAATTTTTGTTACTTCTGCAGCTTTTTACTTTTGCTCTTTCATTTGTTGTGGAAAACTCAACACACACACTCAAAAAAAAAAAAGGCTATTACTATGGTAGGGGTGTCACGATATACTGGTATTGTAATCGTGATATTTAAATAATTAAATGCCATTGTAGTGTTAATTAGGAGTATTCAAAAACCGGTATTGGTGATATTTAGAAAATGAAAAAGACAGTAATCCAGTGTCATTAGGGAGCGCTAAACTCTCACATTTAATTAGTTTGATTCATACTCGACGACAGAGGGTGCTCTTGCACAGTCCATCTCGGGTATTTTAGTAAAGATGTGTTTATATTGTAATGCTAATAGACAATATAATAGAATAATATAATTTATGCCTCATTCTGTGATATGAATCTGTTATTTAAAACACTCGTTTGGAGTAAAAATATGTTGTTATTCTCATAAATTGAGAACATATGACACAGACTAAAATGCCAACCGCTTATAGTTTAGTACAGTTCAGTGTAGTTGTTCTTTTTGTATGCAGTGGTGTGATTCATTAGTCAAAAAAGGAAAAAAATAAATAAAGATGAATTTGATAGAAATTTTGTGACCACAATAATCGTGTAGTGAAAAATCTGAAATATCGTGACAGCTCTTGTGTTACATTAAGGAACTATGGTGTGTGTTTTTTTTTTTTTTTTTAACTTTTCTATTATGACTCTATTAAGCTCTATCATGAAGAACAATGTTTTGTGTTTTTGTTATTCCAGGGAAAGAATGAGTCGACTTCTCTTGCCTTTTGCTGATCAGCACATAGAAATTCCTTCTTTATCTGCAGGAAACATTGTGCTCACGGTTGGACTCAAACAGGTAAACTCAACTTTCATGGGAGAAAGAAAACAATGTGTTGTTCACATGATCGTTTGAACTGCTTTGAAAGGAAAATACTCATGTAACGTCCTTCAAAATGACTTGTAGTATTCGATTGGTCTTGTGATTTAAAACAGCAGCTACCATTAGTAGTAGCCCTCTTATGTATACTGAACATGCTTTTTTTAAAGATATATTTTGGACATTTTTGCCTGTATTACAATAGGACAGTTTAGATCTGAGGAAGCAAAGTGGGAGGTGAAATAGAGAAAAGTCTGTGAGCCTTTGAACTCAGGACGCCCTTGAGGCTATCAGCGCCGTCATAAAGATGCTTTTTCTTGCTGGCTTATAGGTCTAGAGTCTTCATCTGATGCATTACACATCTTTAGAAAATAACATGTTCTATCATGTTGTTTGTTTCAAATCAGACAGTGACAGGCGACACTATCGTCTCTTCCAAAGCCTCTGCTGCAGCTGCGGTGCGGCGGGCTCAGGAGGAAGCAGAGAGCAAGAGTAGCTCACAAAGGGAGAGCAGCAGTCTGGCTCTCGCAGGGGTGGAGGTCCCTGAGCCTGTGTTCTTCTGCTCCATTGAGCCTCCTACTCTGGCCAAACAAGCAGGTAAGAACATTGTGCGCAGATAACTTTCTAAATAGGCTGCAGCAGATGGAAGAATTGAAATCTCAGGTGGATTTGTCAAACAGATCTGGAGCATGCGCTCAACTGCCTGCAAAGAGAAGACCCCAGTCTGAAAGTCAGAACAGACCCTGATTCTGGACAGGTAAATGTATCATTTACTAAGTATTTAATCTTTGAAAGTGTTTTGTCTATTAGATGTTGCATTCTGTTTATTAGTGCTTACATATGCATGTACATATTTTCATATTAAGTAGTATTTACTTGTTCAAACAAGCTTAGTGCTTCGAAAAAATGTCTTACACAAGTATTACATTGACACGTTACTGATCCTCCACCATTTGTATTGCGGACATCAGATTCCCTTGAATCTTGTGTTGAGGAGAGGAGTGCTTGTGTTCTACAATGTATTTTTTTCTTATTAATGCACAGACGATACTGTGTGGCATGGGAGAGCTGCACATTGAGATCATCCATGACCGTATTAAGAGAGAGTATAACATCGAAACTCACCTAGGACCCTTGCAGGTGGCTTACAGAGAGACCATCCTCCAATCAGCAAATGCCACAGGTGAGCCTAGTGCAAACTCTCCCCTCATGTTTTAAATGTATGTGAAAATCATATAACTTTGTTTGTGATGAAACATCAGAACTATTTTCCAATGACAGATCATCTGTTTTGTTTGTCTGCTTTACTGTTTTATGGTCCAGTGAGACTTATGGTTACGATAGACTTTGTCCATGGAAAAAAAAGTCAAAATAAAAAGGGCATAAAACAATAAAATGAAAAAGAAAACGTGCATGACTAGTCACATGCCCTGATTTAGTGTAGGTTCAAGAGTGTAGGATGTTTTTTTTTTTTTTTATAAAATAAATATCTGAAGAAACTAACATGCCTACAGTTCTACACAGAAAAAACTTTAATGGTATACATGTAAAATGGATTATAATATATAATAGTTTATTCTGAGTAGATATTTATAGTATTTGTAAATTTCAGTATGATTTGTATGATCATTTCAGACACATTAGATCGTACTCTTGGAGACAAGAGGCATGTTGTTACTGTGGAGCTTGCTGTCCATGCTCTGATGGAGTCTAGCACTTCCTGTGATGTGACTTTTGAGGAGGAAGTAAAAACTCAGCTTCCTGCTGTTGTCAGAGAAGCTGTGGAAAATGGAGTTCAGAGCGCTTACCTCCAAGGTAACAGAAATGGATGCTTTAACGCTTTTATGCCTGAAACATCTAAATCTTCCTGGTACAGTATTGTAGTCTATAAATCTGGTGTCTTTGTCAGCCATATGCTGTTTGTAAACCAACTCCCTTTCCAGGTCCTGTGCTAGGTTTTCCAGTAGAGGGAGTAAAGACTGTTATCCATCATGTAAGTTTGGAGCCAGGCACTTCTGCAGCCATGGTGTCAGCCTGCGTGTCCCGCTGCATGCTCAAGGTTCTCAAACACAGTCCTGTGCCTTTTCCAACAATCACTTTCAAATAATGCCACATCTGAGTTTATGTTCTTCTGGTTCAGGCTCTGAAGCTGGCTGGGGGGCAGGTTTTGGAGCCAGTGATGGCTCTGGAAGTGACTGTAGGTGAAGAGTATCTGAGTCCTGTGCTTGCGGATCTCGCCCAGCGACGCGGTACCATCTGTGACATCCAAAGTCGAGAGGAAAACAAGGTTTTGCTGGCTACAGTACCTTTGGCTGAGATGATGGTGAGTCTTTCATTAAAATGTTACAATGACATAATTGTCAGCACAATTTACTGCAAGTTATCTCTATTTATAAGACGACCAATAAAAATGTAACTCACTACTTGATTACTGTGCCCCATAATAAGTGAACTATGCTGAAACGATTTTTATATTTATTTGTTTGTTTCAAGGGCTACTCAACCGTTCTGCGCACTTTGACCTCTGGGAATGCAAATTTTTCTCTGGAGCTTTCCAGCTATGAGCCCATGAACACTCAGGACCAGAACATACTGCTCAACAAGATGGCTGGACTGGCTTAAAACATTAACTTTCACCAACTGAACTGGGCTGTTTCCCAAAAGCATCGAAAGCTTAAGTTTACCATAGACCCATTGAAACCAGTGGCGCTACAATCAACTTAAGCTTAGGATGCTTTTGGCAAACGCAGCCCTGAACATACAAATTTTAATTGCTGTGATTGCCTGCTCACATTTGGTCCAGAAGATAAAATCTTGGAGACCACCCTTCATACAGACATCTCCTGCTCCGCTCACATCCAGAGATCTAATTAGATTTTTTTTTCTCTGATAGAGAGAAGAGTGTAAGGTAAAAAAACACACTATGGTTTTTGTGTGTATATAAAAATATAACAATATTTTTACAAGAACAATGCATAAATTTTTTTTTATATTTATTTAATTTATAAAACCCTTACGACACACCTAGCCTTGGGAAATAATAAAAAAGCAGATCTTGTTTCCAAAAACTTAAAATTTATTCACAAGAACAGTAATTAATAAAATTTAAGCCTACAGAGGAAATCCAGAACAGTCCATTTCATAATAAAAAAACATCAAATTCTTGGCAATAACTTCCTCAGGGCATAGAATAGCAAATCATAATTACTGCAATGGTTAAGATGGTTTTATCTTTTAAAAAGTGTTAATTTTATTCCCTTTAATTGTCTACTGTGAACTGACTGCTGAATTTCATAGGCCCATGTACTCCTGACGGCAGTGGCCAACAAATAGAGGTTCTGCAGGTATGCCTCTCCTGATGGGGAAAGAGTAGAAAATCCCACTTTCACCAGTGAAACATGTAAAATTTGCACAGGCATATTGTAAGAAAATGTAATTATTTGTACAAAGACTGTACAGAGTACTTTTAACATTTTCAAAATCTTCCCAATCAACCCAAAACAGATGGCCTTAAAAAATTAGAAATATTGTAAAAAAAAAAAAAAAAAAAATCTATAAATAAATAAAAATCAATGTCCTCAGAGATTAGTGAGGTCACTCCACTCTTAAGCATTTGGATTCTTACACAAAATAGATCAATGGAACTACATGTTGTATTATTGATTAATCAAACAATAAGTTGAAGATTGCATTAATGAATTTGCCACTGTCATATTTTAACTCACTTGACCATGCGGCAGCGATGCTGGGCCAGACGATTATAGGCATTTCCCACGTCTGTCACACTTTTATCACTCCATAACCTCTCAGCAACAGCACTGGCTCTTGGCCTGCAATGGCACAAGCAAACAAAAAAAAAAAATCATAATTTACATAATTTTAAATAAATACTTGGATTGGTTCCAGTTTTGGCACTTACTCCTAAGTTTAGCTTTTATGTTTTACATTTACAAGACAGGAGATAGATGGTACAGTTGAGTAATATATAATACCAGAGTCGAGGAGTGAGGTTGGTAGCATCCACATACTCTCCCCAAAGACAAGCCTCTCCACCAATCACCAGCTTCTTCTGTGCATCTGTGCCTGTGGTAAATGATCAATCACAAGTTATAAACCACAGCAAAACAATTAATTCAAGGTTGTACAAAAAGCTGTCCCTCAAAGTAAAGAGTTGATCCTGTTTTGAGTCTGATCCTATAATCAAACATCTGAATACCTGCAGACAAAGCAAACCATTTAAACTGGCTCGTGACTGAGTACTCATAAATGTCAGTCTCCAAAGTGCCATGGTCACATGACAAGCATGTTTGTTTGCATATCCAAATGACAAGGAGTTCCTAACAATGCCATTGCTATGACAGAGCTTCCTCATTGATTTAAGGACATGAGAATATCTGGGGTAAATGACACTACTATCACATGCCACCTTTATCATTTAAACATGTTGCCTTTGAATCAGTGTAAGTGACTTTCAGAACCTAAAACTATTTGTACCAACCTTGGTTACAGTAAACAAGACAATTAACCAGATTCATCCAATAACAGACTTTTCAACTCGTGCAAGAGGTCAACTCCCAACATAGGTCAGAAAATCATGTTTTGTATAATCAGTGCTTTTTAAAGTTACTTAACAGCCAGTTTTTTACTGTACACCTTAAGATGTTGTGCAAATTTGGGAGAAACGCAAGAAGTCAAAAAGAAACAGAGGCCCATAGACTTTATCTGTGGATGACACACACACCAGTGAAATTTTGGGGGTCTGCTTTGTAAACGTTCACCCAGTCTTGGCCGTAGCTGATGCGGTTGAGGTACCAGGGTGTGGAGAGCAGAGCATTGAAACCAGCCGCTGTTACCTTCGCCATCTCATCCTGGTACTGCGGCCTTTCTTTCCACACATGGATCTGTGTGTCGGCTTTCAGCTAAATGTGTACACATACAGACGCATGTAGAACTCACAAACGAACATGTCAACGTGGAAAAATCCCTCTGGACTCCATTTAAGGTCTCTGTGAGGCTTTTCATGCTGCTTTCAAATTTACTTTGTCAAAGATACCAAGATTGTACATTTATGCAGATCTAGTCGCTAGTAGTTGTCATGAAAGAATTGAACATTGTTTAAAAAAAATGTTTTTTTAATATGGAAAATAATTATTGGCTATCAATATAATATCAATCAATATAATAAATCCCAATATAATACAATCAATATTCATAACAATAAGTGAAGTTCTAAATAATAGGTTAAAAATGTCAACACTACATCAAAAATTGTAATGCATTAGATCTTGAATGTAGTCCAGAGAAATATATCCATCTAGTCATATTTTCGTGGAAGGTCAGATACTCAGTGACTCAACATGTCTGCTTTCTCATTAGATATTACCTCTAAACCTGACAACAGTTAACCATTAATCTATACAGTAACATCTATGAAGAACAAGATAGAAAACAAGACTGAAGCAAGATGGAGGAGGAATTATGGCAAAGCATACACTACCATTCAAATGTTTGGGGTCACTATGGTTTTTTTTTAAGGCCAAAAGTGATATTAAAGATATTTATGTTGCCCAAAAAAGTAAATGCTTTATTCAAAGACTTCTGAATGATCATGACAATTAACAATGCTGCTTTAACTGTATTTTTGATCAAATAAACTTCGACTTCTCTCAAAATCCTTTTTTAAAACTCTTACAAGATCCAAACTTTTGAGCGGTAGTGTATTTAGAATGACACTTGATTGAATGCAAGCTTTCCAAAGCATTCAGGAATATGTGGTTTCAGTGTCTACAACATCTGACCTCGAGATGTGGCAGGAGGTCAGAGTTGATCAGCAGTGGTCAAACACTCTGACATTACATAGACACGACAACGTACTAGTGACGAGCAAAACCAAGAGCCAGACTGACAGGATCACAACTATACAGTCGTGGCCAAAAGTTTTGTGAATTACATAAATATTGGAAATTGGAAAAGTTGCTGCTTAAGTTTTTATAATAGCAATTTGCATATACTCCAGAATGTTATGAAGAGTGATCAGATGAATTGCATAGTCCTTCTTTGCCATGAAAATTAACTTAATCCCAAAAAAAACCCTTCCACTGCATTTCATTTGCTGTCATTAAAGGACCTGCTGAGAGCATTTCAGTAATCGTCTTGTTAACTCAGGTGAGAATGTTGACGAGCACAAGGCTGGAGATCATTATGTCAGGCTGATTGGGTTAGAATGGCAGACTTGATATGTTAAAAGGAGGGTGATGCTTGAAATCATTGTTCTTCCATTGTTAACCATGGTGACCTGCAAAGAAACGCGTGCAGGCATCATTGCGTTGCATAAAAATGGCTCCACAGACAAGGATATTGTGGCTACTAAGATTGCACCTAAATCAACAATTTATAGGATCATCAAGAACTTCAAGGAAAGAGGTTCAATTCTTGTAAAGAAGGCTTCAGGGCGTCCAAGAAAGTCCAGCAAGCGCCAGGATCGTCTCCTAAAGAGGATTCAGCTGCGGGATCGGAGTGCCACCAGTGCAGAGCTTGCTCAGGAATGGCAGCAGGCAGGTGTGAGCGCATCTGCACGCACAGTGAGGCCAAGACTTTTGGAAGATGGCCTGGTGTCAAGAAGGGCAGCAAAGAAGCCACTTCTCTCCAAAAAAAAACATCAGGGACAGATTGATCTTCTGCAGAAAGTATAGTGAATGGACTGCTGAGGACTGGGGCAAAGTCATATTCTCTGATGAAGCCCCTTTCCGATTGTTTGGGGCATCTGGAAAAAGGCTTGTCCGGAGAAGAAAAGGTGAGCGCTACCATCAGTCCTGTGTCATGCCAACAGTAAAGCATCCTGACACCATTCATGTGTGGGGTTGCTTCTCATCCAAGGGAGTGGGCTCACTCACAATTCTGCCCAAAAACACAGCCATGAATAAAGAATGGTACCAAAATAACCTCCAACAGCAACTTCTTTCAACAATCCAACAACAGTTTGGTGAAGAACAATGCATTTACCAGCAAGATGGAGCACCATGCCATAAGGCAAAAGTGATAACTAAGTGGCTCGGGGACCAGAAAGTTGAAATTTTGGGTCCATGGCCTTGAAACTCCCCAGATCTTAATCCCATTGAGAACTTGTGGTCAATCCTCAAGAGGCGGGTGGACAAACAAAAACCCACTAATTCTGACAAAACTCCAAGAAGTGATTATGAAAGAATGGGTTGCTATCAGTCAGGATTTGACCCAGAAGTTGATTGAGAGCATGCCCAGTCGAATTGCAGAGGTCCTGAAAAAGAAGGGCCAACACTGCAAATACTGACTCTTTGCATAAATGTCATGTAATTGCAGATAAAAGCCTTTGAAACGTATGAAGTGCTTGTAATAACATCACAGAAACAACTGAAACAAAGATCTAAAAGCAGTTTAGCAGCAAACCTTTTGAAAACTAATATTTATGTAATTCTCAAAACTTTTGGCCATGACTGTACACTACATTAATGCAAATATTACAGGAAATTCTATATTATTAATATACGTTCGATGACGAGCGCATTTGTCCTCTATTAAAATGCAGGTGTTTCTCAATGAACCATCTCTACGCAGACCAAAGACTCAACCCCCAAGCTTGTTTGTGATTCAACACTATGTCAACTTGTCCATGGCTATTTTCAAGGCAAGAAAAAGGTTAAAATGTAATTAAAGGTATAGAGATTGAAAAGGTTACTAATAATAACCATATTTAATAAAAAATCTGACTTTGTTAACCCTAAATTGCCAACATGACATGTCAAACCCATCACACATAAATTAATGGTAAGTACATGTGTAAACACTTAATACCTATAGTTTCTACGTTTGAAACCACTAGATTAGTAAACTAGTGGTGCTAAAATAAACAAAATTAAGAGTTGGACTGAAGAAACTGACCAGGGAAATTGAGTGGCTCAACTTTGTAGTAGCGTTGCCAGTCCTGTCCATAGCTAATGTAGTCCAGGTACCAAGGGGCAGAAAGAATGGTTGTAAATCCTGCCCCAGTCACATTCTGTAGCTCCTCCTTCATCTTGTTCCCAATCCACACCTCCACCACAGTATCATCCTTCAGCTGGAACATGCATAAAGCACATTATGTGCCCTAATCAATGTTTTTTTGGGGGAAATGCGTTATCGTTGGGCAATCATGCATCTACATGCAAGCAGTTAAAACAGCAATTTAGTGGCATGTTCCCAGCGGCTTGTGAAAAGGCAAAGCATGCAAGTCTAGCTATTTGTTATTAAGGAGGTTAAAGAAAAGTAGACTAGGCTTTGATTTGAAGTCACAAAGCATTTTGGACCTGGCAGAATGTGTCTTAATTTTTTTGGTGGTTAAAGACTGTGATATAACATTTATGGATTTACATTACTTCCCAACAGGATGAGCCCGTCAGCACAGAAGAGATGAGCCTTACCTTCACCCCATTATCAAACACTTCCTGCCACACCATGTAACCTTTCTTGGTAGCAGTCACAATATCAAGTAATCTGTTTTCCAAAAATGAACAATACACTGTTAGAATGTGTTCTGATGCATATTTTCATTTAAAAGTACATTCTACTGAGAAAAAAAAAAAAAAATCGCCATAATCAATAATTTAAACTAAAAGACGACAATAAATGTATTCCTGACAATAGTGAAGCTCTTACCTTTGAATGTAGAAAGACTCCAGTTTGCTGTAGTCTGTGCCAAAGCCCTGCTGCACCATAAACTTCTGAATATCAGGATTAGACTTCCTACAGAAACGATAAGTGGAATGTACGCATGGCCTTTAACACTAACAGCTATCAACACAAAGTAAAGCAAACAGAAACAATACATGCCCTTACATATCAGGCTATGACATTTCTGCTTCGTTTTTTTTTCCCATTCTGTTTAACACTCAAGGTCCAATGTGATAGTTACGGTTATTATTTCTTTTAATCAAAGAATTTGAGAGAGAAAATAATGTTATATAAGGTACGATTATTGGCATTACATTATTGCGATAAACAATGTAGTTTAATATTTGACGATTGAGTAAAAAGCTCCTTTTTTCTTACCAGCAACTGAAGTCGACCTCGTCTCCCCCCAAGTGAATGTAGGCATCAGGGAAGACAGTGCTAATCTCTTTAAAAAACTGTGTCATGAAGTCATAAGAGGAGTTTAAGATGGGGTTCACTGGTCCAAATGTTCCTGAAGGACTAGAGCCACTGTAACAAGGTGTTAGCAGATCCTTAATGCCTAAGGGAAAGAGACAGAGCGAGATAACATGTTGTCATATTAATCAGTAAGTGCAGATTAAATATGACCTACTGAAACCTACCAAACATGACTTAAGGCTGCAATAAGGCATGTTCCTTTGCGAGCTCTGCGTTTGTTTCAGCTTAAAAGTAATTTCTTTCTGTTCACATTTCAATAGTTGTGCAGTGTTATCCCAACCCTAAACATGATGAAGCAAAACAATCTGTAAAAAGCGCATGTATCAAGTCCAGCAACTGACCATTGCCCCATGACTGTGTGTGTCCTGGGGTGTCAAACTCAGGGATGACTCGGATCCCCCTCATGCGGGCAAACTCAATGACCATCTTCACGTCAGATGGAGTGTACACATGTGTGAATGGGTGATAGGCTCCCTGTAAATCACAAAAAATAGGGAAAATATGATCAATACACAAAGACGAACACTTTTACAGATAGATTTCAGCAGTGGCAGTTGAGTTCTACAACCTAATTCTTTTGATTAGAGGTGAAATTTCTACACTAAAGGAAATTAAACTGAATTGACTTGTCATACAGCACTATCATCATTTTCTGGTAAATCTTTATCCCTTACCTTTCGCTTCCAATGCAGCAAATACACAAAAATAACTATTTTTAAAGCCTTTCAAAAAATCTGGAATTTGTTGCAGTGTAACAATACAATAGCTTGATATGCATAGTTGTGGTCTCCTATCTAAATGATGTTGGCCATCACCCTTTAGTGATAATATTCACTAACAACCTGTTTGAAATCAACAATATTTATCATGTTCTGAATAGAGATGCATTTAATCAGTGTAAGGCAGTAGAGCTTAAATCTAAAACAAAGTCAAGTACATCATCAATACTGACCTTCTGACTTAAGTCAGGGAAGGTACGGCTCATATAAGGAAACGACGGATCGTCCACAATGTGCCAGTGAAATACATTAAACTTGTTCATCGCCATAGCTTCCTGTGAAAATGAGACATTTTATTACTTTACGTTGTGGGATGAGAAGCATTTCAAAACCAAAAAAAAAAAAAAACTACATTTTTTCCAAACATGCATTGTGATAAGAATCATCTTGTCTTGTGATTGCGGTCGTGTACAAACATTAAAAAACTTGACTTTCCAGTCTCATAAGTAAAATAACTTCCTTGAGCTATTTAGCTGACGTAAGTCTTCTAATGGGGAAATTGGTGAAAAAGTAATCGATTAATCGTGACCTGTTTTTCCAATTAAAAAATGCCACTAAATTTAAAGTCTTTCATTTTAAAGCAAATTATTTTAGCTCACCAAATTGGCCAAAATGACTTTGAGTGGCAGGAAGTGTCGAGATGAGTCCAGAAGTATCCCTCGATGGGCAAACCGTGGGAAATCTGAGATCTCAGTCTTATTAATGTTGTTCTGTTGAGAAGACCAAAAAAAGGCTGATGGAATTTATCGGTATTTAAAGCCCTAATGAAAAACAATAATCCAATAGTTTAATAATCTCCTTAAAACTTACGGCTCCATAGTCGTCCTCATAGACCAGCTGGCTGAATGTTTCCAGTCCTTACAACAATAAACATATGAGGAAGTTACACGCTGATGAAATCATAAATTAAGATAAAACAGACATGATAAATACTGCAATCTCTTCTCTTAGGGCAGGATTACGCAAAACCCATCTTTAAAACAACACTTAACATTCTTAAGAAAGGACAATGCCACTGACAGGAATGCAAACGAGCTTAAAATACAGTAAAAACGGTAATATTGAGAAATGCTGTTGTAAATTAAAACAATTTTAGTATATTTTAAAATGTAATTTCCTGTGATGGCAAGGCGGAATTTTTCAGAAGTCTTCAGTGCCACACGATTCTTTAGAAATCATTCTAATATGCCAGTTGCTGCTGTAGAAATATTGAAACAATTTAAATGTTTACTGTCACTTTTGACCAGTGTATTGTGTCCCTACTAAAAAAAGAATTAATTTATTCTTAACAAAATAAAAGACAGACCACAGATCTTTTGATGGTAGTGTATATGTTCAAAAGGGAAATATAAATGTGAGCTTGTTTACTGCCTTTACTGTAGAACTCAATTGTAGAGTTTTGCTTACCTCGCAAAGCTCCCCATACATTAGCAGCTTTCAGCACAGCAGAGGGTTTATCAACTGACAGCACATCTACACAAAGAGAGCAAAACTTTACACAATTCACACGGACAACCAAAATATTCACCACACAGATGATCTGAGTTTAATCTCAACACATCTGATTGCACAAGCAAGAAGTGACTGGCTTTTATAATGCAGTTTCCATTTAATATTAAGCAGAAAGACGTTTATAAATTACTTTTGCATGCGTCAAATGTTACTACATCTAAAAAGAGATCTAGGATCAAGGTAATACAGTACGTTAACCCGATTACACCTCCGAGAGGCAGCTGTCAATTACAGGATTTGCCGATAGTTCATTGGATTAGACATTACATTGAGGTTACGGCTCTGTGGATCACAGGAGGAAGGGAAAGAGCTCACATGACTCGTCGGTTTGCAGACTCGGGTAACCGTCACACTGCGGATCAGCTGATGTGATCCATACCTGAAGCTCAACGAGATCTGAATCATACACTTTCTTTCGGCTCTTCTCGAGCTTCTTCAGGTCACCAAACATGTATTCAAAATACCTGCAAAGGTCAGTTGAAGCTAAGTGCTGAATATTTGACACAGAGTACACAGAGCTTATGAATCATACTTTACTGACACTAACGTACTTCCTGTTCAAGCAAAAAAAATTGCTTCTTTTATAACACAATATCGGCACAAATATGAATAGGTATTGTACAGTTAAGTTACCTGCGAAACGCATTCTCGAGTATGCTGCAGCTCGGTCCAGCGGAGGACTGTTTCGCGTGGACGATCTGAAAGCTGGCGGAGCTCAGTTTAAAGTCAACGGCGGACGACTGAAATTTCTGCGGTAGCGGCCAGAGAGAGATTTCATCCAGCTCCTTCTGTTTTCCCACAAAGTCGCCGAAGAGCCAGCCATGGCAGACGGCTACCGCCAAAATCAGCGGTGCACATTTGAGCAGGCAGTACATGTCTGTGTTGAGCGCTGCGCGGTCAGCTGACTTCTGCTTCAGTTTGAATGGAGGAGTGCATGTGGTGCTCTGAGCTCAGGGGCGGTGTTTACCTCAACCCAAGTCATGTGACCTACCAAACCGCCACACCCCACTAAATATCTTAAGTGAATTTCACAGATTATCAAACCTCTGTACCAAGAACAATGAAGAAGGTCAAATATTAGATGTAGGCTAAACTTGCAAAACAAATGGCCCAGGCAAAGAAAACGATATGAGCTAAACAATTGTTTCAGGTTTCAACACGTATTATGATTATAAAGGGAGAAGACTGCATATATTTAAATCATAACACGTAATAAAACATTAACAAAGCAAGACTAGTACCAAAAGGCATATTTCCCGAGTACTATGTACTTGTAATTAATAGTGGCCTATACTATGTACTTTCCTACTTTTTGTAGAGCAATATTTGTTTTTGTTCTTAACAACTAGATATGATTGATATTCGTATATTGATGAAATTATGATAGAAAGAATTTTCTTTCTGCACAAATAGTTTATATACACTATGGCCAAAGAGTTTTAAGAATGACACAAATCTGCTGCTACAGTGTTTTTAGATCTTTTTGTCAGATGTTACTATGGTATGCTGAAGTATAATTCCATACGTGTCAAAGTCTTTTATTGACAATTACAATAAGTTTATGCAAAGACTCAGTATTTGCTGTGTTGACCCTTCTTTTCAAGACCTCTGCCCTGACATGCTGTCAGTCAACTTTTGGGCCACATCCTGGCCGATGGCAGCCCATTCTAGCATAATCAATGCTTGGAGTTTGTCAGAATTTGTGGGGGTTTTTTGTCCACCCGCCTCTTGAAGATTGACCACAAATTCTCAATGAGATTAAGGTCTGGGGATTTTCAAGGCCATAGACCCAATATTTTGATGTTTTGTTCCCAGAGCCAATTTGTTATCACTTTTGCCTTACGGCAAGGTGCAATTATGCTGGAAAAGGCATTGTTCATTAACAAACTGTACTGTACTTAGATAGTTGGGAGAAGTTGCTCTCAGAGGAAGTTTTTGAACCATTCTTTATTCATGGCTGTGTTATTTTGCAAAATTGAGGGTGAGCCCACTCCCTTGGCTGAGAAGCAACCCCACACATGAATGGTCTCAGGATGCTTTACTGACTGCATGACACAGGACTGATGGTGACGCTCACCTTTTCTTCTCCGGACAAGCTTTATTCCGGATGCCCCAAACAGTCACAAACAGAAAATGAATTTACCCCAGCCCTCAGCAGTCCAATCCCTGTACCTTTTGGAGAATTTCAGTCTGTCCTTGATGTTTCTCCTGGAGAGAAAAGGGTTCTTTGCTGCCCTTCTTGACACCAGGCCATCCTTCAAAAGTCTAGGCCTCACTGTGCGTGCGGATGCACTCACACCTGCCTGCTGCCATTCCTGAGCAAGCTCTGCACTGCTGGTGCCCCGATCCCGCAGCTGAATCAATTTTAGGAGATGCTCCTGGCACTTGGTGGATTTTCTTGGCTACCCTGAAGCCTTCTTCACAGCAATTGAACCTCTCTCCTCTTAAAGTTCTTGGTGAGCCGATAAATAATTGATTTAGGTGCAATCTTACTAGCAGCATTATCCTTGCCTGTAAATCCCTTTTTGTGCAAAGGAATGATAACTACACATATTTCCTTGCAGGTAACCATATAACAGAGGAAGAACAATGATTTTAAGCACCACCCTCCTTTTAAAGCTTCCAGTCTGTTATTCTAACTCAATCAGCATGACAGAGTGATCTCTATCCTTGTCCTCATCAACACTCTCACCTGTCGTAATGAGAGAATCACTGACATGATGTCAGCTGGTCCTTTTTGTGGCGAGGCTGTAATACAGTGGAAACGTTTTTGGGATTAAGTTAATTTTATGGTGAAGAGGGACTTTGCAATTAATTGCAATTCCTCTTCATAACATTCTGGAGTATATGCTATTTGTCATCACAAAAACTGAGGCAGCAGACTTTGTTAAAATTAATATTTGGGTCATTCTCAATACTACCATTTAAAGACTTCCCCAGGTACATTAAATAAAACCAGAAACGTCCACTTTTGTTGTGCAGAGACCTTACATTCTACTTAGAAACGTTATACTTGAAAATTCAGTCATTCTTTACTTTTTAGACAACAACAGAAAAAATAAAATAAAAAATAAATTAAAATATTTTGCTTGGTCTTGGTCAGTGAAGAAAGAAGGGCACATTACAGCAACACCAGGATGAGGAAAAGAACAGAATATTTATATGTAAGTGAACTGTTGATGTTTCTTTTTAAGAATTATGAGAAAAATAACACTGAACACTGTCAATTCCATCAAACCTACTCAGAGCTGGGCTGCCCAAAAGCATTGTATGCATAAGTAGATCGTATAGAACTGGTTTCTACAGCTAAATATTGTGTGTGTGTGTGTGTGTGTGTGTGTGTGTGTGTGTGTGTGTGTGTGTGTGTGTGTGTGTGTGTGTGTGTGTGTGTGTGTGTGTGTGTGTGTGTGTGTGTGTGTGTGTACACTGGTGTTCACTACGTTATGGGGACCCTCAAGTAATACCAGTATTTTTTTTTACCTTGTGGCAATAACTATTTTTACTGGGAGCATTGTAAAGCCCCTGACTAAAGAAATGTAGGAACACAAGCAGACAATTTAGGGGCACACCTTAAACCAGCCTGCAATACAATCATTCACATATTTTACCTATTTTGAATGTATTATTGACAAATGCTTTGATAATGGACTTAACTCATAGAAATTACAATGTGCAATATTCTTTTAATTTAAAGGTGATTTAATTTAATTTGAGACAATAATTTATATAGTTTTGCATTAATGTGTGCAGTAACTGAAAATATTACATGTTAATTTCTTGTTTATTTCATGTTTATATACATTTGACAGTAAAGCTTGAGTTGGGAAGCTTACAAAATATATTTAATTCACAACAGTAATGTGGAAAATCTAATTTTTATGTAGAAAATGTATGTAATGTACTCTTATTAAATGTACCATTATTCTTTTATAGTCTCATGGAACTGACCAACAACTTCAGCAAATATGAGTAGCTACTTTGCACAAGAGCACAAAGAACTTTGTAACTTTTCTTACTTCATACACACACAAAAAAGAGCAAAACTCTGACAAAATCTTATTTCCTGATGATTTTATATTTTATAAAAGTGATTTTATCATTGTTATTTTATAATTTCCACATATAAAGGAAAAAAATATATAACTGAATGACTAATAAGCCAATAAGTGCTTCACTGCTGCCATCTACAAAGTTATAATGGTGAATTGAAAGTGTTTGTTCACCACAGTTTATATTGGTCATCCCATTAGAAATAACCT
Source organism: Carassius carassius (assembly GCF_963082965.1). Lineage (NCBI taxonomy): Eukaryota > Metazoa > Chordata > Actinopteri > Cypriniformes > Cyprinidae > Carassius > Carassius carassius. The sequence continues at coordinate 30,220,704 of NC_081759.1, read as the reverse complement.
TCAAACTGGATCATTTTGGAGCTTTAAAGTGCTGGAAAACATTTGTGTGGAATGCTTGAAAGTAACAGTAAACTGCTTGAATTTTTCTCTCAAAAGGTTGTACAAACCCTGAAATGAATGACACCACGGTTATAGTAAGAGTTCCTGGTTTTCTATGTCAGCGCCGTTTGATGTTTATAACAATTATAATAATTATAATTATAACAAATATTTTTCATTAAAAAGGTAGAAATTCAAATCACCTACATACAATATGTCAAGGGCATTTACAGGGATGAATCAGACAACGCAAGTGCATATTTTGTTCAGCAGGGGGCGACATTGTTCCGTGAATATAAATTCAAAACTAGCTCTGAACCTACTAACCAGCGTGTGCATGGTAGTGCATCTCAAGACTAATGAGGAAAAAAGTTAAGGCTGGATGCACAATTTATACCCAGACAGCAACCAGTGTCAGCCCAGATCCGGTGTTCTGTCGATTTGTGCTGCCTTGTCGAAAAATGCTACCTCCCATTAAAACCAATGGTAGCATAATTCGATAGCGAAAAGTGTTACCTATCAGATTTTGCTTCATGCATGATATTAATAAGGTGTGAGGCTTTATTAACATGTACACCTACCCCAACCCTAAACCTACCCTTACAGTATGATAAATACAGTGTTGGTAGCATAATCTGATAGGTAGCATTATTTGTCAGAACACCGGCCCACATCTGGCCTGCATGGATTTCACATAGGCCAGGTATGGATTGGATCTGGGCCAATACTATGTTGTTGTCTGGGTAGACTTTATGATTGAAATGACTTTCACTTGAAAAAACAGTATTGCCACTGGAGTTGCCAGGTAGGATGACTCTTAATCAGCACTTCTAAAAGGTCAGTTATATGCGAAATATACAGTAATGTGTACAGAGACTTTGAATACTTTGATACACACAAACTCCTTGGTGATATGCAGCATAGTAAAATTCCTTTATTTTTCTATTAATAAGCCCCAACCACAATCTCCTTATCTCTTTTCACGCCAGTTCATGGCTCTGTCTCCTCCCACACTCTCCTAAATAGCAGTAGCGCTCCGCCTCTCTTTCTTCGTCCTCTTAAAGCTGTTCACACCCGTCAGATGTTCACTATTGAGACTTGTACAGACACACACGCGCGCGGTGGCGGAGCTGCTGTGTGACGATACGAGCGAATGTAGTTGTGCACAGTAGTCATAAAGATACAGGAACTGCAGTTGTCTATGTAACTCAGCAACAACAGACCAAACTGTATTTCTAGGCTGGTTTCTTACGTTAAAAGCAAGTGGATTCAAATATTCTTCATTTGTTTATTTTGTGGTTTATCCACGCGACATCGGACGCTGTTGCCAGAGCGTTAAGCGCCGCCAGTATTGTGACTGTGCACGCGTCGCTTTGTGGCATGTTTGAGGGCCAAAGCAGACGGAACTGAAGTCCTCATTCCTCCTGAACAGGTAATAATATAACGTATTTAGTTACCCTAGGTTGTTTCTAGTACACATTTCATAGGACATTTCTCTATTAAAGCATGTGAAACTTTTTGAAATGTATATTAATTATTCTAGTTGTATTTTTTTAATAGCCTTATTTGTCATTACACAAATTGTCATTACACTCTTTATTGTAACCTCTTACTTGATTTTTTTTATGTTCTATCAAACATATCTTTCGCATCACATTGCTATTCTTCAGTGCAGTGTTGCAAAATAATTAATAGCCAATGTCAGCACAGGGTTTCTGGCTCTTTTACTTCACAGCTGTGGCCAATATAAATAGATTATTGGATTATATCAGGTGTGATACATCATCATTGCTTGTGTGTCCTTAATGTATTTAGCCATGTTCGCAACTACATTTAGCCTCTGCACAACAATAGTGGAAACACGATTAAATTCTCCTCGGAGGGATGTTGACAGCCAGCAGGGACCGGAGGGCGTGTATCGGTTACATGGAAATTCAGACTGATTGGATTTGAATGTGCACTATATAGGCGACCAGATGGCAGTCGGTGACATTGACACACTTCGTGTTGACTCTGTGCCTGGTTCTCCACTCTTTGTTCGTTTTTCCACTGTGAATTTTCATGCGGGGGTGTTTACTTCTGAAAGTTTTTTTTTTTTTTTTTGCAAACCGTTTCCCCCTCCTTATCCGTTCTGTCTTTGAACACCTGGTAATGATTAGACTCCCTTGCATTTGTTCGCATTCCAGTCGGCTAGACATCAGAGAGGCTTCCAGTGGGTTTTTATGTTGGGTTTGCAGAATTACATCATCTTCTCTGCCTTCATGTTGAGGTTTGGCATGCTCTTTGTGTATTGTGTTGATACTGATCATATCATTGTTCAAAACAATGTCAGTCAGCTCCTAGAACGGACAACGCCAATAGGGTACAGAGGTGCTATTAAAATATTTTGTCTTTCATCCTCAGTGTGATTTTAAAAGTCTAAAAAGGTTAGCGCACATTCCCTGTAGAAAAAGTTATTTGTGATCAGTGTCTATTCTTCCATCTTTTGTAAACGGAACAACTTTTCTCCTTTTTTTTCAGGATTCAATGAAAATGTCGGTCTGTGTCCACGAGAACCGCAAGTCTCGTGCCAGCACGGGCTCTATGAACATCTACCTGTTCCACAAGTCCTCGTATGCTGACAGCGTGCTAATGCACCTGAATGCTCTTCGGCAGCAGAGACTCTTCACCGATGTTCTGCTTCACGCGGGAAACCGCTCTTTCCCGTGCCACAGGGCTGTGCTGGCCGCATGCAGCCGCTACTTTGAAGCCATGTTCAGCGGAGGGCTGAGAGAGAGTCAGGACAGTGAAGTGGACTTCAGGGACTCCATTCATCCAGAGGTAACTTACTGTGGAAGTGCTTGAATTTGTAGAGTAGTCAAAGTGTGTGAAAGGGATAGATCAGCCAAAAAAGTTAATTCTGTTATTTACCCCACCTCGTATGGTTCCAAACATGTGTGATTTCTTTTGTGGAAAATCTCTCTTTCCTCCCTTTTGTAGGACAAAACAAAAACTTAAAAATACCATCTTTTGTGCTTAATAATTGTTTGAAATGACATGAGGGTGAGTACATGATAACAAATAATTTTTGTCTTTGTCAGATACTCTGGTTTAAATGTACAACACATTGTTAATTGAAGAGTACTGAAACCTTGAAGTAGCTCTGGAGTTTATCATCAGGTTGAAAATCAGGCCTTTTGCAAAGTAACACGCATTACAGTTTGACTGCATAAAAGTTTTGTAAATGTATTTAACTTTGCATTTACTCTGCGTTGTCTAGGTATTGGAGCTCCTTCTGGACTATGCTTATTCGTCAAGGGTGATAATAAACGAGGAGAACGCAGAGTCTCTCCTTGAGGCCGGTGACATGCTGGAGTTTCAGGACATCCGTGATGCTTGTGCCGAGTTCCTGGAGAAGAACCTTCACCCATCCAACTGCCTGGGCATGCTGCTTCTCTCAGATGCTCACCAGTGCACCCAGCTGTTCCAGCTCTCCTGGAGCATGTGCCTCAGTAACTTCCCTGCTATCTGCAAGACTGAAGAGTTTCTCCAGCTGCCTAAGGACATGCTGGTCCAACTGCTGGCACACGAAGAGCTCGAAACCGAGGACGAGCGTCTGGTCTACGAATCGGCGCTTAACTGGGTAAACTATGACCTTGAGAGGAGGCACTGTCACCTTCCGGAGCTGCTCCGTACTGTGCGTCTGGCTCTCCTGCCTGCCATATTCCTCATGGAGAACGTCTCTACGGAGGAGCTAATCATCGCACAGGCTAAAAGCAAAGAGCTGGTGGACGAGGCAATCCGCTGCAAACTGCGCATCTTGCAAAACGACGGCGTCGTCAATAGTCCTTGCGCCCGGCCCCGCAAGACCAGCCATGCCCTTTTCTTGTTGGGTGGCCCCACGTTTATGTGTGACAAGCTCTACCTGGTGGACCAGAAGGCCAAAGAGATCATTCCAAAGGCAGACATCCCCAGTCCACGCAAAGAGTTCAGCGCCTGTGCCATTGGCTGCAAAGTGTATGTGACTGGGGGCCGGGGCTCAGAGAATGGTGTGTCTAAGGACGTCTGGGTGTATGACACATTACATGAAGAATGGTCCAAAGCGGCTCCGATGCTGATAGCACGTTACGGTCATGGTTCCGCTGAGTTACGCCACTGCCTGTACGTCGTTGGAGGTCACACAGCTGCCACTGGCTGTCTGCCTGCATCACCATCTGTGTCCTTGAAGCAGGTAGAGCAGTTTGACCCAGTTGCTAATAAGTGGAGCATGGTGGCACCACTGCGAGAAGGAGTTAGCAATGCTGCTGTTGTCAGCGTTAAGCTGAAGTTATTTGCCTTCGGTGGGACAAGTGTGGCCCATGACAAGCTGCCTAAAGTTCAGTGCTACGATCCCTCCGAAAATCGCTGGGCGGTCCCGGCATCCTGTCCACAGCCGTGGCGCTACACTGCAGCTGCTGTTCTCGGCAACCAGATCTTTGTAATGGGAGGCGACACCGAATTCTCTGCTTGCTCTGCTTACAAATTCAGCAGTGAGACTTATCAGTGGACCAAAGTTGGAGATGTTACGGCAAAACGAATGAGCTGCCAAGCGGTGGCCTCTGGAAACAAACTTTATGTGGTGGGTGGCTACTTCGGTACACAGCGCTGCAAAACCCTGGACTGTTACGACCCCACGCTGGATGCATGGAACAGCATCACTACCGTACCATATTCCTTAATCCCCACTGCCTTCGTCAGCACCTGGAAACACCTCCCAGCCTGAAGGACGCCTGTTCTCCCCATGTGACCCTACTGTTCCTACAAGGTAGGTTTGCAGTCTAAAAAAAGAATTACTAGGCTTAGCAAGCATGTTACTTTTTTTTGGAAAATTATTAGATCGTAGTACCATATCAGTAATCTAATGATACTAGATTATTTAATCTGCAGTATTCATCTTAAAGTTAATATTTTAAAAGTAATAATTTAAAAACTGTACAATGTAATCAATCAAATGTCAGTCTAGTCAGGGTATCCCATTTTCATGCTGTACGTCATAAAGTTGGGCTATTTAAATTCATTTAAAATGAAATGGCCCTTCAGATAAATTTGCTCTGATTTATTTTAAATCGATTTAGATAAAATAGTATAGAAATTAATTTGTATTTATCAGTTATCATTTATCAGACTTGACATAAAATTATTGGCTTATCATTGGATAGAATTTCTAGATTCCTGTCTGTATATTTGGACATTTTATGTATTGCTAGAATCAGTTTTCATTTCATTGTGGACATTCATCCAGAAAATCACATTGTTTACATAATGTCTACAAGTGGTTGTAAGAACTGCAACAGATTTTAAGAAATTTTAAGGGAGGGAGGGAATTTCGCAACGTTTGTTAGTTAATTTTGTGAACCTGTTTTTTCCCAGAACATTTTATCTCTAACTCTTTTTATAAAAAAATTCCAGTGTTTTAGTTGCCATACACAGTACCCTCTTTGAAAGTGTACTGGACACATTGAAACATTTTACATGGCTTGTGTTCATATGCATACTGCATTTGCATATAGAGATTATTTATCCCTCATGATCTGCCTCATGCATACATTGACAAAGAGCCTTTTTCAAATCAATGGCAAATTGAGTATTGACCGAACAATTAGTTTGTTTCAGGAAGCAGAGAGGAAAGAAATGGCAAGGCAACATGCTATGAATCTCAACCAGTTCAACACCGCTCATGTGCAAAATCCATAACAGTTACCCAGTGCGTTTTTGTGTTCTCTCTTGTTCCTTCACTACTAGTCTTTTTGCTGTTTTTCTTGGTTTCTGTGAGGAGATTTGTCTGTTGTGTATAGGTGTACTTATCTCAGCGTTTTGCTTTAATCAATAACTTTCAAAGCTGGTGCATTAATGGATGTTTTATAATAGGTTGCTACAGATGTCACGTCTCCTGAGAGTCCATGAAAATAGTGGCTATTTAGCTTTGCTCACTCTTCAGGAAAACAGGCTTTGGTCACAGCAGGACTGCATCAGAAAAGGGCATCATGCTTTCCGTTATCTACTTCTCAGCAGGGATATGTCCAGCGATGCAGTATGTGTGTGTGAGCGCTCTGTCTGGTCTGGCTGATATGGAGACTCTGCTGTATCTGATCTGTCTCCAGACTGTGAGGGAGGAAAAATAAATAAATCCTTGCTTTAGAGAATTCAGCCTTGGTCTTTGAGCTGGAGATTGAAGCTCCATATACCTACCAGAGAAAGATGTTAGGTTACACCTGAATTTCAGTGTGTGTGTGTGGACGTATGCAAATCTTCACATGTAAAATTTAGATCCAGAGTTTGTGTGCCTCTTGTTGTGAGGAGGCAGCTTGCGGTAGAGCTGAATGAGTTATGAGTGTGCAGTGAGGGGCGTTGCACCGTGGGTAATTGAAGCAGAATAGAAGACTTTTATTGTTCCTGAGGGGGAAATTTGTCTAAGGGTGGAAAAAGCAGGAAAGAGTGGTAGGGCAAATAAGGGAGGAGGTAGGGCTCAGAGAGAAGACAGAAAGAAAAGGTGAGTTGTTTAATTTGGATGAGCAGCGTGTTGACAACATGGAGCATGCTAGCTTGAAGTCTGGGCAAAGTTCTGTCCCGTCCCGTTGCAGTATGGTTACAGTAGAATTTTGCATTGTTTAGCTACAGTCTTTATGTAAGTAAATATATGCTACAATGCCTAATCAATATTAAGTAGACATTGTGCATCACTGTTTTCTGTTTAAAGGTGTGGTCACATTTACAGTTGTTTAGTGAATTTTCACAACAAATACAGTCATTTTAAAAGGAATCTAGATAGTCTGTCATTTGTGTGATGGCACAAGATTTCCCCATGTAGATTCAGCATTGGTTTAAGTTGGTCACACAGATTTGCATATCAGCCTGACTGGCAGATAGTAGAAATTTCTCTTGAAATTTTGCAAATATGACCACACCTAATGCATGTACATGCTGGATAAAGCAGTGCTACAATCCCATTATGTAGATAAAAAAAAAAATTAATGACTAATACGATTGAAGTTTGTTTGTTTGTATACTTTATTGTCCTTTTTAAGGAAATTTGTCTTGGACTCAAGCTGCATTGATTCACAACATATACATACATACAAATATACACACACAACCAATAAAAAGCTAAAATATTAACAGCAGCAACAGTCACCTCTTTCCACCATATAGGCAATAAAAAATGGATCCGATTCAACATGACTACATTACTACATCTTGCTATTTAACATATTAATTGATACAGGAATAAATGACTTTTTGTAACGGTCGCTCTTACACAATGGGACTCTATACCGTCTCCCTGATGGCAGAAGCTGATACATTGGGAATAAAACATGGCTTGAATCACTCACTATTGTCTGTGCATTTTTAAAAATCAACGCATCGTAAATTGATTGAAGTGAGTACTCTCTTACATCCATAACTTTCATTGCAATTTTTACAAGACGAGCAAGCTGTGATTTTAATTGGACCGAAAGATTGCCATACCAAGTTTGCATCCCATAAATCAAAAGACTACCTAAGACAGCATAATAGAATAATTGCATAATTCTCTGATTTACACCAAACAGCCTAAGTCGTCTCAAAAAAATATAAGCGTTGTTGAAATTTTGAACAAATGTAATCAATGTGGGCTTTCCAAGTAAATGAACGATCAATGACCACACCTAGATACTTATAGGTATCCACCTGCTCAATGATGTTATCATAGATGATTACTGGGCTATAATCACCTAATCTTTTTGGGTCTATTATCATTTCCTTCGTTTTTGATACATTTACGATAAGATGATTTACATTACACCACCGCACAAAATTCTCAATTTCAGACTGATACGCTAATATATCATGATCTTTGTCTAAGAGACTCAATATCACTGTGTCGTCAGAGTATTTGATAATATAATTATTCTTATTTATACTAAGACAGTCATTTGTATAAAGAGTAAACAAAAAAGGAGAGCATACGCAACCTTGAGTCTGACTAAAGCATTTGATTTAACTGTAAGCTGTATCTCCTGTGATTGGTTAATCATTGATGAAATAAAGATGGTGAAATTAACATACTTGTTTGAAATGCATTTAGATAAAACACAAGTGTCTAGTAAAACAAAACAGAGTAAGTTCAGAGACCCATGTTTTGAGGTTTGCTGAGATCCTTGATTGAGATGTGAGTTTAGATGCAAAAATCTATCTGGATGCAATAAGAATGGAAAATAAGAACAATATTTGGGCAATATGTGCATTTTTTTTTTTTTTTTTTATGAGAATGTCCGTTGAAAGAAATGGGGCTGGGGGGCATTTATATTTAGCAATTTATTCTTCGTGTAAAAGCACCGAACAATAAAAATATTGATCTCTGCCTTGTAGAATGAAATTATTTTATACATTAATTTCTCCTCTCCCTTCATGGCAGGTAATCAGTCCGACTGCAGCAAGAACAGAATAGCCCATAATTACTGATAGTGACTCAAACTCCAGGACAGTAGACTAAATAGAACAAGCACCAACTTAACTTCCTCCTCACTGAAAATCAAAAACTCAGGCAGTCCTTTGCACTCATTCCATTCCTGACCCTTTGGTACTGGTCATTTAGCTTCGCTTTTAAAATCTCTTTGACCATGTGCGTGTGAAACGCCGCCCACCTTGACAGGGCAGTTCATTTCAAAGTGGTGGTCCTGCCTTTGTTCACTGAGCCATTCCTGTGCATTTAAAAGACCATGAAGTGTTGTAAGCAAGCTTCCTCCCTATTACAATGAGGAGCCTCACTGCTGGCCAGAGGAGTGGGAGGAGAGAGAAGACCGAGATGAGGGGAGAGGGGGAGGACTGGATAAGGAAGGGGTAAACAAAGATTTTCAGTCTTGCTCTTTCTCTCCAACTGTGTTTTCTCACACTCAAACTCCTGCTATGTTTCTCCCATGGGAATGCATCTGGTTACAGAGAATCCTCCCTTTCCTACGCACACAGACACACTGTTCTCTTTATCTCTTATCTTTTCCCTCTCTCTGTGAAACTGTTTTTTTTGTCCAAATGTGCTGTTGAACTCTGCAAAGGTTCATTGATGTTCTTTGCTGAAGTATTTATTTTATACCAGAACAGACAGAATGACAAACAACATATCTGTGTGTGCAGTTATTTATTTATTTTTCCTAAAAGATGGCCAACAACAAATAGCCTCAGTCTTTAGCAGTTTGAATAGAGGATCTGTGCTGTGGGATTCTTTTTGTCAAACTTTGATGCCATAATCCTCAAAAATGAAAGCATCTTTTTAAAAACATAAAGTAGTGATGGATCGAAATGTCAAATAGTTGACTATTTTGAGATTCACAAATTAAATGTTTCAACTTACAATATGGTTCCAAATTTTGGGTAAGAGTTGAAATGTTATTTTTATATTTGTCCTTAGCTTAGTATGAAATAAAGAAATCAATGGAAGATAGCCACCATGGTAAAAACTAAGCTTGTATGTTGCTGCGCTTGTGCACGAGTGTGTGCTGCACATACGCGCGTGTGTGTTTATGCCAGGCTTGTGTTTGGCGGGTGTGGGAGTGGAGGGAGGTCATTAAGCCTAAGCTGTGTTCATTCACCGTCAACTCCATGCTGCTTAGATGAAGTGTCACAGTTCACCAAACATTTTGTTTTCAAAAGCAGCTCTGCGGAATGGAAACTCAACCGGCCCTGGGATCGATGGAGGGATGGATTTGGCTTTGCCCGCTCTCGGTCTCGTTGGGCTTCTGTTTGAGTGGGTTTTAATTGGCAAGCGATTCTACTGTAACTGCAGGGCTCTACTGCCCTTTACTTTCATTTATATGAACTGTATGCGGAACTTAAAATAAGAAAGTAGGAGATGGGAAGGAAAAGAGAGAGAAAATGTCTGCTAACGACTTAATTTGGTCGCTCTGGGGGACTTCAGCTTTCAAATGATCACCTCCACTTCATCTGTCTCCTTTATTTCAAGCTTGAGGCACTGAGAGAGAATACGTGACTTCAGAATGGATATGGTCTTTGTGGAAGCTTAAGGCTGTAAAACGAAAGTACAGACAAAGCCAAAGAGGAAAAACATACTGTTGCATTTGGTACAACAATGGAGAAAAGAGGAAACCTTTGTTGCACTATATTCAGTTGTGGTCTAGGTTCCTAAATGTGCCTTCTTTAATACCATTAATTATCGGACTGTATGCAGTATTTTAAAGAGTTCAGGCCTGTGTGTGTATTGCAATGCCTTGTGTTTGCTGTTGAACAGGTTTGAGGGTCTGGCCTGTTCTCTCTTCTTTTGTTTTTCCTTGAGGGGAAAAAAGAAAAGATAAGGAACAGATTATCTGAAATTATATTTGTGAGATGTTATTCTTTCCAGAAATGCGTGTGTGAATGTGTGGCGAAAATGTGAAGTTCAAGTCTAGCTTTCGAAAGTAAAATGAGAAATTGAAATTCCTAATCTGTTTTTGTTTTATCTTTCCACAGAATTCTGTGTGTCCATTTGTCGATGTTATTGTCTACTGGAGTCCAACTGTGAAGAAACGCTATAAGCTTCCTGTGCAATTTTATGAAGCGATTTTCTCCCATAAGAGCTAACCTAAATATTGTGTACAAAGTCCATTCGCAAAGCTTTTCTTTTTTACGTCCTACTTGGAAGTTTTAAGTACATTGTGATGTCTCATCGTTCATTTTTTGGAGAATCAGAACTTCGGCTTCACCGTGAAAACCAAAAGAACTGCGACGCACCCTGAAGTCCAGTCTGCTTTGATCGTAACCAGCATAATCATCATATTCGTCCCCCTCGTTTGTGTAATCTGACCGTTTTTGTACAATGCTGATGCCGTGCAAGCTAAAATAGACCCGTATGCCTGTCTTAATTTGTATAATGCATGAAGGATGAGTGGAAGCTTTTGATTGGGAGAACAACAAGAGTCTCAACGCATGATTGGAGATGTTAAGATCCTCCAGGAAAAGTACCTCATGTTCTGATATGTATCTACCTTTTCTCCCATGTTGATGTTAAAAAATAGACCTTGCTCTGAAGAAAGGCTGATGTGGACTCTTAAAGGACTGATAAACATCACAAAAAGAACAGAAGGAAATGTGAGCAAGCATTGTTTAAGTATTTGTCCTTCACACGTCTGTACGAGAAGGACAGGCTGATGCTGAACTGTTCCTGTTGAACAGACCTTAGCAGCTTGGTGTGAAAATGGACACGGGCACAGTGTGTCCCAAGGTACACGTGCCAGCTGTGCGTTTGCGACTAAGTGAGTGCGGGAGAGGCATGTCCCAGCATGTCCGTCTGACCCCACTCAACACCCAATCATACCCCCGCCCCCTCAGAAATAAACAGCGTGAGCATGCCCTCTGAGAAAGCACCAACAAACACTGTCATTCCAGCTTCTGATGACTGACTGACTGCAGATCAGGACATTTCTCCGACACAAGATTTAAACTGCGCAAGACTCTTCTGTTTTGCTGTTTTTTGCCTGTACTATTCTAAGCACATACAGTCACGTAAACGTGAACGACAGAAGGAGAGAGAAAAGAGGTGAGAGTCGTTTCGTCACCCTGCGAGGGAATGCAGTCTCTATGGCAACAACAACGAAACTGTAAATGTAAAAAAAAAAAGACACAGAAAAAAAGTGCAAAAAACTGGTTGTCTGGCTTCACACATTAATAGTCTTAATTTATGATTTTTTTAAGCTGTCTGTTTTGTTTGATCCATTGTGTATTAACAATATTTCTTTTTTTTAATTTATTGTTAATGTTTCTGCTTGCATATATATTTGGATGTGTAGAAGTTGACAGGTTATTGTACCGCGCATGGCCCAAAACGCTGTGTTCCTGCTGCTCTTTTGCACATTTACATAAGGTCATTTTGACTGAGCAGGTGGAATTTGTAGTGGTCAGCGGATTCTTGAGCCTCTTGTTCATCTGATCAAAAACAGGGAGGCTTGGAGGTCAAAGGTCATTGAAAGGATAAGAATGGGCCGAATGATGTCAGAGGTTCAGATTACCCAGGGTGTGCAGGCCATGGGGGAGTTGGGAAGTGGTTTTGAGAGTTTGGGGGATGGTTTTCTTCAAAATGGAGGACCAATTCCCCCAAAAATGATGATTGCCATCTTGTACTCACTCTCAAAATTGTCATTTTTGGGTGAACCATCCCTTTAAATTTTACCCAAATGAATCCGGTTCTATAAATTAAGTAATTGAGATGTGCTGATGTGCTTAAACCACAGGTCAATTCATCTAGTGGTGATGGTTCTCTGACCTGCATCAACTGTTTGATATCTTATACTATATAGATTGACCTTAAACCTCCATCTAAAAAGCATTATGTTTCGCTTACTAAAACATAAGTGTAGTTTAGCAAGTGCTTTCGACCTGTGACCCCATGCCAAACTGGGGCCGGTATTCACCCTCTGTAACTCTGCTCTGCATTCATCACTCTGTCCGTACTGAAACTCAGCCTGACACAGGGTATCTTTGGGTTGTAAGGGTCCTGTAGAGCTATCTGAGGATTGTGAACTCTCACCAGCATGTTGTAACTTTGACTGTCCCTTATAGTTCAGCGGTGCTGTTAACATTATGATTGGATTAGGAATCTGTCACAGTCACCTTGCTGGATGCACTCTTAAAAACACAGGTTCCAAAAAGGATTTTTCCCAGTGATGCCATAGACAAACCATTTTGGGTTCTTCAAATAACTCTTCAATGGATACATTCTTCCAAGAATCTTATTTACACTAGATATGAATGATGTGTTACAACAAAAGCAAAGAGAGCCCATTATAAACCACAATGCTGTCTTCAGGTATTGTGACATGACAGACTATAAACTTACGCACCTTTATGTTTCTGACACACTCCACGTGCTTGTGCTATTTCTGACAACAGTATAAATGGATTCGGAACTTATTTTATTATTAATTGTAGACGGCGAACTATGTAGACGCAGTGTTAGTATGAAGAACTTTTTAATAATCTAACGATTAAAGAACCTCAATACAAAACCTTTCCTTTTTAAGAGTGGATGTTGTTTGCTACAGCCTGTGACATAAAAAGTGATGATTTCATTGGGCAAATTTAATGATGATGAACAAAATGGTGTTTATTATGATAAAGCTGAATCCCAAAGGTCTTGGAATAACTAACAGTGATGTCTACATAAGGGCAAAGACCATAGTGCTTTCATGTCGATGCCAAATGTACTTCTTGTAAAGATGATCTGTCTGTTTTAATATTCACTGCAGAGCGACAACAGTGTTCGGGTAGGTTGTATAACACCACTAGCCGTTTGCTACACTATAGCTGTTGTGACAACACTGTTGTACATGCTACAAACAAATTATATAGCTTTAAATAATAGAATATAGTATTCCATGCTGTTCAATTGCACAGCAACAGCAAAGTTGAAGGAAAGCCCTAAGAGAGGAAAACCGGTAGCAAGCATTCCTCCCACAAACCCTCTCATCCCCTCCAGGAAATTCTTGCTTACAATGTTTCGATTAGCCTTTAGGCTCTTATACCCCCTCCATATTTTACCCCCTCCTTCCCCATTTCAGAATACCTTTTCACAGAACACTGCACACTCTGACCTCCAGCCAATCAAAAACCCTTATCTGCCCCCCTCGCATAACACTATTGCCACAGCAATGGTCAACAATCATTGCCCCCTCTCCATTTGAACTAGTAATAGTCAAGTGTTTTGTTTTTCCCTCCTCTCTCCCTCTTGCTCCTTTGCCCTCCCTTCTTCCCTTCTCCTCCTGCTGAAGTGAAAGACTGATTCAGAGGTGACTCATAAGCCTGTGTGCATTTAGAACTCTTAAAAAGCTGTATGCCTTCACGAACAGACGCATTGCTAAAGCACTGTCAATGTTGGCCTGTACTGTTGTTTTGTGTGGGCGTCATTTTTCTTTTAATTTCTATATTTGTCGTATTATATAATTGTATTATTTTATCTCAACCACTGCGGTTAACATTATTTTGTACAAGTGATTTTTTCACAATGTGAAATTCATGGCTAAATAAAGACAAGAGTTTTTCCTCTTGATAGATACCGTATAAAAGCTTCTTGCATTATTCAAGTTTTCCTGACTTTACAAAAATGACTTCAGTACATGCTTTTATAATCCTGAACTAAGTTTTCTGCTCTTTTATGTAAAGAAATGAAGCTTTTAATTACAGCATGGCTTATTTGGAGCTCGTTTCTCTCATATCTGCACATCTTTATATGGCAGGCAGCACTTGTCTGTACAATGTATTAAATGGGTGTGTGTTTATTAAGGGCCCCTATAAATGTACAGAAAAGGCTGAGATCATCTTGTCGTGTCTGTCTGTGTGTGTGTGTGTCCAAGACAGAAAGCAACAGCCATACGTGACCCATAAGATACTTTCCGTTTTATTTCATTGTTGCCGTGGCAACCCTAACCATTATCTGCAAACTCTGGCAGCTGATGTGAAACCTAAAAATGTAAAAAGACCTCCGCCATAGGCCTTCTATTCTTGTCCTCTTTCCATTTTTCATGGAAGTTCCTCCTAAGTTCTTTATCATTGTCCTCTTATATTGTTCCTGTAATTCCTTAATGGATATCAAATAACCATGTATGCTCTATTTTTAACCATTCCAAAGATTCTGCACCCTGCCCTCAAAAATTACCAGGAATACCATGAGTAAACAGACACAGTGACTCACAATGTTACAAACCTTCTCATCCTGAGGACAGGAGTGTTTACATTCCTGGGATAAAACGACTCACTTTCAGTACGTTAAAGAAAGACCAGTTTTACAGGCTCTTGACACATACTCAGGCATGCTACGGCGAGATGATAAGGATGTGCTTAATCACACCCTGAGAAAGCTGTAAAGTTCACACTTCTCACAGGCTCATGTAGCCCAAGTGATTATAATATATCTCCATGATAATAACACGTTGACTTCATCGAATCATAAATATTAATGTTAATATTGGAGATATTATATAGATTGTGTAATGGCATGGCTATTTCCTCCAATCAAAACTTATTATAAGTAACACTCTACATATACATGCAATAAACACAGTCATATGATATCGTGTCCCTCCAGTTCCTGTTGCCAGGCAACATGTCTGTCAGTTCCAGAGAGCTGCCATGGTAAGAGCCTCCTTGAGATGTCACGTGGTCTCTTGGCCAATAATAGGTTGCTCTGAGTGAAATCTGATCCAATGATCAATCAGGTGTAGAGTGCCTTGCTATTCAACCAGTGGCTACAATAAAAATAGCAGACTTTGCAAAACAAGTGTGTCTTTCTCTGATGGCATTCTCTAATTTACACTCATGGCCAGTCTTAAACCTGTAATGAGATAGTTCACCCAAAAATGAAAATTCTGTCATTAATTGCTCACCCTCATATCATTAAAAGCCAATAAAACTTGTTCTTCCTCGGTACATGAATTAATGTATTTTTAAAGAAGTCCGAGAGCTCTCTGAACCCTACATAGATAGCAACGCAAGTGAAACATTCAAGGCCCAGAAATGTAAAGGAGAACATTGTCAAAATAGTCCATGTGACATTAGCGGTTCAACAATAATTTTACAAAGCTATGATTATACATTTTGTGCGCAAAGAAAACAAAAATAATGACTTTATCCAACAATTCTTCTCCACCATGTCACGGTCCGCCACCATTTATGAGGGTACCATGACTAATGCATCAGAAAACTCTCAGTGATGATGCATTTAAAAGTTAAAGTCCAAATGGATGTTTATAAAAGTTCACATTGCTGTTGCAGATAAAATATAACATGGATAACAATAAATATTTTTTACCAGGTTAAATGTTGATTATTAGTAACTCAAAACCCTTTTTTTAAACCTCTCTACCTAACTGTCGATCACGCGCATCCGCCACAATTTTAGTTTTTCTAACTCATTTTATTCGTTATTGTAGTTCTGGACCGATTTCTTCACCAAAGCGCAATGGATTGTGGGCAATTTTAGCCATTAGAGCAGGGATAGGCAACTCCGGTCCTGCAGGGCCACTATCCTGCAGAGTTAGGCTCCAACCCTAATTAAACACACCTGAACAAGGCAATCAGTTGTTTCGGGATTACTAGATAGATACAGGCAGGTGAGTTTTTATGAGGGCTGAAGCTAAACTCTGCAGGATAGTGGCCCTCCAGGACCGGAGTTGCCTATCCCTGCATTAGAGTGTGCACAGATCAACACTTAAAAAATCGACCTGAAATATTAGACAATCCGGGGACTTTTGGCATACTCTTTTCAACATACTATGCTTTGGGACACATTTATTTTAGGATGGATAGTATGAACATTGAGACGCAGGCCTTGATTTCTTCTATTTATATGGTGTCGCGCCAGAGCTATGCCCACATGAAACCTTATTAGACTGAAATACTGTTTCTTACGTAATGATGTAATTAAGCATCAAACCGAACAAGGAGTTTGTTTAGGATCGGATATTTAAAGAGATCTCTCTAGTGCAAAGAGAATCATAAAAGCGATGATGTCTGATGAAGAATCACGGCAGTCATGAAGATACAAGGTATGTGATTTTAGTTTTACACTGCTGCAGTGCGCTGTGACAGAGAGAGCTGTGCTGATTGGCTGTGTTTTGTGGCCGATTCCGTCATGTCACGCTCCGTTTTCAGTGGTGAGTGACAGAAATAGAGTTAACTTGTTATATCACGACTGACAAGGACATGATATTTATAATATATCAGTCTGCAATATATTACAGTGCTAATATTTTAAAAATTTCTTCTAGCATTAAATTGTTATAAGGAAATTAATATTTTGTTATAATTTACTGAGCCTTGTGAGGGATATCAGTTTGAAACCCACAGAATAAATGTATAATACGTTTCAAAAACAAGAAGATGAGTTAAGGATAAATGACCACAGAATCTCCATTATTGGCTAAACTAATAACTTAAGTTTCCGTAACAAATCAGAACCTCCTATAATGTTAAAAAAGATAAATATATTCCCAAATGACCAACATACATTTTCTGAGACCACACATATAGAAAATGTCCTTATGTTGACCTTTGAGGATGGTTAGCTGCCTTTAATAGTGCCTGTTTGTGATCAGGCCCACCTGTGCTACATTAAAAAAAGGGGAGGAAGAGAGGAAAGAGAAAGTGACCGTGTAAACAGAACGATGGATGGAGAGAGAAGGCAACAGAGGAGGGGTGGGTCTCGAGGGGCTAGTGATTGAGACCACACACAAAACCCTGGAATCGTCCAAGCCTGTTCCTTCTCTCCTTTTCTCCTCCAGAGCCTGGCTGCACTCTTTCACTAAAGAGCTCTTTGGATCAGCATTACAAGGCCTGGCAAAGCTGGATATCCTGTCAATAGCTTCCCCCTTCTCTTTTGCATACCTCCATCATTTGGTTAAGATTACCTACAGGCCACTGTCATTATCTGTGAATCTAGCAGAATTTTGAAAGCATTATTGAGTGATGTAGGTAGCACTTAATATTTGTATTAAATTTAAGTCAGTTTACATTTTAATACCCTTGTATAATCAACTAGCTTCCCTTCATTTTCTAGAATTCAACTCTTTGTATGTGCACATTTTTATTTTTACACTGCCTTGTTATTGCTGTCTCATTTAAACTGCAGTCATGAACTGAAAACAGCTCATTACATATCAAAACACACTATCACCCTCTCCATTAACTCCAGCATCCGCATGATAAAGGTCTGCTGTAATTATTTGATTGCGATAAGCGGTGGTAAAATGTTGTTTAAATGTCATTACTTTGTACTTTGAAAACATGGCCAGGCCCAAAACCACAGCAACACACACTGATTCGATGCTGTTTTTTTTAGGGCCAAAGAAGCTATTAAGCTGTATTTTTATTTATTTATTTATTTATTTTTGCAGGCCCGGAGGGTTGGAGGGTTAGCTAGTGCAGTTTCTCTCAACCCGTCTTCTCTCATTAATCCAAGAGCTGTTGGAAATGCTGGAGATATTCTGAGGACAGACAGGATGTCATAACAGGAAACCTCATTTAAAATAACAGACTTGTGGAGTTTGCTTCACTGATCAGTGTGAATCAGTGACAGACACACAGCAGCATGAGCTAGTGGATCTCCACTGCAGCTTGAAAATGAAATAAAGAAAATAGAAATTTATCAGGTTTATTGACCTTTAATTAAAGGAGTGAATGCTCATGCATCAGCTGGCGCGAGTGGGCTTCACTCTTATCAGTCTTTGCCATTCTCGTTAAAGACGCTGGTCTTTAACGAACTGGAAAAGTAATTACTGAGGGAGAAATGTTGTCAATATCAGCCTGCCCTGATGCAGACATATATTGACTGTTTGCACCGTTCCGTTGATGAATTTAACATTAAATACTTGCCTAATGCTTAGTTAAGGAGGGCTATGTACTTTACATTACATAATCTAGTAAAACTGTCAATTTATGACTTCACGTGCCAAAGTTGATTGATTTTTATCTACTTTACATTTTTAATCAAAACCTAATTTTCACTCTGATCAGTTCTTGTGGTGAAAATTTTATTTGAAGAGATGTAGAAAAAAAGATAAAAAATTAATAATTGTAAAAACAGTAATATTGTGAAGTAGTATGGCAATATATAATATTGTTTTTTTCTAATCCTGTGATGGCAAAGCTGAATTTCCAGCAGTCATTACTCTAATAGTGACTTTCTATTAAGTTACAGCATTTTTTTGAAATTTTGTTTATCATTATAACTGCATTTATTGTCACTCCTGTCTATATATAGTATTTAGCCTATATAGTATTTTTATTCTTCAGTCCAAGGGGGGATGTTCATGCTTAAGCCAAGTCTATTATGAATGGCACGCCAAATTCATTTCTCTTATCTCACACTGGGATAATATGGACCAGTGCACTTGTAAAATAGTTACTGTGTTGAACTTTATAGAACAGAGGAAATTATGTCATGTCTCTAAAAGAACACTAATTGGCTATTTTAATTTTTATGTTTGACAAAAAGTAAAATAAAATACACTCTTTGTATAGGCATATTGTCAGGTTCACTAAAAGTTTACATTTTCATGTCATTAGGTGGCTAGAACAAGATGCAAATAAGAAACATTTGCAATAGGCAGCCATTAAAGTGTGTGTGTGTGTGTGTGTGTGTGTGTGTGTGTGTGTGTGTGTGCGCGCAAGATGTGTAACAGACCAAAACAACAGCTTCCTTGTAACACCCCTCAGTAAAAAACACTAATAAGAGGAGGTGTCCATAAGAGGCGGTGTCCTTAATCATAAGGGGTTGAATTGGTCAATGACGTATGAAGGTATAGCCACTGTTAATGAGGCAGCGTAAAACACACACAAACCCAAAGTCAGCCTCGGAGGCACCAGTTTGTGTTGTTAATAGGCTAAAGCACCAGAGGCTTTGGATTCTTCACTGGGACTGCGGTCTGACATTTCGGGGCCGCCTTCCCTTTCATCAGTTAAATGAGCTGCTCCCTAATTAGACAGCACGCGAGCAGATGGAGTGTGTGCAAGAGTGTGTTTGAGTGGGAGGAGGAAGCATAGGAAATCCAATTCCTCTCCATGACACTTTACCTTGTGGCCTTTTTATGCACCACACTTTCTATTCTCTTCTGCAGTGCTCAAAGAAACACTACTGGGGATCCTTTTTATTAAGTTTTGTCATCTTGATTGTGGTGTAAATGCGAGAACGTGTGTGTGAGTCCTGTATCTCCCATGGTGGCTTATTAACTGTAGGATGTGGAGACAGGCTGTCAAGACTCTCCAGTGAATGTTTCTTTGAATGTCTCCCTCTTCCCTTCTCACTTTCAGTTTCTCTATTTCCCCCGTCTCTTTTAAGGTATCGGTGTCTCATTCTACTTTATTCTCCCTTCAAGTTTTCTGCCTGGTCTGGCTGTGTGTGGCTAAATAAGATCCAGAAACTTTTTTTTTTCACCCTCACTCGAGCTTGCCTTGCAAGCTGTAAAATAGAGGAATTTAGAGGTGTAAGCAGGGAACACAAACATGCATTCTGAAGGAAAAACTGTGTTCTGAACAGATTTGCTTGATTGAGACCACACACATACAAATGGCTAAAGTCATATGGCAAACATACAACATAACATGCTCTTACAGCCATGTCTACAATAGATTATTGTGTACATGCATGTGTAAACATACCTGATGGACAGCTGTGGACAGTAGTGCTGTCAAACGATTAATCGCATCCAAAATAAAAGTTTTTGTTTACATAGTATATGTGTGTGTGTACTGTGTATATTTATTATGTATAAATACACACCCATGCATGTATATATAAAAAAAAACTACCCATGCATGTATATATTAAAAAAAAACTACCACTGGCTCTGCACCCATTTACCTACATTTATTACTTCAGACTTATGTGCCCACTAGAAGCTTGTGTTCTGCAAGTGAATGGCGCTTGATTATTCCATCCCAAAAAAGCACAAAGTCACTTTTATGGACTTTTAAATTAAATGTTCCCTCCTGGTGGAATGACCTCCCCAACTCAGTCCCCATCTTCAAGAATCGGCTTAAAACCCATCTTTATTTGACCCTCTAACTTTAGCACTCACTATTCTAATTCTTTTCTTAAAAAAAAATCTAGCTACCTTTCTAATCTTTTTGTATTCTATTTTATTTTCATTTATAATGCAATTATATATATATATATATATATATATATATATATATATATATATATATATATATATATATATATATATATATATATATATATGTGTGTAAATGTAATCAAGTAGTATAAAAATCATTTATTTCTAAAGTAAGTCATACAGGTGAGTAAATGCGTGTTACTTTGTTATTATTTATATACTTATGTTTTAGTTTTTAATTCATGTTTGTGAGATAGCATTAGTTTTTGTTTATTTTAGTTTTAGTTCTATGTCAGTAATTGCATAAAATGTTTTAAAATTTGTGTGTGTGTGTGTGTGTGTGTACCTACTTAACCATATTTTGGGGACAGATTTGTACCCAAAAATGTGCTAAACCTGACAAAATCTTCAAAGAAACTTCCTTTGTGGGTGTCGAAGTGTTTTTTTTTTTTTTTTTTTTAATGCATAATGTTTTTTTGTGAGGGTTAGGGTTAGGGTGTGAATTAGGAATAGGATTAGTTTATGAAATCGATAATTATCTATACACAGTATAAAAACCATTTAAGTCTATGTAATGTCCCCATTTAGATAGATAAATAAGCGTGTGTGTGTGTGTAATTTCTGGGTGGAACCTGTGGACTCACTGACCACGTTTTCCATTTAAGGACTCGAAGGTCTCAAAGTTTACTAACACGGCTTGACAAATTGGTGGACAGCTGCAAAAGAACAACACTTCACTGGAAGCTGGACATCGCTGATTATTTGTTTAGTAAACACAAGGTTTGTTTAACAAGGGTTAACGATGATGTGTGTTTACACAAACACATGTCTGCTGAATGAGTCAAATTATTTTAAGTGAGACAAAAACAAAGTGCACCGACAATGCACACGGTCCAATCTTGACACTATGTCTGGACCGTCAGGACGCCATGTAAACAGGCCGCTCTTGGAAAACATTTCAACACTGTAGTGCCACACTAACATCCAAAAAAAGTGCATTGTTAGCCATCTCCACTGTCATGATTCAGTATGTTTTTGGTTCATTTCAGTTTCATTTCATTTCATGGATTCGAATGATTGAGAGGATCGATAAATGTAGCATGGTTGAGTTTCTGAGGTGACCGTGTTTATGATAGATTGTAATTGGCAGAAAACAATTACTGCACAGACGGTTTTATCCTAATCTTAGGCTAATCCCTTTGTTGTTCTGATATTAGCTTAGAAAGAGGCCTGATGTACAGTACAGTAGGTCAACACTTCTGATGCTGGGTGAAATGGACAAAGCGTTGGGTCACAAGAAGATATAGAAGAAGATATGATGTTGGTTAATAAAGAGGAATAGGAAAAAGATGGATATGAATGAGGTAATATGGATGAAAAGAGGCCCTATTCTTCATCTGGGTAAAATCTTCACTTTCTTGATTAAATTTTATTAAATGAGAATATGGTTTAATATGAGCATTAAATATTCAAGATAGATTAAATTCTGCAAATTCAATCATACTCAATCATATGAAGAAGTGACTAGAGAGTGTTTCCTCTCTGCACTAAAGCACACTTCAGCTTCCTTTGCTAAAAGCTTCTCATTTTGAGGCTAATTCCTTTTAAATTACAAGTGGACTCCTCTTTATCAGACAGCAGTGTTTACAAGACTCTTCTTTTCAAGTATTGATATAATAAATCAGGAGTTTCTCAGATGTAATATAACTGTTTGTTTACTTTCCAGACTGATGTGAATCTGTCAACCGTCGATGTGATTCTACATTATTGTAATGATAAGTGTCGCTGTGTGTTCTCCTCCTACACCTCACTTCCCACCATTCTCTATCTCTCACACACACATCAACACTGTGTTTCAATACTATACTGAGTAAACATTAACTTTTCAGTTATCAGCTTCGCTCGGTTTTATGAACCATATCTGTTAAAAGAGTCTTAACGACTGTAAATTCAGCTTTGTACTAAAAAGCTAAAAAATTATAAAAGGTGCGAAGAAAGAGTGTTATATGTGTAAAGGTCTTATCATAAATAGCAGGTAACAGTGTCAGTGAGTGAGTTTCGATGTTATGTTTTACTTATATTTCCATTCTAAAGATTAATGGGACAAAAAGATCAAAATAGAATCTTTCTCTTTCTCTCACTCACTTTCCTTTCATAACGCTGTCCCTGAAGGAAGCAATAACCAAAGGTCAATGGCGTGAACATCTAATATTCCAGTGCTGATATTTTTATATGGTAATTTTCGCTTTATCCAGTTTCTGGAACACTGATTTTATGGCTTTTGACATTTACAACCAAAGTGATCCGAGTGGAAAAACAGACATTGAACTGAGCAAATTAAGCATGCTCAAGACAGAAAGAGAGAGAGAGAGAGAGAGAGAGAGAGAGAGAGAGAGAGAGAGAGAGAGAGAGAGAGAGAGAGAGAGAGAGAGAGAGAGAGAGAGAGAGAGAGAGAGAGGAAAGTAATGTTTTGTGTCACAGAGCCAATTAAATCCAGTTCCTCTTTCAAATGGTCCAATCACAGCTGGGGCAGTGGACCTAAATGGAGCTTTTGTCTCTGACCAGAAAAACAAGTCCTCTCTCAGCCTGGAGGTCACCAATCTACCTGCTGTTCACAAATCTTTTTATTATCGTAATTGCATATGACCACACTAATGTATGTATTTCAAATATTTACAAAACACTCTTAAGATAAATGGTTCGGAACAGTACCAGATATTTGGATTAGCAATAGCAGCACTTTTTGGTGTTAAATAGAACCATTTAAAGTTCCACAAAGAACCATGCTTTAAAAAAGTGCCACGAAGAAACCAAATTATGCTATGAATAACATTTTTAGTAAGAGTCATATTTATTCACATTTCTTTTTTGCTCTACTAGTTTGAGATTTTTATGCTGTGTACATATGCTATGCACATAGTAAATGATTAATATTACAAATACAAATAATCATTATTCTAAATAACTATTGCAGGAAAGGGATTCTTCAGGATGGTATGATTCTAGCTGAAAAGAACCTTTTAAAAAACAATTTTTTGTATATTTTATATATTTTTAATAATTGAAATAACATTTTCACTTTTGAATGTTTACATTACTTTAAAAAGTGTATTAAATATTATAATAATTATAAGGTCATGTAAACACCTGAAACTGTGTTCTTTTTTTCTGGTAAAGGTCATTGGCCTGAGGATTACTTAAATTTTTGACCATTTCAATTTGTGTGTAAACATGTATTATCAGCTTATTCATTGTACACACGTCTGTTTACTTTTTTTTTTATGGCTGCGAAGAACTTGGTGAATTAAAAAACAAACAGGTTTCTTGCATTGTTGGGTTTATATAATCGGTTGTTATTTACTATCTCTCAAATTAAAGAACCATTTTGCCACTTTTTTAATTAGTTTTTTTTTTCAAAAATAAATATCATACCTAAAACACAACTAAAAATTCATAATTGATTTACCATTATCATTCCCAAACAACAATACCAATAAATAAACTCCATAATGTACTTTATATACAGTACAAATATTCTTATATTTTAATGGCTGTTAAAAGTTTTTTTTTATTAGATTTTTTATTTGTTTGTTTGAAATACCCTCCTTCATTTATAGAGAATGAGGGCAGACAGTCTGAAGCTGCTTTTGACCGCTCCACACACAAACACACACACATTTCATCATTTCCCAGCCCAATACCAGACATGAGGCCCATTTTCCCAGATAAGGTTCTTCCTCAGAGGAATTCCTACTGATCACTTCTAGTCTGGTCTCTGCCTTTGCCACTGTCTGTGGGGAAGCTGCTACTTTATCAGTTCACCCGAAGCGTCTCCTGCCACACAGCTTACTCATATCCTTCAGACAGCTGATAGTGAAACCAGACTCATCTTAACTTTGTCTCTCATCCTTCTTTTTATTCTTTCTGTCCCTGCCTTGTTCTTTCTCCCCTACTGTTGTTTTTTTTTTTTGTACCTCAGTCATACATTTTCTCTCCCCCACTTTCTCTCACTGATTCTGCATCTTAGATGTTCCTACTGGGAATTCCGGTTTAGTCTCTCTGGCCCAGTATCAGGAAGGTTATCCAAAGGTCAGGACTTCATCTCCACATTTCCTGTAGCTGCAGGAGGATCATGTGTGTTGGTGCTCATGACTCTTGTAATTTTAGTATGTATCAGTCCTTGTTCTACAACAACAGTGCTGTTGTGTGACTTGTAGTGCTCTCAGTACAGAGGTCAAAAGTCAGAGGTTAAAACAAGGGCCTTTACAGCCCCAGCACTACCGTTTTGTGTCCTCCCCAGGCTTTTCAATGTGACCATATGGCTTATGGATTGCTAATTGAATTTCATTATGACTAGTTTTGTCTGTTTTTTTTTTTTGTATTCCAGCAAATCTTATATGTAAATAACCAAAACAGTTTGATTCTTTGTTTTTCAATGGAGACTTGTTGAAACGTTATATGGATAGTATTATATTTACTAAGCAGGGTTAATTATTATTTATTAACCTGAAACAGTAGTAGGAATGTGTTGCCAATCTATCTGACGATTACAAATTAACCATCTAGCAGCAGGGTTATTCACATCCATCTCAACTGTGTTTGTATGTGCTATTAAAAGATAATGAATCAACCAAAATGTTGATTTAGTTCACATACGTTTGAGAACTATGTCATCCAAATCTTTCCCTCACATGCCTTCTTTTTATCTGTCTGTCGCTCTCTCTACTTTTTTTTTTTTTTAGGTTTGCCATGTCTGTCTGCCTGAGAGGTGCACATAGATGAGTATGGTGATGAAACAATGAAGGACTGAGAAAATGTTTACGAAAATGAATTGTCAGCACTAAAAGTCATAGGATGATTGTACTTAATTTGCTGTTGTGGGTGGATGTTTTGGGTGAGTACATTTTTATATGAATGTGAACACTGCATTGATTTAAACTATTGCTTAAAAACAGGCGACAAGGTTTTTCATAAAAATATTTATCTTATCACTCGCTTCTAAGCACCTTTTTTGAATGAATGCACAGCCAGTGTGTTCACGTTCACACAAACGTGCAGATTTACCCACCCATTCGTTAGCACCCCCCTTTTCCTCTTTTAAATCACTAACATGTGTTTTGGAAAAGGGCCCCAGGCCATATATTTTAAAGGCACCCAGACAAACCAGCTTCAGAGAGTCATCGACCGCAGACTGGAAACCTTTAGCCCAGCATCTTCTGATGTGACAACAGCTGATTCCATAAACCCTCATGTACCAAAGACCTCTAGACCAGACTGCGTGTGAATCATGATATATACGCCGGGTTAGTCTGAGACTCTACAGGGGCTACATGTGCTCAGCATCAGTGAGCTTTCAGTGAACAATCACCACACATTACCAGACTGGGTATAAGTCAGCTCCAGGAAACTGGTCTTTTGTGAATTAGTGTACAAGTCTACCAGAAACAGAACCAGTGAGTCTATTGATTGAGAGTCTAAAACTGGTCACGGAACTCAAAACCCTGTTTACACATGAAGTTAAGATCTTTCATTGTATATATAAAGGGCTAAATAAAGGTGTAAGCGGTGTTCAAAACATTTGGTGGGAGTAAAAAATGCATCTGACCTCTTTCATTTGTTGTGTAAACAGTAATCCGTTTTGATGCATCCTAGGCAACAACAAAAGACAGCCTACTCATATATATATTCATTTAGTTCATTTATTTCAGTAACTCAACACAAATTGTGAAACTCGTGTATTAAATAAATTCAGTGCACACAGACTGAAGAAGTTTAAGTCTTTGGTTCTTTTAATTGTGATGATTTTGGCTCACATTTAACAAAAACCCACCAATTCAATCTCAAAAAATTTGAATACTTCATAAGACCAATAAAAAAAATTTTTTTTATTGAATTGTTGACCTTCTGAAAAAGATGTTCATTTACTGAACATGTACTCAATACTTGGTTGGGACTCTTTTTGTTTTAATTACTGGCTCAATTCGGCGTGGCATGGAGGTGATCAGTTTGTGGCACTGCTGAGGTGGTATGAAAGCCCAGGTTTCTTTGACAGTGGCCTTCGGCTCATCTGCATTGTTTGGTCTCTTGTTTTTCATTTTCCTCTTGATACCCCACAGCTTCTCTATGGAGTTCATGTCTGGTGAGTTTGCTGGCCAGTCAAGCACACCAACACCATGGTCATTTAACCAACTTTTGGTGCTTTTGGCAGTGTGGGCAGGTGCCAAATCCTGCTGGAAAATTAAATTCCTCCAGACTCTAGGATCATGGTTTCCAAATGAAATACAAAACTTGCTCTCATCTGAAAATAGGAATTTGGCCCACTGGGCAACAGTCCAGTTCTTCTTCTCCTTATCCCCAGGTAAGACGCCTCTGACATTGTCTGTGGTTCAGGAGTTGCTTAACAAGAGGAATACGACAACTGTAACCAAATTCCTTGACACGTCTGTATGCCTTGACCCCAGCCTCAGTCCATTCCTTGTGAAGTTCACTCAAATTCTTGAATCAATTTTGCCTGACAATCCTCATAAGGCTGCGGTTCTCTAGGTTGGTCGTGCATCTTTTTCTTACATCACTTAGTGAACAGCCAGCTTCCTTGGCAATGAATGTTTGTGGCTTACCCTCCTTGTGAAGGGTGTCAGTGATTGTCTTCTGGACAACTGTCAGATCAGCAGTCTTCCCCATGATTGTGTAGCCTAGTGAACCAAACTGAGACCATTTTGAAGGCTCAGGAAACCTTTGCATGTGTTTTGAGTTGATTAGCTGATTGGCATGTCACCATATTCTAATTTGTTGAGATTGTGAAATGGTGGGTTTTTTGTTAAATGTGAACCAAAATCATCACAGTTAAAAGAACCAAAGACTTAATCTACTTCAGTCTGTGTGCATTGAATTTTTCACAGTTTGAGTTGAATTACTGAAATAAATGAACTTTTCCACAACATTCTAATTTATTGAGATGCACCTGTATAAATATATATAATACTTATTATATATTTCATAGTGTTTTATGCATTACTTTATTACAAAATAATAACTAAAGACAGTAACATTTTGAACAATAGTCTGGAAACAGTTTACAATAAGGTTTCATGAGTTAACTACTTTAGATAACATGAACTAAGAATAAACAATAGCCTAGTTCTAAAGTATTTATTAATCTTAGTTCATATAATTTCAACATTTACCAATGCATTATTAAAATCTAAATCTGTGTTTGTTAACATTGGTGTATGCACTATGAACTAACACGTGTATTTGTAATGTAAACAAAGATTAATAAATACTTCATTAAATGTTCATTGTTTGTTCATGTTAGTTAACTCATGAAATGATACCTTATTGTAAAATGGTACTAATATTTTTTATTTTTGAACTTATGTTCAGCTGTTCTTTTTAATAGTCAACTTATTTCGGGTTATCATAAAAGCTGTGTAAACACTACCACAGACACAAAGATATATCTTTCATTTCATCATGCTGAATGCTCACTAAAAACTGACACAGTCATCATGTTTTCAGACCATGACACAAAGTAGTGGTATCTAAGTTGGAGAGTTGTTTCCTTCTTTATAATTAGTCAAAAACACCATAATTTTCTTCATCCAGACCAGGAGCTTGCACGAAAACAAGAGGAGGGATTTATTACACAAACCAATCACATCGTATCTAGCGATCATATCAAATTATAGCGTGATGGAGATATATAGTAACACGATCATATCTAATTATCACGCGATGGAGGCATTGCCTCCTCTCAAGTGAGCCTCCAGAAAAGTCACGGCATGCTTTGGGGTCCATGTAGAAAGTCAATGGACCGAAGGGAGCCAAGCCTCCACTGTAACTTTACCTGTGGGTCTTGCTGTTGGACAGTGTTACTTTATAAAAACTGAAGTGACTTTTAAAGTGACTTTTAATATCATATTTAGTCATATTTGCACTGTTTTATTTTCGTAAAATATATTATTATCTCATCCAACTTTTTGAGAAGACACTGCCTTACTTTGCATCTGTACACACGCACACACGTGCACACACACACACACACACACACACACACACACACACACCTATGTATTTATATATACACACATCCTTTATTTATATATATATATATATATATATATATATATATATATATATATATATATATATATATATATATATATATATATATATATATATATATATATATACACACACACACCTCTGCGTGCATTTTTGAGTTGAGCTATTGGTGGACTGATGGAAATTGGGGTCGGTTGAGGTTGCTTAAGTTGATGTTTCGAAGGCTGCCTAGGGGTTTGAAGTGATCACTTTAGCTCTATAGGGGGCAGATAGTGATTTACGGGGATTGCTGGGCAGAGTGGGAATGGGGTCGGTGGTTCTCACTCTTAAATTCAGTGGGGTGCATGCCTGAAGGCCTCTCTGTTGGAAGTTATCCTTTTAGGCAGAGGTGTATATGAATAGCAAGCGTCCTGCTATTGTGCTGCTAATAGGAAAGGTCAGAGGGCACATTTAACCCCCATTTCTTTAATCCTGTGGAGCCGCTAGCTGATCCACACTGTCATCTACACATTAGCTTCCAACTGAGAGACCCGTTTTCTCATACTGACACATACACACATGAAACAAACAGATACACATTGTTTACTAACAGTACTTAGACTTTTTCTCTACTTTTCAGTCCGTTGTTCAGTCTCTTCGAGATTACTGCAAGATAATTGCTGTAGTACATCCAGTCTTGATTTGAAGTAGGCAACAAGAGAAATTTGACCTAACTGAAAATAGGAGGAGGCCACTTCTTTCACTTTAATACTTGAATGTAATAAATTTGAATATTCATTTATTAAGATATTTGTTTAAAAACAGTACTTTTGCCAAAAATAAAGCACAATTTCTGGAAGGATCATTCGATTAAATCGTTTTTATAGATTAGAAGAACTCTATTTATTGTGTTGTTTGTGTACCTTTCATTTTCTGTTATTTGTGCTTTACATGGGCTTACTCAGACTGTACTCAGTCTGAGACATTTGAACTGCATGTTCCTTAGTTTGTCAGTTCGCCTGATTTGTGTGAGATGGAAATGTCCTGTTTAGTACAGCAAGAGAGCGAAAATTTGAATATGTATTCGTGTGTCTCTTGCTCTCTCTGTTTGTATGAGCCGTGTAATTGCTTAATTCATTTCTTGAGATAAAAGACAGACAGAGTGGAATACGGTCAGGGGCATCATGTCTTGGCTCATTTGGTGCCCTAGGTGAGATGATGAAAAAACACTTAGTATTTGTTTATGTGCAAGATGTGTTAGTCTGTTTTTAATTAGTGTGCATGGAGTCCTGGGTTCAAATCCAGCTTTAGATTTATTCTGACATTTTAAACTGATTCAAGTAAATGCTGTTCTTATGAGATTTCTGTTTATCAAATATCCCGAAAAATGTATCACAGTTACAGCAACACAACTTATTTTAAACAATGATAATAATAATAATTGTTTCTTGAGCATCAGCGTATCAGTATGATTTCTGAAAGATCATGTGACACTGAAGACTGTAGTAATGGCAGCTGAAAATTCAGCTTTGCATCACAGGAATACATTTGTTTTTAAAATATATTAAAATAAAGCAATTTTTATTTTTATTACATATTTGCATAAAGATATTTATAATATCTTAATTCATGTCTGATATGACACAATAAAAGATGTCTCTTCCATTTTGGTATTTAATATGGACAGTCAAATTACTTGTCGACGAGTTGAATCAAGTCTGGTTACTTTATTAGCATATTAAAGCAAATTTAACATATATGACAGGGACGTTGCCAGAGTATAAACAAGTTGTATGCATGTAGCTATATATGTGCACACTCACAAATGCATGATGTGATGTACATGATGTAAAACTTTCCATGTCATCTAGTCCAACCATACGTCAGTGTCTTAACACGTTTCATGAAATTGGACAGTTTTTTGTGTTTGTTCTTTTCTCCCTCCATCTCTTCTCTCTCTCTCACCAATTCAACTCTTAGCTTTTAAAAATTTAAGAGTGATGACAAATGCAGCACATAGCAGCTGTTGACTTTTGTTAAAGTGACTTTAGCGCCTCCCTTTAGTTTTTATGAGCCACATTAAATGCAGCAGAGTTTCAGCATCATCCCGCAAATAAACTCTAGATTTGCATCTAACGTGTAAATAATAGATCAGATTGTGTAATTTGTGAGTGTGGGCTCCAGTGATATGCACATGTGGAGTATTTTTTACACTATAAATTAAAGGGGAAGAGTGTTTGTGTATAAATATGTGTGTGTGAGAGATGAATGAACATTGAGGTCAGTGTGTCGTGGGATATGTTACCTACCAAACGGTAGTGGGTGGTCTCTACAGTTTCTTTAACTCAGCATGTTTCTTCTAAGCACTCTAAGCGGGTTCAACAGCCACCCTAATTAACCAGAATATTTCTAATCTCTTTTACACTTAGGTTTTTTACTTGTTTACCTTCTTTACCTTCGTCTTGGCGTCACTACAGAATTGGGGTCAGTGTCCACCAAGCTTAGTGCTTAACGCTGTGTTATGCGTCAGAAACACTTGCCCATGACCCGGTCCAGTCTGAGCTGGGCTCGATGTTCACGTCTTGATCCGGGATTGGGTTCCTGCTTAGCCGGGGGTCTTGTTTTGACAGATGATAAGATTACATTTCTCAGGGTCTTTCAAAAACACATTTGTCCAGCCGCAATGAGAGCTGTGTTAGCCGAGCAGAAGTGAGAGGGAAAATAAACAGAGCAATAACAAATAGTGATAGGCTTGAGGGGGGAAAATAGGAATAGAGAAAGAGAGGAACGGATGAAAAGCAAAAACACTAGCAACATTAATTGTTTGTTGAATAAGCAACTAATAGCTTAATTATAGTAATCATCTGATAACCTTGGCAAAGGAACATCTCGCAGCCGTCAGTCTTTGATTCAGTCACATTTGAAAATACTGCTTTCTTTACAAATATCAGATACACATATTAAACAGCAGTAAATCCCAAATCCATCACAAAAATAAATAAATTGCAAAATCATCTAGCAGAAAAGCCCATGGCAAAACTTTAAATCTGAAACACGTTGCATTTCTTATGGACCTTTTCAATACTAAAATTTTTCTTATTTAAAAAATCACCAATTAAATACAATTTTATTTTAATATTATTCATGCCATACAGTATCTACTTAATTTTCTAAACTTAAGTATAGTATTTGGCTTTGTACTTCTTTCTAGTTTAATCCTACATTAATTAGCTGCATTGAGCTTCCTTTCAGACCATCTAATATGCATTGCAAATATACTTTTGTTTTATTCTTGGTGTATATCATTAGTATGGAAACCTGTTTTTACCTGTAAAAAAAAAAAAAAAAAAGACAAATAAAATGTAACATATAGAAATACGTTATATAGAGTTATATAGAAACATTGTGACATATAAAGTTGCAATTTTAAGATATACATTTACAATTGGAAGATACACAGTATAGACACATTCACGAGTTTGCAGTTAAGTTTAAATTATTATTATTTATTTTTTTTTTAGGGAGAAAACACTTCAGTGATTTAATGCAGATAAGAAAGCATTCTAAATATGACATTTTCCAGATGACAACACATACATAGTTCCATCAGAAAAAGAAAAAAAAATACTTTTTTTTTTTTTTACTATTTCATGAGATCCAGATCTGTTATGAATTGAATAATCAAGATATAGACATTATGAAGAGAGCATGAAGCAGACCGGTCTATACTGATGTTCAACAATGGCCTTCACACGTCTGCTTAATGTAAGAATAAACCGCTGTTGTAAGTTGGTTTTGAACATTCACTCTAGTACATCTGAAAAAAGAAAAGGCAAAGTTGCATTCCCCAGAGGCGTTTGTTGACTCTTCTGGACAGCTGGAAACTACAATCTCTCCCATTTAAAAGCACAGGCCAAATGACTGCCAAAAGGAAAGGTTTGAAAATGACAAATAATTATAGGAGTAGGAACGGAAAGAGAGAGAGAGGGGAGAATTAAGAGAAGGGAGTCTTTAAGCCTTTTGTCAGGGAGCAGTGAGTGTGAAATACTAAAGGCAGCATTAGTAAGCCTTGGTTGCCTTTCTGGCTTAAGTTTGAGCATTAGCTGCTCTGTTTATTGTTTGCTGGACGTGAGCCCCTTTGCTCTGGTAAATATAACAATTTCTTAAGCATTTCATCAATATCAGTATCAAGCCATTTCCATTTGTTTTTTTTTGCTGTTTGCTCACAGCATAAAATGAATCAATGTTATTGTCTTGTTTACCATAACAATGTCTAAACATCATGCGCGCTTATTGTTTATTTCGTTTTACGCATAGATTTAACCAAATTTAGTCAGGTCTATACTTTAAAAAAGTATTTTTTTCTTACACAAGCAATTGTAAAAATGTTTAGATATTTTTGCAGTTAAAAGAAATCCAGTATTAAGCATTTTATTTATTTTATTTTTGGAGTAAAGGTATCTGTGCAGACATATTGCATTAAACGTCATCAGGTTTTTTTTTTTTTGTCTGTGTGTATATCTGTTCGTTTGTGCGTATGTGTGTAATTTGTATTTGTGGAAACCATTTAGCAGTGTAATGTGTATCATCTATCAGAAGCTAATGTACTCAGCACAACAGCGCACAAGCAGCGATCAGCTTCCTTTGTCAACGTCACTTTAGCAAGCATGCGTATCTCTTGAAATGACAGCCAAGTCATATCCTGTGTTGATATTCTCATTAACTTAATAAGGATGACAATATGGCTCATAGCTTTGACCAAAACATAAATTGAAAGCTTACTTCATGCATTAGTGGTGCTTTCTCTATGTTTATACAGATGCCATTATGATATATCTCTGTTTGTGTACATGCGACTCTGTACTTCCTCTGTTTAATATAAAATAATCATGTCTTGTCTGGAAGTTGTCATATA
The DNA here is from genome assembly GCF_963082965.1 of Carassius carassius. NCBI lineage: Eukaryota > Metazoa > Chordata > Actinopteri > Cypriniformes > Cyprinidae > Carassius > Carassius carassius. Next base: position 30,187,116 of record NC_081759.1, on the reverse strand, counting down.
CTGTAGTGTAAATGACCTCCTGTAACTTGTGAAAACAACATCATATCTATCCCAGAGACGAAGCTTTCTCAGGGTCAGTGAGGATTCCAGAACATTGTAAGGGCCACTCCGATGTAAACTGACCTCGCATCAGTCTGACATTGAAATAGGCTGTAACAGGATCAGCCCTGCTTTTAAACGTGGTTTGTGAAGCCAACACACACACTGAGGAATTAGTTTTTTATGTACATTTTTATGTTTTTTTTTTTATTATTATTAATTTACTGTAATCATACACTGACCCCATATAGAAACCTATATGCAAATTTACACTTTTACCCTAAAAGGGGTGACATTTTTGGGGGGATACAAAGATTTGAGAAGCTGTGGGGAGACTATTCGCAAGTGTAGGTCTTATTTCTTGGTTTCTTTTTGAAAGGGTGTTTGCTGGGAATATTAAGATGAGGTGACTTTGTTTCTACATTTCATGTTTAGCTCTCTGGCAGCGTTTAAACCTGCATGGCCGCCTGTAGTGGGAATCTACACACCCTCCGATAAAAGTTGATCTAGCTCACAAATGTACACATGTTGGAGGGGACTTGCATGTTTAAAAGGTTATTCAGCATTAACTTATAAGGTTAACATTAATATTTAATTAATTAAATGCTTACATTTTTTGTTATCTGTCTCTCAGGGGATATGTAGGGGTATAAATCAAGATATAAAAACATACAAACTCTGTGATTTAGTGTCATGAGTTTTAGAAAATCAGATCTTTTTGTAATCTTGACAAAACACATATCGTTGGAAAGGTCTGACAGTCAAGCTTCCATATTTGGTGACAGTTTTGTAATAGATGTAATACTGTGACAGAAATGCAATAAAAAATTCAATAGAGTTTGCGTGTAACCTAGTGGTTATTTTTCATATAGTGCCCAAACAAAATCTCACAAGAACCACAATTTTTGTGATATCGACTTCAAATTTGAAACATAACTTGGTTACATTTACATTTAGTCATTTAGCAGACGAGCATCCGAAGTGACTTTCAGATGAGGACAATGGAAGCAATCAATATCAACAAAAGAGCAATGATATACAAGTGCTATAACAAGTCTCTGTTAGCTTAACGCAGTACATGTAGCAAGATTTTTTTTAAATCATATAATAAATAGAAAGAAAACAGATAGAATAAAAAACAAGCTAGTGCTAGAGCCCTTTTAATGGTTAGAAATATGGCTTTGATTTTATAACATTTTTAAGTACAACATGTTTAATAAAATACTTATTTCTTTATAAAATAAAAATTAGTATACTACATTAAACATTTATAACTTTATATATATCAGGAACTTCAACCATGATGTAACATAGCAGCCTATACTATACATTTTGGTAATATTGTTTTTTTTTTTATGTTTTTACAAAGAAGCTCTTGTGCTCATCATTTTACTATTTATTAAGACGAAAAATATTGTTACAGTTTAAAACAAATGTTTTCCATTTTAATACATTTTAAAACGTCCTTTCTTCCTGTAATGCCAAAGCTGGATTTTCAGGAGCTATTACTCCAGTCTTCGGTGCCACATGATCCTTCAGAAATCATTCAGATAAGCTGGTTTGGTGCTCAAGAAACATATCTTAGTGTTATCAACATTCGTGAAGCTTAATTTGTTTGTGGAAACTAAGATTCTTTAATGGATAGGAAGTTTAAAAGAACAGCTACATGTATCTGAAATATAATTTTATTATATTTTTTTCTTACCTTACTGACTTACCTTTACTGTTTGTTTTTAAATACCTACATACGTTTTACATCCACATATTGAGGTATAAATATGTAAAGATCTTCATCATCATCCCCATGTCTTAATGCAAGCAGAAGCGAGGAGGTGATATTAGAAAACCTATGCAATAACACCTCCAGCCAATGCAAAAATATGAATGATATCAGAGCTTATGCAATACGCTGGACAGACACTGCAATAAAAACTGAACACCTGAAATGCTGCTGAGTTCTGGCAACAGAACAGAGAGTTTCTGTGTGTGGCAGGTGAACGATTGGCCCTGAGGCTTTGTCTTTTTGTATGTACGTGCAAACTTAGAGAGTGTAACATTTTTGAGATCAGCTTTGGAGAGAAATTATTTATTGAATATCCCGAAGAAAAAGGTATGCATACTTTTTAGCATGTGACAAGGCTGTGACTTAAGGCTGCTATTTTATAGAAATAGTGAGGAAATATATGACAAGATTTGCTACATTTGTGTGAGTTTGCTGGGTGGAGGATGGGGGAGTCAAAACTGAACACGTAAAAACACATCACCTTAATGATGTAGCTCCAAGGTTAAGTTTGTCAAACACATAATAAATAATATAAGATGTAAGAGGGTGAATTTAACATCGCCTCTTCATTTGGGTGACTCACATATTTCCATATTCATGTTTTTACACATTTTCATATTCTTTAGCTACATCTGCAGCGACTCCATGGAAACCACAACAGAAAATTGCTATAGACTGCTACTATGAGTGAGAGAAAAACTTGCTCTGCAATAATAATGAAAGCTGATTTGAGGATTATTTAGCTATTCATCCATTCAGTCTCTGTAATGAGACACTGCCAAGAGAGATGTGCAGATGAGAATAAAAGAGCAAGATCAGAGACGCGCTGAATGAGGAGAGAGGCAGAGGAGAGAAACAGCCATCTAATCTGTTAATTCTGTAATTACTTCTATAGATCACTGATGAAATGTCGGCTTGAGATTTATAGTTCATTTCAGGACCTGGGCAAGTTTAGAAATGCATATTAACTTCAGTGAATCCATATGCACTTATCATTTGCATTTATTTAATCCAATATATTTTGACAATTAAAATCAACTGGATTCCATTTGAATATATTTTAAAATTCCTGTGATGGCAAAGCTGAATTTTTTGCATCGTTACTCTATTCTTCACTGTCAAATGAACCTTCAGAAATAATTCCAATATACAAATTTGCTACTCAAGAAACAGTTATTATCAGTGTTGAAAACTGTAAAGTTTTTAAAGAATTTTTTGTTGAATAGAAAGTTTAAAAAAAAACAACATTTAGCTGAAATAGAAAGATTTAGTTACAAATTATGTATTAAATATTATTAACATAATATTTGTTACTGAATTAAGTCACTCTCTACTTAACGGACAGCAATCCATTTCAGTTTACCTTCATCTGGCTCTTGGTTATGTGCTATGCAAGCTCATGAATAACGAACTAACTATCCATAATAACGTTTGATTCCATCTTGTTTTTCTCTCTCATATTGCCTGAGAGATGACAACAATATGAACAGAACATTTAAAAATGTGCAGGCTGCGCTATATACTCAGTGTCAGATAGAGTTAAACCCATCACACGCACATAGCTACACATGGGAGCTAATCGCAGCTGCAGAGATTAATATCTCACGATTCTGCTGAAACGCAGAACAAAATGTATTTTTCCACTGTGGCTAAACCTCAGACATATGGAGAGACAGAAAGAGAGGACAGAGGAGGAGGAAATATCCATAGCAGAGTTAGGGTGGAGATGTTAAAGTTAATCCGATGAGGTAAAACTGTCACATAACAAATGTCTTTTAGTTAATCTATGATGAAAACATACACATGATGGAACTCTAAAAAAGTATTTCAGACTTTTGGACGCTTAAAAAAAAACAGTTTCTATAAATACATATCTAGCTATGATTATGTATGACTCAATCATTTTTATAGCCTGCATTAGACTGAAATGTGCATTTATCTTAATATTTGTGTAGAATTAACTAAATGAATTAATTATGAATTAAAAATTAACCATTATCCAAACACCTGACAATCAAAACACAAGTCGAGTGAAAAAAACAGATTGTTTCAAAGCAGCTTCAATAATAATCAATTATGCAACAATTTCAATATCAGCTTTGGAGCAGGAGGAAAGCCAAGGTGTGAGATCAAGAAGGTTCCTGGATCCTGGACCTTTAGAGCAGAGGCTGCCAAATAATAAATCACTCAAAACATTATTTCTTCCTCAAGGTCTGTTGATATTTTCCTTTTGGGAGGTGAATTATTTATTATCTTGAAGTTTACCATGAGAGATTGCTTTCTGCACATTTCTTTTCAAATGTACAGTCCGCATTCAGCAACCGTGTGCGAAATCATCTTCCCAAATAGAGAGGCACACATTACATTGTCAATTTATATTACCCCCTGCATAGTGGTTTGTGCCGGAGGGATGGATGGAGGGAAGAAGAGCGAGCGAGTGAGCAAGAGGAAGAGAATTAAGGCGAGGGAAAATAAAAAAGGGACATCTTCCTCTTCTCTTTTTTTATGGGATGTGCAGTTATTTGGCTGAAAATTGTGCAGCGGTGATGGCCGTTGCTACATAAATCATAGCTCCATAACTTCAGTAATGAAGAAACTGCTGGGAAGGGTGGAGAAAAAAATCTATTTAATGTCAAGGACGCAGTGTCAGAGGGTGTGTAGGTGTGTGTGTGTGTGTGTGTGTGTGTAAAGGGAGTCCGTTTGATTTATGGGCCCAATCTTGAGCAGTCCTTGGCAGTGTGATGCAGAAAACTCTTATCTACAGTGTGTGTGTGTGTGTGTGTGTGTGTGTGTGCGTGTGTTGATTCACTTGGGTCTTTGTCAACTCTTTCTTAGAACATTTAATGTGTTTGCTGCCTATAAAATACAACTCCCATGAGAGATTCATTACAGCCACTGAATCTTCCCAGGCTATAGGTTTAAACAACAATAATATACAAAACAAAACTGCACAGCTCAAACTTTTTGATTATCTTAACATAAACCACAATAAACATCCAACATGTACGACAAAAATCGGCGGCATGGACAATGGATGTGAGACAGACAGATACAGTGCACATTAAGCAGAGATGGGATTATGATAACAAGAGATGCATTTTGGCATGCATCACAGCTGTTTCTCCATTAAGGATGTTTAATTACCGGTAATTTTGTTAAATCTGCCTTGTGTCTTTTAGTAAACAATGCCCCTGCCCAATAACAAGTAGCTACATTAACACATTTTTATGTTGTTCATATATTTTGTGTGCTATATCAATATCACTAATATTATTAGTCTTAATTGTCATATCTTTTTTACTGAAAAGATGGAAAGAGAGAAACAATACGATTTTTAATACTTGTAAATAAAAATCAACACTAAAGACATTTATGATGCTAGAAATTATTTCTATTTCAAATAATTTCAGTTCCTTCATCAGTAAATACTGAAAAAAAAAAATTCTAGAGCATCAAATCAGTATATTAGAATGACTTCTGAAGGATCATGTGACACTCAAGACTGGAGTATTGATGCTGAAAATTCAGCTTTGCCCACACACGAACAAATACAAAATTGAAAATTTTAATTTAATAATAAATAAAAAATACATGTAATAATGATACCTGTTTTACTGTATTTTTGATCATATAAATGCAGCACCAGTGAGCATAATAGCCTTTGTATAAACATTTTTATCACAAAATGTGAGCATGAATATAGAATAATGTGTGAAAGATACCAATTAAATATATTGTATACTGACTAAAGAAATTGTTTTATCAAAAGAAAACAAGACAGAAAAAAAATGCATGTGCGCTTAAAAACTTGTATTCAAACTGACTATCCAAAAGACAATCTAGAAGGCAAACTGGAAATATGAATATAAGGAATTATAGGCCTGATAAAGAGATGCTTTAATACTGAGTCTGGCTTTGAAATCCACCCAAGACACTGGAGAGCTCACTGCAACCCCGTTCCTCTTGACCTGGTTGTGTCGGTTGAAATCGGGCTGTTGTGTGACTCACAGTCTTAAACCCACAGGCACAGAGTACACACACACATATACAAACACAGCCCACTTCACACAAACACTTCCTACCCCCCACTATGGCAACTCAAAATAAATGAATCACATAAATTTTTTATAATCATAAAAGACAAGGAGCAAAAGGTGTGTAATCAGTGCAAAAACAAGACAGGCTTGCTGCAATTTCATACAGCGACAAGACATTCTGCCAGGCGTGAAGCTATTTCTGCCCTTTCTCTGATATTATGCCAGAGCTAATTAATAGATCCATTTCATAAGGGTTCACGTGAGTTGACCTGCATGTGACTGTATGTCATCGAGCTGCTATGTGTGGTATGCAGGCTTTACCATTCTGAAACTTCTGAAGCTCTTTCATCTGGTATGTGGACCTTTTCTCTGGACTCTTTCTTTACATACTAGTCTGACAGAAATGATAAAGAACAGCCTGAGAGGCTTACCGCAAAACAATTAGATTTTTATGTTTATAGGTGTAATGTTAATGACTCACCTGTTCACTTAATGTGTGTGAGGGAGTTTCAGGTAAGCAAGTAAGATAAAAGGATATGTTGCTTTGGTGGAAGTAAAAAGATGTATTAATAGAAAAGAAATAATGAATATTAATGACTACCCAGTGGTTCACACCAACACACCCTCGGTCTGATTCACATGTTGTGGAAGACCTGCTCGACTACTAACAATATGTGAATCACCTGAGTGCCAGTTTATGTCAATAGATTCACTGCACAGACACCTTCATTAAAGCAGAAGAACTGGCATGGAAAAGCAGTCCCATTGCTCTCGAGTGACACAGAGAGATAAGAAATGTGAGAGCAAAGATAAATAGAGAAAGAAGATGAGCTTTCTCCCCTCGTTTTCTCTCTGTAATGGCTAAGTTGGCAGTACAAACAGAAAATGCAGCGAACGCTGTGATGTACTGTCCAAACACATTCACTGACGCACAATGCCTAGTACAAATATACTGCTTACACGTAGTTCATTGTCCCATGAACAGCAGGAAGATGGTTAACCTCATCTGATAAAATAAACATCAGGATCTCTGAGGGTTAGTTACAGAGAACAACATCTGCAGTACACACACATATTCAGTATGGCTAATTGTTAATGAAAATAATACATGATCAAACCGTGAAAAGGTCAAAAGAAAGGTCCAAACAATGTACCGCAGTGGCTTCAGTGTGTGGATAAAAAAAAAATAAAAAAATGTTGAGACATTTTCAAGATATCTTCTTTAGTGTTCCAGATCCAAGAAAAAAAAAATATTTTCAAGATTTGAGAAAGTCACTGTTATGTCGAGATAACAAGAAATATAATTTGTTGCCATGATAAAACATCCCTATTAGAATAAAAGCAGAATTTGGTCATAAAGGGATGTACATGGTCAGCAGGATTAATCAAGTAGGCGGTGGCATTTAAAAGGTACTAAATTGTAATTAATAGCCCTAATCTATAAGAAGCACCACCAGCAGCCTGAACCGTTCACAAAAAGCAGGATGGATCCATGGAGTTTGTTTATGTCTTTACCTGTTTCTTGTTACTGGCTAACAGGAAGAACGTTTGATCTTCTGCTGCTCTTCAGCATTAACACCTGGTTATGTTAATTACCTCACAGTGTGAACTGATCTGGTTATTCTCCTCTGACCTCTCTCATTAACAAGCCATTTTCCCACAGAGACGTTGCTGTCTGAGTGTGTACTGTTTTTCACACATTCTCTGTAAAAACTGTTGTGCATGAAAATCCCAAGAGATCAGTGATCTCAAAGATATTCAAACCACCCTGTCTGGCACCAATGATCATTCCTCTGCCAAAGTCACTTAGATCACATTTTTAGCAATAACTAAACCATGCTGATTATATATGCTTATGAACTGTTGCGGCCACATTATATTATTCATGGATGTCTCACAAATATTTACATAAAGTAAATTTACTTAATATTGACACTACATAAAGTGGTCTCACAAATATTTGGACTCTTAAAGGGTTAGTACACCCAAAAATTTGAATTCTTTCAGTAATTACTCACCCTCATGTCATTACACATATTAAGATATTTTTTATAAAATCCGAGAGCTTTCTGATCCTGCATAGACAGCAATGCAACTACCATCTTCAAGGCCCAGAAATGTTGTAAGGACATAGTTAAAACAGTCCATGTGACATCAGTGGTTCAACCCAGGGGTGGATTTAGTGAATTGGGGGCCTCGGGCAAAATATAGGAATGGGGACCTATACATTTTCACACATTTTCTAAGCTCAACCTTCAGGTTCCTTTTTTGTTTTGATGCTTGCTGCTGCACAATGGTGCCCCATAGTTGTGTCCAATGTTTCTACATTTTTCATGTACATGTTAAATGGGTTTAAATACATACATCAAGAGCATGCTCACAGAGGAGAACAAAACAGCGTTGGATGAAGTGGATTAGAGCCCTGCAAGGGCCTCAAATATAGGCACCAGCCCATACCCACCCAAAAAAAGCTTATACTACTGTTTCAGCTATTAAAATATATAATGTATATATAATTATATATAATGGAAAAGTTATTCTAATTTGTTTTTAAAAGTTAAAGAAAAGTTAAACCTGAAGTGCGCTCTGCAGGGCATGGAGGCGCCGGTGCAATCACGAAGTCTAAGGTTCACGAAAGCCTTGTGGTACTCTTGTGAATGCATGGTGGAGATTGACCCAGAAGAGAAGAAATTGTTGAATAAAGTCATTATTTTTGTTTTCTTTGTGCACAAAATGTATTCTCGTAGCTTCATAAAAGGTTGAACCACTGATGTGGATGAACTAAATGGACTATTTTAACAATGTCCTTACTATCTTTCTGGGTCTAGAATGTTATAGTTCCCTTGCTGTCTATGACCAGAAAGCTTTCTGACTTTATCAAAAAAACATTTATTTATTTTTTGTTGCAAAAATGGCATTTATTTTTAAGATATACTGTATACTGAAGCACAAACATCCTTTTTAATCAAAATATTTCACAAACTGAAGTTTGTTGAGTTTTAAAAATTGACAATTAATATATTGTTCCAAATGATGGCAGAATATTTTGTACACTTTCTGGTGGTCTAACTTTGTGGACTATGTGTATTATTAACATTATGAGCTACACTGGTGGTCACATGACACCAATGTGAATTTAAGTGAAACTGACTTCTTACATCTATGGAAAAATTACCTAAAGGGTGGTAAAAAATCAGTGACTCTAAACTTTAAACTTTAAAGTGTCAGTACTTTTTGAGGCCACTATATCTGTTATTCTCTGAAACTGGTTCAGAACAAAAAAAGCTAGAGGAACAAAAGTAAACCAAATCATTGCGGTCAGATATTTTTGTCTCATTGTCAAGGAGTTCATTGAGATGTCTTATTTAGTTTTCAGATCACATCATGCGTGTTTTGTCATGCCACAAACTCAGATGTGATTTGAAAATGCGATGAGCAAACAGGCTGAAAAACACAAATACTTTACACTGAATGTAACCAACCAAGCTTATCACACACACTACATCTATGCACACAACCCTACATCCGCACCATCCACATGCTCCTCTGGCGTGTTATTTTACAGTACATCATGCTAAGATCACAGCCGAGTGGCTGTTTTTTTCTAGTACCATCGACACAAAAGTCCTGACAGTGTAATGACAGGAAAAACCGTTAGCCAGGGGTCAGTGGACTGCAGATGGACCGGCTCATTCCATGCTAATGCAGCATTGGTCGGGCAGTTAGAGAAATGGTCCGGCACCGATCTGATCAGTGGTTTGATCTCCTCTGGTGCACATGTCAGCTGATACTATCCAGTTCAGCCCACCTCTGCTGTAATGTGTTTAACCTCATGATGCACTGCATTACAGCTGACCCCAAGCTGTCTTTTAGCTCTGTCAGGATATTGAGATGGGGATCATTTTTTTCGAAGGAGAAGAGGTGTGTAGAATCATGACTTCACATGTTGACATAGGAGGTTTATGTTTGTTCGGTTCTTCTCAATAAGACCAGCTATTTGCATGTTACGGAAGTATAGTGATTATTTCATGCTAATGTTTACATACTGTACCACATTACACTTAGTTTGGGATAGCAACTTGCAAATTCATTTGTAGTTATTCTTTTTCATAAAGACATAAAAATGCACTTAATTGTGTACTTCAAATCTTAAAATATTTTTTTAAAGCTATATTTGCAGATTAAATTATAGTCTAAAACTATACTAAAACTGCTTTAACAATATTTCAAACACAACAGAAGTAATAATGAATGTTTGTTTTTGTTTTTTTGGTCAGCATAATAGTGTATTTACAACATCTATCAGCAGGGCTAATTCCTGACTGTCTAGTGTGAAGTCTGGACCAGTCGTTTCTGGCAGACTTGCGTTCAGAAAATCAAACAAGTGAAAATGTACCATATAAATTATAGAAACTAGATGAATCGGACATAGTTAGAGGCTCTTTTAACTTTTGTTTAAGGTTCTGAGAACTGAGGAAACAGTAAAAGGTAAAAAAGAGACAAAACCAGTAAATTTTGTTAATAGGATTGTATCAGTTAATGTATTTTGAGTAGAGTACATTCAATTACCCACGCAACCCTGCTCATGCGCCTGTCATCATTTTCTGCAGAATAAGACAAAAATTTGAAGATCAAAGTGTGTGTATGTGTGTTTCGCAGCAGGAGGTTTATTACTAGGGAGGATGTTTCACGTCTCATTTGGAATCAGTCACACCAAACTGAGCATTTGTGTCCGTTTTGAGTCATATTTACCCAGTACAGAACTCAGCCTTGGCCTCAGATTAGACCACAGTTATGAGAATGGAGGAAGTCTTTTTCCATGCAAGAGTTTAACTTAACCAAATTAACTTTTTTAATGGGCTTTTTTCTGCCTTTATTCTTCCCCTGTTCTGTTTGTGTTCTCTCTTTAGCTTTAGTTTAGCAAGTTTTAGTGTCTTTTATTTTCCCTTTTTCAGTTGTAATTTTAGTTTAAGTACTTTATTGCTGTGGTTTTAATACAGTTAAATCAATACAATAGTATTAATTGTAAATATATAAAATAAAATACAGTGCCAGAAATAGTTATTTAATATAAATTAAAATACAGATTATGGGTACAGTTATACAAAGTCAACCCCTATACAGTTTGTGCTAAAAGCAGTGATTGGTGTTCAGTTCAAAAATGACTATTGCCTTTGTGCATGTTCTCCCTGCCTCTGTTCTCCAGCCCTCTCCTTTCTCTTCTCATTCTCCCTCAGTTCTCTCATTACCACTTTATCAAAACTATTAATCTTAGACAAGTAGTTCTCTCAGCAGCTTTTGGTTATTCAGCCACCTGTCAGATAAACCCCCCACCCCGACCTTGTGGCCCTGCCATCACTTACATCCACTCACACTTATATTCTTTATTCATATTCTGTCTGAACTCACCTGTATGCCAACCCATTCTCAATTTCACAGTGCCATGTTTCAAACTAATTGCATGCACGCACACACACACACACAACACACACACACACACACACACACACACACACACACACACACACACACACACACACAAATACAGACATAACATAGGAATGGAAAAAGATCTCCCTGAGGTATTTTCATGATGAACAATCCAGGATAAAATTATGCTAGGGAATTATTCTTCTTTTCTGGCATTAAGTAAAAAAGAAAGCATGCTCAGGAAATCACACATTGCATGGTATATTGTTACCATATCTGGCCAGTATTATATAGTAATTTTTTAACATTGTTAAATGTAATCTTTAGAAGATCTCAAAGTATTTTTGATCTTATACTTAAAAATTCTCTTAAAAATGCAAATTAATTTGATAGCCTTGACATTTTTACAATAACTCCATTTGTGTTATTATATATATATAAATCCACACTGCATGCATTTGGAGTGACAGCAGTGGAAAAACCACAGTTACCATTTGGGATTTAATGATGTAATATGTGCTTCTGCTGTTTTCGGTGGCTTTAAACTAGAGAGACAATGACAAAACTCAGGTTCATATAATTGAGTTTTAAAGAGAAGGAATTACTCCTTTAACAGCTTTCTCTCTCTCTCTCTCTCTCTCTCTCTCTGTTTCTCTCTCTCTCTCTCAACACAATAGACCTCTTGTTGTGTATCGGGAGGCTTGGGAGTGATATTACCCCTACTTTGCCCCATAGGAAACAGAGTGTCACACCCCAGTGGACTTTTGTTCTGTTTTCATCCCTCATGTGCTCTGAGTGACCTAGTTTCCCTCATGTTTGATTGTGTCATATAGTTCAGGTGTGTATCATAACTATCTTCATTTGCTCCCATATTTAAAGTGTAGTCTGTCCCGTCTGCCTTTGTCCATTATTGTTGATGTTACCCTGTGTGTAAGACCCTCTTCTTCGTGTGGATTATCATTTGTTGTTATAATCTTCGCCGTGCCTTCGTCTCCCTATCAGCAGTATCATGACACAGAGCAAAGACCCCTAGACCTCTCCCTTCTCTTTCGTCTTTTCATCTCCTTCATTCCTGTGCTCTCTGTGTACCCCCACAGGACAAAAAGCCATCCTGTCAGGCCTCAGATATTAAAGTGGAAATCAGCTATATTGGACCATCAAATAAAGCGGTCAGAACGAAGATCAAAGCCATCTAAATTGCTCTATCATATTACACACTGGCAGCACATCAGTCATTTAAAATTAAATATTTGCTGGCTAAACAATACAACAATGTGTGTAGCACAGATATACAATACATTTTTAGAATAGAAAAGAAAAGCTGCTTTAATACTAGCCATACAACTCTTGTGCCTTTTTCTGGACATCAATAAGAGATGTGACATGAAAATGCATACCGACAAAGCTAGTGAGAGCATCAGTAATCCAGCTGCAAGTGTACTCTATCATTATTAGACCTGAAAAAACAATGCAGACCTGCTGGCAGGATGCAGGGAAATTCTGAGGAGGTACTGGTTTTAGTTCATTACTTTGGAAATGCAAACAAATATCAGGTAGGGTATTAATACATATTTAATTCAGACTTAATTTATGGGTGTGTAAATGCACTAGTTAGTATCTGTTTTTCTGTATGACCTACTCTGGAAGTAGGTCAACAGGAAGAAATCATTTGTATCCTCCTGCTTTAAATGAACAAACACTGAACAGATGCTCATAAGTGTGTGTTTGCGTGCACGTGAGAGTATTTGCACACAGTGTTGACATTCAAATTAGATGGCTGGTATGATAGAGTTGGTCTTCTCAAACCCACAAACATTCAAATGTTCTGTGAGCAGCAATCTATGATGGTCATTTCTCATTTTGTTCAGTGTTTGTGGCTTTTCTTTGTTTTTTTTTTTGTTTTGTTTTTTCTCATTCTTTTTTTATCTCTTTATTTTCCCATAGGTGTCAGAAATAATGGCTTAGGCTGAGCTGTGGCACAGTGAGTAGTTTACATGATTTAGATAAAGACAGAGCTCATGATTTATAAGAGCTGCAGTACTCACAGGGATGCTGGTTTGAATCTGGCCTCCATAATTTCAATGTCCACATTCCTGTCTGTCCCTCCAATTCTCAACACATTATAGGGCCTGAAACTTTAAAGAAGGAAGTTTTTTAATAAATGGCCAAAGCAGATGCTTAACCTTCAGGAAATCAGAGGTCAATTTTTCTATTAATTTTAAATGATGTTTGCTGGTAAAAGTAAAAATATAATAGCAACATTACTTTTAGTTTTTTGGTATTTTAATTTAGTTAGTGGTTACAAATAATTATTGCTACTATTGAAAATTAATTTATTGCTTTAATTTTTGGATGTTTAATGCATTTCTGATTTTAATTGGTTGATACAGTTTGCGCACTGGAGGCACACACAAGAAATAGGACACCATACTACTTTCATGTCTGCTTATTTTGAGCAATGATACTGTCCCTTCAGCTTCCTGTTTTTTTTCTCTCAATCCACTATTCTTTTTATCAAATAAATTTAGATAATCATTGGCTTATGCCATGTGATTTTAGTTTGATTTGCATACCAGGCGATAGAGAAGGAAATGTTTAAACTTTCCTTTTGTCCCAACACACCCTCAGAAACACACAGAACCTTAATTTGTATAGCTCACTAACAGGTGTGACATCCAGCTGCTTCAAGAGAAAAATGAAAATAGATCAGTGTTTTCTCAGTCAAGGAAATGAATATGTTGTGCCTTTTAAAACACTAACACACTGCACTGTTGGATGGAGCAAACTACACCCTGGAATGGAATGGGGAACACAGGGTGGCACATAAAGAATGTGTGAGTGTGTGTGGGTGTGTGGGTGCACGTGTGTTTGTATGCGTGTGTGTGTGTGTGTGTGTGTGCTCTTGTTTTTGTGACATATCAGGACACAACTCTGTATAATGACATGGGTATGACACAGGTATTACAAGGAGAGGGTGACTTATGAGGACATAACCCATGTCCCCATTTTTCAAAACGCTTATAAATCATACAGAATGAGTTATTTTGAGAAAGTAAAAATGCACAAAGTTTCCTGTGAGGGTCAGGGTTAGGTGTAGGGTTGGTGAAGGCCGATAGAATATACAGTTTCTACAGTATAAAAACCATTACGCCTATAAGATGTCCCCACTTGTGTGTGTGTGTGTGTGTGTGAGAGAGAGAGAGAGACATAGAGAGAGAAAAGAGAGCTCTCTGTAAGGCCTCTAGGTAACCAAAATGGTTCTTTAGCAATATATTTCTATGTGCTCAGGTTCATCATGTGCTTGTGTTGTGCAAGTATGCTGCTGAGCGGAATGGCATGAATGATTGGTATTGTGTTTGTGTGCATTTCTACATTATTTCTGGGGAAGCGTGCAGAGGTATGTGCAGTTATCTGCAGATATATGCATACCTGAGTTGTCATTTGTTAAAGCCATTGTGCGTTTTGTATAGCAGATGGATCTTTCAAGTTATTTAGAGCAAGAACTGAAATATATACATGATTTAAAAAAATTGGATTTAGCAAGAATTTTTAAAAAGGTTTTTTAATGATTTTTGCTCAATGAGGCAGGCATTTATTTGAAAAAATAAAAAATAAAAACACCATCTGCCACAGTAAATAAGTTTTTTTTAAAGAATAGAATTAGAATAGAGAGTGCTAGAGTTAAAGGGTCAAATAAAGATGGAAGAGATGTGTTTTTAGCGGATTATTAAAGATGGCTAAAGACTCAGATTGAGTTGGGCAGGTTATTCCACCAAGAGGGAACATTTAATTTAAAAGTCTGTGAAAGTGATTTTGTGCTTCTTTGGGATGGCACAATAAAGCAACGTTCACTTGCAAAATGCAAACTTCTAAAGGGCAAATAAGTCTGAAGTAATAAATTTAGGTAAATGGGTGCAGAGCCAGAGGTGGTTTTGTAGGCAAACATTATTGCCTTAAATTTTATGCAAGCAGCTATTGGTAGCCAGTGCAAATTGATAAACAGAGGTGTGACAAGCATTCTTTTCGGCTCATTAAAATTAATCTTGCTGCTGCATTCTGGATTTATTGTAAAGGTTTGATAGAACCATTAGCAGTTCTGTCTTGACAAGGTTGAGTTGAAGGTGATGGTCCTTCATCCCGCAAGAAATGTCTGTTAAACAAGCTGAGATGCGAGTAGATATCTTCGGTTCATCAGAATGGAATGAGATGTAGAGTTGTGTGTCATCAGCATAGCAGTGCTTTGAAAATTCATGTTTCTGAATGACAGAACCTAGTGATGCCATGTAGACTGATAAGAGAAATGGTCCAAGAACTAAGCCCTGAGGCACCCCAGTAGTTAGATTTTATGACTTGGACACCTCACCTCTCCAAGAAACCTTGAATGACCTATCTAAGAGATAAAACTCAAACCAATGGGCTGCGGTTCTTGAGATATCCTTTGCCAATTGGGCTGACAGGAGGATCTGGTAGTTAACCATGTCAAAAGCAGAAGGCAGATCCAGCAAGATAAGTATTTAAGATTTGGAATCCATTGTTTGGCTTTAACAACTGAGAGCAAGGCAGTCTCAGGTGAATGTGAAACCAGACTGGTTGCTGTCGAGGAGGTTATTTTGTGTGAGAAAGGCAGAGACTTGGTTGAACACAGCTCATTCAAGTGTTTTTGCAATGAAAGGAAGAAGGGAAACCGGTCTGTAGTTATCTAAATGAGATGGGTTAAGGGTGGTTTTCTTAAGTAGTGGGGGTTATATGAGACTGTCAAAATGCTGAGGGAAAAACACCACTGTGTAGGGATGTGTTAATGATGTGAGTGAATACAGGTACAACTACAGGAGAAATGGCTTGAAGGAGATGAGATGGAATAGGATCAAACTGTCAAGTAGTAGGATGATTAGAAAGGATGATTTCATTAGCTGTAGTTACATTTATTATTATTATCAATGTTGAAAACAATATTTTCATAGAAACTTACAGTTTTCCAGGATGAATAGAAAGTTAAACAAAACAGCATTATTTAAAATGGTAAAAGTTGTAAAATATAGTTGTAGAATTGTAAAATGTAAAAGTCTTTAATGTCACTTTTGATAAATGTAATGTATCCCTGAATAAAATTATTATTATTATTATAATTTTCTTAATATTAATTGACACAAACTTTTAAACAGTAGTGTATATATAACAAAAGCATAAAGAGATGGACAAGCAACAAATTAAGGCAAATAAACTGTGTGTGTATTTGGGCAGATTCCATATAATTCTTTCTTACAGTTATCATAATCAAAGCCTTTCAGGATGTAACAAGCAGATCAGATTCACGTTGGAATGAAGTATTGGCAACCACATTGTGCAACAAGGTGAAATTTTTTTTATACAAATTCCTCATTCTTCTCATGACTGGCATAGTTGTGTCACTTGTGTCAACTTGTAATCTCCAAAAATGCCTTTTAGATCCACCGCAGAGTTCAAATAGTAAAGACAAGACGAACTATAGGAGCTAAACATTCTGTCTAAGAGTCTCTTAGATTATGATCTGTCTTGTGACTTAGATTTGAACACACAACCTATCTTGTGGGGGCAGCTGTGGCCTAACGGTTAGAGAGCCGGACTAGTTACCAGAAGGTTGCCAGTTCGAGTCTCGGTGCTGGCAGGAGTTGTAGGTGGGAGGGAGTGAATGAACAGCGCTCTCTTCCACCCTCAATACCCATGGCTGAAGTGCCCTTGAGCAAGGCACTGAACCCCCAGTTGCTCCCCGGGTGCTGGATCTATAGCTGCCCACTGCTCCGGGTGTGTTCACTTCTCACTGCTGTGTGTGCACTTGAATGGGTTAAATGCAGAGCACCAATTCCAAGTATGGGTTACCATACTTGGCAAATGTCACGACTTTCACTTTTTCACTTTCATCTGTAATCAGTCTTAATATTTAACCATTATGCTAAATCACCATGTAATGTTGAATCTCATGTCGATTGTGCAGATGAGTGTTTTATGCCTATGCTAATGCTAATGTCTTGTTCTTTATTCAACGTTTGGGAAATGTGTGAGACATGCAAAGGGGAATTCTGGGAACTGTTCAGTGCTTGCTGGTCATTCCACAGCTGATGAACCGATGTTGTAATGATTTAGAGCAGGTTAAGAACCGACTATTACAGGTGCAGGTGCGTATCATCCCTCTCACGCTATGATGCACCCTCACCTCAATGCACTACTACACACGTTTTAATTCAGTGCACTGTTCAGTGCTGCTGAAGATCATGGGAAAAATATTTAATAATTATGTCAGAAGATAGATTGGATATTATTCAAGCAGCACAATAAATGTGTGAATGATTAAAACAGTTATGTTCTCGCTAATAATATCTCTTTGATTAGAAAGGGTCAGCCACGTTTGCATCAGTATTTATTTACTTTTTTACCATCATTACTGGTTTCCTTTAGTGGTTACTAGCAAGAACGTTTCATTTGATTAAACACTCCTGCTTTTCTTTATTCAATTACTCATTGTAATGGGAACATTATTTCCAGTATTATTTCCTTTTTTAGCCTTTCTGTGTGCAGTAAAAGTTTTCCCAGGCAGCTGCTAAGAATGAATGTCTTTGTGGCAGGCTCCTGGTGAGCGCTGTTCCAGTTCCAGTGCATGGATGAGTGTTTGGTAATGACTGGCTTTGGTCTGTGTAAGTATCCTCTTCTTTTCTTTACCACTTATCCTGGATTTCATACCAGACTAGTCTAATCTGTACCGAGTTACAATTCAAATACAGAAATACAAATTTATACTTCCTGCTGTGACCTCTCGCTGACACACAGACTTGGTCCTATACTGCCTGATTCCTAATAAAATTGCAAAACCAAGCAATATTAACACATTAAAAAAATCCAGAATTAATGCATACTTCATTTCTAAGAGACAGAGATTGGCAGAAGAACAGAAACTCTCTCAACACATTCCATATTACCCATTATGCACATTTTCTGTGTGCATGATCAACTCTGTATACGACCAGGCCTCATTGCATAGGATAATAACTTGACCTTCAATTTAGATTGTGACAAATTAACTGGAAGTAATATCAACTGAAATTTTAAAAAGTAATTTGGTTTGTCATTATTGGACCAACCAATGTTAATCTGCTGTATTTTCACACAAAATTTGATAAAAAAAAAAAATTAGTTTCCAAAATTATAAATGGATACTTCTCGCTTGCACCATGCACCATGAAGTCATATGTTACAAACATAATTGCATTCTGCACTTAATTCTAATGTTTTTGTAGCATGCTGTTTCACAAAAAAAAAAAAGAATAATAATAATAATTTGGTAATGTTATTTAAATGGTGTTTCTTAATTTATTCTTAATTCTGTATCAAATTTATCAAAAATCTGTGAATTTATTCAGTCAGTCCATCATTCAATACTTCAATAATATTTAAGTCATACTGCATAATGGTTCAATGGATAATCCAATTATTACGCTCATGATTGATGTGTTTTGAGGAGAAATTACTCAGAATTATAATTTATGAAGACGGGTAAAACACTTGAAAAAATCTTTCCTTTTAAGAAAATATATTGATATTTTGGATATCAAGGGGAATTGTTATTTTAAACTACATTTTAGTCTTGTCTTTTTTCCTCAACTGTTTTGTATGTTGATACAGTATAGTCACAGTTAGTGTTTAATGATGTCAGTGTCATCTCATCAATATTTTTCATCATAGTTTTTGTTAAAGAAATTAACACTTTA
Source organism: Carassius carassius (assembly GCF_963082965.1). NCBI lineage: Eukaryota > Metazoa > Chordata > Actinopteri > Cypriniformes > Cyprinidae > Carassius > Carassius carassius. Next base: position 30,168,088 of record NC_081759.1, on the reverse strand, counting down.
GTAGTGTGGTGAAGTTGCTCAGAGAAAGCTGTTAAGCAGCACACAAGGCTCTAGTGTTGTAGGCCAGGGCCAGGGTCTCACCCAGCTGTCTGCCCAAGCAGGGTGAGTTTAGGGTGGGCCTCTTGTTCCTGTTCCTCCCCTCTAGAGCAGCTGTCAGGATCTTGGAGAAGTGACCTATTCAGAGCAAGGACATAAGAGCAGTGTTTAAGGGACCTGGTGAAGACTGATGGGCTACATTCACATACATGCACACGCATATATTCATGCATACATAAAGTGGGCACACATGAGATCACGTGGTAAACACAGATTGATTCACACACAAATACAGACACCTGCATGAACACAAAGAGTTTCTTACAGAGGGTCACAAAATGCTCAGTGAATTTTAAATAACTTGTGCATGCATATAACACATGTATTTAGCACCTTTACTCTTTTTTTTCAGTAACTTGAGCTGTTATATATTCAAACAAATTTTCATTCTAGTTATAAGTGCCAACAGCTTTTTCAATCGCTTGTCAAAGGTGAGCTTGTCTGCGAAGATCCATTTCCTGTGACCCTGTGAATGTCTCCATGCTGTCTAAATATTTATTTGGATGACTTATGCAATGGAAAATGTGCCGGAAAAAACGTACGCTTTGACCATTCCCCACCACTGACCGAGACATCGAGTTCAAGCAATCTATCATGCACTAATCTGAAAATCAAAACCAAAGATCCACTTTTATCAGAAAAGAAATGTTACCTTTGCATAATAGCTATATTTGTGTGAATTAAAACCAGCTGCAGTTTATGAACAATGCTTCTGACCTCGACTTCAGAATAAATTGGATGTGCGACTGGGTTGAGTCAGTTAACAAGCAAGCAGAGGTAAGGTAACAAACCATGAAAACTATTGAAAGCATTTCCCTGAAGCCGAGAGATAGCGCAGTAAAACTGATAAAAAGGTTAATTTACGATCCTTAAATGAACATCTGCAGTGGTTCGTTCTTCATACACAGAATAAATCATGTCAAATTGCACTCGCGCACCTCCACTCTCGACAAAATGCACACTGCTTGGCCATAATCCGATGATGGGTTTTTATGACAAACAATTATACTGTCCCACAGAAGAGCTTCTGCCTGCTGAGGATCGTGTGTGCATTTGCATCCATTGAATAAGCTGTTGCCCCTCTCTAATGTGTTTGTACCTTTAGGCCCTCTGCAATGACTGTCAAATTGAATGTGGGTTGATTAATGTTCCTTCATCAGCTGCTTTGAAGGTTTTAACATTCTGTCGAGTATAGGTGAAGTCATGCTGTGGTAATGAGCTTTTGGCAAAGGTTTAAGTGGTGGCATGTTTTGCTAAAGTTAGCTGAACACTCACGATAAGTGGTTGCTTTTAAGCCTGAGTGAGTCTGTTAGCGTGATAGCATGCTAATAAAGAGCCGGGATACAAACTGAGAGCTGTTTTGCCAGCAGTCACACTGTGTGATCCTTGACTATGAGGTCATAGGAATTAAAGAACCAGGTCACGATCAGCTTCATAAATGTTAAACCAGATTTACCCGAGTTAGGGTCTAGTTCAGACCTGCTGATAAATCATCTAAACCAGTATTTCTCACCCTTAGTGACTCACAGGCCCCCTATTGTTTCTTGTAAGGTTCTTTATGGTCTTCAGGTTATTAAATTGTTCTTCACGGGTTCACCGAATGGTTCTATGGGGAACCCAGAATTGTTTGTCCATAACTTTGCTGTGGAAACCTCCTTTATGAAGCTTTTTTAAATGTTATTTTCAGCATTTCTGCTAGAATTATATGTAGCTCCGCCCCTTTTCAACACTGTGTTTGTTGTCTTCTGTCTTCCATTTGTTTTTCCACAGCGTGAAGGTAAGATCGTACAAATTAATAAATAAACAGCTCTTTTTAAAATCTTCCTGGTCTACTGACGGTTTTGCAATGCGTACGATAACTTTCATTAACTCGACAATAAGTAAATCCACTTCACCAACTAATTACTCTTCAGCAGTAATGCTATAGAGCCACTGTGAAAACGGAGGCTCATGATGACATTCTAAAAATAGCTGCACAATTATTTCTCTTGCACATAAGGCAAAGACTATAGAATACCCAAGACCCACCTTCTTAATAAAAGAGCCAATCGCTAATTGGTAAAGTCATCACATGACTGTAGCTGCTGTTAGAAGTCCTGACTGCAGTAGAAACAGTTAGTGTTCTGAGACGCACACTTATGCTGCGTATGCGCACTGGCTGGTCTAGCCTCAAAACAAACATGTTGTCAGATTTTGTGTGTGATTTTAAATATGAAATTTAATTGTAAACTTGGCAAACAGTTTTGGAGAATTTGATGTTTCCCCATTCAAAGAGAGAAGCTGCACTTGCATGCCCAAGAGACGTTTCAAAGATGACTGCCGAGTGAAATGACTTGCCTAAAGGGACTATGCTTAAGGTTTATATTAAAGCTGCTTATTTTCAAACATATTTTTATTAACCTAAACTGGGAGTATTGGTATATTAATGAATTAACCATATTAAGTCATCTTGATTTTCGCTTGGAAGTTTGCTGAGGCCCCTATAGAAGATCTACTACAGATCTAAACCAGCTAATGACTGTAGACAACCAGCATTGACCAGTTTGAATCCAAGTGAAATTATACAGAGAAATCCATAGAGATACAGAGCTTTTAATAGAAAATGTTTCCCATTTTACATGTATAATCACATAGTTACACCTATAATAATATAGTATTATTATATATATAGTAATATTGTATTCATTTTTCTGAAAATTCCTGTCATATACTACTAAATATTGTAGAAACTTAATTTTCTGTAAAGTTGCTTTTGCAATGATTGGTATCGTAAAAAGCGCTATACAAATAAATTTGAATTGAATTGAATTACACACAAATGTCACCAAGTAGTTAAAACTTTCTTCTGGGAATTTTTGAGAGGACACTTATCGTGGGTGGTTTGATTGTGTTTTCATGTGCACTCTGGCAACGTTATGATTGAGGAATGCACCTGATGTTGCAGGCAGTGACATGATGAGATCTACATCTTAACTGTTATGTTATGCAGGCTACATTTCTCAAATATGTGATTGTGAACAACTGAAGTAGTCTGACATTCACTAGTGTATGAGCACATGTCTGGGCGTACAAGTGAAAAAGAGTGTCATTGTCAAACTGTGTGTGTTTGTTTGTGTGTTTAGGCTTGCACTCAACATTATTGCATATCCACCACATTTCCACTCTTATCTCTCATCTCTATGCATGGCAAATGGTGAGTGCACACACCCCCGGCTTTGAAAAGCTGACAGTGTGTTTGTTGATGTCAAGCACCAGCGTGTTTCAGGGATTACATCCTCACTTTCTTCTTGTTTTGTTACATAAAAGAAAAACAAAGAGCGGCAGGAATCCTCAGAAGGTTCTGGGGTTTTCCTCTTTCATTCTTTGTGATGAGGGTTGCTGAAATCTTCAACAAAGACCAAGAGAAGAGAAAAGAAGATTTCTGCTGTTTGCAAAATCTTCCTTTTAAGTTTTATGAGATCATCTTATAAGTAGTAGGCTAATTATTATTTTAGAATTAAATTATCAAAGGACTGTAACATTGTAGTAATTGACAATATTTTTCAATCTGCAGATACTGAGCAATCATAAAGTGCTTCTTCATTAGACATCCTTTTATATTTGATGTATGACTCATTTTGTGTTTCAAGATTGTTTTACTGTTTAAATTTGGTTGAAAAGATGTTAATTAATATATCTATTTATTTATATTGAACATGCCTATTGTTACAGCTTAACCCACGCAGTGTGACAACATGTCTAACTGAAAGGTTTTGAGTTTAATGAACTGTATCTTTTCTCCTGAGAAATAAAGGTGGAAATGTTCAATTGATTTTTCTGTATAAATACTTTAATGCTTGTGCTTATTCAGTAAATGTACCTTGGGAAATATTAACAGGATTAAATATGTGACAGCTAACCTCAATTTTTACTGTTACTTTATTGTTGTGAAAAAATAAATACAAATAAATTAATATACATTTATTACATTTTCATCTTTACAAATTACAGTTTAATAAAACTACTAAACATTCATGGTGCAGATAGAACTAAGTAGACATAAAGGTTTGGAAATGTAAAAATGATGTAAAACCTGCTGGTCACTTAAATGCTGCTCACAATTTCAGTAGAGCAATGCTAATATTTACAATATCAGGTTAGCACACATCATCAGATTAGTCTCTTGAACAGGGCACTCTGGTCATTTCATTTGAAGACAATATCTCACTGCAGGTAATGGAGTTCAATCCCTTCACTGAATTCGGGTGGATTTGGTCCATTTTGACTGAAAGTGGCACATAGTTTAAAAGAACAGGCCTGCCATTAAAGGAAATTTACTTTTCATGTCATGTTCAGTTCATATGCTGATGTAGTGAAGAACATCTCTGAACAAATTCGGAAAGAATCCTCTGGAAGGAAAGTGTCTGCAGTATTTATGCTGTCATTTCTTCTTCCTGGAAAATGTGTGCTTGAAGAGAAGCTTGAGAAGAAATCCCCCAGCAGTGCATGAGTAAGAGAGGACTGTATCTTACGATTAAACATGCACAGCCTCACAGAGACTGGAATCCCCCACACAACCCTAGAGTCGGTAAACTAGCAAATGGAAAGAAACAGTCACAGATAGCACTTTTATTATGCCTTATTTCAACCTCTACATTTGTTAACAATTCAAAATAATTCAATAACTAAGATTGAAACCCTTAATTATGTTTTTTGGAGGAAAGTGAAAGGGAAAATGTTACATGCTGGATTTTCAGTAACTCTGCTTGCATCTAAATGATACTCCTTCACTGGATTTATGGATATTAAAAAATTTAATTTTGGGGGTCCATGAGATAATGGTCTTAAACTCTTGCAGCTTTTGCTGCATATGTTGGCTACGGCAAGTTTAATAATGCATAATAATATTGTTCCAATATCTTATGAGCTTTGGGCCATCAAGACCCTTATTCGTTTTAATAAAATTGTAATATTCTCTTTCTCTCTCAGTTGCTCTGTCTCTCTCTGTTTCCTTTGTCCTAGCAAATAATACAAAAGCGTGTGCCATTTTGCAAAAATTGGCGATGAAAGCATGATAATACACCTCTGGGGAATCGCTTTTTCTGTTTCCCTTTTTCTACAGCTCGTTCTTTCTTTCTCTCTCTCTCCAAGTATACTGTAATTACCCATAATGCCTGACATATCAAAAGCACATTAGGGAGGACTTCAAAGGGGTTTCAAGCAAACACATGCATTAAACTGAACTGCTCTGCTGATGAAATTTCACCTGATTCAACTGACTTCTTTATATGTGAGACAAAAGGACTTGCAGTCTCATTTCCAGCTTCCCTTTGTCTTGATCGCTCTTTCTGTTTGGGTTCAAATGTCTTGAAATACTGTAGGTGAACTTCTAGATGTTGTCAACGACATTTAGAGAAACAGTTTCTTCTGTCTCTGTCCAGATGATCTTCATTTTGGCATATACACAAACATTGCATTATCAACAACAGTCATTAGTTTCATTTTCTTTGGGGGTTGAGCATTTCGCCTTGCTAATTAAGTTCAGATACTGCACATGTCCCTTGAGTTTCATCTGTGACAACTGCTCACGCAAGCACTGGAAAATTAACAAAAGCATTTATGTATGTTTGCATTGAATTATATTTGAACTAATGGAATTGAGTCAATACAGCCAGTAAGTGGCAGAAATAAATTAACAGTATATTTATTATATGATGCCATGGCTCACACTTGCATAATTCCCTCATTAAATCCATATTCTTAATAGGAATGTGCTGCCACAGTATGTACAATCACAATGCAATGAACAATATCAGTTCATGCTTGTTTTTTTATGTTGTATATTTAAAATACACATATAATTTTTTTATTATGTTAATGCTTCTATTATTAATATTGATAGTGCATGTGGAATCATTAACTGTAGTCACATAATTAATGACTTAATAATACTTTAAATTGTTATTTGATTTATCCAGCATTGCGCTAGCATGTCTGTGGGAATATATTACATGTGTTCTTTCAGATAATCTAATAGTGTGAGCAGTCTTACTGCAGGATCACCTCATAAAAAAAATTATACGGAAAACACAATCCACCCAGAAACTGCCTCTTGTTTTGTTCCAACACACAGATGTTCAGAACCACCCACCACAAGCTGGGTGTCAGAACAAACAGGGAAAAAGGAATGAAAATGAATTACAGTGAGAACATGAGTGAAAAACAGAGGTCAGGAGAGACAAGGAGGTCATATTCTGCAAACAAACTGTCTGCTTCTTCTTTCATGTTGTTCAGCTTTTCGAAGTTGACAGGCTGACTAAAGTTCATCTATAAAATTCAAATTGATTCATCATTTACTCCCCTTCATGTTGTTCCAAACCTGTATGATTTTCTTTATTCTGTGGAAAACAAAAGAAGATGAAAGATATAGAAAATACAGGTTTGGAACATGAGAGTGAGTAAACCATGACACAATTTCCGTTTTTGGGTAAACTATATTTAATGGTTTTACTGGGTGCTCTTCATTCCTGGAGTGATTGAGGTTGTTTATGTGCTTGGTATTGAAAGTGTCTCCTTTGCAGCGGTTAAAACGATAAATTATCTTTTAAATGCTTCTTTCATCAGGATCAAGTGAGTTCTTTTTATTGAAGCTGTTTTCAGAATGTATTAGACAGATTTGTATCTCTACTCTGAGAGCTAGTGCGATTCAGCAAAACTGCAAACTCAAACTGGCAACCAGTCACCTACACAGAACAATTCTTGCGTGTTATTAGCCAGGTTGTGGTTTAATTGCACTAGCTTTCAATGTCACTGCATTGCATTAAAGCAACATAATGTTATTTAAGCTACATAATGTTATTTATTATGTTATGTTTTCCCTCTGAGTGCACGTTAAACCGTAAATTACCCTCTCCAGAGACTGCAAGGAAGAATTGCATTACCAAGCAGCAGATTGGCTCATAAAAACATAATCTCCATGGTGAGTAACACAAACACATGGATGCTTGATAATGTCAGGGTTTTTCTTGCTGAGGCGACAAAAAAGCAGATGTCGTTTCACTCCTTGCTGATATACGTGATGTATATAGCGTATGTCAGTTGCTAAGTTAACAAAGCCTTTTTAAGAAGGAGAAGCAGTGTTTCTGTTGTGAATCTCTTCATAGAAGTTATAAATACAGGTCTACACTACTGGTTCAGTATTTAGCACATTTGTCATTTGAAATGTAATGAGGGATTAATGCCATTATGTTCTGGCCTGTTATTGTGCACAGGCTGTGGTCAGAGAAGGAAATGTGACACATGGCACATGGCCCCAAACAACCATGCTGTAGCTATAGTGATAGTTCAAACAAAAGCCTAAGTGGTTCATTCTGCTCCGACCATAGCGACATATCACTGACCCACAGGACCAGCATGATACAGTTTATGTAGTAATGGGGATACACCCTGGGTTTTACAGGGGAGTGAGACCACCATAACAGTTCTTTGGAGATTTGTGTATGTGTGCATGTGTGACGTGTGTATAATGATAGAGGCATGAACGGCCTGTCATCAAAAACATTGATGTGTGTCATTACATATGTCTAAGAGTATATACAAACAAACATATGTATTAATCTTTTACTAGAGGGAGATTTTACACAAAAATGGAAGAACTGTTTTTGTCAATACAATGAAAGTCAATGGACCTCGTTGAGAGATTTTTCAAATGATCTCTTGGATTATGCAGAAGAAACAAAGTCATACATGTTTGGAATGACACGAGGACGAGTATGTGCTGAATTTGTGAATGTACGAAGTCAGATTTTGGCGAACTATCCCTTTAAGTGTCTGCCACACAAAGTCTCAGTGCAGATACATTTTTATTCTAGCCAGATTTAGACTGGAAAATATCGGGGGTATGTGAGAAGTTTGTCGATGAGTCTTTCTGTTAAGTTCTTCCAAAAATCAGAGCCCTGAAGCTACATTTGTGTTTCTATGCCAGCAAGACAAAACATATTGTAAGGCGTGTAAGAACATTTGCTGTATATTGATATTTCATATACTGTGAAAACATATGTAGCACTGCAGCAACAAATTCTGAAAATGAGATCCATAACAACACCCACCAGAACAGGAATCCATTATCATAGTTAGTGGTGCATGTGAATGTCTTTCGCAGCTACTGTATCCTCTGCGGCTATTATCTGAGCTACTGAGTCACCTCTTCACAACCCCAGTGTTTAAAACTTTATGGAAAGAGCATCCAGATGTGCAGCTCACGATCAATATCAGCGCTCCGATGTGCCTCAAGCAATTCACAGTGTGTGTGTGTGTGTGTGTGTGTGTGTGTTTGAGAGCATGTTTACTGACATGTTTTGGTTGGTTGCTGGAGACGGTTTTAGACTTAAGCAAATGAGAGTGTGTAAAAGTGGGTGGATTATTTTAATGGATAAATTTAACACCCTTTCATGATTTAAAGAGCCAATGAAAAACAGCTCACACATTCAAATTATTCTTGCGTTCTTGGAAGGAACAAGCTCAGAGGAAAATAACCGAAATGTCCAGCCACATACACAAACCTTTGTGTATACAGTGCCCTCCATAAGTATTGGAACATTAAAGACAAAATTGTTCTTTTTGCTGTGGAGTCAAGAAATCTGTAAATATGATTAAAAGATGAATTTGAGACAAAACTACAGAATGTCTCATTTTATTATTGGGTGTTTCAACACAAAGATGTTTTACCAGCTAAGAAGATCAGCACTTTTAGAGTTTCATCCCCTAGCTGATGTGAGCATTGGAACAGTTGCCTCACAGGTCTTTCTAAGTGTTTAGCCGTGTCCTGTTGCATTAATTCTTCAGATATTAAAAGCAGGGAATGTGTCTTATCAGTTATATCCATTGCTTCTGCATTCTAAGTCTTGCATTTTTTTTGATGATGACACACACAAACCAGGATGAAGATGAGGAAGCCGACTCTGAAAGAAAAGCAAGCAATTTGGATGCTAAAAGAAAAGAGGAAGTCAATTAGAACTATAGGAAAAACAAAGGGCATGGAGAAATCAAGAGTTTGGAAACTACCGGCAACATCAGCAACCAACGACGACCTGATCGGCTGAGAAAAACAACAGTAGTTGATGACAGACAAATCATAAAAGCTGTGAAAATGAACCCTAAAATACATGTCTATAAAATCACCAACAACCTCCAGAAAGCTCTGTCAATCAGTCTGCAAAAGAATTTGACACAGAATTACAGAAGCTACACAACAAGATGCAAACCTCTGATCAGTTCCAAAAATAGAAAAGCAAGATTCTTCACAAATCTGAGCCAGTAGAGTTTTGGAACTGAGTTGATGGACCGATGAGACAAAGATTAAACTTTATCTAAGTGATTGGAAAGCAAAAGTGTGATGAAAAAAGGGAACTGCAAATGATCCTAAGCATACAAGCTCATCTGTAAAGCTTGGTGGAAGTGGTGTCATGGCATGGGCATTCATGGCTGTCTCTAGAATAGGATCTCTTCATTTTAATGATGACTTAATGTATGATGGCAGTAGCAGAATGAATTTGGATGGGTACAAAATCATCTTGGCTATCAATATTCAAGAAAATGCCACCAAACTCATTAGAAAGCACTTCATATTGGATCAGGCCAATGACCAAAAACACAAAGAAATTTAAAGTCTTGGATTGGCTTAATCAACCTCTAGATTTAAATCCGATTGAACATTAATTTCCCCAGCTGAAGAGGAGACTAAAGACAGAAACTCCCCAAAACATGCAACAGTCTTATGCTTATGCAAAGCATAAGACCACGAGTCTGCTGATGTCTTTGGGTTGCAGATGCACTGCTCTGACTGCATGCAAGGGATCTGCAACTAAATAGTAGCTTTTAATCTTTTACATCTGCCTTAAATTCAACTGTTCCAATAATTATGCTCACATCAAATAGTGGGATGAACTCTAAAAGTGCTGTCCTTTGTATTTGCTAAAGCATGTATGTGTCGAAAGACCTAATAATAAAATGTGACATTCCAATACTTATGGAGGGCATTGTATATGCACTGGTACTGTATGGTATTTTTATTTATTATTTTTTACTTTTTTTGTATTTTTTAAAACAAAACATACAAAACCAACAGTCGATATGACAATGAATTGTCCTCCTATGTATATATATATATATATATATATATATACACACAAAAATTAACTGTTAAAAAAAGCAGTGAATTCCATCACAAAATAAAAAAATTATTATGCATTATTTGTATTATCTCCTGCCAATATGAACACTGTATGTGAGATACCTGACACAAATTCACAGAGCCTGTCATAAAATGTTTAAGGGTGGAACTTCTCTCCCCAGAGGCCAATGAGTATGTTGTATCATATAAAACTTGTATACAAGCTTAGTGGGCCCCCAAGACAAGTTTCCCATTTGTACCCCCTGGACACAGGTAGATCAGGGGTGCGTTCTCCGAAACTACCTTAACGCTACGTCGTTCTTAAGTTGTACCTTAAGAAGTACCTTATCGTTAATACGTGGTTTCCGAAACCTTCTTAGTTAAGTATACCTTCTGTAAGTCATGCGTTCGTAAGGTTGGTCTGGAGCGCTCTTAGCTATACCTTATCGCTGCTGACGGTTCATACCGCTAGTGGCCACCACTACGCATAAAGATTTTTTTACATCGCAGTTTAATTACACATAGAAATTTTTATATGAACTTTTAATATAAAATCTGATTTAGAATTAAAATTACATTTTTACTTTACTTTAAAATTATACACATAAAATACTTAAGTTGTTATAGCCTACACCCAGTGTATGGAAGTGTTTTCATTAATAAAGTTTCCATACACTAATGGTTGTTAGCTTTTTTAATTACTATCCTAAGGCACATCAGCTGGCGAACCATTTGACAGAAAAGGCTTAGGAGTCTATATAAAGAAAGATGAGTTTACACAAACTTTATAGCTATGGCAGCGAGACAGCGAGTACTTGTTTTAAATCAAAGACGGCGGCGTCCGCGGAGCCAGTTAGTGTATGTCAACTACTTTATAAGAGAACATTTTAGTCCACTGACTACCATGTCAGAAGAGACCATTGTAAAAAAAAATTTGCCTGCCACGGGAGCAAATTCTGCAGCTCTTGCATCTTGTTGGCCCAGATTTGTCAAGACAAACTCGACGGAGCTACCCCCTCAGCCCCGAAATTCAGCTGCTGGCGGCTCTTCGTTTTTATGCTGTTGGGAGTTTTCTAGAGGTTGTTGGGGATGGATATGGGCTGAGTAAGACCTCAGTGTGGCTGGGCGATCTCTTTTTGCGGACTTTTTTCCCCGACATAGTGAATGTCGGTATGTCTCTCATGTTTGCGCTTTTATTGAGGAAATCATCCAATTACACAAATGAGCGATTTACGCCAATAATGTGATACGGCTGGTGGATAATAAGCATACGTTGTGGAGAACATTAACACACTTATGGCCGTGAGGGTTTGGGATTGTACACTTGCTAAATTATAAACACATACTCATATTTATTTCTGCATGTACGTATTTCAATAAGCCCCGATAAATGCAGTTTGTACTATTTCTAAAACGCTTCTTTATAAAGAACATTGTTTTCTCAATACTTTACCTATACCGCTGTGAAGGAAAGAGCGCACAATCGATCATCGAGGCGTCGATATCAACCTATTCAGCGCCTCCACCATGGACAGCAACTGCTAAGGTCAAACTTAAGAAGGTTTACCTTAAGCTACATCCTAAGGTATAGTTCGGAGAACACACGTAGCAAAGGTATACCTGTAGTTAAGGTGTACCTTTTGAGTATTCGTAGCGCGCTAAGAGACAACGTTATCGGAGAACGCAACCCAGAGCACATGTACACACACTCACACACATTAAGAAGACTGTTATGAATGGACTGCTTTGTAAGGTGTGTGTGAAACCGATTACTGTTTAAACAGACCAGTTTGCTGCTTAAGGCCAAAAGGTTAGTCTTAACTAAATATATTGAACTATTGTTGCTTTAACAGTGTTCAAAAGGGTAGCTCATGTTTAATACTATACATTTACCCATAACAGATGTGAAACATATAAAGCCACAAAGGCATATGCAGTGTGTGCATATGCATTTACCATCTGTGTTAATGAGGTGAAAAACAGCTTCAAAGCAGATCAGTGAAGTCACACACATTGACCTATGTCAGCACACACTTCACACACGCTGTGTGAATAAAGACTTAAGCTACTATAGACTTCTGTTGTGTTGCTTTTTGATAACACTTTACAATAAGATTTAAATCATTAACATTAGTTAAAGGTATAATTCACCCAAAAATAAAAATGATGTCATCAATGTTCATTCATTTTATTTGTTGTTTTGTTTGCACACAAAAAGTGTTCTCATACCTTAATAAATTACGGTGGAACCACTGATGTCACATGGACTATTTTAATGATGTCCTTATTACACTTCTGGGCCTTGAACATGGTAGTTACTTTGCTGTCTATGCAGGGTCTAAAAAAGCTCTCGGACTTCATCAAAAATATCTTAATTTGTGTTCTGAAGACGTACAAAGGTCTTCTGACTTTGGAATAACATGAGGGTGAATATTTAAAGAGAAAATATTCATTTTTGGCTGAACTATCCCTTTAACATAACTTTTTTTAACTAACATCTGTGAAAAAATGTGACCGTAAAGAAAAGTCAACAACAACACACACGTTCATATACACAAACAAAAGAGAACTGTAAGCAAGGAAAGCAAATATAGTTATATGGTTATGGCACCTCTCATAATACATGCAAATTTGCCTTTTGCAATTAGTGTGGAAGATTCTCTTCACATTCAGTGTGAGTTTGTCTTTTTGTTTGGGTTTTCTTAAAAACACATATTACTATTCCAGTCAAGCATCTCTGAGGGAGGAACAGATTGAAAGGGAGAGAGAAAGAGAGATGGCACTCCCTTATTTCCTTGAGCTCTGTCACCTGGCCAGGCATAATCCATCATGCTGTGAGGGGTCACAAACACACACCCTCATGAAGGCTCTGGTACTCTCACCCTGTGTGGCCTTGATTAAAATGGGACCAAGCTGATATAAATTATATTTTAAATAAACATGCCACCTGCAGGACTTCATGATTGCTTGAGGTGATTGGTTGAAGAGTGTGAAGTCAGATGGGTTTTTATTTTTCATTTTGTTGAATGACTGCTCAGGAAAACAACATCAGGGTGTTGTTGAAGGTATTATGTAGACCCCAGTCAGAGCTCAATACCGTGGATGTTTAACACTGCTGGAAACGCCGACATGTCTCCAGTTTGAAATCCTTGAGAGAGAAGAGGTGGTGAGAGAGGAAATGCACAAAAACTCAGTGGGGAATGCTAATTAGTCTAGAGTACCGAGTTATGATTATGATTGATGAATATTTAATTAGCTTTGATTACATTCAACTATTATTACAAATTCAGTTTTGACATTCAAATGGAAACAAAAAGCTTCTGTTAAACCCAGAAATAACAGCAAAGAGTGTGGAGCCAATAAACTGCTACAAATCACTTAACAAAAATAAAACAAAATACAGCAGTAAACATTTATAACCCATTAACACAGGTAACACTTTACAGTAAGGTTTCAAATTAGACTTTGATCTGATTAGGACTGCAGAAGCATGTGAAACGGTTTTAGGGAGGTATGAATTTGGTTGACAGTTTACATTTAGTCAAGTCAAGTCACCTTTATTTATATAGCGCTTTAAACAAAAAAGATTGTGTCAAAGCCACTGGAAAACTTTAATTAGGAAAACAGTGTGTCAGTAATGCAAAATAACAGTTAAAGGCAGTTCACCATTTAATTCAGTGATGTCATCATCTCAGTTCAGTTTAAATCTGTGTATCTGTGCAATCATTTGCAATCAAGTCAATGATATCGCTGTAAATGAAGTGACCCCAACTAAGCAAGGCAGAGGCGACAGCGGCAAGGAACCAATACTCCATCAGTGACAGAATGGAGAAAAAACCTTGAGAGAAACCAGGCTCAGTTGGGGGGCCAGTTCTCCTCTAACCAGACGAAACCAGCAGTTCAATTCCAGGCAGCAGCAAAATCAGATTGTGCAGAAGAATATCTGTTTTCTGTGGTCTTGTCCTGGTGGTCCTCTGAGACAAGGTCTTTACAGGGGATCTGTTTCTGGGGCTCTAGTTGTCCTGGTCTCCGCTGTCTTTCAGGGATGTAGAGGTCCTTTCTAGGTGCTGATCCACCATCTGGTCTGGATACGTACTGGATCTGGGTGCCTGCAGTGACACTCTGATCTGGATACACACTGGATCTGGTGGCTACGGTGACCTCGGAATAATAGAGAAACAAACTAACATTAGCATAGATGCCATTCTTCTACTGATGTAGCAAGTACATTAGGTGTTTTGGGAAGTAACACTTAACAAAATTTAGCTGAAATATTTCTGCACCATTGTTGACACTCACAGTACCTGCTTGCTACTCTCAGCTTTTCTGCTGTCATTTTGAGACATTAATAAAGTCATTCTATGGTACTGTAAATAAGCATGCTTTTTTAAAAATAATTTACCCCTATATTTAAAAAAAGAAAGATTAATTAAAATTTAAATTGAAAAAAATATTAATTGAAAGATGTCGGCTGGAAAACATTAAAACATTTAGAGAAAGACATCAGGAGTAACTCTACCTCTGATGTCATATTTCCTTGGCAACCAGGCCAAAACATGGATGACCTTTGTGACTTGGCTGTTTTAGAAAAGGTTCGACTGCAAGTCAAAATGACACTTATTGAACTCCTCCCTTCTTTTCTTGGAAATTTCAGAGCATCGTCTGCCATGTCTTGTAGTATTGATGTTCAGCTAAAATCAGTTGAGCCAGAGGTCAGTTATTGTTATTGACAATATCTGGCATACCATCACAGCAACTATGACTATTTGTGTGTGTATTTGAAATGCACATGAGTTTTGCGGCCTCTGTTTCTTTTAAAGATTTTTTTAAAGCAGAATTCTGACATTGACTAACAAATTCATGACAGGTTGGAATAACAGAAGTCTGACTTCAGCATATGTGCTTTATATTAAATGAAACTGTCATCGACTTGTTTTGACTGGCTTTAAACCCAACAAAATGCTGAAGATCAAACTAGACATAAAAGATTTACAAGACAGCTGACAGCTCATATATGAAAGAAAGGTGTTGATCTCAGTGGAATCCTCTTTGCCTGATTTGAACTAATCCTGTATGCTGCTGTCATGTCATGTTATTTGTTGTGTTCTGGCTCAGTATGAAAAGAATATGCCAGTGTTTTCAATATGCCATCAAACAATCATATCTGTCTCCTCTAGTTAGTCATGATGCATAGAAAAATGAATAATCGTCCAAAGCCATCCTCTGTACTTGTTTGTACCCTATTATGTTATGCATAGAAAAGAAATAATAGAAAGTCTATGATTGTTGTGCTGTGTCTCACACACTTTTTTTGTCCACAGATTTAAGATGCTGTGTCTAGTTAACTCTATAAAGCCTACTGTATCATATCTGATTGACCTCTAAATTATTCTATAGTAGTATACTTCAAAAAATGTCCATGTTCAGGTTGTGGGGCACTGAAAGTAAAATAATAATAACTTTTAAGTACCATAGTAAATAAAATTTAAAGGGAACCTATTATGCAAAAATTCACTTTTACATGTTGTTTGAACATAAATGTGTGTTGGCAGTGTTTGTACAAAACCACTCTTTAATGATAAACAATTGACAGTTTAAGCACAATAAAGCATGGAAGAGAACTCACATGCCATGTGACAGTGCTTTCTGTGCACATGCTTTGGATGTGTGCGCTCAGAAAACCGTATCAGAAATTTAGACTGAAATGGCTTTTAAACCACATGGTTTCAGCATGATTCAAAATATATAATAAATGATCTGTGGGGTATTTTGAGCTGAAACTTCACAGACAGAATCTGGGGACACCTGAGATGATAACATCTTGTAAAAAGATTAAGATTAAGTTTTCTTAAATTGAGTAAACTTAAGGTTAGTTGATCATTCAATTGTTTATTCATGTCAAAATATGATGCATCAAGCTTTTGAGGAACTTTTATTTGTACATCTCTCATAATTTATGTTTTGCATCCCACAATAAAATCTAGAGGTTTAATTGTAAAACTAAGCATTTAAATAATTGGAAAAAATATATAAATATATGTAAATCAGCAACTGCATCAAATTGAATACAATTTTACAAGTAGGAGCTCTATATTATCTTATATCACTCTGATCCATAAAAGTCTGATGTATCAAATATAATACTCAACAAAAAATACATGACATGTTTTGTTTTGTTTCATCTATTATTGTCTTTAGGTTCAATAAACTGTTCCATTTCAAAGATTTAGCTTTTTCTGACTAATGTTTCACATCAACAGGCAGATTTTAAGCAGATTTTTCTGTTGCCTTTTTTTCTGTTTTTAGTCACAAGAAGGCATTGTGTGTGACAGCAGATATACTGTAAGTCTGAAAGCAACACACAAACTGGCTGCTGCCAGCTTTGTTTACATGCTGCTTACACAGTATACTTAGTTTCATATTAAGATAATGAGAGAAACATAATGGACATACCTCTGTATAGTCTGTATTCTCTTCTCTTGAATGCAGTATGCAGTAGTGTTAAAAGTTACACTGCTATTTCCTAAAACCCATTACAGCAGCATGATGCCTTATGCTGTGCTGGTAATTTATGCAGTTTATATGACAGTTTTATACAAATTTACAAGGAAAGGTAAACAAACACACACCAACAGTCAGGCTCATCTCAGTCCTTTCAATGAAGAGGAATGTCTTAATCCTTGTGAAGAAGAGTTCTTCTATTTCAGGTATCATGTGTTTCCTGTCATGTGTTGCTATAGCAACTTGAAACCTGGCAACACAAAATTGCTCCGATCATAAAGCGTATGACATTGAACAACAGATGACAAAATGAGCCTGAAATCACACTCAGGTAATATCTGCTTAATGTAAGTGGATATAAACTGAGAACAGAAATGATGAGGATTTGAAATCATATCATCACGCATGCTGTGCTGAATAAAAGAGTGTCATTAGGATTGATCCACCCGGGGTGTTCTTCAATGACAAAATCTTAGCAATCCTATACAAATTAGTGAAAGATATAGTGTTTCAAAGGCCTGTTATCAAAGCAGGCACACATGATCTGTTAACCATTGCTTCAGTAATTTCAGGAGGAAAGAATAAACTAAATCCTATTTATAAATACATATACATATAAACACTATGTATGCAGGGGTTTATTAATAATTCATACGGAGCCCATGTGCATGTAGTTCTTTGTGAAATAATACATCACACATTCTGCATCTCGTTTCCCTGAGCTCAGCTCCCACACATGCATCGTATTGTTCTAACTTTGTTTAAAACAGTGCGTTTGTGTGTGGGTGGGTTTGATATAAGGCCTGTCTCATTTGAATAAACAGCAGCGCCTGCGCTCATTGAGTGCGGACCTTTTGTCTCTTTAACATTCAGCAGCATGGATATTAGAGACAAACAGAGACCGGAGATATGAAACCATGGCAACGGCAGATGGATGCATTTTGACCATATCAGTGATTTTGACCCATGTGTTTCACAAAACACCATTAGTAAAGTCATTTTACTAAATTCAGATGTACAAAAGCCATTCAATTAAGTGATCAAAGAATTTCTGAGAAGAAAAACAAATAGTAACTTTACAATAGTTGTTTTCAGTTGGCTAATGCATTAGGTATCACAAAGAACAATACTTTTACAGGATTTCTTTATCGTAGTTAATGATAATTTTCACGTTACATAATGTATATTATTGGTGCGTTTTAGAAAGTGGTTTAGTCCACCAGTAATTCATTCCCTTAAAGGGATAGTTTGGAATATATACAATATTTTTGATGAAATCCGAGAGCTCTCTGACCCACCATAGACAGCAACGCAACTGAAAAATTCAATGCCCAGAAAGGTAGTAAGGATATCATTAAAATAGTCCGTGATATCAGTGGTTCAACCGTAATTTTACGAAGCTATGAGAATACTTTATGTGCACAGAAAAAAACAAAAATATTTATTTTAATATATTATTTTAGTTCATTTGTGTTCTGATGATGAACAAAGCTCTTCTGGGTTTGGAACAACATGATGGTGAGTAATTAATGATAGAATTTTAATTTTTGGTTGAAAAAGGGAATTGTCCGGATTTCCTTCATCTAAATCTTTGCCATATATGGATGTTTACATTTTTTTTTTATTTTTTTTTTACTTTGTCTGGTATTTCTGTTTTCTGTCTTCAGACTTTTCTGCTTATTTTGGTTATACAGGTAATGATTCTCTTATTGTCTCTGCTGGTATTGCAGGATATGTGCGTTTCATTGACTACTTTTCCCTCTTTGCACCAAGAAAATTACATGTGATGATTCTCTGAAAAGTTTATTGAAACACACTGAGAGGGTTGACCTGCACAAAATATAATTGAAACACTTTTTTTAGGAAAATATTATGAGTACAGTCTTCATCTCATGGGAGTGTACAACATTCAGGTTACTCTTCACACATATAACTTTTTAGTCTTTAAAACTTCTTAAATTAGCAGCAAACTACTGAATGCACCCTTTAATGAACTGACATTCAAACATTTGAAATGATCATAATGGATTAACAGTGAATTTTAGTATATGTTCTATAAATCATCAGTTAGAAGTTTATTTGTATAGCGCTATTTACAATACAAATCGTTACAAAGCAACTTTACAGAAAATTACGTTTCTACGTATGAATTTTTCAGAAAAACAATTATACAAGATGAGTCAGCCAGACAATGAACACTATTATCAGCAATTATTATATGATGCAGTCACACTTGTGGCAATATTTGTTAGTTCTGTTGTTGATTCAGGGTTAGCATCATCTGGGGTCCTCTGAGGGTCAGCATCATCTCTTCTCGGGTGTTCTGGATCCAGACTGGAGCTTGTGTAAATCCTAGTTACATTTACATCCCGTGGCAAAACAGAGAAACAAATAGAGACATCATCAGCATAGCTGCTGTTCCAACCAAGTAAAATTAATTAGTTTAACCCAAGCTGAAGAATAAGAATGTGCATTTGATCAGATACAACTGCAGTCACAATTTAAGAGATACATTATTCGAATGCTTGGCGAAGAGATCAATGAAAGGTTATTTCCCAATTAACAAGAATGAGGAACTTTCAACATGCTTGCTGGTTCCCATGATGCAAGTGAAAGATAAGACAGCAAAGAAAAACAATTAATGTCAGTTAGTACTTATCTCAGAAAATACATAAATAAGCACTGTTTCATTCAAGTGTGGTGACACGTCTTCTCATCCTGTCAGTAAATGATTGTCAGATTATCTTTATCAGAGCTGTCAAAACTAAAACAAATAGCAAATAGCATCCTGCATAATGCTTAGCATTCTTTAAAGGCAGGGTTCCTTTTATCTAATATTGATCTGTTAACAGTTTCATAGCATGCATAGTTTTAATGTCACAAACAAGGATGGCTCTTGAATGATTTAGCTACAGCTTGCTAGTGCATTCCGGTTCTGATAGCCTAAAGGCCACATACTTTATCTGTTAGCTAACTTTCAGCCTGAACCTTTGTGCTCTGTGCTTTGTAGTAGTGATTTTAATGTAAGACATAAGGCTACCCACAATTTCACAAAACCTCTATATTGTCTCATTCCAATCTCTTTAAGATGACAGAGAAAAACAAGAATTGCCAGGAAGTATGGCAGACATTTTCAGCACCTCTGGCTTCTGAACTTCAGAGCTGGCAGGTAGATCTGTATAAAGCTCCTGATTCAGAGCAGGTCATTACATTTAGGAAACTCTAGAATGTTTTTACTGCACCACAAAGGCACTGTAGAAGGGCCCAAGACATTAAAGTTGTTAGGGTTAGAGTGTGTATGAGTGTGTGTGTGTGTTTCTGTGTTTTATGAGGCCATTTTTATGGATCTTATTTTATGGATCTTATTAGAGCCTCTGTCTTGTGTTTCTTCCCATGAGAACATGGTCTTTCCCTTAAACACTAATATGTTGCTGTGTAAACTGTGGTGTTGTCAGTATGGATAAATGCCAAGCATTCCCCTCCACTCTTTACTAAAACATACTAAAGTATTGAATTAAAGCTAACTCACTGAAACATTTGCTAATAATCTGGCTATCAGCATGCGCACACACATTCTTTCTTGACATTTACTGCTAACTTGGCTTCTCACCTTTCCTTTTATTGACTAAAACCAGGAGTGCATATCAAACCTGAGTGTGTGTGTGTTGGAGTTGTTAAAAAGGGTGGAGATGAAGAGCAGATCGAATGTTTGTTTGCTAGCCAGTGCATGCTATTATCTTGACCTTCAACCTCTTCTCACTCAGTGTAACTGTTAATTTGGCTTTGTACAAGAACACTGATTAAAACACACAACACACTAATGAAAAGACACACCTCCTGCCCCAGGAACACAAGTCTGTGTGAGAGAGTGTGTGTGTGTGTGTGTGTACCTTGCATTTATTACGTTATGGGTACCAAATGTCCCCACAAGGATAGTAATAGCAATAATTTTTGTACATCTGTAGGTCCCCATAAGGAAACAATCTTATAAATCATACAGAATGAAGTTTTTTGAAAATCTAAAAATGCAGAACGTTTCCTGTGAGTGGGTAGGTGTAGGTGTAGGGTTGGTGTAGGGCGATAGAAAATACAGTTTGTACAGTTTATAAACCATTACGCTTATGGAATGTAAAATAAAACATGGAAACGCAAAATTAATTGAAAATATTCCAATTAATGAATTATTTAAATCTTTAAGAATAACTTTAGCAATTAATACAGAATTGAAAACATTATCTGATGCAAACAAGCGAAGATGTTACAGAAAACCATTTTTATGTAAAAACACAATAATTTGTTGTTGTTCTGGTATCAACACACACACACATATATATATATATATACAGAGGTGACTTGACATTTGTGGCTATTAAACCTGTAATAATATGCAATGACAGATATGTGTAAGTTAGTGTTGAGCCTGTCAGTTTTATTATTAGTAATAGAAAATGTGCTGACAGGATGGCCTCTGCAGTAAGCAGTGCGTTTGCAGGTGCTTTAATAAAGGCCTGCAGGGAAGTGCTTGACCCCTAATATTATTACGTTTAGATCTTTAAGCAAATTGGAAATGTATAAAATACTCAGCATTTATTCATTTTCATATCTGTGTGCATTATGCTCACAATGTCGTGTGAAGAGGGGAAAAAATGTCATTGATTGTAGAAATGATTTTTGTTTAGGCGTACATAAAGAATGTTCAGTGTTGAGAGGAATAAGGTTTCTTTATTTTTCTAGAAGGGAAAATAGGCTTTACTTATTAGATTTGTCCCTTACTGATCTCATCAGATTTTGTTTATTACAGGAAGAGTAATCTTTGCTTCCGTGTGACCTTTGACTGGAGTTTGTAAAGCACTGCAGAGGTACAACATACACATATGATGACAGAAATCATATAAGCAAAAGTAAAGTGTTAATCCCTTTAACAGAATGGCAAGATCTTAAAATAGGACAAGACAAAAAGTGGTGATAAGGTTCACACTAAGACACACACACATGTGTAGCTGCTAAAAGTGAAGGCTTGACTAAGGCCAGAGAGACAGAAAGCTGATTTTACACTTTTGTCTTTTGATACAGTTCTTCAGTTTATAAACGCAAGCGAGTGGAGAGGTGCGATAAAGTGTAAATGAAAAGCAGAAACAGACCTGGCAAATAAAACAGATTTATCTTGAAATCAGAGGCTCATATGTCCCAGATGACTCATCCTCTGAAAATGTCTCTCTGTCTCAGTTCACTCATGTTCTCTTTCTCTCTCTCTCTCTCTCTCTCACACACACACACACACAGACACACACACAGACACACACACACACACACACACACACACACACACACACACACACACACACAAAACTCACACTCATACACTCAAAAACAATACTAAATGCTTTCCAATGCTAATATGTGAACCTAATTATACTCTGCAAAAAGGACAATGAGTTTCATATACCTATATGTAGCATGTAGACAACAGGACAGTGATATATTGTATTTAGGTGTGAGATGGAGAGCAGCTGTGGCAATTTGATCTCATAAAGAGTGAATTTATGATTTTATCTCTCAGACCAGACAGGGCTGAAGCCTCTTGGTTAGATTGACTTGATATATACTGGAGTTCAAAATCGAATTAAAAAAATAAATAAAAACTTCAAAAAAATGTTTTTACAAAAACAAAACATGTTGATGTAAAATGAAGAAAGATTTTATATTTAAAAAATATAAAATATCATACTGAGTATTAAACTTAACCATCACAGGAATTAATCACAATTTAAAATATATTGTAATTTTCATAATATTACTGTATTTTTACTGCCTTGGTGAGCATAAGAAACTTCATTCAACAACATGTTACATACCACAGACTTTTGAATTATAGTGTGTATTATATATACGTATTTAATGATGTAAAAAGTAACCATTGCTGTTGTAATAGACCCAATAGTATTTATTATTACACATGCCTGAAGTCACGCAGTTTATTCTTAGTAAAATGAATACTTATAGATCAGTTACTTATCAGTAAGACTCGGCAGACCCAAACGTACTGTGAGGGTCTCTTGGGAACGTTTGGCCGAGTCCCCTGTCAGAGAGATCTTCAACTCCAACCTCCGGCAGAGCTTCGACCGGATCCCGAGGGAGTCTGGAGATATTGAGTCTGAGTGGACCATGTTTTCCACCTCCATTGTCTCTGCGGCTGCTCGGAGCTGTGGCCGTAAGGTCTCCGGTGCCTGTCGAGGTGGCAATCCCCGAACCCTGTGGTGGACACCGGAAGTAAGGGATGCCATCAAGCTGAAGAAGGAGTCCTATCGGGCCTGGATGGCTTGTGGGACTCCGGAGACAGCTGACAGGTACCGGCAGGCCAAGCGGACTGCAGCCCGGGTAGTCGTGGAGGCAAAAAATCGGGCCTGGGAGGAGTTCGGTGAGGCCATGGAGAAAGACTATCGGTTGGCCTCGAAGAGATTCTGGCAAACCGTTCGACGCCTCGGGGGGGGGGGGGGGGGGGGTTGGGGAGCAGTGCCCTACCAACACTGTTTACAGTGGAGATGGGCACCTGTTGACCTCAACTGGGGATATTGTCGGGCGGTGGAAGGAATACTTCGAGGATCTCCTCAATCCCACCGACTTGTCTTCCGTTGAGGAAGCAGTGGCTGGGGACTCAGAGGAGGACTTGTCCATCACCCGGGCTGAACTCACCATAGGTAGTTAAAAAGCTCCTTAGTGGCAAGGCACCAGGGGTGGATGAGATCCGCCCTGAGTACCTCAAGTCTCTGGATGTTGTGGGGCTGTCTTGGCTGACACGCCTCTGCAACATCGCATGGCGGTTGGGGACAGTACCTCTGGACTGGCAGACCGGGGTGGTGGTCCCTCTTTTCAAGAAGGGGGACCAGAGAGTGTGTTCCAACTATAGGGGGATCACACTTCTCAGCCTCCCCGGGAAAGTCTATGCCAGGGTACTGGAGAGGAGAATTCGGCCGATAGTGGAACCTCGGATTCAGGAGGAACAGTGTGGTTTTCGTCCCGGTCGTGGAACACTGGACCAGCTCTATACCCTTTCCAGGGTGCTGGAGGGTTCATGGGAGTTTGCCCAACCAGTCCACATGTGCTTTGTGGATTTGGAGAAGGCATTCGACCGTGTTCCTCGCGGCATCCTGTGGAGGGTGCTCTGGGAGTATGGGGTCGGTGGCCCCCTGCTTAGGGCTGTTCGGTCACTGTAGAGCAAGAGCTTGGTTCGCATTGCCGGCAGTAAGTCAGACCTGTTCCCGGTGCATGTTGGACTCTGGCAGGGCTGCCCTTTGTCACCGGTTCTGTTCATAATTTTTATGGACAGAATTTCTAGGCGCAGGCAAGGGCCGGAGAGTGTCCGGTTTGGGGACCATACGATTTCGACGCTGCTTTTTGCGGATGATGTTGTCCTGTTGGCCTCCTCAGACCAGGACTTTCAGCGTGCACTGGGATGGTTCGCAGCCGAGTGTGAAGCGGCTGGGATGAGAATCAGCACCTCCAAGTCCGAGGCCATGGTTCTCAGTCGGAAAAGGGTGGATTGCCCACTTCAGGTTGGTGGAGAGTTCCTGCCTCAAGTGGAGGAGTTCAGTGGAGGAGTTCAGGTATCTTGGGGTCTTGTTCACGAGTGAGGGAAGGATGGAACGGGAGATTGACAGACGGATCGTTGCAGCTTCTGTAGTAATGCGGTCGCTGTACCGGTCTGTCGTGGTGAAGAAGGAGCTGAGCTGTAAGGCAAAGCTCTCGATTTACCGGTCAATCTACGTTCCTACTCTCACCTATGGTCATGAGCTGTGGGTCATGACCAAAAGGACAAGATCCCGGATACAGGCGGCCGTAGGGTGGCTGGGCGCTCCCTTAGAGATAGGGTGAGAAGCTTGGCCACTCGGGAGGACCTCAGAGTAGAGCCGTTGCTCCTCCACATCGAGAGGAGCCAGCTGAGGTGGCTCGGGCATCTATTTCGGATGCCTCCTGGACGCCTTCCCAGGGAGGTGTTCCAGGCATGTCCCACCAGGAGGAGGCCCCGGGGAAGACCTAGGACAGGCTGGAGGGACTATGTCTCCCGGCTGGCCTGGGAACGCTGGAGGAAGTGGCTAGGGAGAGGGAAGTCTGGGTGTCTCTGCTTAGACTGTTGCCCCCGCGACCCGGCCCCGGATAAGCGGAAGATGATGGATGGATGGGTGGACTTATAGATCAAAAACAGACAAAAACAACATTTTAAAAGAGTATCAAATATAAAAACGTTCTGTTTATCTTATAAAACAAATTCAGTGTTAGTAACGGCAGGCTCTTTATAATAATACTTTAATGAAGGTTGATACTTTATGAGCAAGATTTGCTGGCCAGTTAATACAAACATAAAGACAGTCCCACTGCTTTCTGTATTCTCCCCACATTTGACTGCAGCGAAACTTGCATTGAGAATCATCAAACAAAAAACAAAAATATGCAGCTTTGTGTAATGCAGATGAGAATGCTGTTTGAAATAAGCTCAAACACAAAAGAGAAGGTAAGGAAATGTCAGAGGAAGAGAAAGAGACAACACCCTCCCTGACTAATGGAAGAGTCACTGGAGCATGAAGGTAAAGGCAGAGCGCATATGGTATAAGACTGATAGAATTATCCTTACACAACAAAACACAATGCGAGACTGAACTCATGAATTGGAGATGGCCAAAATATATTACTGGGGAGGAAACGGACAGATGTTAAAAATAAGAAAAGGTCAGGTTTTTCCCTCAGTGAGAACTAGAATAAAAGTGAAGCAGAGACGTCTCGTGTGTGTTAACACATGATGTTTCACGGGGTCATGAACCGGTATTTCTGGTGAGATATAATGTAGCATACATCTTTTTCTTTGGCATGTGAAACAATTATAATCAAGTGGTCAAGGTTTATGACTGCAAAAAGAATATTTATCGCCGTCCAGAATTAGCTGTGTATTTTTTTGCAAGCAACATAAAGTAGGCCTACATCACCAATATTTCATTCTACTGCAAAAACATTAAATATTTTTATATCTTTCCCATCGCAGTTTGTTATAGTTGCTATGAAGGGTTTCAAAATATAATTTTAATCTGGAAATATACACATTTTACAATTTCTGTTGTAAAATGAAAAATAGATATTGGTAACCCTTTAGTTTAGGTACCAATTACCATGCATATTACTAGCATGTTGGCTGTTTATTAGCACTTATAAAGGACATATTAATGGCTTATTCTGAATGACCATATCTTAAATCCTTTAAATTTTTAATTATAAATGGCAATGGCTAATGTAACAAAAGATTTCTTGTCTAAATGAATGCTTACAATGCATCATGTATCATGGTTTTAAGACTGTTCTTTTGTTGCCATCATGCAGTCAGGATGGCATTTCTAGGCATTAGTCAAGTCTTTTACAGCCTGTGTTCAAAAGTCAAGCAAAGATGAATCTGGAATTTCTAGCAGTTTCTGAGCCAGCACGACACTTTTTATGAACCTTTTTGAACTATAAAAATTGCAGCCCACTGAAATTGAAAACTTGATTTTAATTGCTGCCTTAAATTTTCGAGTAAAATCAAAGTTACATCCTGCAGTGAGAGTTCATTGCTGTTTTATGACCACTTTGAATTGAATTACTGATTAATAAAATCAAGCTGAAACTGAAAACTCCTGACGAGTTAAATAGCCTCACTTGCAGAGTCTGAATTGAATAGCACGAGAGCTAAAAGTCATTATAATCTATTTTTTTATATTTATTTAAATTCTATATATTGAGAGTTCATAGTGCAGCTGTTTTTCCCCCTTAAATTTTGCAAAGATGTCAACAATGTGTTTGTGTGTTTATGTGTCTGTTTATCATATAATTATCTTCTCCCCACGAAACCATCAGTTGCTGTCAATTGTCAGCACTAATGTAGTATGATGCTATCAGCTGATATCAGTTGTTGTTCTTGCTGTTGAAATAAGCCACAGCATGGAGAGTTGCCAAACACACAGGGCAGACATTGCGTTCTAATCTCAGGTGTACTTTACCATTGTAATCGACACACCATCCATTACCAGTCACAGCTAGTGTGTCCACCTAAATCCAACCTTCAGAGTCCTCGCTTTGTGCTGGGACTCCTAATTGTCCCCATCTCATTTGTGTGTGTATGTCTGTGTGATTGACAGTCCTCTGACTAAACGGCCCTGTGCCACCCTGTGCTCCCCGCGGGCTGCGATTCGCTCATTAAGCGTGTGTGTGTGACAGGCTGGTGGTGATCTACTGCTCTGGGCTGCCTGGCCCATGGCGTCTGGAGATTTATAGAGTCATAAAAGGACCCTCAGCTCCCCCCGCTACCTGAGGAGAGAAATGGAGGAGACAGAAAGAGAAATGAGGGATGTCAATGACAAGAAGTTCTAGAAAAGAAGTTAGGGAAACCTTAAAAAGGAACAAGTCAGTGCTCAAATTTATAGTTTATTTTCAAGTGCAAATGACACATCAAGCTGACAGAGTACTGAACTCAAAACACCCTCAGAAAACAACACATGAGCGCTCCATCATTAGCACTGTTGTGTGTGTGTGTGTGTGTGTAGTGGTGAAGGTGACCGTCAGGCCGCCACAGGCCCATCTAATTGTTCAGGACACTTTCTCCTTCTCTCGTCTTTTCTTCATGAAAGTGAAGGTCCAACTATACAGAACTATACAGGTGTGATGCTGCATGCAGTGATTGATGGATAAAGGAACATTTTTGTAGCAAGAGAGGAGGAAAGGTGATCAGACACGCAAACCCGTCATGCTCTTTTCACCCATGAGCCATAATGATGAAACAAAGGAAGTACAACTGACAGAGAGCATTCATTTTCTACACTGGGTTTCGGCTGTCAACACTTTTGTCAACATACAAATTGTTTGCATGTTAACTCGCGCATGGAATTATACCATTGATGGTTGTCGGGCCACTGAAATATAAGAGAGTCTACAATAAAGAAAGGGAAAAACTAAATTATTGAATACATGTGAGTGTTCCAAATTATTATTATTACTGAACTAATCATTCATAACAATAACGTTTTTGAAGAGTCACGTTACATGACATTGATTCTGCAAACAAATGTTTTTCAAAAGTTAGTGAATCAGTTTTGTTAAATGTATTTATTCCTAAAATTAATAATGAAGGATCATGGCAAACCGTTTTCGATGCTCTGGTTTCCCCCACAATCCAAAAATATGCAGTACAGGTAAATTGGATAAAGTAAATTGCATGTAGTGGGTGAGTGTATGGATGAGTGAGTGTGTCTCAGCACTGGGGTTGCATGAATTAGTGTACTCTCAGTGCTGGGTTGTGGCAGGAATGTTGCCAAATCAGTTGTGCAGATAACTCTGCTGTGGCGACCCCTGATAAAGGGAATAAACCAAAAGAGTGAGAGAGAGAGAGATGGTAATTTTTTAGAGCTGATATCCTTGTGAGTTGCTAACTGATACATTTTTTTTTATGCAGATGCTTTTATCCAAAGCAAATTACAAAAGAGGAACAGAGCGATTCATCAAAGAGCCAACGATATTAGTTGAACAAAATGCCATGTTTATTAGACTACTAGATTTGGAAGCAAGCTACAGAAGAGGAAATATGCAGAAAGGATTTTTCTATTTATTTCACTTTGGGGGGAGAATAGTACATTTGAGGTAGTTAAGTACTTACGGAAGAGTTTTTTCTTCAGCTGCTTGTTGAAAGATGCTCAGGTGGAGTTGGCAGCTCATTCCACCAGAGAGGAACAGAGAGGGTAAAGGTATTGGAGAGTGACTTTTGCCTCGTTGTGAAGGAACAACAGCGTGTCATTAATTCTATGGCCTGAGCTGGTGTGATAGATTGTAAACTTCTAGGAGTGAATTGGGGTAGGGAGGCACCCCTTCACTGGCAGTCCTGAAACCAGCATCAAAACCTCAAATTTGATTCTAGCCACAACTGGGAGCCAGTGTAGTGAGATCAGAAGGGGTGTGACACAGGTTCTCTGGCTGACTGAAGAGCAGACAGACTGCCACATTCTGGATCATCTGAGAAGGCTTAGTCGAGCTGGTGTCAGTAGAGCATTGCAATTGTCCAATCTTTAAATTACACATTGCATGGTTGCAGTTTTGCCGACCTGAGTTGGTGTCCTGACTTTTGTTGTCCGTTACAGTTCTGTCCATCTCTCTTCCACTTCATTTCCTGTCAGGGACAGATGCATCATCCCTTTTATTTTTTATTGTATGCACCCATCAAGTCCCTCAAATACTAATATGCATCAGAAAATCCAACATGTTCGTGTCCAATAAGCCGAAAACACAATCAAAGCTGCATTTCTCATTAGCATTTGATTTGAATCACAAACAGATTCTGAATAAACACACAAATTGAAACCCCTGAGCTAAATGTGATGCATTGACTTAACATGATGTAAAATCAACAGCATTCATTGTCAGCATTTCCTACTAGAATTTGAATGATCAGGAACACCAGATGTATTGCCAAACGATTTGGCACCATGCTGGTGGAAAACTCCCTAGTAGCCAATTGTGTATAGCAAACCCTCAAGAACAAGGATAAAAAAGTAGTTACATAGCAGATAAAAGTGTTTAGAGTGAGTATTTTCCAAAGTTTCCATTTTAAAGTGTTTTTGTTTCACAGGCAATGACTCATGCAATAAAAAAAAATGTTATTGAGCCTCCAACACCTCTGAGCTCTTTCCACAGTAAAACACACACACATACATGACAGATGGCAGGCACTTGACAATGACTTCTGTTTTGTGGCTACTTGCTTTAATTAATACTTGCACTAGACTCTGAGCATTGGCATTGGGGTTCAGAATTTGACGCTCAGCATCGCTGGTTCAGACTAGATGAGCAACAAGAAGAGCAGGAATAAAAAAAGACAAATGCACCAGACAAGTGTAAACAAAGTGTCGTGTTATCATGTCAATTTCATTTCGTTTTAGTCCTCCCTGATTTTGTACTTTAAACCGCTGATACTGTATTTCCTTATTAAAAATGGCCCACAGCAGACTTGCAGGCATGTATTCACTGACATGACACAGCTGCTGACTTAGGCTATGTGAGAAGTCCTGTCCTGTGCTCCCTAGAGTCTACCATCAAAGTCTACAAATATATATCCAATAAAAAATGTAAAAAAATTATCTGTGAAAGCTATGACTGTGTTGCACGAGAAGCCAATACACTTTTGGCTTGGTTGAGACTGAGTTAACCCCTAAACAAACTGCCCAATTTTCAGCTAACCAATTAAAATGCAAATGCGACATAGTCCAAAAACATAAAACTGCGCACCTCAAGCTCTTATACCTTCCAGTTTCACTTCTTCCACTTTTTTTCAGCACACATAAAAACATACAACTGCTGAAGTGTGTTTTATCTCTTTTTGTTTAGCACTAGCGCATTATTTTTCTATAGTAACGTGCATCGTATCATGCATCGTATCATGCATCGTATCGTGCGTTGTATCGTACGAGTCATCACACTCTACACACGTCGTAGCCAAGTTTATTAGATCCATGTTGCACAGTGTGATCTTATAGGATTGCTAAAATTGTGCAGTATGTTTTGGGCTTTAGATGAGTTTGTTTCTTCATTGGAAAACAGAACTAGAGAAATTTAGCATTAAATCATTTGCTCCTATATTACTATCCCATGAATAAAAAGTGCTGTGATGCTTATTACGTGACTTCAAACTTTTCAGGTCTTTGTTTATTTAAAGTTTGCAACTAACATTGACCAGACACTGTGTGTGAATCATTGTGACTTTCAGATTTCAGATGTTTTACATGAATGCATGAAGATAGTTGCGATAGTTGTGCTGTTTATGTAACTTTAAATTAAACACACTTTAAGCATGGTGACATTAAAGTATGATATTTATATATTCAAGGACAGACCTTCATTTAAAGCTTACACTGCTAATGTTGACCAGATGCTGTATTTGGATCACTGTGTTTATTTTCAGTTGATGCTGCACCAGTTCCGTCTGTCATTCCTCCAGCGTTGTACGTTCTGTTTGTGATCACTCTGTGTGACTCCTCAGGGATGTATAAGAAGTAATTCACTTATCTCAGCAGTTTACCCAAATGTACAACTTCAGAATGCTAGTGGGGAAGCCCGAGGCTACACTTCTTAGAACTTTCTTTCTTTGTATTGCATTAAAACATTACAGGAAGAAGTATGGCAAGAACTACACATAAAATTTAAAGCACTCGCTGTCTTTCATGTTATAGATAGATAGATAGATAGATAGATAGATAGATAGATAGATAGATAGATAGATAGATAGATAGATAGATAGATAGATAGATAGATAGATAGATAGATAGATAGATAGATAGATAGATAGATAGATAG
Source organism: Carassius carassius (assembly GCF_963082965.1). Classification (NCBI taxonomy): domain Eukaryota; kingdom Metazoa; phylum Chordata; class Actinopteri; order Cypriniformes; family Cyprinidae; genus Carassius; species Carassius carassius. The sequence goes on along the minus strand of NC_081759.1, from coordinate 30,136,986 downwards.
ATAGATAGATAGATAGATAGTGTTGTTGCCAGTTATGAACAAAAAGAGTGTTTGGGGACAACTTCTGTTTGAGTTATGATGTAGAAGTACTGCATTCTCCTTCTGCAAATGAAGATAAATCCATTGCAATTTGAATTATGTTACTGGGCCTTGGGTTGTTGTAAAAGAAATCAATGAAATTACTATTCTGCAACTCTTGCTTGCACTCCTCACCTACCTATGTGTTGCTGAACTGGCTAGTGCCTTGGCAATACATATGTACCATCTTTTTCCATGCCAATAACTCATACTGAACGTGAAAATAAGAGAAAGAGAAATGGATGTATTATAACATATTGATTTGCATAGCTGATTAATGGTACCTTATGGGTTGTTCATTAGTCATGGCTTGATGTGAATTAACGTGAATTATGTTACATACCCATAATGCATTGATTTGGTATTAATCTAATAGCGTTAGAATACAGATAATGCAATACAAACTGTGAGTGCATATGTGTGCACATATATAGTATGTGCTCATTAGTCATTTTACAATTTACATTTATGTGAAGACTGTTACCGCTTGCAAAAACATTCTGGTAGACATTTTAGCATGCAAATTGTTTTGTATGCATGTAATCTTAGGTCACAGTGCTTGTGTATGTGTTCAGTGTCTTACAAGCAGACTTAATTTACCACTTTCCATTAAGAAGCCTGTGCTCAGCATTGATCTTGAAACAAGTCTGCATATCTGATCATGCTGAGTTAGTTATCTAAAGTACTCCAAACCACCTTGTAGTGGTTTGTCCAAGACTGTACAAGCCTTGACCAACAGTGAGCTTAAATTTAGAGCACTGGAATAGTGTTCGAGCTGGCACGTGAAAGACCAGAACTTGTCCAATTTTAACAGATTCTCTTACGCCCTCATAACCGCCAAAGGAGGAACAAAGGTCTGTATTTGTTGTTGCTCATATTTTGCAGAGTGAAGGCCTATTTACAAAATGTTTGGCAGATTGGAGGTTCAGAATTGTTTTATAAAATGTTACTATATTAAATGTAATTGTAAGATGAATCTCTTTTAATGATTTAATCAGCCAGTATTAGTTTATAAAATGTATATAAAATGTCACTGTCAGCAACAATTACCATGTTATCATTATGCATTCTCATCATCCAGAGGATTTAAAGTGAAGTGACATTCAGCCAAGTATGGTGACCCATACTCAGAATTTGTGCTCTGCATTTAACCCATCCGAAATGCACACACACAGAGCAGTGAACACACACACACACACACACACTGTGAGCACACACCCGGAGCAGTGGGCAGCCATTTATGCTGCGGCGCCCGGGGAGCAGTTGGGGGTTCGATGCCTTGCTCAAGGGCACCTAAGTTGTGGTATTGAGGGTGGAGAGAGAACTGTACATGCACTCCCCCCACCCACAATTCCTGCCGGCCCAGGACTCGAACTCACAACCTTTCGATTGGGAGTCTGACTCTCTAACCATTAGGCCACGACTTCCCCTGAAGTTTAGTTTATTAATAACTAGCTGCATTTCCTGGATTACACATGGCTGTGATGTGGTGTGTGGGTTAGCTAGGGAGCTGTAATGTTATATTACAGCTGCAATCTTTGTGGATCGCGGAGTCCATGAGAGATATTAAGCATTTGCTTGGAGATAACACACAGCGGGGTGTTAATGACTGCTAGTCCTTCTGATTCATGACAATAATGACAGATTGTGTGTATCCACAAAGACACTTTCTAAAGTGATGAGTTGGTTTAGCTAAATTATATATAATTACATAATCTGCATGGTTTTGCCCTTTCTTTGGTTGATTGTTGTTGTTTTTAATTCTTGACACTTATAGCAAAAGGTTTTCTACACAATGAGAAGTTTGTATGTGCTTTTTGTTCATGTTATGCAGCTGTGGTCATCATATGATGAGTTATGAGGAGTTAATGGTTCAAGAATCAAAACGAGACACTTTTATGCAACAGAAATATTAATTAAGTGTCCACTACTGTATGTTAATGCTTAATTAGTTTTAGGGAACACATACAGCTACACATTCATTACAATGCCCACAATCTTATCCAATCATAATACAATAAATAAAATTACCATTAAACATATGGGTCCCTGCACCACAAAATCAGTCATAAGTAGCACGGGTTTTATATATATTATATTTGTAGCAATAGCCAACAATGCATTGTCTGGATCAAAATTGTCGACTTTTCTTTTATGCCAAAAAACATTAGTATATTAAGTAAAGATCATGTTCCATGAAGATATTTTGTAAATTTTGTGTATAGTGTCCTAGTGCAAGTTTTCACTATAGGGGAAAATAAAAATAAAACATACACCATTCATCATTTTTGAAAAAGTTTCTCCAAAGCTTGTTGGATGTTTACAGGGTACTCCTACTCTAATTGTATCTGTTTGATTCAGATTCAGGCATACTTGGGAATATAAAAAATTTCATTGTATTGTTCTTCTTCTTCAGAAAAGTCTCTGACTGAGCCAAAAGAAAACTAGTGCATACACTGCAGAGCAAGGACACAGTGATAAAGTATGAAATGTGGCATCATTACTATTTTGGATGTATGGGGATATCTTTAGGACACAGGGCAGAGCGGGGCGCTGGTCCTAATGAAGACAGATTGAGGTGTATACTTTCTAATAAACTGGGATGGCTTCTGATGACAGGCCAATAAGGACAGCTATTACTGTAGATGCTGCCCTTGTGACTGCCTGAATGAAATAAGAACCTTTCATTATAAGACAAAGCACAAGTCTCATGCACATTCTTATGAGACACTTTTTCACAATAGGCATGATATAGGATGCGTGTCAACACGCAGAGGCACACAGGGGGGTAATTTAAGGGAACAAAGCCACCTCCAGAAGCTCACTGCTGAGAGAGCAGGTGGTCGACTGGTATAGTAATAACTGTAGTCAGCTGAACTGCAGAAAGAACCTTCGTTTTCTATCATGCAGACTTCATAATACTGCCCTGCAGCTCCATGCACATGCACACATTAGCTGTATTGAGCCATTGAAAAAAACGTCATTAGTAACACACACAAAGTGACAGGTGTGCGTGTGTTTGTTATTGTCCACAGTAGTGACATGTTGAAAGGTTGAATATGCCTGAGTGTATTCATCCACACAAGCCGCAAAGGCCAAACGATATCAATTACAGACAAATAAAGCATCTATATAGCTATCTATTTTGTGGTGTGGTGGAAATGACAAAGCCATATTTATTTAAAAGTTTACCAAAATCATTTTACACATTAAATATGAAAATTGAAAATGGTTATGTATTTTTATTCTTTGTTTAGATTATCAAATTTTAAATGTAATAATTTATTTTACTGATGTAATTCCACATTATACAATTGAATGTACAGAAAAATCTGTTGGAACTGTTGGAAAATCTGAGGACTGTTGAAAGGTAAAACAGGAAGGAATAGAGAAACGTTTCCATTACAGTTTTAATATGACCATTATATAACAAACAGTTCTGTTTGTACAGTATGTAGCATTCAAAAGTTTGGGATTAATTAAAACATTATTACTGTTTTTACTGTATTGTATAAGAGACTTTTAAAAACATTAAAAAAGTCTACAAACCCCAGATTTTTGAACTGTATCTTGATCTTTCCATTCATCCAATACACACTGGCAAAGTCAAAGTCAAAGTCACCTTTATTTATATAGCGCTTTAAACAAAATACATTGCGTCAAAGCAACTGAACAACATTCATTAGGAAAACAGTGTCAATAATGAAAAAATGATAGTTAAAGGCAGTTCATTATTGAATTCAGTTATGTCATCTCCGTTCAATTAAATAGTGTCTGTGCATTTATTTGCAATCAAGTCAACGATATCGCTGTAGATGAAGTGTCCCCAACTAAGCAAGCCAGAGGCGACAGCGGCAAGGAACCGAAACTCCATCGGTGACAGAATGGAGAAAAAAACCTTGGGAGAAACCAGGCTCAGTTGGGGGGACAGTTCTCCTCTGACCAGACGAAACCAGTAGTTCAATTCCAGGCTGCAGCAAAGTCAGATTGTGCAGAAGAATCATCTGTTTCCTGTGGTCTTGTCCTGGTGCTCCTTTGAGACACGGTCTTTACAGGGGATCTGTTTCTGGGGCTCTAGTTGTCCTGGTCTCCGCTGTCTTTCAGGGATGTAGAGGTCCTTTCTAGGTGCTGATCCAGCATCTGGTCTGGATACATACTGGATCCGGGTGACTGCAGTGACCCTCTGATCTGGACACAGACTGGATCTGGTGGCCACGGTGACCTCGGAACAAAAGAGAAACAGACAAATATTAGCGTAGATGCCATTCTTCTAATGATGTAGCAAGTACATAGGGTGTTATGGGAAGTGTTTCCGGTTCCGGTTTACCTAATTAATGCAGCCTAAAAATCCTTTAACGGATTTGGATAATAAAAGCATATTAGTATGTTATGTGTATGCCAGGTTAAAGAGATGGGTCTTTAATCTAGATTTAAACTGCAAGAGTGTGTCTGCCTCCCGAACAATGTTAGGTAGGTTATTCCAGAGTTTAGGCGCCAAATAGGAAAAGGATCTGCCGCCCGCAGTTGATTTTGATATTCTAGGTATTATCAAATTGCCTGAGTTTTGAGAACGTAGCGGACGTAGAGGATTATAATGTAAAAGGAGCTCATTCAAATACTGAGGTGCTAAACCATTCAGGGCTTTATAGGTAATAAGCAATATTTTAAAATCTATACGATGCTTGATAGGGAGCCAGTGCAGTGTTGACAGGACCGATATGACAGGCTAATATGGTCATACTTCCTGGTTCTAGTAAGAACTCTTGCTGCTGCATTTTGGACTAGCTGTAGTTTGTTTACTAAGCGTGCAGAACAACCACCCAATAAAGCATTACAATAATCTAACCTTGAGGTCATAAAAGCATGGATTAACATTTCTGCATTTGACATTGAGAGCATAGGCCGTAATTTAGATATATTTTTGAGATGGAAAAATGCCGTTTTACAAATGCTAGAAACGTGGCTTTCTAAGGAAAGATTGCGATCAAATAGCACACCTAGGTTCCTAACTGATGACGAAGAATTGACAGAGCAACCATCAAGTCTTAGAGAGTGTTCTAGGTTATTACAAGCAGAGTTTTTAGGTCCTATAATTAACACCTCTGTTTTTTCAGAATTTAGCAGTAAGAAATTACTTGTCATCCAGTTTTTTATATCGACTAAGCAATCCATTAGTTTTTCAAATTGGTGTGTTTCACCGGGCTGCGAAGAAATATAGAGTTGAGTATCATCAGCATAACAGTGAAAGCTAACACCATGTTTCCTGATGATATCTCCCAAGGGTAACATATAGAGCGTGAAGAGTAGCGGCCCTAGTACTGAGCCTTGAGGTACTCCATACTGCACTTGTGATCGATAGGATACATCTTCATTCACTGCTACGAACTGATGGCGGTCATATAAGTACGATTTAAACCATGCTAATGCACTTCCACTGATGCCAACAAAGTGTTCAAGTCTATGCAAAAGAATTTTGTGGTCAATTGTGTCAAACGCAGCACTAAGATCCAATAAAACTAATAGAGAGATACACCCACGATCAGATGATAAGAGCAGATCATTTGTAACTCTAAGGAGAGCAGTCTCAGTACTATGATACGGTCTAAATCCTGACTGGAAATCCTCACATATACCATTTTTCTCTAAGAAGGAATATAATTGTGAGGATACCAACTTTTCTAGTATCTTGGACAGAAAAGGGAGATTCGAGATTGGTGTATAATTAACTAGTTCTTTGGGGTCAAGCTGTGGTTTTTTGATGAGAGGCTTAATAACAGCCAGTTTGAAGGGACACTATAGTCCCTTCCTACTACTGTGTCAAATAAACCCTCCTCACCTAGATTATGTTTTTAAATTATATTTATTGTTTCTGTACCGGTTTTCCATTTGTGTGGTAAATGTTCTGTTAATCTATTAAACTGGCAGAGAGAGAGACTGTAATTCAGAGACACTTCAAAGTGAGGTACACACCCTGCAACATTTTAAAAGTTTTTATCTGACAGGTACACAGCCTCTTTTCTTTCTTTCTCTCTCTCTCTCTCTCTCTCTCTCTCTCTCTCTAATCTCTTTCTGACATCCCCTGGTATTTCTTTGACTGACATCCTCTCAAAATGATATTAATACATGGAATGTTTTTGAAGAAAAGTGCATGCACTTCAGTTTGTGTGTGTGTGTGTGTATTTGTGCTGACAGCTCTAGAATAGAGGCTTCGCTTTGACTGAAGGCTGTGTGTATTTGTGGACTGTCACTGTTACAGTTTTGACGGATACAGGCCTTCAGATTGATACAGTGAATAAGTGTCTTGTTGACTCAGAGGCTTAAGGGATTGGAGGATTTAACGCAAGCGACACTCTTATGAGATATCTACTTAAGTGTGCCGTACTTCAGATGAAGATCTGCGTCTGTGCATAAGTGCTCCGCTGACCCGTGGTAAAACCCACTCCCTAAGCATCTTTCACAGTGTAACTTTATTACTGTACAAAACACCGCTCACACGCCACTAAAAAGATATAATGATGCGTTTTGAGACTAACAGCAGAATTATAGACTTTTCATGGTTCATGTGAGATAAAAGACTTCAAAATGTTGCTCACATGCCACACGCAGACTAAAGTGACTGGCCTTCAGTCAACCCTGAATCCTCTAATTACCAGAGCTCATGAGGCGATAACATATGTGCTTGTGTATGTGTTTGTGTGTGTGTGTTCGTGATGGCTTAAAGAAGAACAAATTGGGAAGTACTTGTCTTATTCTGTCAGGTGATGAAAGACAGCTTTGGCGTTCCCTGAGGAAGAGGGAATGGAGAAACAGAGGGATTAGTTAGAAATGAAAGAGTGTGAGAGCACGAAACACTTGATTGTGTGTGATGGCTACGGGCCTCTGCTTGGCCTCAAAGCTCAGTAATGTGCCTATGTAATTACTGTGCATTTAGTAAACAGGGATGCTGCTTTCCTTTGTAGCTGAAGGGAGTGGTGTGTGCAGATGCGTGTCAGTGTGTGATTCAATGTTGCCCACGCAGGTTACAAAATGTTACATGACAAAAAATGTATACTTATCTATTTCTCCGACCCTTTCTGAACCCACCACAAATATCTGATGAGAAAACACACCATAAATGGACACCCACAAAGTATAAATCATTTTTTTCTCTCAATTGAGAAATTATCTCAATATCACACAAGCAATAATTTTTGATTATCCATCGGTCACAGCCATATTGGTATTGCTATTCTATAAAAGCAATATAACACCTGCAATCATGATGGCTGCACAATTGCAAGTGTGATATTGCTTTTATACAATAACTATTTTTGACACATTTATATTGCCAGTAAGTCAGGCATGTTTTCAAGCCAGAAACAAAACAAAAAATAATCATATTTTGCACAATGATTTAAAATGATGAAGAATATTCAGTTCTGTCACTTATTTATTGATGGTCACAGCTAAAAATGTTTTGCTACATGAAGCAAGCCATGAATGTTGAGTTTTTACTGGACATTTGCTTATGAATTGCTTTCCCCACACTGATCTCTATATTATAAACTATAGATATATTATGTATTATTTACATTATAGGTCAGTGTTTTCCACATACAACTTTGCTTGTTCACCAACTATGATATTTATGACTCTACTTGAAGGGCACATGATAAACACAAGTGGAGTGACACAAACAGTGAAAAGTCCCAGTGGCCACAATCAAATTCAAAGGCCATTTAAAAACAAGATGCATTTTTAAGTTAACGTAGCATCCTATAAACACAGTGTTCAAGCACAAGTCACCACATACAATGGGGAAAAACATTCAAAGATATGTTTACAAAGAAAAACAAATCAGCACAAAAAATTAGTGCAGTAAAATGTGGGGCTGACTGGTTTTCTTTATTTTCTTTTTTTAAATACGATAATTAACTTAAAATGACCTAGTAGCCATTTTGTATGTTGATTACTTTTGTGTCCCCTTGTGTCTCAAGATTAACACACTCGTCAAAGTAAAATGTAGAATATGCACAGGAAAGGGGTTTCTTCTTTAAAAGTGCTATAGGTGGGATACTAGTTAATGGCTGTTATTTATTTGCTGGGATGACAGGTTTACAGTGGAACTAAAGTCATTATGGTGCCATGGGGAGCTGTTTTGTACTGTTGGTTGCGGTCCCCAGCCACAGATGCATTACTCAGTGGTATATATTGACTTTGTTAGTCACTAATTGTGTGCAAATAACTTTTAGAGGTCCCTAAATAACAGGGGGAAAGGATTAAGAGAAATCAAGGTTTTGCTGAATAGGTAACAAAAATCAGAGATTTTACCAGAATAATAATGTATACAGTGAGGCTTCAGACAATAGGTCTGCTTTAAGAAGTTAGCTTTTTTTTAGGTGAGAATTTTTTACAAAGGTAAAAATTAGCATAGTTTTTCTAACAAGCAGCATGCTTTTCTTGTACTGATAACTTTCTTACAGACTACTGAAAGACTGTACTATGTGGATGATTAATCAGTTCTAAAGTTTTTAATTGGCAAAATGATCATATTATTCACACTACTCAATCACACTACTCAATGCCTTTTTACAATAATGGAAAGAAAATATCTAAATAATTTTTGAATCTGCAATTACAGTCTAATATATGCAGTCTAAGAACACTCTATTCTGAAAACCAGACTTCAGTACCTGTTCTCTACTTCATTTGTTACATTTGTATGACATAAGCTGTCACTATGTAAAGGGTAACTTGACTAAGACTAAATCTCCAAATTGTCAACATGAAATCAAAATTGCCTGCATTCAAAATGCATAGACACAAATGTAGAGATATGATAAAGAACTAGACATGAAAATGTCTAGTTGAAGCTGTTGTCTAGCAGTTATGTACACAAGTAAATATTAGATAACAATGATAATAAAATGGATGAAAATAGTTTAAATCAAGAAAAAACACAAAAGCTGCTGTATAACATTTACTACATATACACCTTATACACCTGTCTACATACAACAATTATACAAAACATGCTCTATGTACATAAAATGATTCCTTACAAATTTTAACAATAAATAAAGTTTATGCATTGGAATAATCAAAACACAACGAATAGCAAGTGTTCTTATGCGCAGTGAAATGTGTTTTCCAATAGAACGAATAGCAATTAAAAAAGCAAACACACACTGAATTCTTGTCACTTTAACTCAAGTACAAACAATATTCACACCTAGTACTGGACTGCAGTCGACAATTATGTCTTGAATTTTAATTGGGACTTTTTTTTGTGACTGAAATAACAGAAAGCCTGAATTTACGCTAGTTGATATAACTGACAATATGCAAAATGCATGAATAAAGCCTATAGGCCAATACAGCAACATTACGACCTAAAAGAATCAAGAAATATATTTGAATGCCAGTTTGTAATCCCAACGCTGATGAGACTAGTTTTAGACATATAGGCAATGGTTCTTGAGCACCAATGCTTCTGAACAGTTTCAGAAAAGTAAAGCATGACACATATTACACATTCTCCTCCATATGGACATGTCAACCAGTTTTCAAATGTGAGAGATTGAATCTGAAAGGTGGCAATGTGATTCCTTATCCTAACATGCACACATAACCCTGACTCATGTAAGAGTTGGTGAATGCTTTTATAAACCAAGTCATCGTTCATCTCCTGAAAGAAAGGGTCAGTATTTTTGTGTCCTGATGTAAACTGACATGGACAGTTAGGGAAAAATACATTGTGTGGCAATGTGATTCGGGGACTTTTGTGTGTGTGCTTGAACGTGTGCTGAAACTGCATAACCTGATTCTGTCATTGAAGGCTCCAGGCTATAAAGCACTCAGACAAGCCCCATCTCACACACGGACCAAAGAAAGTGCTACGAAGTCTGGAAAATGTCACAGAAGGCTGAAGGTTTGCTAAGATTAAAGGAAGAATCAAAAAACAACAGAAGGAGTGGGATCAGATCCTGGTCCAAATCTCAAATTGCAAATCCAAAGATTGTTTGTTCATTTCAAAGATACACAATATTCTCCTCTCCATCAGTATCTCTGTTCTCTGTCTCCATGGTAATATAGGGCTGGTTGACGAGCGGGTCGTCGGCTTGATGAAGCCCCGCCCCTGTTACACCTGCTGACCAAGATTCTTGGACATGGCCGAGCTGACCCACATCTGTGAAGACAAGATCGGATGTTACTATTCATCATTGTCATCAATAGTCACCATAGTTACATGATCCATCATTTTCCTTCTTCAGTGAAACAAAAGGAGATCTAAAGCAGAATGTTTTGCATACAACTGTGGATTTTGGATGGTGGATGATATTTTATGATTCAAAGCTCCACAAAAAAGCACCATAAAAGTCTCTTTGTGCTATATTCCAAGTCCTAGCTTTTTGAGATTTAAGATACTTACTGATAATCGTCCAAATGTATGTGTGAGGAACAGTCAACATTTTGAGACCATCTATGTTCATTGTATGAAGAGCAGAAACTCCTTTTGTGTTTGACCAAAGAAAGTAATATGGTTATTTCGTTCATTTTCATGTTACCAAATTACGGTGGCCCAGTTATGCACAACACAACGAAATTAGCACAACATAATGGAAAAATCCGCAACACATCGAAATTAGCAAAAAACAATGGAAACAATCTACAACACAATGAAATTAGCACAGCACAACAAAATTAGTCATATGCGTTGTGTTGTGGCAATTTCGTTGTATTGTGTTGATTTTGTTGTGTTTTTGACTAGTGGGCCACTGTACTACATTCATGTAAAAGGGGAAGAAAAAACATCTAGGCCTAATCCACACAAGGGGCTCAGCTCAAGCGCTATCACATGTCATTAACATTCATGTGATGTTGTGAAAGAAACTGATGGATCCCTCTCATTTAATTACCCATTTCTCAACAGGGTCTATGACCCACCTCCATTCTGAATGTTTGTGTATGTGAGGTAATGTTGTTAGCTGAGCACTGGTTGAATAGTGAAGGTCAAACATTAACTACTGTGAGGCCATGGTCTTCACCTCTGAATAAATAGTGAAACAAAGCAGAGTTATATGCTTGTTGATTTGACCAGCACTTCAATCAAGGATTTTATAGGACAGGCAACATTCATATTTATTTACTTGAAAAAACAAACAGGTATGGTAGACTGTAAGGAGATCTTTCAGTTTGCTGAGTGACTCATGACCATTGTGGACACACAAATATATTTAATTATGGCCTTCACCTGTTTTACCTCTACTGAAACTCTCCTTTGTTCAGCTATTGGTTTAAGCATGTGCATTTGTCATCAGCATAATTGTTTTTGGCCATAGAGGTTTAGGATTTAATTAAATTAAGGTGTCATGTCAATAACAGGGTCATCTGTTTCAGAACTTTAGCTCATTTCTTGATCGCCCCATCAAAACCCCCAGATGAGGTGATCCAGTACAACCCAGGATTTTATTATTGTTTTTGAAAAAAGTCTCTTGAAAGAAATGTGCTTCTCGAGAAAGGTTTATTATTATTATCAATGTTGATAAAGGTTGTGCTGCTTAATATGTTTATGAAACTGAAACATTTTCTTTTCTGGTCTCTCTGCTAAATTAAAAAGTTTAGAAGAACAACAACATTTATTTGATATATATTTTTTGTAACATTATTAATGTCTCTGCTGTCACTTTTGATCAAGTATGAAGTTTAAATAATAAATAAATGCATTCAGTTCAGAAACATAACTTCTAGCACATGCTAACCAGTCATTAAGTGCAGTGTTATAGAGTTTTCCTGTAAAAAGCAGGGAATTCTAGATAAACAAATGTAGTAAATGTGCATTGTGGATATTTATGTTAAATAAGACCCTATAAATGATAAGATTAGCTAGGAAGTGGGACACTAATCTAGCTAAACATGCACCCTTGCATGCTCTGTCAGTAATGAAAGAGGATTAATGAGGTGGTCAATACACACACAGTTTACAGCCTTTAAAGCAAGTAAATAATACTGTAAATAAGATGTTATCTACTGTAATATTCACCTGCGAAAACTTGAATTTCACTTGCATGTTAAACAAGTACCTTTAGAAGGTACAGAGATGAAATGTAGTGTGTTTGTGTGAGAGAGAGAGACAATTCATACTGTTAAACAGACATCTCAGACAGCTCGTGTGTGAAAAACAGATTAATACGTTTCTGTTCCTCTCCCCTCCTCGCCCTTGTAAGATGACAGGTCACTCTGTAATGAGTTTGGTAAAGATTTTTTAGATCAATGTTCCAATCAGTCTCCCGTAGCTGGAGGCCCTTGATTCACACAGCACTGTCAACCCCACAGTCAATAGAAAGAATGCGTAATTGATCGCAGAGACAGATGTATATCTGTGTGTGTTTGTACCTGTGTGTGATAGAGTGAAGATGAATCTTTGTTATTAAACACAGATTAACAACACAAAGAGAGAAAATCAACCTTCACTGTTGCAATGCAAGTTTTAGCAACGATTCACAAGTTGATGTGATGAAATCAAATCTTTCTTTTGCTTCTATGGCATAGTTAAGGGCCAAACAAGTCCAGTCTGACTTTCTGCCATGTTGCTAACTATAGGCAGCTATATAATGGTAAAAATATGCCAATCATTAGAGATTCTGAAATACATTTTATATTGAGGTATATATCTGTGAAAGAAAACTGTAGCACACATTACAAAGTGTACTGCAGATGGACGCTTGTACTTATGACATGGTTGTTTACAGTTGCCAATTACTGTAATGTCACAACAGGTATTTTAACCAGCTCATCCAATCATTTGTAATTCATTTCTTTTTTGAGTCTCGTTTTTTACTTAAATGTTACGTAATGTGTAGCTATTTTCACATTGTGCTAGACTTCATTAGTTATAATCTTACCCTTTGGTTTGAGACTTAATATATTAGGAAAATATTATTTAAAAATCTAGGTAACACTTTACTTAAAGCCTTTATGTGTAATGCTTTATAAAATAGTTTTAATGCCTTGTAATGCACTTTAAAATGCATTTTACAATCTCATGAATAATTGTTATCACAGTTAATTCATTATAATAATTTTCAATTCATTGTTACACTATGCATTTCAAATTTGTTTATAATTTCCTACAAGATATAATGTAATTAAAACACACTTTATAATTTCTATAATTATAATGCATTATACTTAATAAACTTTTATAATGCGTTCTAAATAGGCTTTAGTAAAGTGTTACCAAAATATATTATGTTTTACACAAAATATTAAACGGCACAAATGTTTAAACATTGTTAATATTAATAAATGTTTCTTGAGCAAGTCAGCATATTAGAATGAGTAATAGCTGCTGAAAATTCAGCTTTGCCATCACAGGAAAAAATTGCATTATAAAACATTAATACAGAAAACAGTTATCTTAAATGGGTTATAATATTTAACAATATTCTGATGTCTTACTTTTGATCAAATAAATTCATATTTTTATTTTAGGGGGTGGGGAATGTTCACCAAAAATGAAGAAAAAAAAACAAAACAGTTATTCACACTGCAACATAAGACTCCTCATTCTGCCCAGTTACTAGTGATTGCAGTAAAAACATTACCATTGTTTGGGATCTCTGTTGGACTTCTCCGAGGGGTCAAGTACATTGTTCCTCCAGTCCAGCTCTCATGCCCTGCAGGAGCATCGGATACTCCAGCAGAGCTCTGTCTGTGGTTGGATCGTGCCAGGAGTGAATTGAGACTGTTCTGAGCGCTGGGAGAATCCGAGTATCCTGAGTGCAGGTGGACAGTCTGATGATGACGGTGTGGATGATGTTGAAGATGGATGTGCCTGTTGTTCATGGAGGGAGACATAAATGCTGCCTCATTCACAAAAATAGATCCGCGCTCATCCTGTCCACTTAGGTGATGTTGACCCGCATCCTGAAAGACAGACATGTGCATCATGAGCCTACAGCATGATGCTGTTTTTCCATCAGACATCATATCCACCTCTTCACCCATTTTCCTGAGACTTCCTCATTTATTCAGTTGGTTGGTTACATATGTGAATTAAAGCCCAGACTGAATCACTGACCCAAGCTCAAAATCACTGTTCTGTGCTAATCAGCCCCTACAAACAATACCATATATAAAACTTGGGCCTGAGGCGGTTCATGTGTGTGGGAGCAACTTAAAGGCAGACACATAAATATATTCCCCAAAAGGTCAATGCTTAGATGTTGGATACACACTCACAAGCTATTTAAAGTTGTGGTATCATGAATGCCATTCTGAGGGGGAATCCATGCAATAGCAATAGCAATAACAATAAGAGGCTTTAGAAAAGATTTTACCTCTCAGTTTGTTGCTGTATTTAAGAAATATCTAAATGGAGAGTGTTGCTACAACCAGACTCCAAACAGCACTGTAAATTAAAGCATCCTGATACAAATGGTTTTTCACATACAACATTGGTAAGACAACATTGCTATTGGATTTCAAAAGACACCTCTATTTGAATGTATTTTTATTGTGATACTCCCCAATATAGTTGTATAGTTACTCCCCAATGCTGTGTTTTATATCTAGTGAAGACACTCCAGAGCAGTTAGCCTTCAGATGGACGCTATTGACCTACATCTCACCCTTGCACTCATCCTCTTTTTGCTCATTCTAATCAAACTTCACAAAAAAATGATATATCACTTCCCTGACCTGCAGAACGAAGCACACTGAGTGCTTTTTAATTATCTTGCCTTGGTAGGGGCTTTTCAATTACCATTAATCATTAGCTTGTTTATTAGCACACAGACAAGAGGCTAAAACTAAGACTGCCTCACATGGCCTTAGACTGATGAGCCATGAATTGCTCTCATTATCCCAGGTAATGAATCAGAGGCTTAGCTGTGTGTGAAAAACAGACGCTTGACCGCAACTGAATCCTCCCTGTGTACAAGAAGTCGAAGGAAAGAAATGTTTTTTTCCTGATTTGAAAAAACAACAGCATTGGCTTTGGACCTTATAAATTCTGTTGTGCTTGGGTTTTCTGGTGTAGACTTATTTATTTGTCAAGGCATGTTTGTAAGGAATGGTCACTAAATTTAATCCAATAATCCAAAACACTGTTCACCCCAAAGACAAAAAGAAAGAAAGAGAGAAACATGCACACTTAGAAACAATAAGAGCAACCTGAAGAGACAGGTTTTTTTTGTGTAAGAAATAATTAACTTGATTCAGCAAAGATGTATTAAACTGATCAAACATGAAGGTAAAAAAAAAAAAAGTATAATGTTACAAAATATTTCAATGTCAGAATGCTTTCTACTCAAAGAATCCTAAAACATATACATATTAAGGTTTTCACAAAAATATTAAGCAGCACAACAGAATATTGGAATGATTTCTGAAAGGCCATGAGTGCTAAAAATTCAGCTCTGTCATTAATACTAATAATATTTCCTGTTACTTTTTTACTGTGTTTTTGATTAAATAAATGTAGCCTATAACATTCAAACTTAATTTTGAATGTTAGTATATATAATATTTTAATTTAGAAGAGAGATAAAGAGTGAGAAAGACATAAATAGAGACAAGAATGCAAAATATGTAAGGAACAGAAAGAAAAAAGAACAAAATGAGACAGAAGGGGATTACAAGACAAAAAAAAGCAAATGGGATCAAGAATAACAGAAAATATATATATTCTCCTGCCTTGAATTCATAACTGACAGTTTGGTTCCATCTTCAAAGCCAGATGAGAGGGGATTTGGGAGAGCTTTCCTCTGACACCACTACCTGGGTGTTTTGGCAAAAGAGTAAAGGAGGGATGAGGAAAGAGCAAAGAAATATTTCAGTTTAGAAGACAGCTGCGTCTCCAGACTCACACTGTGCACAAAGGCTTTTATGACATATCCACAGCTCACAGCTATAGCTTTTAGGAATATTTCAAACATACACAAACAGCTATGAAGAACATGCATATACACGCGTATGAATAAACAGGAAGAAACTACAAAGTCCCAAGAGCAAAACCAAAGCACCCTTAGTGCCACTAGTGGCAGTCAACCACAGGAGGGAAGACAGCCTTAGATTCCACACATATTACTCTAAATAGACTAATAAAACTACTTTAATCAACCTCTGACAAATGTATATGACTCAAATGCATAAATATGTATTTGTAAATGTTAAAAGTCTAAGCAAGTTCAAATCAATGTACAAGAACATAGAAGGCTGACAGCCAAAAGTCTTCTCTGATGTATAAACTGACCAATCCAAAAATAAATATGCAAAATGAAAAAACATGGCAGAAAAGGGAAAAGGAGAACTAAAAAGGAGGACTGTCTCCTTACAGATAAATGAGCAATCTTAACTAATCAATTCATAAGAGGTTGTTTGTAAAAAACCATAGACTGCAAATAAATTTGATCCATTCAAGTGGTTGGCTGGTTTTTAAAACAATATCACAATAAATGAATTTTTCTTTCAGTTTTAGTTCAAATAAATAAAATACTACTATTCAGCCAGTAAATACAAACATCTTTTCAAAATTATATTCTTGTCCCACCCTGATTTATTACTGTCTACAAAAATGAATGATTTTCAGAGCTGTCGGTTTGAATTTAATGGAAAATTCAAGTTTCTGTCATTCCACCTTGCATTTCCACAGGTAAACACAAGTAAACCTCAAACCACCAGATACATTTGCTCATAAGAGAAGTGCCAAAGCACAACAGACGTAAAGAAAGTAACATGATTTTATGATTATTAAGATACCTGTCATCTATGTATTAAGCAGTTATCAACAAAAAAGAAACCTACAATGATCTTTCATTGTTACGATGTAAGATGAGCAGGTGTGAGCAATGATAAAGTCAGTGTGAAACGGAAATTGAAAAAAAAAATAATTCTTCCCTACTGTGAGGTAGGCTTCTCGAACAAAGAAAAAAATGTAGGGCGGGATTTGATTTTGTCTATAATTAATTGACTGGATTGTTGTTGCTTGCTAATCTGCTTAAAAGGTGCAGTAGGTGATTGTCTTCAGATACATTTTTTGTTATGCTGGTTGAAAGTCTCGTCCCGAGTGTTTTGATTGACTTTCCTACCTACCTGTCAACATATGTATTTGCATACCTCTGCATCCCTGTTGGCACCGACAGGATACGTCATCAGCGCATTCACATACACAGAGTGAGTGGCAGGCAAACATCACCAACCTGATCTTCTTTTCTGGTATTGTAGAACTTTTACTAACTGTACTTTAATGTTTTCTCACCGATGAATGACACATGATGTATTGTAGTAATGTTATATCTAGTCGTCTGGTCTGTGTGCCTATATGCATTCAGGGGCATGGCATTGGACGATTTGCAGGAAGGTTGCCACGTACACTTTCAGTGCTATCAGGCTAAAGTTAGCATTTCCCAAGATGTCCTACTACACCTTTAAACTTGACGTCACACACTGATGTTTCCAGATTAAAACACTCTTATGTGATCCCAAAAGCGAACAAAAAACAGTAGCAACATACATTTATGGTGTATATCATTATCCTAACCTTTATCCTTCAGAGCTAAATCTCATTTGACCAGGTGTCATAGTATATAAAATGGTAGCTTAAAGGAAAACGCCACTGTTTTTCCATATGTCACTATTTTCTTCCCTCAAATTAGATGAGTTGATACGTAGCTCTCCTGTCTCAGTGCGTGCACTTAATCGCTGTAGCGCACGGCACCACTATGTTAGCGTTTAGCTTAGCACCATTCATTCCTTAAGATCCAAACAGGGATGAATTTAGAAGCCACCAAACTCTTCCATGTTTTCCCTATTTAAAGACGGTTACATGAGTATTTACACGAGTAAGTATGGTGACACAAAATAAAATCGCCATGTAACTGTCTTTAAATAGGGAAAACATGGAAGTGTTTGGTGGCTTCTAAATTCATCCCTGTTAATGAATGGTGGCTTTAATTTCCACATCACATAGACCACTACTGAATCCCACACATTCCCATCCACTCACTAATCATCACCTGTGTCTGGTGTCCATCCAATGGTATGACCATAGCTGGCAGGTTCTGCTGGTAGCCCTGCTTCAAACTCTCAAGAAGACTCCGCTGAGCATCCAGCTTCTCCTTCTCCTTTTCCACAGTCCTTTGGCCTTCTCGAAGTCTCTCCAGGCTTTGCTGGTACTCCTGCAGCTGCTCTTCGAGCTCCTGTCGCTCGCTCTGCAGCCTCCCCTCCTCTAGGTGGCACACCAGCTCCCTCTGCTCCAGTGATGCCTCCAGCTCAGACTGTTGAAGCTGGCGCACCTGGCACTCCCGTTCCCACTGCTGCCTCTCTCGTACCAGTGTGCCCCGTAGACGGGCTACATCCGCCAGCTCCTCTCGCCGACGCTCCGCCTCCCGCTGGCGCTCCTGCTCCTGCAGGGTCTGGTTGCTGCGAGTGATAGGCAGTGGGCGGGAGTGTGGATGAGGGGAGGGGCTTGATAACAGGAGGAGGAGGAGCCTCTGGACTTCATAGCAACTGTCTTGGATGGTGACTGCTGCCTATTTACAAAAAGAAAGGGTATTTAAAGAATTAGTTCCCTTACAGAAAAATTTCCTGATCATATACTCATCCCCATGTCTTCAAAAATGTTCATGTTTTTATTTCTTTCTTTTCTTAACTTTTAAATGGTACAGTATATGTCTCAACTTACACAAGTCCTATGTAGGGGTGTAAATATACACGTATTTGTACAGAACCGTTGCTGTACGAGGCTTTCGGTTCGGTACGCATTACAAACGAACGATTTGTTGGACTAATCCTATTACATTTGGAAAATAAATAAGCATAAAGTGCATGAAAAATGTTCTCAGTACCATTGCATTCAACAAGGCAGCCCAAGTGACAAAACGGGCAACGTGCTGTCTGCCCCGCAATAACCTCCCCATGCTGGGGTGCATCTAAAGACGAGGATCTTGTATCAACTAGAGCCAGAGATATAGTCAAAACAGCAATTATTGGCAATATTAAGAAGATTTGGCATTTCGAAATTAATGTAGCCCTGTTACATTCTTATTTTTATTAGGCCCATTATTATTATTATTATTATTATGAAGTTACTTTTATAATTAAATTTTACTATTAAATTAAAATGACAATTAATTTGCCCTGCAAATATTACCACATAACTAATGCGCTGCGAGGATAACAAAAGATAAGGTTATTTGATAAGGTTAATTAAAAGCGGTGACTTTCAAAAACAACTTGTTTAACACCAAATCCGTTTCTTCTTAATTGTTTTTTTTAACATGTACGGGCCACAGAAGAAATATTAAGGGAATAAATTAAAACAATTAGCTATATACCATTATCAGCATATGTTGAAGTATATTCATCTCATCGTCTCTGAGAGAATATGTGGTGTCCGATGTTGAAAGCTTCATCATTACTCCGTTATTCCGCTTTTACTTTCACTTTCTAGTGATACCCATTGGCTCACCTTCATGGTTTTAAACAGGGGTGCCCAATAGGTCGATCGTAAAGGAAATGCTGGTAGATCGTGCTTTAGGTCAGAGGGTTGAGAGATAACTTAAAACTAAATTTTTATATATTCACTAATGTTATGACTAATATGTTAAATATAGTAACGATTGCTATTATATTATTAATAATATAAAAGGCAAACATTATAACACCTTGTTTGCAATCAGCATTAAGCAATTACACATTTATATTATTTAAACAAATCTTTGAATGACTAATGAACATTTAATTTCACAAACCTTGCAAACTCTTGATTTTGTGAAGTGTGCATTTTTATTCAGCATGATCACGTGATGTCTGAGTGACCGTCGGTCCATGTGCACTGAATGCTTTAAACTTTAAACTCGTGATTTCAAATTATGCTGCTCTTTATGCATCTGCCCACTGTCATGTTCATGTCATTTCTCTGTGTGCTGAATTTAAAATGAGTGTTACCCTGGCTTTATTTGAAAAATATTATTCCCAGTGCACACAAACTTCCCAGAATACTGAGTACCCTTTCGGTTACAGTGTTTCTTTCCTTTTTAATTATATTGATATTAAATATTTATTTATTTTTGAAAAAAAATACTTTGTCATCTAAAGTATATGTATGTTTATTTTACACATTCATGTTTTAATCCATTGTCAGATGATTTAAAATTTCTTTAAAAAAAAAAATTTAAATAAATTATATCGGCCTCCCTGCTTTCCAAGATTGGCTGTCGCACTGATCACTTTAACATATTTCTGCTTTAATACAGCTCACGTGTTTTAGAGAACTTTCTGAGGATCAGTGGTGTGTTTATGTACATGTGCATCAGACGCTCCAAACAGTTTCTGACAGAGGAAATATTCACTGATGGAATCAAGGGGCCTTCAGATCGCTGAGTTCAGAATGGTTTCATTCTTCATTTGTATTTTGGTGTGTTTAGTGATTCTGAATGGACCCGTATAGTAGTTTATATGCAGTCCTTTATATGCATAACCACAGTCTCCCTGTGGTATTGTTTGGCATGGCAAGTTGACTTGTGCTTACATGTTAAAATTACTGTATAATTGAGCTTTACATACTTTTAAGTTATAAGCTTAAGTATAGAATATCTGCAGTGACATTTTTTTAAAAGTATGTTTTTGAAAAAGAACATGGAATGTTTCAAACTTGAATTTGTTTTGGTTAAAAAATAATACATGTAATTGAAAAGTACTAACAAATACAAAGGTTTTAGTGAATATAAAATTTGGCTCAACTACGCTCAGGTTCAGATTCATGCTCAGAGAAAGCTGACTGTGAAAACTGTATTCATATATATATATATATAAGAAAATATGTCACTTATGTTCAATTTAATGCATTTTTTATAAAAGCCTGAAGTGAGTCATGTCTTGTGTTTATGTGTGCCTGATGTAAGGCCTGTCCACTATAATTATTCTTTCAGTTGGTATGTGGTTGTGTGACATGAGCTCACCTGTAGACTGTATAGCAGCTGAGTCAAGCTCTGCACACTCTGACTCACCTACATTAGGACAACAAACAAACTATGAGCAACAAAGTAAAGACCTTTAAATCAAAACTAGGAGTCTACTCCAACAAATGTCTCTTCATCCTGGAAAGAGAACAGAATAGCTGTGTGTACAGTAGCAATATGTTCTGTTCTATTGCAAACAAACAACAGATATTTCATTTACATTTTTTTGTCAGACATCTGCTTCCTGGAGCAAATTTGACAAAACTGCAAACACCATGTGTACTTCAGCAGGTTCCTAGGGATGATTAAAAAATTTCAGCATCTGTTGACTCAAACACCATTTGGTTCATTACAAAGTCAACAGGCAGC
Source organism: Carassius carassius (assembly GCF_963082965.1). Lineage (NCBI taxonomy): Eukaryota > Metazoa > Chordata > Actinopteri > Cypriniformes > Cyprinidae > Carassius > Carassius carassius. The sequence goes on along the minus strand of NC_081759.1, from coordinate 30,115,594 downwards.
ACAGGAAGCAGAGGCCGGTGACCTGAGTTAAAGAAAACTTCCTTCCAGCCAAGTAGGTTTATAAATGAGCAAGGCAAAGTGTTCACTCAAGGATGCTTGAGTAATGTGGGGGGACAAATTAAGACACCAGTTTTGATAACTTCCCACAAGGTGAGAAGATGAGAAAAAAATGCCTGTTAATGGTTGTTATACCCCTACAGTCACCGTATCTCGAGTTGCATAGTTTTCTGTGTTAGTAAACGTTGTGTTGGATTGAATATTTGTTTTATATAAGAGAGAATGTTATATCAATGTCTTGATGTTCAAGTGAATTCAACACAAAACAAGTCTGCCCTCTTAAGGCAAGATTTATGTCCCGTCTATATGGACATTAAGTTTACAGCTCCACCTAGTGGACACACAACTATGTCTGTTATTGCTCATGTAGAACAGGATCTAAATCTTAAAACCCAAAATAAACGTTGAAAAGAAATAATATTTAACAAAAACCTTTGTTTGGGAGAAATAAAATGTAAATACCTTTTTAAATATTTATAATCTCCTTTCATGACCTTGTGCTCATGTCAGCAGCACAAAAAACCTTATCAGCATGACACACTGTGCAGTGCACTGCAAGACGGCATCGACAGCAGAAAAGAGATCCAAGAAAATGAAAGCCTAATTCTTCACTTTTATATTTAATGAAACGGGACCCTTGAGGCAGTGAAATGGACTCTTATTTTAAGCTCATTAATACTTAGTAACATAAAGAATGAGATGTGATAGTGGAAGAAGAGTGTGAATTATTCATGCAGGGCGACTGTATCTCTCATGCTGAACACAGCCTTTTTGGTAAGGCTGCAATTTAAATCACTTATAATGGAAAATATTAAATATTTCCTACCCATATTAGTATATTTCTATTAGTAATCATAGATAATAATATGTTTATGTTAATGGATGTTTAAGTGCTGTTTACCTTTAGTTGTATATTGTGGTCAGCATCTGAGCTGTGATTAAAGGCCTGTGTTTCTAAGCCTTCCTCTCCTCTCCCCTCTTCCTCATTCCTCTGGACGGGGTCCATCAGTGGACTCTGGTTCTCAGGGGACAGAGGGGAGGAAGGAGAGCAAGGCTCGGGTTGGGACTGCTCTTCTGGACAAGACGGGACAGCGGCAGTAGAAACACAGTGAGAAGAGAGGGCTGCTTTCAGGTTCTCCGCTAATGAGGAGATAGAGACAGCAGGATAACTATATATGCAGTTATGTGTATTGCGGTACAAAACAACGTTGCATTGTTAAAACGTACTGTAAAAGGTGCCTCTTGAAGCATGTTGGGTCTATAAATATGTGATTGTGAATATATCCATATGCGTACACTACCGTTCAAAAGTTTAAGCCAAAATGTTTAAAAGTCCCTTATGCTCACCAAGGCTGCATTTATTAGATAAAAAATACAGTAAAAACTAATAGTGAAATATTACTACAATTTAAAGTAAATGTTTTCTGGTTTAATATATTTAAATGTAAATTAAGCCTGTGATGGCAATGCTGAATTTTTAGCACCCATTACTCAAGTTTTCAGCGTCCATGGTCCTGAAGAAATTATTCCAATATGCTGATTTTGGTGGGTAATTAGCTTTTATTATTATACAACACAACAACTATTATTATCAGTGGATTCTCACCCTCTTTAAGAGCAGCACTGAGCAGTACTCCGGCCTGAGGGATGTCTTCAGTGCTGGGCCGTACCAGCAGTCTGGGCTCTGGTCCTGTCTCACGTCGTCCTGCCATGACTGACAGCTCAGCGTAGATGTGTAGCTTCTCCTCCAGATTGGCACAGATGAGGTTATCGTGGCCACACAAAGACTCTGTGAAAGGAGGAGGATGGTTGTCATGTTCAAAAAAAAAATTATTCTTTAGCTGACACAAATCATTTAAGAAAATACAACATTCACTGACCACTATTCAACTGTGTATTCTAATGAAGTAATAAAAGCAACATACAAATCTTGAGTATTTCATTGAATTATTAGATATTTTAACAGTAATTGATTATACAGCCAGTGTATGCATTGAAAAGTCCAAGTCATGCTATAAGAGCTCTTCAAATAGACTTTAGTAACGGCTTAGAAATGTATGCATTCTTGAGGTGTCATTAGCCAATCACTATATCAATGTCATTTTCTTACATATCCACAGCAATGGCCTGCACCGCAGATGAAAGATAAATGGGGGTGCAAATGGATAGATATTTATAGACATTATAAATTTCAGCTATTATAAACTGTTATCCATCGGTTCAGCCTATCTGGTAGGTTGTACCTTGTATCCTGTGGATCTTTTGGACCTTTGCTTCCGTGACTCTTCTTTCCTCTTCTGACTCACTTGTAGTTTCATCCTCCTCTTCAGGGCAACTTGGCAAATAAAAAAATTAAACTTAAAATTTGTACAATTACCCACACACACTAATTTGCTTCCCGGTCCTTTTGCCCTTATAGATAAGAATCAAGTATGACATGCTCCGTTCCTTCACTACACACCTCTCCACAGCCTCCCTGATGAGTCTCATCCAAGCATTGCGTTCATCTTTAGAAGCAGCATGTACTTCATACATCTCAGGCCCAGCTGAAGACGCACTGATCAGAAACATGCCTCTCTCCTCATTGGCCACCTCACGCACGATCAGTTTCTGGAGAGAGATCACTGGAGGCTTCTGGTCCTGGAAAGTAAGAGAATAACAATTTTACAAAAACAAACTATCATTCACCCAACACTTCAAGAATCTAATGTAGGCTATTCCTAGCATAAAAATGATTACACAATTTCTCAAAAGTTTAGTGTCATTAAGTTAAGTTATAATGCCTTCTTTTGAATCCTAAAAAAAAAAAAGTATAACGGTTCTTGCAGCACAACTGATTTCAACATTGATAATACTAAGAAATGGTTCTTGAGTAAATAAGGATATTAGAAGGATTTCTAAAGGATCATGTGACACTTAAGGTTGGAGTAATGGCTGCTGAAAATTCATACATTAAATATTCAAGCATATTATAATAGAGCACCATTATTTGAAATCAAATAATTGCAACCTTGAAATTATTTACAAGACTTCTTACAAAAACGTTTAAAATATTTTATTAACCCAAACGTTTGAACTGTAATGTATGCTTTATGAAGATGAAAATGCATAGTAATCTCAAAAACCAACCACAGCAGCAAAGATGTATTTCTGATCTTTCTCCTGAAGGAACACCAATGAATCAGACAGCAAAAACGCCAGAACATCTGTGGATGACCAGAACAATCAAATAATGTAACCCGATCTTTCATCTACCGAGCCAGATAAGAATCACAAGAACAAATGGCTGTTCATACATCCTTTCTACGGACTACTGTGTAATATATTGTGACAATTCATTTTCTCACCTTTCAGTCTTCCTGTAGCTGTCTTCCAGAGCAGCGGTCCCTGGTGCAGGAGAGCCCTGCCACTGGTGATGTCCTGCTTGCGGAAAGTGTAACCGCTCTTGAGTTTAGTCGAGCACTTGTTTTCCATGCGGCCCAGGACCTCACTCAGCTTCTGGTTCTGCTCATACTGACTCACGCGCTGGTCCACAGCGGAGATCAGCTCTCGGATCAGGACTAGTGCACGAGACAGGTCAGCATGCTCTTCTGTGCCCTCTGAAACAAAGAACAAGAGAAACTGAGTCTAAACAAATGTGTACGCACAGTATATGTTTGGGTTTGGACGTGATTTTGTGTTTATGTACTGTAGGTGAGGAAAAATACCCTCTGTATAATGCAGTATTCTTTCCAGGAGGACGGGATACTTTGTAATACGCTGCGTCACTAACAAAATGCATTCTGGGATTTCTCGCCTCTTTACCAACAAGTTGCTACTCTGTTGCTGTGGAACCAAAAAGATCAAATTAGCTGGAATTCAGTGCTGCCCAAAGCATCCATAATACATTAAAACGCGAATGATACAGTCATGAGTGATTTGGCTCTCACTTTGATGAAGAGCTGAAATCTCTTATTCTGCTGCTGAAGCTCTTTGAAATAACTGACCGCGTCTGTGTGACGACTGCAAAACTCGCCATACACCTGCTTCATCTTCTCTGCATTCTCATGGGAGAACTACAATGAACACAGACACACGCCTATGATGTACTGAACTCTATATATACATAATACCAATACCAATAAAAAAAATGCTATCCAGACCTGTTTTGTGAACTGATTCACTGAAAGATATTTGACTCAAAAAATTAATTATTCGTGGAATGGGCATTGTAACTTTTTCTCATGAACTTTCCAAATGGATGAACTGCTTAGTCATGGTCATGATATAACAACCACTTAAATGGTAATACCTTGCAATTAGGTTTCACTTGTTAAAATGAGTTAATTACATTAGTTAATATAAACTAACAATAAAAAAGTCTAAAGTATTTAATGTTAATTTCAGCACCTGAGCTAACATGAACTAAGAACAAACAGTTATATTAACAAACATTAAAAAAGATGAACTAATATTATTGCAAATGTATTGCTCATAGATAGTAAATGCAACTAAAATGAACAAATGCAAACTGATCAGTTTAACTGCAACAAGATCAGTTTAACTTATTGTAAAATGTTACAATTAAATTGATCAGGACACAGAATTTGAATTGTGCACTCATAAAGACATATATACAACAACTAGAACTGTGTACCTGTTGCAGAAAAATGTCCCCCACACGGTGGATGAGGTAGTTCTTGCTGCTGTTGGGCTGAATGCTGCTTTGCCTCCGTTCCCTCATCGCTGACAGGAAGTCACGGTGGAGGAGAAGCAGCTCATCTAAGCAAGGGAAAATCCGACCAATAGTGTCCACATCCAGCCCGACTTCCTCCCGCATTCCCCGCCTGAAGACCTCCGCCATTATCATGAGCGTCTGTACATGGTGGAACTCGGTCTGCATGAACTCTGAGAAAGACCAAGAGAACAAAACATTATCAAATGATGTACAGAACTTATTTGAACAAAACTATTATTAGTGAGTTTTAGCTGACCGTAAATGACATCCTGTCTCTTGATGATGAGTTTTTCTTGCATCTTACAGAACTGGGGCTCCACCGCTAGGCTCCATGACTCCACCTCCAAATCAGCAGCATTCATTACCAGCTCATTCTGTAGGGGGGAATCTACAGAGTCTATGGAAATGTGGAACAGACAAAATTGTTAATTGTTTTGTTTTATGTATGTTGATTTGGAGTAGGAAAACCAGTTATTTCACTGGCGATTTCCTTCATTAAAAGTCCATCTGTTTGACCTTCAATAAGGGAGGAATCAGTGGATGTTGAGGACTCCATGGTTTGGAGGAGCTCCTCTGGTTGGATGTGGTTCCGCCACAGGGGGGCATCACTATCTGCCTCTGGGCTACCACTAAGCCTGACAGGAAAAAATGTCATAAATGTTAATTAGAACACTAAGGAACCATAAGCACTCAACAAATACAAACTCCGGGCACCCACTGATTATCCAAACAGTTAAAGTCAAGAAGTAGCAATTATTCACCATTTACAGAGGAAATAAAATCCTAAAATAAAGTCAGCTTCAATTCTTTTGTGGCGTGTTAAGACTACATAAACATCCATACATAATGTTTGAAACTGTCAAACTGAAAATAAATAAGCAGCAGTTAACTTTGGACCAAATGCACCTTTTAACTGATATTATTTTAAATATGTAATATCACAACAGTATCAAACAAAAAAAATATAATTCAATTTGCAGAGTTGATTTGTGGTATATATTTGAGATTGTGCAGATCATGGGCCATTTATTGGCCATTACCATATACAGTTCATTTATCTAGATACTTTTTGTTGAATAATACAACACAGTAAGAGTTTCGGACCTTTCTGTGACTGCAGGCACACTTCTAGACAGAGGGCAAGGAAGGGGAGCAGAGTCTCGTGATGTCATCACAGGAAGAGAGGCAGAGGTGGGGATCAGAGAGGACGAGGAAGAACTTTCACGCACTATAAAATCTAAAGGTGACAGACAAAAAGGTGAGAGCAAAACCAAGGCAAAAGTGTAACTGCATAAAAAAAATTCAATATGACAGCTTATACCGATTTTCCTTCACATGTTTTATAAAGCTGGTAAAACTCACTCTGAGGAAGGGAGGCTGTCCTGCTTTTTACTGTCATAACAGAAGATTTATCTTGAGGTTTCTGTAAAAAAAAAAGTATTATTAAATTAATTTTTTTAAACTTAACATTACTTCCACGTTTGTTACACTAATTACCAGTGTTCTGTTTTGTAACAATCAGACTCATCACAGAGTTTAAATATTAAACTTAGGCAATCTATCAGACTTAAATGTTGAGAAAAAAACAGAAGTGCTAACGCAAGCACAGTCCACCTTCAGGCATGGTGTAGATGAGTCCTTACAGCCCTTATGGACACTCACTGCACAGTCTAGGTGTCAAGAGAAACAAACAAATCCGAAGAAACAACATAAATATATAATACATAAAAACACCTATCACACTACACCTGGCAGACTTCCAAGACCTAATTTTCCAAAAATAGATAAAAATGAAATGACTCATTACATACCTCCTTCTTACGAGAAACAGTACATCTTTTAAAGTTACAACTATGACAGTTTTATTATTTAAAATATCTGTTTCAAATTAAACGAACTCACATGTGCAGTGGAGGACCTCTTTCCCAAGGGCTGGCTTGCCGCAGATCTCACAAAGTGTCGACCCCAGGACAGATCCCGCTGTGAACTGGTGTCCATTGACCTGCTTGTCTTTGGTCTCTCTCTCTTTTCCTTTCCCCTTAAAGAACCGAGAGAAAGCCATTAGATCACTCACAGTCCACATCACCACCTGCCATGACTGCACATTACACTCAACATTTTGATCACTACATGTTTTCTGCTTGTTAAGTTAGTCTGACATGCTTGTGTGACAAAAAAAGGCCATGGGAGAGTTTGCTGCTGGTAAAACAGTTACAGCCAAAAAAAGGTTTAATGATTAAAAGAGACACCTCTGGTTGTTTTTGTTACTAACAATCATTCTTTACCCCAGTTTCTTTTTCATTCACCTTGAATGTCTATTAAACAATATTTTGTGCAAAACCTGGGAAGAAATAGTTTTTGAAGAAAAAAAGAATTGTATGAGATAATATGTATTGTATAACAGAAATTATAAGACTATAAACCAATGTTTGATATTTTAACATATTGCTTATATGTAATATTATAATGCATTTTTCCCACCACGTAATATTTCTTCATATCATCAATGCTGTTTAATATTTATGTAAAAACTGCAACACTTATTTCAGGATTATTCAATGAACTTTAATGAATACTATTTTTGTGCTCAAAAAATGTTTCTAGAAAGTTGAAAATAACAGCATTTATTTGATATAGAAATCTTTTGTTACATCATAAATAGCTTTACTGTCATCCTTGATTACCTCCCTCACTCCAAAATTATTAAAAGCAGTGTATAAATATAATTACAGTATACATAACACATATGTTTACCTTGTTCTTGTTGCGTGTGCTATACATTCGGCTCTTTATAAAGCTGAATGTGCGGCTGACTTTGTATTTTTCTGACTCGGTTTTGGAAGGGATGATATATTTGTCCCATTCCTCTTCCTCGATCCTGAAACACAAAAGCCCGCTTATATTAATCACCTGTGCATTATAAACACAAACACATGCCTAGCCAGTGAGTGTTTAATGATAATACAATTTTCATTTTCAGACCATGATGCAGTGAAGCGGTTTCATTAATGCATTTGTTTCAGGCTAAGTCATGCATTCTTTTCCTGGCAACAGGAAAATTAATAATTAGTCATCAGCCTCTGTGCCATAACTAGGACATACCACCTGAGCAGTGCGGACATTCTCTGCATTTCAAACATTCTTGATTAGAAATCTTTGCTTGGTGGGAGGTGAGTTGTGAGACAAGGACCACAGTTAGGTACACAAACAGTGTTATTACATATTTTAGTGTCAACACCGTGAAGTGAAAGCATCATTTAGAGTTATTTCACAAAGGTTAAGAAGCATTAGATTTGATTTTATGCCCGTGGGTGACAGTGCATTCTGGTTAGGTTATTAAGACGATCATGCCAAGGGTGTTGTTGGTGTTTTGGGGCTACTGGGGCTCTGTATTGACATACTCTTTGAGGAATTCGGACAGCGTGAGGTGTTGGAGGGAGCTGGCCAGCTCTGCGCTGGTCTCATCGTCAGCTGACTGAGCACGTCTACGAAACCTTAACTCCCTATAAAGGTACAGTACAGCACTCTGAGTGTTCATACACACAACAGATACATACATTTACATTGTAATGCATCCACACTCCACACACACACAGACTGTCTCTGGAGGGCGCTATTGTGCTTTGCTGTAAAAAAAACATTAAGAAAAAAACAATGCAGGGAAATAAGTTGAAAGATATGGATGACGATGATATGAGCTGCAATATGACATACTGTATGGCAGTCACCAACTACTGCATTCATATCTATGTTTCCATTTACATTAATATTTTTGCTCATTAAACAAAAACAACACTATCCAATAGCATTCACTTTGGAACGGTTAACACCTGAAAAAAGGTGCCACGTGCTTCAAATCAACAGAAAGCATCTTGTCACCTGGCATCCATGTAGTTGTTCTCAACAGTTTTATTCTCTGGTTAATACCTAACATTGGGATCAGAGGAGATGAGAGGTTGTTAGAGGACTGTATTACCTTTTCTCTTGAGGCTGCTCTGATGTGCTGCAGGCACGATGTTCTGTGGAAAAGAGAACTGTATATTTTAGACTGCTTCTGTCAAGACATGGCTTTTGAAACACTCATAAAGAAACGTCTTTGAGAATTTACAATAGGTTTTCTTATAGACATAATAAACATTCATCTACAGACTGATGACACCATCCTTCCTTTCCAGCAACATCTTATCAAATAATGATGAAACCCCTTGAGGGTGAAGGCAGACGCACTGCAATTAGGCTTCCACAACCAGCAAGCAAAGCCATGGAGATTTGCAACTTCACTCATACTGTACACACACCAGACCTGTGTTGTTATCGTTAACAAAAACAAACTATCAAAACATTTTTTAGATCATTTAAACAAATCTGACATAAAATAATATATAAATATTAGATGAAAATGTATACTTAAATAACCTGAGTAGAAGTACCAAAATCACTGAAATTAAAAAAATTACTTTATAGGAGCACATAGCAAAAAAATAAATAATAATAATAATAATAATAAATAAAAAAAATATAAAATATAAAATATAAAAACAAAAGGCAATTAAAAAATACTGAAATTTTATATAGATAATAATAAAATGACACTGACACACAATACAAACACAAAAACCCATCCATTTTTAGAAATCACTTTCTCCCACATTAAACACAGAGTGCTTTCAGCAGCAGAAGTATTGCGCTATGTTGTAAGCAGCGTGTGGTATAAGAGGCGGGTGAGCAGGCGAGCAGGCGAGCAGGCGAGCAGGCGTGGCCGTACTTACTAACAGGGTTGAGCAGAGACAGAGATTTAGACAGAGACAGTGCCTGTAGTAGAGACCTGCTGCCACTGCTGCTGGAGAGAGCGCCATCTACAGGACACAGCGGACATGACACTCACTACAGCCCGGCACTATTCTACACATACATACTGTGCTGGTTTTGAATGGAAGGATTTTTATAAATTATTAAATGTTACAACAGAAATTTGATGATTGGCTCCTCTATTAATGATGTCTGGATCATCGGTCTCAAAACCAAACATTCAAACATGCCTGCCCCTGCTAGAAAATTCAACTTAAGCGTGCAGCTGTGTTTTGGAACATGGTAGGTGGTTAACTGGTCATAGCTGGTCATTAGCTGTTCTAAGTTCATCGTCGGGTGAAGCTGGTCAGAGGATGTAGAAGATTGATTGCTGATCCATGACGGCTTAACAAGCTTCAGAGCGGTTTAGTCCCCCTACCATGTACTAAAAAACACAATCTTAAATTGGTGTTTCCAGCAGGGATGATGCCCAAAAAAGCAATCTACATTAGCTAACTACTTGGTTTTGAGGATATTTGTTAGTAGTGTGTGTCTGTTCACTACATTTTTGTTAGTAATCAAGTGCAAAATGCAACCCATGATCAAGTGTAGAGGTTATTATGTACAGCTATTATGTTGGTGTCCATAAATTATTTTACAGACATAAGAACAAGAAAGGAATATCTTCAGAATTTTCCTATAAACATTAATAATCTACTAAACAGCCTTGGAAGAATAGAATAGAACATGCTTGTTTATGCTGCCGAATGGCATTCAGCATCGTTAACTGCCACAGAAACGGGCAATTATTGGGAGATACTCTGACTCACTGGATGTTAATGAATGTAGATCATCCGAGGGGGATTACAAACAGGCTAAAATTTGTAGTTACAGCCTTTATAAAAAGATAAAACATCTGATAAAAAGGAGATCATGAGCGAAATACTGTCAATTTTAGCTTAATATCCATGACACAGTAAGAAAGTAGGCCTGTTTCACACTGCATATGTAAGCAGTGCACAATCAAGGCAGAATCGTGACTATAACAGCACTTTGTGTTCTGCTTTTCCATTGACAATATAAAAAATCATTATTGGGAGTGTTTGTAATTGGGAGTGTATGTGAACTTGATCATCATTAAATATAATATTTACTTGATTTACATCCAAATGGAAATTAATCTACACAGAACAGAACACAAACAACACAACAAAAAACCACAAATGATCTAGATTCTGTTTAACTGCACAATACACTGTGAATGCTTTAACCAGTAAGAGCTAACATAAATATTCACTGCTTACATTCAGTGTCAAACAGGTCATACATAAATAAATGTTCTGATCTTTGCTACAAAAAAAAAGAAAATAAGGAAATTATTCAGTTTTCAGTCAGTATAAAATCCTTTCATCCCTTAAAAGCTCATCATGCTTAAAACAGACTAGACAGGAAATATAAGAGATGTTATGACTATGCTCAGTCACTCTCAGCCTTGAGAAAAAAAAAAAAAACAAATAACAGATGTTTTCAGAAACTTGATATTTGATCTCAGACTAAGGGTGCTTTCACACCTGCCTCACTTAGTTCGGTTGAATCGTCCCAGAGTTCGTTTCCCCCTTTTGTGCGGTTCGTTTGGGCAGGTGTGAAAGCGGCAATCGCACTCGGGTGCGCACCAAAAGTGGACCAAACAAGCATACCAAGACCTGCTTGAAGAGGTGGTCTCGGTATGCTTTCAAACGAACTCTGGAGCGATTTGTTTGTGGTGAGAACGTGATCCGACCTCGAACTGACCCAACTGCAAAAAGTACTGATCATTTTTGGACTAAACCAGCTGCCGTAATCAGCTGCGCTGTGCATTATGGGATGAGGAAGTGTTTGTTGACAGTGTGCACTTTAGTATGGCAGCTCGTGGACAAACTTGGAGTAGTGAGGAGGTGCGGAGCCTCATAGAAATTTGGTCTGATGACCATGAACATGTCAGAGTTAAGAAGAATTAATGCACGCCTCCGCTTGAAGTTATGAGCGATTCCCGCTCGCCGTTTGCAGTGCATTAGAACGTTGTTTTCAATCCGCGCTACATTTTAGAAATGTATTGTTTGCATATTGTGGAGCATACAAACAATGTAATAGATTATGGCCAGGGACAAAACCAAAAAAACGCGCAGTCGTCTCTCCATAGTTGTGTTGTCTCTGTGTTGTTTTCTGGCTTTTCCTCTTATGCTGGAATTTTCCCGCACGTAAATTCTGACCAATCGAAAAGCAGTTTAGGAAATACGTCATGGCCAATGAGTGATGTGGATGTTGTCATGTTACTGCATTTAGGTTCATTTCAACTGATTCGGACCAAAGCAATCAGTGTGGTGTGAAAAGGAACCAAAAAAAGTTGAAAAATGCTACAATGAATAATTGTTTGGCCTTGGTTCGGACCAAATGAACCGAACTAGAGATGTGAAAGCACCCTAACTGGACTTTTGTTTAGGCCCTGTGATTATATAGTTTTATTATTACCTGTATGTAAAAATAGAATAATCTACCCAAGCAACTTTTTTTTTCACATTTGACTCTACTTCCTGTCATCTGCCCCTGTAACACTAACTTTGGCAAAAGCACACATCATTTGGGACATAATGCAAGTAAAGTGAGAGGTGGATGGAGAAAGGTAAGAGGATCTGACCCTGGTTGAGGTCAGTAGGTGGAGGGTGGGCATCCCTACTGAATCGTGGAGGCAGCAGGCTGATTTTGGGCGAGGTGTAGGAATATGAACGAAGACGGATGCCCTGCTCAATATCCTGAAAAAAGAAAAAATGGACATTTTCACTCAGCTTCCATCTCATAGTGCTCAAAAATGTAGTAATGATGATCACGTGTAGTATCTGTAGTCAGATATCTGTATTTGTGCAGTTTGTCTCACTGTTGAGAAAAGCGAATATAAGTGCGATACCTTTGCAGGGGTGGGGTTACAGGCAGAGGAGGCGGAGTGAGAACGTGTGCAGGTAAGATCAGGGGCAGGTTTAAACATAATCCGTTCATCTGGGATGTTTTTGACCTCAGGCTGTGGCTGGGGGAGGGGCTTCTTCATTAAAATGTCATCATCGTCGTCCTCCTCGCTGTCCATTTCCAAGGCCACCATACTCGGGCTTAGAGAGAGGATTGGACTTCTAAAAATTCTCAACAACCACTGTGAGTAAGATGAGCTGCACTTGCGCTTTGTAAATAATTCATACATTTTATATGTGCCACAAACACTCCTCCTCCTATGCTGAAATCCCACAAAAAGGCAAATGTTTCTAAATCATGGAAACATTTTTCAAATTGATTCTGGGTTTATGCATAACAACTGCATTCCTGCTTTACAAGGCAAATGCATTCAGCAAATCAGGGCCAGGTAACTTGTCAGTTTGCCCTGGGTTTGTTTTTTGTTTGCTTGTCTGATTTCACAGTTCTTCTACTGCAGAAGTTTTTGCTTCAGAAAGAAAGTGGTGCCCAATACAGTAAACAAAATGTCCTTAAAATGTTTTCCAAACATTGAAATTCATCAGACTGTTGGGTCCATGCTCTCGGCAGCCAAGAATTCATTGTGCAAAAACACGTGGTCAACACAAAAGAAACCATGTTTATTCTACATGTCAGTAAACTTGCAACGAATGTATGAATTATTTTTTCATGTCATGCAACCCATCCATGTTGGCATGTGCCTGATGTGGCTACTTCAAGTATAAGCCAAGGACATAAACTACTATTCAATAGTTTAGGGTTGGTATTTTTTTTATTTCTTTTTTTTTTTTTGCAAGAATGCATTTAACTTTTTTACTGTTTTCAATATTGCTAATAATAAATAAATGTTTCTTGAACACCAAATCAGCACATTAGAATGATTTCTGAAGGATCATGTGACATTGAACACTGGAGTGATGGCTGCTAAAATTAAGCAAATTAAATGTATTTTGAAGAGTAGTGTTTTTTTTCTGTATTTATGATCAAATACATTCAGCTTTGGTAAGCATAATATACTTTTTTCAAAATCCTAAAAAAAACCTTACCGACCCCAAACGTTTGCATGGTAGTATATAAAGTGTACAGTGTCAAAATTAACAGACTGTCAGAACAAAACATCAATGTTAGCATGCTTACCTTAGGTCACATGACTCTGTAGGTGAGCTTGAGCTGTTATATTTCAATTCAGCAGGTCGTGTGGCACGCATGAGTCTATCCAGCATCAGTCCCGCAGGGGAGGTGGGAGAGAAAGAATGAGAAGCATGTTGCCGTCCTCTCTGCCCTTCATCATTTTTAACAGCTGGAGGGATATCTACAGTCCCTGGTGACAAGACCCCCGTATCTGACATTCGCCACACACCACTATCTGTCCCAGAGCTGTCCTCTGTGACACCTGAAACAGCGTACTTCCTATTGAGGTCACTGTCCTACATCAGAAGAGAACACAAAGAAAAATTTGTTTATGTGCAATATGTGTACATACTATACAAATATATAAGTAGAAGAAGTATTAAGCAACAAGAAGTAACAGGGTTAGTTCACACAATTTTTTTTTATTTTTTAGGTCATTGGGGTCCAAAACATTAGTGGTCCCCACTGACTTTCATTGCACATTTTTCAAAATATCTTCTTCTGTGTTAAATGGAAGAAATAAAATCATACAGGTTTGGAAGGACATGAGGCCAAGTAAATGATGATGATTTTCATTTTTGAGTGAACTATCCCTTTAACATAGTCAGACTCAATTAAAACAGTTCTTTTGCCACAGGGTTCTAAGAATTTACACACAAGGCCTGATGCCTCATAAAAACATAGCAGCATGTCTTTAATAATGTCAAACTAAAGTCTTTTGTGGCAGCAGAAGCGCTGTGGTTTGAGATTCAGGCCACAACGTTTCAAAATCAAATAAAGACTTTCCCTAAGACTTTCACAGAGATCAATCACAGGATAAAGGCAGTAAATGAAGGGAGGAGATGGGATTTGGATGAAAAATGTTTCAGCTGAGTGTCTGCAGATCTGGCATACTGAGTGAGCTGATTTGTAGGAGCAGCGATATGTGTGGCGTCTGACCTTAGCGGAGCCTCTGAGCATGGCTGTGAGTCTGACGGCAGCAGCGTCTGAGGAATGAAGGTGAAATGGAGTGCAGGAGCCAGGAGAGGAACACAGCTTCTCTGTCAAAACAAAACACGCTGTCAAATTGATGTGTGTGCCAATACAACTGGATGGAAATGCAGTGTCAGTGATATTTAAAAGTTAGCTGATGAAAACAATAATGTAAATATCAGCTGCCATTTTACAGCCTCCTCCTTTGTTCCGTTCGGAAACTTTTGTGTGCATGTGTGTGCACAAGTGTTTTGATAATCTCTGAATGCCAAGATGGCAGAAGAAACCAGTAAAACAGAAAATAACACAACAGCATGGTCTCTTTATGGCCATTAAATTTTCGGTTTCATTTTCAGGAAGGCTTTTGCACAGTTAACTCTATATATAGACACTGCATTTATATTGCAGTGAAATCCAACTAATTTTTTTTTATTTATTTTTTATAAATAAATAAATACTTTTATTATTTTTATTTATTTGTTATTTAACCGGGACAACAGACAGTCAAAAACCACCCTAGAATTAGGTACAAAGCTAAATTACATCTGCTGTCCATATTCAGCAAGGACACATCACATTTATCAAAAGTGACAATAAAGAAATGTGTAACATTATAGATTTTCATATTTCAAAAAAAGGCCAAAGACCAAATCAGCATATTAGAATGATTTCTGAAGTATAATGTGACAATGAAGACTAAAATAAAGATGATAAGAAATATGAATAAGAAATAATAATTAGCAATGAGAAATAAAACAAAGTTAGCAATTATTTAAGCGAATCTGCTACTAACTTAAATAACAGAGAGCTCCATTAATACATCCTTAACTATGAAGAAGAAACCGTTGAATAACAAATTATCTTCTGGGCACACACAAACAAAATTTGTGGTCCCAATGCAGTCAAAGTGCTGCAGTGTGTAAAGAAAATAGGCTGAATGTCTGTTTCTTCTTTCTCACGCACACAATTGTAACAACATTTACAGCTCTGGTGCAGAAACACAAACTTACACCTATCCATTCACATGACAAAAACTTCCACCGACACGGTCAAATAAACACAAAAACACCAACATTACATTTTCAAGGGAAAGATCTGTATATGTTGGCATATAATCAGTTATGTGTGTGTCTTGGTAAAAATGAATTCCGATAACTTGTCGGGGCACCCCTTAATGAAGGATGCATGTGAAGGCCTTCCAACAGTAACGGAAAAACCAGATACTGACGTCAACTTCACAAACACACACACACACACACACACACACACACACACACACACACACTTTATTCATTCAGATACTTGGTGAATCACACATCTGAAGGAAACCCAAACGCAGGACTCACTTGTGCTGAATTCCCATCAACTCAAAAGCAGATCTAAAACATCTGTAATACTAACACAATAACTGGATAATGCAGTTTGGCTTTCAAATGATTAATGATGACTCACTTAATTTGACCTGTGACAGGCAGCTTTCTTTTATCCTTCCTTTGACTACAGCATTTTCGGTCAGGATGACCATACACATTTTTGACGTGAGATTTGAAAAACCAACACCAGCAGAACAACCACTGTAATGTCCTATCAAAAACATCTCACTGCAAGCCTGGCTTGAAAGTCCCATTGTACATAACCAAAACCAGCTATTTGAGCTCTGACTCATTGCTGAATTAAGCCTGTAAATCTGCCCTGCACCACAGACCAGAAACAGTGGACAAAAACACACAAACTGAAGTTGTGTGAGACAATCAAAGACTTCTAGGATGTGTATGTGTGATTTCTTCATGTGTTGTCCTTGAGTGTCTTTGTTGCATGTATTATTCGTGCAGACTAGCTCTAGTTACCTGCTTTTTTTGATGTCCGTCTCCGAATTCTCATCTTTGGGAAGGATGGCCACGAGTAGTTAAACGGAGAGTCTGAGTCAGAGTCCATGTTTTTAATTTTCCTCAACTGCTCCGTTTTGTGAAACACATAACAGTAAAATCACCAAGGAGTTAGGCAGGAGTTTGAGAACACCTTTCTAAAAAATGCAGATTCCTCAGATAAGCATTTAGGAGATGAGTCTGCGAGTGTTTGCGAGTATATCGGAGAAGGTGGGTTTAGTCTCGACACTCTATACTCCCACTTCTTTGTTGCAGGCAGAGTCAGAACTCAAACTGGACCTGGGAGAGAGCACGACTGAGGGATTTTCAAATGAAGGTGTCTGTAGAAATCTGAAAGGTCAGCCAAGGTTTAGGAATCATTAACCATACACGCTAATAAAAACCCCACAATTTCCCGGGATGCAAAAGGACACACACTACCTCTTACTCTTCATAAACAAATAATACAACTAACTGTAATTTCACTGTGGAACAAATTACAATAATTATGCTTTCATAAATTCATGATGCAAAGGAACCTTATTTTTAATGCAACTTCTCAAAGGCGGGAATGAGTCATGTATCGCCTCAAAAACTGTAAAAAGGTGGGCCAAACTGATTTGAAACCCACATTCATTAATTTTAATAACAATCCCAAACCAATTCCAGAGTGGTGGCCCACAACGTAATCTAGAACATGATCTAAAATTTATAAACAGCTGTATAAATCAAAGACTAAATTCTAGGTGCGTGTTAGAATTTTCCATCTGACATTTTGCTAGGAAATCTATCCTGCAGTATGAATTTATCTTTATTTAAAATATGACATTACTGAAAAAATAGTCAAAACTAGTCATGCTGAGCTGATAGCTAATGATAAATAAATAAAATATATCAGTAATATTATTGTAATTGTATATAGTAAAATATAAATTTATATGAACATAACATTGAAATTAAATCTAACTATATATAAAAAGTACCCTACTTAAAATCAACAGCACAAACCAAATCTGACAGAGACTCAATTCACAAAATCAAAGCCGCTAAAATGCAACCACACACATTACATCTATAAAGCCAAGTCACAACCAGCCAGGAACTTTTCAAAAGCAGAATTACAGCCAGGTGTGTGTGTGTGTGTGTGTCTGAGACGAGATGGATTACTCTCTGCATGTGGTGGACATTCAGTCTCTGCTAGAGAACCACTCAGTGGGTGTATGGATCTATCCTTCAGCGGGAACATGTGCTCCAGTAATCCAAACAGCAGATTCATTCAGTTCACCAAAGGTCTCAAAAACCAACAAATGTCTTTTATTTTACAGGTTAGGATTTTTTTAAATGATACCATGCAGCAACTCAATAATTACATATTTCTGGGTGCAGCTTCTTAGAAAATCCTCCTTATGAAAACAGATCCCGATAGGTGAAGGTGAGCACACAAAAATGTCAGATTTAGTTCCTTTTTTCTTATTTCCTTTTGTATGTGCTCTTATTCCTTTATTTCTTTGACAGCAGAGTTGTCCATTCAGTTTAAATAGAGACCTCCAAAAGGTTTGCTTCCAGTCGGCCTGCTATTTTCTGTTGACTGTAACGGTTTCAGTCATCTCATGAAATCTGGGCTCCAACCCCAGCACTCTCCTCCCTCCAGAGTTGTTAGTGGCTAACCGTCTGTGCGTGAGAGTCTGAGTTTGTGTTTTAAAATGTGAAATAAGGGAATGATAGTTCAGTATAGCTCAAATGATGAGAATAGGTTGCATAATGTATGTGAGTATGAATTAATATATATAGTCATAATCAATAAAAATATACTTTTATAATCATTATCATGGGTAAGTACTACTGCTTTCCAAAAGTTATGGGCAAAAAAAAAGAAGGTTTAACCAAACTAAATTCAAATCTGTCCAAAGACCCCAATAAGATACTAAACATAGAGCTGTTTGGGAATTATTTTGCTTCATGAACAAGGTAACTGGGTATTCTGTGAAAGCATTTGTATTAGGATGAGGAACACGTTCTGTAGAATGGGCTCAATTTTAAAGCATCATCTTAAATGTCAGCTTTTGTGCAAGTTCAAAAATCTAAGCTTGTTAACATTCCTGCCTCCACTTTACAGTTGAAACTGTGAATGTGCATGTCTGTGTGGGTGGTTGGGTTAAAGGGGCCAAAGCCATTGCAAAAGAAAAGAGTTCCACCTTGAGGATTCCTTTGCTGAGCTACAATTCTCCCTATCTTGGTCCAAAAAAAAAAAAGATATATATATTTAATAAATATCCAGCAGATCCTTAAGAGCAATAGCAGTGCCTACAATCCAGAAGCCGCTTTTTCCCCTTGAGCAAAAACATGAAACCATTCAATGAAAACTGAACAGAAGGTCTGCACAATTTCATTTAGATGGTAATGTTCAGTTGCCAGTGCCTCCTCCTTTGTAATTGTACTTGTAATACACAGAGTATGTTTAAAAACACAAGATGTCTGTTTTGAATGAAAACGATTTTGCTCTAACCAAAAAGAGTCCTTTTAAATTAAAGTGAAAAACGGATGCAACTGCACTGAAGTAAATTAAGTTAACATCAGCCCAATAAGAAAATTCATGACTTTTGCATATTCAATAAGCCCCTCTCATGCATGCAACACAAAGCAACAGCAAATTTCCTTGTTGATGTTTAAATATAAGAACTTCATAGGCAGAGGTGGGTAGTAACAAAGTACATTTAATCCATTTACTTGTAAATGTTTTTAGGTAAAGAGTAAATATAAAAGTGGGTACTTTAACTTCGCTACACTGGGTGATATTCCTCTCGTAACTTAATTTTAATGCAATACATGTTAAGAAATGCAGTTTATTCCATTGTAGTTTATAGTCTTTTTTGTTTCTCGGGCATGCCCTATTCGCGAATAAATCACTATTTTGAGACGATTCTGTTCAAGGCCTTTGATCAAACATGTTGGCAAAATGGTCTGAATTGGTTCATGAATCTGTTTGAATGATTTGTTCATCTACACTCAATTGAAACCAAACCTGCAAATGCTACTGTTGTCTGCATTGAAGATCTTCATTAGTTGAACACCTGCGATTAACGATTCCACAGGTATGCATTCAATTTCATTTCATAGAAGTAATACCTTTGTAGTTGTGGTTACTAGATCTATTACGACTGATATGATTAAAGTGCAACGTGAAATGAATGAAAAATGTTGATTGCAGCATTACATTTACTTGCTTTAATTGTATATTTGCTTTATTACGTTGCATCAGATTTATTTTTTAAGCAGCGTTGAGCAATATAACCAGTCACATATGTTTCTGTTGCACTTTTGAATGCAAAATAACCAATCAGAGGCATTTTGATCCGTCACTACGAAGAACTGTTATGTGCACATACTCATTGACTGAATTCTGAATCTCTATTCACAAATGCTCTCATCAGCATAAACAATAAATTACAGAACAGATGCAAAAGACTGATTTTGCAGTGTAAACAACTTCAGTTATTATAAACAGAGTTTTAGTGAAAAGTGCATAATTCACATTTGACCAGAATTTTTTTTTTACGGTTTTTGAGAGAAGGCTGCATTTGTTTGTTAAAAATACAGTAAAAACAGCAATATAGTGAAATTTTATTACAATTTAAAATAACTGATATTTATTTTAATATATTTTAAAATGTAATTTATTCCAGTGATGGCAAAACTACATTTTCAGTCTTCAGGGTCACATGAACCATCAGAAATCATTCTAATCTGCCGTTTTGCTGTTCAACATTATTATCAGTGTTTAAAACAGTTGTGGTGGATAATATTTTTGTGGAAAATAGAACTATTCCTTGGGTGTATGCATGTATACCTGAGTTAAATGTGTTTAGATCTTCGTCCTCTTCATCCAGACAGAGAACAAGCTGTTCTTCAAAGACCTGACAAACAAGACGAGAAAAACACACTCATACACCACAATTCAGCCATTTTCAAGAACGAAAACAGACCAAAATAAGAACACGGGCATAAACATCTGTCCATTAGCAAACAGAAAAACACACATATGGCAGGTCTGAAGAAGACTAAGTGATCCATTATTGTGTTTCTGATTCCAGGAATTGATGGAGACACACTCACACACCAAAATAACTCCACTCACACTATCCACCAGGGCTTCATCCTCGATTCTCAGTTGGCTGTTCAAATCTGAGGAGCAGAAAAAAACAAATGCAACACAAAAAACAGATTTCCACTTGTACACAATTGCCAACTTGAGCACAAACAAGCCTTTCTGCTGGAAAACCAAGACACCTATCAAAAGGGTAAGCAGTGACAGGAAGTTTCTTCACATTAAGTCCACAGGGTCACAGAGGCTAAACCTGCTGAGGCTCCTGCTGTCAACATAAGCTGGCAATCTCTCTGTGTCTCTTTACGGCATTTACATCACGCCGTTCCTTCTTGATCTGTCAAACTATAGGCTGATTTTTTCTCTCATTTTGCCCTCTCTTACCCCTCCCAAACATTTAGTGTCTCTGTCTCTCGACCCACCCAGGAGGAATGTGTCTCCTCATACTGGACATGTTTGGGAAACCAGCCTGAGGTTCCTCACAAAGCCTGCTCTGTGTATGGGTGTGTATTAGTGTATGTGTACTCCTCATCCCACATTCTACCACAATGTCCTCCTGACTGAGCCAAATTCAACCAATGTACTCTAACAACCCTGCCAGACCTAACTCACAGTGACAGACAGAGAGAGAGAGAGAGAAAGCGAGAGAGAGAGAGTCGGTGTGGGGAGAGCTGGGGTCAAGAAGAGGGAAAGGAACAAAAGACAAACAGAAAAAGAGAAAGTGGAATAACAGAAAGGAGGATTGAGGTGAAGTGAGAGCCAGAAGAGAAGAAAATTTATCACATCAGCAGGATGAAACGTGATAAGACCTTGGCGAGACAAAATATAGAAACTAGTCATAAAATAAACCCAAGACAGGAGGACTAAAATAAAGTGAATAATTATAATAATAATATGGACATTATGGCCAGAAATGATCTTGTGGAGTTTAAATTCTCACCACACGGCTTAAATCTACTTTCCAGAAAGCCACAAATATAAATATCAGGTGTAATCCCAGACTGTTGCTGAATTTTTTTTAATAGTTCAGATTAAGTTTATTATTGCTAACAAGGGTAAAAAAAAAATCTGACAGACATTTTAGTCTGTGTATTGGGGTAAAATGCATAGAAATGAGCTCTGGCTTACCTGTGTCACATATATCAGATCTGTGTATGCTCTCTTCTGGCGGCTCACTCAGTCGTCCCACCTGTAACATATTAAACTGTCACGTCTGATACAGAATCACATTTGCATTGAACATCAGTGGAATAACTGTTTGGAATGAAGTGGATTGCTGATCAACCTTTTTGGTTTTGGAATAATTCACATAATGGGTGTAATTAATCTGACTAAACATTGAAGCTTTCCCATGGATGTATACACATATGTTATGGAAATCTAAAAAACACAAGGTCAACGAACCATTTTAAAAATCGTATTTTTAAATGGACATATACTACATTCAAAAGATTGGAGGCAGAAAGATTTTTTAAAGAAATTCATGCTTTTATTCTGCAAGGATGCAATAAATCAAAAGTAAAAGGAATAAATTACATTTTAAAATGCATTCAAAAAGAAAAATGTAAGGATTGTTAAAAATATATAAATATTTTTTTTTACTGGATTTTTTATCAAATAATTGCTGTCTTCATGAGCATAAGACACTTCTTTTAAAAACATTTAAAAGCCAATCCTAAACCTTTAAATGGTACTGTACATTTACTTATTCAACTATGTCAAATTACTTATAAAAACAGTTTAAAGAACCATCACAGGTACATGAGTTACAGCACTTGTAATCTCTAGTGATCTTGTTCTGTCTGCCAGCAGTTGTTATATGAGAAATACCAGTCTGCTGCTCAAAGCAATACCTGTAAACGATACTGTAAACTGCAATAAAAGCTTCCAAAGTTATGACTTTAGTCATTTATAGACTCATAAAACTCTGTTTCACACATCATTCTCCTTTAACCTGCTATCAGAGGTTTATGATGAAAAATGAAGAGGGGGTGGACAGCTGAGAGGTACATTTCAAACTGGGGATTGTTTCACATGGAGAGTTAAAATACATTCTCTTCCATAACATATTGTAAGCATATCAAATATTTAATCCATAATAAGATGAATATTAGCCATATATTTACTCAGAATACACAGATCATTTTGAATTATTTTTAATTACTGTCACTGTGATCTAGATGATGTATCTACAGCATTTACCAGCAGAGGCTAACAAGTCTATGCTAACCAGCTGAACCATGGACATTTGATTCGAATCACCAGCAAATTGGGGCAGTGTTTGAAATTTGTATTTGAAAGCAATCTAAAAACTGTCATCAGTTTTACTATTATGTTCTGTAATGGCACAGAGATTATAGTTTCCTTTTAACTGGTAAAACGTTATTAAGAGCAAAAAGCAGAAATAATCAGAGAAGCTTATTGTGAAGCTTTGGCAAAAAAAGTTTTCTGTTACTTATATACCGCTTTTTAGGCAGAGATTAAACAATGTTCAAGACTGTTTAGGCTCATCTTAGTAGTTACTGTCTTCTGTCTTTATTGCTATAAATAACCACTACATTTAAGTAAAAATAATAATTTGATCCTCTCCGTTTTTGTTGTATGTCTTTTCTCAGTCCTTCCTTTTGCAAACAATGACCATGAGATTTCCAAATTCTTTTGATAGCTCTACTATAGACAGGAAAAAAAGAAAGCATTTCCTTGAAGTTTGTGTTCAATGCAGACTCACCCTTGCAAGTGCATATGGCTCTCTGCTCTTCTCTCTGTACAGCTGGATACTGTGCTGTGCATTTATATGTGTGCTGTTCTTCACAGTCAGACTAATAGATTCGGTGACAGGGCAGATACGAAGCTGGTTAGAGCTGTCTGTCCAAATCTGACACATCCACACTGGCCTCCACACACTGCAACTCGAGGGACTGGTCATAACAAAGTCATAAGACACATGAAACTCAGCCCCTACTGTACACTGGATCAATGACTGAGGTGACACACCAGTGATTAAAGGATCTTTTTAACATGTAATCTAATTATAGTGTATTGTGTCAGGCAGGACAGAGTGACTCACTCTGTTAGAGCGCTGATGAGCGTCGGGTCTCCGTGCTTCTGAGCCAGCGTGAGAGGACTGTGGCCTTCCTTGTCAACCATGGGAACCGTCCTCTGACCTTCAGACTCCAGGAAGAGGAAGTGACTGAGGTGGGGGAACCCCATATGTATGGCCACATGTAGAGGCGTTGCCCCGGAAAGGAGATCTAAAAGAAAGAACGATAAATAATCAGCCTTGGGAAACTTTTTTTTATATAGATTTATAAGAGAGGTTTTTTTATATTTATTTAATTTCACTGACAAATACAATGATATACAAGAAAAAAACTCTCCCTTTCCTTTTTTGTGTGTGAAAAATTAGCTATTCATAAAGTGTACAAGCATAAAAGTAATGTGGGTAGTGGTGGGCAATATGATCAAAACCTAAAACCAAAACCATGGATCACAATATAATTATTTTTGCTTTAAATAAGGTATTTACAATATCAACATTTTGGCACCTTAGAAATTTCATAATTCTTGTAACCAGTGTCAATATCACAAAAAAACAATACTAGCCTATATTTAATTAATAAAAATTAATTAAAAATAATAAATTAAATAAATTAATAAAAATAAAAAAAACTCAAGTTCACTGAATAAAACAGTGAGTAAATAAGAATAATAAACTTAATAGAAAAAAAAACTACAGTAGAACAAATCAATACGAAATGCAACATACATTGTATAAAGTAATAGAATTTATTAAAACACTGCATATTCTTCACTGTGTAAAATAAACATATTTCTTCTTTATTAAAGTCACAAATTTACTCAATTTACTCGAGTGCAGTGAGAGATCTTCTCTCTTTTTGTTTGATTAACATGATGAATAACAAGACAGCAGGAATATTAGACTGCTATCACTTTAAGAGCTGCCTGGATACAATATACTGTTACACATGTGTTTTCTTTCTCAGTTAATAGTGTCTAGCATTATATCACCCACCACTATGTGTAGGCATGATATTGTAATTTGTAGAGAGTGTGTCATGCTTTTCAATGATGCATGGCAAAGTTCTCTTTAATTCCACCCCAAGATTTAGACCATTAATCTTTTTTCACCATCAAAAATATTGTTCGTATTGAGGAATATACAGTATATTAAACCACACATAAATTTCTAATACTTTTTATATGTTTTAAAAAGTTCTAACAGAAATCCTTTTGCATTCTGCCATAGGGATATTCTGTAAAATAATAATAATAATAAAATCTCCTCAACTACAAGAAATCAGAACCCTATTTGGCATATAAGTCTAAAACATCTAAAATGCACACAAAATGTTGTTTTGTTGTTTGTATGCGAGCCCATCTGTGCTTTGTGCTCTGTGCAAACAAGCAGCAGCCTGATAGGTATAATGCTGTCTAAAAAAGAAATGCCCTTGTTGACATCCACATTGATGGTTTAGAGTTCAGCAGACAGCTAATCTCTGTGTGGTACACATCTGGTCATAAACATGCTGTAGGGTGACAAACACTTACAGCAAGCACTTTGCACATGGTCTCTATGAGGTGTATAATAAAGGAGTGTCAAAGACAGGGCCCAAGGGTTGAATATGGTCCATGGAGGAATCCAGTCAGCCTTTTAGAATATTTGAAGATTTTTTTTTTTTAATTTAATCTGGCCTACAAACTACAATGAATATGGCACCCTTTCTGTTTTCCCTCTTCATTGTATAAGTGTTTCCCATAAGTGTGCATGAGCCTCAGATATATAATGTGTAGAACCTGCTCATCAGGTTATAACGATACTCAGCAAACACAAATTCAAAATGATTTTCATCAAGTAGACTCATCATAAACAATCAGTTCATCTTAATATGAATGATATTATGAGTGGATAAAGCCTTGTATAGGTGTGGGATTATTTTCTTTGTCCTGGTTCAGTGGAACAGAGCACAAGTAACTGGGTGTTGTTGACAGACAAACTAAAGAGGGGACTCTAAACTAGACCGGTGTGTTTGTAAAACACTGCACACACACATGCACAGTAATTGATTGAACAGATGTTTACGACTGTTTGCTTATGTTGATAGTGGTAGTCGAACTGCTGTTTTGATTTGTCAGCGAGGTGAGGCAACATTTCCATAGCCAAATCACACTGATCTCAGTTTTCTGCAAGCATGTCACTTATATATTTTGCAAGAAGTTGCAGAAACCGAACCAGTTATTTTTTTTAGATATAAAGGATTGCTTTTGCTTGATTTTTGTCGGTGACATTTCTAAAGTACAGCATGCTAAAGCAGTTTTTCTCAGGGGAATGCAACTAATTCATAGGATTAGATAAACATATTCCTATCCAATAAGTGAACGTCCAGGTTTTTTTTATACACTTAAAACAAGCAGTAACACTTGAGAGATAAATTGCTGTTACTTTCCCTGAGAACAACAAGAATGTTGCTAAAGAGTGCTTTCATTAATCAAAGCTGACACACTGTTCTTCAGACAAAGCAATGAAATGAACGCTAATTCAGCTGTGCAATTTACCGCAAACAATCGTTAGTGTTATGTAAGGGGCCCTGTGTGCACTAGAGACATTCTTTAAATCTCTCTTCATTCTCACCGTTCAAGAAATTAGTTAATGTTCCATGATGGAACGAGCACTGTATCCATTCTCACTTAGACAGAACTCCAGACCATGACAACTTCTACACTACACCGTATTACACACACACACAAATTATTTTTATACAAAACATCAATTTACTGTCCATATTAAAATATTGCTATATTCAAGAGAATAACCTAGATAGCATTAATGTTTTCATTCCAGAATATTCTGCATTGAACATTTTTCTTATTGTCAATATGCATGTAAAGACCAATAGGAATTGTATTTATTTTTTGTAAAATTTCCTCATTCTGAAGATTTCCTAATTCTACTGTAATTAAATGAAGCCAACATAAGGGAAAAAAAGTAAATACACACAAATACATTTTAATGAATTATTTCAATATATCATTCAAACTAAACACACCTATTAAAACGCTTTTAAAGAAACATAAATCATGTATGTGAAATAAAATATTCCATGAACAAAGTTCTAGGAGTTAAACAGCTATGCTGAAACTGTGCTCTGGCCAACAAGACTAGTCAAATTATTGTGCACTATTTTAGTCTATATCACTGTTTGTTAATATTGGCTGTCTGTCACATGAGCAGCATGTTCCTAACACTCATCCTGATAACTTGCTCTGATGCAACAGTGTTTCCTCAAATTGGAAATCCCCATTGCACATAAAAAAATAAATAATCTAATATACTGAATAAAAATCCTAAACATTTTTTATTTTATCTTTATTTTTTTTATTTTTGTGTCAAACATTTTCTCTCTCTCTCTCTCTCTCTCTCTCTCTCTCTCTCTCTCTCACACACACACACACACACACACACACACACACACACACACACACATACATATATATTTATTTATTTATTTATTTATATATATGTAATAAGTAGCATAGGTACATTTGTAGCAATCACCAAAAATATATTGTATAGGTCAAAATTATAAATTTAGGATAGGTCATGAAGATATTTTGTAAATTTCCTTCCGTAAATATATAAAAACGTAATTTTTGGTTAGTAATGTGCATTGCTAAGTACCCAATTCAGATTCCAGATTTTCAAACAGTTGTATCTCAGACAAAACATGTTATATCCTAACAAACCACACATCAATGTAAAGCTTATTTATTCAGTAATAACAAATCTCAATTTCGAAAAAAATTTACTCTCTCACACACACACACACACACATGCGCACAAACACACGCACACACACACGCACGCACACACACGCACACACACATATATATATATATATAAAATGCACAGATTCATTGGCTCAGGACCCTAAAACCATTCACTTTAATAAGTCTAGCTTTTAAGTGAACCCAAAACACTATTACTTAGAGTTACTCAGTTGTAACTAAAGTGCTGTTGAACTGAATCCTGTGTTCCACTAACGAGCCATAACAAACATGGTGAAGAGCTCCATACATCTAAACCTGTCCAAAACAAAAGTTAGTTATACACCCACATGGATAATGCAATCAGAATGTAATTCATACAGTTCATTCAAGCAGTTTCTTAAATGGCAATGGCACATCTGTAAAGATCACAAGAGGCTCTAAATGTTTCAGAAAGGTGATCTGTGTTTCCAAAACATAAATCACATGAATTTAATGGCAGCCTGGGTTATGGTGCTTAGAAGTGTACTTTTTTTTTGATAACTAACTTGTTTTAAGAATTTGCACACTCTATTTGTACATAATGTTCAGAATCTAGTGTAGTAGACAGGAATGAAGTAAAGGTTAGCAGTAGAGACGAAGTGAAACTCACTGACCTTGCTTCTCCTGTCCAGCTTGGCTGTCCCATCCCAGAAAGTGCAAGTTAGCCAGGGCCTGTGTGATTTTTTCATCAACTGCACTGTGTTGTCCCACTGTGTATCTGTGCTCTGGATTAAACTCTGATGTTCCCGAGGCTTCTCTCTGGCTGAAATTCCCCTGTTCACAAATACTGAGCCCCTGTTCTGCTAGACTTCCCAATCGAAATAATTCCTTTGGATCGCAAACCCCATCTGTCACAGGCTTGCCAGTCTGGTCTAAATGGTTAGTCTCAGATGAAAACATTTTCTCTGGGCAGAAATTCCTTAGGATATCCTGATAGCTGCTGGATGTCAGGTTCATGAGCTGCTCTGCCACCTCTTGTGCCTCATCCCGTATGTACTCCAGAGAGAGCTCTCCTGAATTGCAGAGGAGGCTGGTGGGACCTTCCTTCGAACAGCAGTAGACCTCCACAGATACTTTCTCTGGAACATCGTGGCCTTGATGGAGAAAAGGTGAAAAGGTTCAAATATGTGAAATGATACCTCTTCCATCTGCTCATCATGAACTACATTTTGATCATGTTGTGTAAAACACACTGTTTTTGCTTTATTTTGCTTAGTTTCCCTCAACGTTCCCCGACAGATGCTTGGTCTACTTTTTACATTTTGTCATTTTTGACCCTGTCTGTGAAATCCAGGCTAAAGTCTAAAAATCTTAATTTGAGATAACAAGCATCAAAGTTTGATTAATTTCACTATGATTTCAATCTTTGACATGGCCCTACTCAGTCAATATTAAATATATAAAGGTTATATTTTCACAGTATGTTCTGCATCTTTTTGAAGGACTATTTTATGTAGAAAACAGTAAATCACAAAAAAATTACTTTAGCTAGGTTTTCACAGCCAGGGTCAAATTTGTCTTTTTGTTAAGCTTTGTTTCACAGCATCTTAAACCAAAGGCTGCTGAAGGATGGACAAGTCCTTTAATGTCTGAAAAACTAAAAACTAGGGTAATATTTGTACGTCACAGTATTGTCTTGTGTTGCGGTCTTGATTCAGGTCACATGGCAAAATACAAAAACAGGATGTTATGAACACTGGAACTTTATATTATAGGAAGAAATCAGTCACTGGCTCATTTTTGTTTTTACTGACACTTCTAAAACGATCAGGTAACATAAGCTCATATTTCTATTTCATTATGTTTTAGGACTGAACTGTTTCTTTCAGGTATCTGTTGCCTTCTAACTATTTGTTTCCATAGAAACACTTCATTACACCTCGACATATACAAACAAGTGCTATTATTGTACAGAACTATACTTTTCCATGTAAACAGGAAATCCCCTTAAAGTCCTGTTCACACAAAGGACGGTGAGCATAAAGGTAACTACAACTATAAAGTTTTAATAATCCTCCTAATTCTATGAAAATAGGTAAGACCACACCACAACTATGATAATAACAACACAGAGCTTCAACAGCATTGGAATAATTTTTCCAGCCAATATAGTTATCGTTATAGTTATCAATCTTGCAGGCCTTTACACATTCAAAGAAAATCATCGCTCTATATACACATCTTTTACGCTCTGTGATTTATTTAGTGTCTCACCAGGCACAGTGAATTTAACTGAGCCTTGATCCTCGGCCCTGTGAGCTTTGGTTACATGGTGTAGGGACGAGCCCACAAGGACAACAAAGTAGTCGGCTTCTTCCTGAACACTCGGCGACACCTGCAGCTTCACACAGACCTCCACCTGACCCTGGGAGAAAGACAATTACATCCACATTACCAAAACAGATAGAAATAATGACAAAGAGAGAAGAACGACAGAGATTCTTGTTGTTTTTGTTAATATTAGCTTGCTAATGCTATTAATATGATGTTTGGAACTGCAGTGGTGAAGTACACTGAAGACTGAGACCATATGAGAGTTGAGTCGGGTAATCCGGACCACCAATGTCTTTGATTTGGCAGAGTTTGATGAATAAGGAGGATATAAAAATGTTCTCTATTATCTCCAGCCATTTTCATTTGTTCACTGAATAATACTGTGCTCCTCTTCTACAGACTTGTTTGCATGGACATTTGGTTATACCACAGCAAAGGACATAGCCAAATCTTGATGTAAATTTAAAGCAAAAAAAAAAGAAAGAAAAAAACACCTACCCACCCACACATCAGCCCAGCTCTTAAGGCCTTAGAATGAACCATGATTTTAACACAGAAAAAAAGAAAAGAAAAAGACCTTTAACAGAAACAGTCCTAAATCCTCAAACTCATGTAAGTAAAGTTACTGCATAATGCTATTGGACATTTTATGAAAAGGTGTACCTACTTAACCATATCCTGGGGACAAACTTGCACCCAGAAGTCTTCTTGTAAAAACTGTATGAAAATAAAGTAATTAATGTTTTCTTTTAATAATTGTAAAAATGCAGAAAGTTTTCTGTTTAGATTAGTACTAGGGTGTTGGTTAGTGTTCGGGTATAGTATTTATAACTAGCTGTATATATAAAAACAAAAGGAGTCTATTCAATATCCCCATCTAGACAGGAAGATGGGTGTGTGTGTGTGTGTGTGAGTGAGAGTGAGTGAGTGAGTGAGTGAGTGAGTGAGTGAGTGAGTGAGTGAGTGAGTGAGTGAGTGAGTGAGTGAGTGAGTGAGTGAGTGAGTGAGTGAGTGAGTGAGTGAGTGAGTGAGTGAGTGAGTGAGTGAGTGAGTGAGAGAGAGAGAGAGAGAGAGAGAGAGAGAGAGAGAGAGAGAGAGAGAGCGCTTTGGGTCTTTCTGGTTTCAGATGCAGATGTTGCAGATCAACAGTACCGTCAGACTGACACTACGAGAGACAAATGAAAATGAACTGATTGTGCTGGTATTGAACCCGATTGTGAAGCAATTATTTTACTCTGAAATAAGATTCTAAAAGGAAGTGTAAACAAAGTTAAAGTACGAAGTTAAGTTCAAATATGGGAAACTAATAAAATGTTGTTTATTTCATATTGGGAGTCTTAACTGCTGATTTTTAGATTGTTTAAACAAAGTAATAAAGGTGATTAATCAGAGGCTGGACTCATTATCAAAAGTATGAGGTCATACGGTGCTCAACTCGGGTGCTTTTTCAGTAAATATCTACAAGTAGTTTGTTATTACAAATATTACATGCCTGATGTTTAACAGATCAATGGTTCACGAATATTTAAACAACTTTACAAATACTGTATATGGCTATTTGAATTTAACATGACATAATACATGTTTTAAATGCTATTAAATGAACTGTATAGTTAAGTGTTACCATCTTTATATTCATGTCCAATACCGTACCGTACTACAGAATGGTATGAACACAATAAAAAAAAGAACAAATGTTCTAAATGCATGAGAAGAAATAAAGAGCCAAAAAATCTCAAACAAAATACTTCCAGAAGCATGGAAAGTTATTCTAAAAGAATACAGGGCCACTGTGTATTTCAACACAAGCAGACAAAAAACAACAAATCCATAAGCACAATCATTCATCATCAATGCAGGCATTCACACGTGCTTAACAACACACGGTCCATTGAAATTTACCCATAATTCCATGCTCTGATTTCATTAAACAGACCCTGGATCAAAGAAACACCCCGTAAAAGAGGGAGGTGAACAGTAAATTCAGTCTCGCCGGAGGCATGTGTGTGACAAGGCACTTTTCTCTTTCTCCCTCCATTCAACATAAAGCCCCCGTTTGATTGTTTGCCTTCCTTCACCAGACGTCTCCCTCACTTCCTCTCATTTAAGAGGCCCTGCAGAAATACTGATGGAGGGAGAGAGGAGGGATACAGAGCAGGTTTGTTGTGTGAATGAGGGAAAGGTAAGGTCTCTCCTATTTCTCAGGCTCTGTATAGTATGCATAGGGATGAATGATGAGCAAGGGATTCTCTCTGCTCCTCCCCTCATTTCTTTCTTCACGCTGTCTTTCAGTTGTGCAGACTGACAGCGTTGCTCTCTCTTCCCACACAGTCCTGCTGTCGTTTCATAGCAGTAAAACTCACAAATCCTTAATCTAAAAGAATCAGCTTTAGTTCAGCTTGCAAACATTATGGGTATTGTTGTGGCCAAAATCTTACATCACAACATGAGTCATGTTTAAAAATGGTTTCTATATAAATCCTCTTGTGGTACTTTCCATTTTTAGATAATCCAGTAAAGTAAATAATAATTCAAGAAAGGTAATTGATTATTTTCTTGTTTTATTTGGAAACTAATACAAATACAAAAGACAAGATTAATCATAAGAGTGACATGAATAACTCTGATATGAGTGGAAAAAAAGCTGCTTTATAAGAAAACAAGCCAAAAATGCTGATTTAGAAAATTATGCTATAGTCATCAACAATATTTAATAAACCTCATGATTATATTTCAAATATTGTATGCAACAGATGGAACAGAGCAGTTAGCGAGTGTATATTTGGTCCTGTTTAGTCTTCTTGTCATGCTGGCTTATAAATGAAGAAAAGAGCAGACGCTGAATTACTGCAGCTACTTCTTGGATCAATGAGGGGATGTTATTGTCTCCAGCACCTGGTTGCAGACTAGTTCCTGGAAGTAAAACACCTCACTAATAATTTGGTCCCTATGGACAGCATGTGTGTTTCCTTAACGATGACATAACCAATGCCATTTGAGAAGGGTGTGTATGGGTTCTCATGTTCAAACAGGATTCCTGTCCAAATGCATGTTTAGGTAAGCATTGCTTTCAGTAGTGTCATGTCTTTTTTTTTTTACTATCTTTTTAAAATTTCTGTGCATCTTACAGTTTACATCATCTAGACTGATGCACAACATTTAAAGGGGTCATATGATGTTGCTAAAAAGAACATTTTTTGGTGTATTTGGTGTAATGCAATGTGTTTATGCTGGAAAAAAAAATACACATTTTCCACATACTGTACATAATTGTTGCTCCTCTATGCCCTGTCTTTCTGAAACACATTGATTTTTACAAAGCTCATCATTCTGAAAAGCAAGGTGTGCTCTGACTGGCCAGCTATCCAGTGCATTGTGATTGGCCAAATGCCTCAAGCGTGTAATGGAAATGTTACGCCCCCTAACATACGGTCATGCTGTGTCCCAGTCGGCACACCGGCGCACCAAGGAAAAAAAAAGTAAAACCTATTATAAACGAGGCATTTGTTGCATCCAGTGGGGACATTACTGAATATGACTTATACTGTCCTTTTACGCATTGCATCGCCGCGTAAACATAAAACCATGTCTGCATTTGTGATTGGAGAAACGACAAATCAACAAGCGCTACTCTACACTGCTTAAAACTCGCATTTGAATCGTCAGTGGTAAATCCTTTAAATATGTAAACATACTTACAGACTTTAAGTCAGAACAGCTGGCATTGTGGTCTAGTCTCCCAGGACCAGGAAACAGTCCTCCATAAAATGCGCTGCACAAATCTGAATATGTGTGTTGTAAATACAACTTAACCACTGATTTCTAGTCGTGCCTCTTTTGGTAAGCCAAACAAAGTATTTTCACTTTTGTAACGAAACACACAACATTATGCATTATACAAATCTTCCCACATCATGGCATAGACATGTGGGGGCGTGTTTGAACGAGGTATTTAAGGAAGGCGTGAACGAGTCTTAACTTTTACAAAGAATAGGTGCAACTCTAAGTGATACAGGTCTGAGCAATTTTGTTTAAATTTTTCCTATTTCAAACCAGTAGAGTTAGTTTCAGAACAATGTACCAAAGATTTAAAAGCAGAAACAAACACATTAATTGTGACATATTTACTGGCAGTTCAGTCAATTACATGACTCATCATGGATGTGCGGTACCATTATTATAAACCAATGGTATAAACCTACTATTATTTTCATGATTAATGTAAAATCACTCCTCTGTCATGAGTGTTAAACTGTTGTATGAGGGCTGAGAATTAGGTGAATGCTATTTCTGACTGACTGTTTATGTGTTCCAGTATTTCTGTGTGGTAAAAATTGCAGATAGAGATCCTCCCCCCCCCCCACATTAGAGGCTTGTGATGACCATTCATTTTCATTAATATTAAGCCATTATTAATCAGATAATTAAATAATACATCAAATACATATTTAATTGACATTAACCACCCAATATGTATAGATAGTGTAGCTGACTTTAAACAGACAATCTACCTAAACAAACAGCTCAAGCTGACTAGCTATGAAATATGAACACTGTGCAAGGCATAATCGTCTTAGTGAGCTGAAATAGTATTTCTTGAAATGTCCTTTTTATTAGAGATAATGACCGGTTGGATTTTCTTTGATCATGGTGTTCCTGTCCCAACAAAACAGAGAAGGAATGTCAAAGCATGTAATATCTCAGAATATCTTTGTGGGAGTGAGTATGACCTGGACTAATGGCTCCAAATGAGGGTAAAAATAGTATAAAGGATTTTCACCTATTTAATATTATGAAATTACAACATCTGATAAGGTAAACCACAAAAAAAAATGTGTTTGTTATGCTTTAAACCGATAAAGAGGATAAATAAACAAGATTCAAAGACAAAGCACAATAACAGGTCTTAGTGGACGTCACATTCAATATATTTAGTCAAATATTAGGTCATTAAAGCTAGGCACTAGCACACAGGGCCGATCCATAAGAGTCATTTGATCAGCTAGCAAGTGCTGAATGCTGATAACATCTTTTTATACATGGCTCATACAAAAATAGGGATGTTTATTTAGGTCAACATCAGCACAAAATTATGTTTCTTTAATCTGAAATGTTTGCATCTGCAGGTAAGTGTTTAACTAGAACAGAGTATCATGTGTTCATTGAGGAAATGCCTTCCTTGCGATTCCAACTGATATCCAAAGCAGTACACAGAAATAACATTAGAGGATTGTCCAAATAGTCCCTTATTGACTCAACATGACTCACAAGATTGCAGCTTTCCAAAGACATCAAAGAGCGTATGCTTAATTACAATTTCTGAAGGAGTCATGCCAGTCATAAGCCCCATCGCATAACACTCAGAATCCACCTAATGTAGAAGGCTGAATATTAAGACAACCAACTGCTAGCTAAACTAGTATTTTCCGGTACACAGACATAGTAATTTTCTTTCCACTAGGGCTGTCAAAAAAAAAAGAAAATCCACATTCAAATGCAAATTTGTTGCAAAAATGAAGGTCTGGAATCCATGGCAGCTTTCACTGGCAAAGGCCCATCCATGAGGCCATTTGACCGACATGTCAAACAACCAATCATAGTTCATTTCATTTCAGCATCACGTTTCAGGGCTTGGAAATGTCCCTCACTAACAGACCGGTGTGTAAAACTCTCTGACATATTTTAAAGATTCTATGCTGTGAACTATAAATATTTAGCATACTTCCAGTTGGATCAGCGTTTAGTTGATCCTCATAAGCGCTCGTCTTCACAGCAGTAAACACGACGGCTTTCTTCTTCAGTGAGGTTTGGCATCATGGCATCTTTGTTTCCAGGTGGAATGTTAAAGAATGTGACACACATGTCTCATGGAAATCTGGTTTAACTCAACCAATCCGACGATGACTTTGAAACTCCTGAAGGGTTTCCATTTTTGTGTGCCATCAGACGTTCAGCCAACGGTCCATGGGCGTGACGTCTGAGGCTGAGACTATTTTCTTGTGACCTTTACCGAGTGATTTGAAACTTGCTCTCCTTGACTGTGACTCATTAAACATTCCTCGTGGCTCTGCACAACAGGTGAGACTCGGGTCTGGCCAACAATATCCAGACACACCCTGGCACACAGGGCCATGCTTAACACACACACACACACACACTGAACCCACTCAGTTCTACTGAAGGAGCACATACAATACGGTCATGATGACTTCAGTTAATAATGTCCACACCCACTCACTTCATTTATAAAGTCATGGCAACAGCGAAGACACTACAGCAGTTTGTTACACTCAACCATAAGGACTACAGCATTTGTCTGTTTCTTCATGTGTAAACTCGCATCCAAGATGCTCATGCCATGAGCCCATGGCTGGAAAATGATAATTCTCTTCCAAGTTTTAGAACTACAGACTTTGACTACAACTTTTTATTCATTAAAGAATCCTGAAAAAATAATCTATGTGGAATATCACTTTCACCAAAAATCTTAAGTAGAACAACAAATTATTTTCTGAAGGATCATGTGACACTGAAGACTACAGTAAATGGCTGCTGGAAATTCAGATTTTGCCAACACAGAAAAAAACAGGCTACACTTTAAAATGTCCAGTTATCTCAGTTGTTTTAAATTGTGATGTTTCACAATTATTTTTTTTTGACTGTGTTCAAATAAATACAGCCTTTAGCGAACATAAGAGACTTCTTTCAAAAGCAACAACAAGTAAATTTGCCGTTAATAATTAATTTTGGTGTGAAAAAATATATACGCCTTTGGTTCATATATAAACCATTTATTCAGACTAACCTACTGATCAAGAATCACATCTTTGAAAGTGTAAAACCACATACCTAAGAACACTTGAAAGCATTTAACACGCACGCACACATACACACACTAATTGCTTTTAGCTCTGAGTGAATGAGACTGTTTGTCTTCAGTGCCGTATTGGGAGTTGAGAGTTGACACTATACAAGTCTGCTATAACTCTCAACATATCCCCTTACAATAACACATTATCCCCATCACAGTCACACACACCTTCAAAAGCTTACACAACTAACACATAGTGCCCTCTTTCATAATGAGGTCACAGAGAAGGATTGTGCGACTCTCGTTCACCCCACACACCGTGATTATACAGCTGA
The DNA here is from genome assembly GCF_963082965.1 of Carassius carassius. Classification (NCBI taxonomy): domain Eukaryota; kingdom Metazoa; phylum Chordata; class Actinopteri; order Cypriniformes; family Cyprinidae; genus Carassius; species Carassius carassius. The sequence continues at coordinate 30,078,723 of NC_081759.1, read as the reverse complement.
GCCAGCAAACGATGAAAAGGGCTTCAGAACTCACAACAGCCTCCTGTCCAGTGATCAACACCTCTCAAACATTTACTCCTGTAGACCCGCTTTCAAAGTTTTTGGTTAGTAATAAAAAGGTTGGAGGTTTGAAACGTGCAAGGAGTGACTCAGGTTTCTCCAACAGAATTGCTTATGTCAATTTGTAAAAAAAAAAAAAAATTGTTAAAGCATTATAGTGGAAAAAAAAAACTTGTAGATAAGAAACTAGATTATGTTTTCATGCCAAAGGTCATGGGTTTGAATCCCTGATCAAGCTCATATGGTTTTAACTGTATGGCTTGTATATACTGCAAGTGACTTACCATAAAATAGGCTGCCAAATACACACATATAAATGTCATTTAAGCCATTTCATTAGAAATTCAGGTTGAGGGACCTGTAAATAATTACAAAAAGGTGGAAAAAGACTTTAAAAGTAGTGTAATGTTTTCTTAGTAATAATCTAAGGAAGTTAATGAATGGAGAAAAAGAAATAACAGCAGGTTAAAAAAGTTGAAAGTCAGGTCACAAACCTTAGGGCTTAGAGAAAGCATTTTCTTTTGGTCTCTGTCACAATTAATACAAATAATAAATATCCATGAAGGTTAAACCCCCAGAAATTTGAATTAGGAAAAGGTTTGTGAGTTAAAGGTATAGTCCACCCAAAAAAAATTGTTTTTCAGGTTTGAATTGACATGAAGATGAGTAAATGATCACAGGACGTCTCTTTAAGACACAACTGTACTTATTTGCAAACAGACAATTTCACAAGACTAAGGTAATGAGCAACTGAAAACACAAACTGTACCGCACCATTTGTATGGCAGTTAGACTTTGATTAACTTTCCGTTCATGTTTTCTATATTGAATGTAAATGCAGTTATGAGAGACGCTGTCCACAAAATGCAGAAGCTGGGATGAACAAAATAGTTTCTAGAGTAGTTTTCGCTCATGCATACACACGTGTATGTAAAGTCAGAAAATGAAAGGACAGATCCTAAAGGAATAATGAAAGAATATAATTTTATAAGTTAAACAGAGAGAAACAGGACATCTGAAAAAAAAACGGAGAGAAAGAAACGTGATTGCTCTGTCAGACTCACATAAAGTGGCACCTCTCCCCTGCTGAGCTCCATTACTGCAGCAGCACCTGAAAAGAGAAAGTACATATGTATAAAACACACCAAAGACACACACCCACAAATACACCAAAAACATCTGTACAAATAACTACAGTTGAGCAGAACAGACCCTCAAATGTGAGCGCTGCACAGTACGTGGAAACCAGTTTTCAAAACTCTGAGAGAACAAACGTCTATTCACCACAAAAACAAAACATGACATTTTAACTGAACGCTGGCTCAGAGGGAGAAAGACAATATAGTACACAAGCAACAAAAAGCCACTGGAGAAAGAGTATTTGACTGTCCATTATGGCCAGTCATAAACAAACATGAAAAACAAGGGCATCACAATGAAACCTCACTGTCTGTCTGTTTGTCCGTCCTTTCATTTCGCTGACTCATAGAGTCACCTGACTTCTCTTTTAATTAGGCCAAATCCTCAGAGAGGGATGGGAACAAAAACCTTGCCTTTTAATTGGGACATGTTCACATGGCTGTGCAGACAACAGAGGGCTTAATCTTTTGATCCTCCAAATGTCAGAACACAGCGTCCATCAAAACGCAGCCCTCTCTCTGTCTAACTAACTGCTCTCGGCCTGAGCACCGCTGACGCTGAGAGAGCTGGGCCAGATAGACGACACGTGGAATGGATGTGTACTATAATTTGTGAAGTTGTGCTTTCAACATGTTAAAATACTTCAAATGTTAACAACTTCTTAAAATAAAAGAGGTTTTTGAAAAGGAGTTATTTTTTGATCTATACAATGAAAATCAATGTGGTCCTTTTTTTGTGGTCCACAGGAGATAGTCACACAAGTCTGGATTGACATGAAGGTGGGTAAATGTCCCTTTACTCATAAGATCTTTAGATGAGCATTTGGAGTGCTGCAGGGATGATCTAATTTTGTAGAAGAAAGATAAAGTTTGGCCATAAATGAACGATGGTTGAATGATTTTAACAGCACCATCACAAAGTTTCAGAAAACTAATATTTAATCTTTATTTAAAACCTACAAGTCAGAATGTTTGAGTTAGAAAGGTTTGCAAGAGTGTAAATAATGTTTAGACAAACAAGGCGGTAAAATAAAATAAAACACGAAACATTTGAGCACTGACTTTGGGACAATCAATGGAACCAAATATCTAAAAACGCAGACTTGTTTCCAGGTTTTAAGATTTGTGACTGGGTTGTCATACACCGATGGTTTTCTAAAGAACCAAAAAAAAAAAAGAAAAAAAAATGTGTTTGTGGAAATGGTTCTCTAATGGCACCAGACTGTAAAAATATTCTAGGTTTTAGCTGCAGTCTTTCTTTTTAAGAGATTATTCTGGAATGGAATGGTTTGGTCATGGTCACCATGTTATGCATTTCAGACATCAGTTCTTTCTACACGTCTACAAGTTGGACAGGTGTGAATCACAAAAAGTGTAAATTGTGTGACATTAAAAACAAGAGTCCTGTCTGTTGTTTTCACAGAGATGCTAGCGTAATGGCTGACTTTTCATGAGACGATGACGTCAGCTGTAACTCAATACAGCCTACAGATCCAATAACGCATACACTCACACACAAACACTCTGTGAGACAGAAACCATGAAAGCTGCATAGTTAGTCCAACACCCCCGGTGAACATATCCCAAATGTATTTTGTATATGAATATATGTGCGTGCAAGACTGAATGCGTAAATAAAGAAAACATGAAACAGATGTTTGTTGTCAGATGGTTTCACCAGAAGCTCAGAGACTCATTAGCTGCGATCAACCTTTAGATAGAGACTGAGCCACTGTTACAAAATCCCAACCAGCCAGGCCCCAAACTATGGGAACGAATGTCTTCTCTCCATCTAAACCACCACAGTATTCCAGCAGGTGCTTTGGAGTCCAAAAATGATGGAAAAATTATATTTTATGAGTCTTTCTAGATTGTATGCAGGATATATATATATTTATTTATTTTTTTAATGAAAAGAGCAATTACACAGTACTTTCACAAACTCTCTCTCTTTTAGTTTTATCTGGAAGGCATTAAAGGGGTTTGGAGTGTTATCAGGGCTTTTATGGTGTAATTGCCACACCTTGCTGTTTCAAAAACAAATAGCCTATGTATGACTAACTCTATGATACCAACTAAACTGACATCTCTTAAAACACACACACACACACACACACACACACACACACACACAAATAGACTTCATGAAACTATTTCTAAAAAAAAGACAAGATAGGGGAAATAAACAGCATAAAGGGAAAATGCAAACAGAGAGAGTGAACAGAGAGAGAGAGAGAGAGAGAGAGAGAGAGAGGTGCCCTGAGTGACCGGTGTGTGCTTCGGTTTCTCTTGGTGAAATCAAGCTGACTTCAGTCAGACGCACTCAGATTCCACCTGCAGTCTACTGACACATGCCAGATGTCCTCTTTATCACTGTGTGAAACCTTTAAATCCATCACAATTACAACCTTTAACAGGTCAAAATGGTAGCAACAATAAATATGAGGTTTTTGAGCTTGCACTTAAAGTCTGGTGATGGGGTGAAACATACACAAGAACTTATAAAACTTTGGTTCCCAGCACCATTTAATGATTCAGTGTAGTGTGTTATGGGTATGGCTTTGCACAGAACAAGTTCAAAACAGCATTGTTATCTTTAAGTGACCTATTATGGGTAACAATATATTTGGTTGGGAGTCCCCAACAATAGGTTGACATGCATGCAAGTACAAAAAACACTTTCATTGTCTTATAATGTGCATTTCTTTTTCCCTAACTTGCTCAATGACTCCTATACGACTGTCTCAATGATTCATTTTACCAAACCTCTCCTTTGCGTGACTCTAATCTGTGGTGATTGGTCCAATCGGTCTCATTTCCCTTTCATCATGCCTGTAATATATAAGGTCCTATTATGCTTTTTCACTTTTTCAACTTTATTTAGTCGTTAATGTTGCTGTTACAAAGTTGCAAAGTTCAAAGTACACTTCAAAAGGAGATATTTTATTTAACAGAAATCACTTTTCAAAAACTACAATGATCAAGTCCAACGTTTTACTATAACACATATTTTCCAGAATTTGTGATGTTACAAATATTGACGAAAAAGGGACAAGACCTGGTTGTGCTGCACTACAAAATGCAACGAGTGTTATCACTATGTCGGAGACGTGCTAGTTTCCAGGGCAGACGAACTTAGAGTGGTTACAATCACCCAGGTTTAAATCATGCTCAAATTTTTTTGATTTTGACGTAATATTTACACGGAAGCTTGCAAGGCAGCTATGGTAAGGGGCATGACATTTTCCAACCAGGCACCCAGTGGAGCCAATCACAACACACACTGGCCCAGCTAACCAGTCACAGCACATTTCGTATTTCAGAAGGCGGGTCTTCATTTGATAGAGGAACAGTCAAGTTCTTTCGCAATGATTTTTTAATGTGACACAATGCGTTTACGTCACCCACAAAGCGGAAGGAGACGTAAGGAGTCAGCAGTGTTTTGATTTGAGGGCGTGGGCTGCAAAATGGAAGGGAGCAATGGCAATGACAATGGCAATGAGCAAAGAGAAACAAATAGGAGAAAACGACTCAAAATGTCCAAGGTTTGGGATCAATTCATATTGAAAAGTAAAGAGAACGTCGTGGTGTGTGCCCATTGCCAGATAGAGCTGGCATACCACAACTAGGGCCCTATGATTTCGGCAAAACAGAAATCGCGGACGGAATCGCGGAATCCAGTCATAAAAATGGAATTTACAGTTTAAAGTGGAATGGCACGGAATTTGCCAAATTTTTAATTAATTAATCAAAAATAGGTCATTTGACAGTTTGATTTGAGTAAAACTAGCGTCATCACATATACAGAACTGTAAAGGTATTCACGTCAACCAGTCAAAATAAAAGTCCGGTTTAATTTAAAGACAAGTGTTTGCCAGAAATGTTCGGCAGAATGTACATAGCCTACTACTACTTTTTTAAAGGTTTAATCACAACATTTCTTCCATGTTTTATTTTTAATGGTAAATCCCCTTTGTTTACCAAAAAATTAAGTTAGCTTAATTTTCAGTAATTAAAAGATAAATTAAATGAATGTTTTACGCCTTAATTTGATAACCAGAAAAATGCAAATACACAACTGAATTTCCGAGGGGGAAAAACATTTCATAAGGCTATTTTAAGAAAAAAAATTAAGTTGTTTTATGCATTTAAATAATTATACATGTTAAAACACAGAATAAGGTAGCAATAAACACATATGGTGAATAAAAAATAAAACATTTCATAGGTCCCTAAACGTAATTTTTGTAAAACTTTTAATAAATTGATGTGAAAATGTTTAAGTTTTATGATTTTAATTAATTAGACATGCTTTTTGATTAATACAACTTAATTTAACCATGAAAAAGGAGTGGAGAAAAATTTTAACACAAAAAAAATGGAATCCAGAAAAATTAAAACAGAAAAAACGGAATTTGGAAAAAAATTAAATGGAATTTGGGAAAAAATAAAATAGATTTCATAGGGCCCTACACAACAGCACATCGTCCATGCTGCAGCATCTCAACAGAAAACATCCACTCTACTCACCCGGGACAAGGTAAATTTAATGTAGCATTAACTCAATGTGATTGCTAGTCGAGATGAATGCTGTTAAATAAAGTATGTTAACTATGTAAGGTACACCCCACGACGGGCAGTACAATTATGTGAAAATATACTGCACGCGGATACGGAAGGGCCGTTACACCACCAGATTATTTAACGGTTTAGTTTATACCATGGCTGCCAAAGGAGTTAATTTACTGCCCAAAAAAGTTGTGAATGGCTTTTACGATTAAATACTTTTTTTATAATATGAAAGAATGTGAAAACGTGCATGTTGGTTATATCACTTTCAGTTTTTAAATAACGTTATACATTTAAATTTATTTTACACACTCAAAGCATTAGCCCATGATTGTATATCAAACATTGCATCTTGCAAGTTATCGCATATCACATTTTAATTCAATATCGTGCAGCCATAATACAAATTATTCTATTATTCACAACTTTTTTGATACTTTCTTTATACCATGCCTCTGAATACTCAGTTGATACTTTTGTTTGAATACTGAACATTGAATACAAGTTATAATCATGTCCCTAAGCCTAATGTGCTCCAATTTGAGTCGTTGTTAATTTTAGTTTGATTGCCATGAACAAGATTTATAAATGCACAGCCATTAACTTACTGTATGATAATGATATTTTAGCTTAGTAATCAATTTTTTTTCACCTCTTTTTCAGTAAATCATCACAGCTTCGTATGGACAGATATGTGCGGACATCTACTTCATGTTCCACTGAGCAAGCAGCTGAGTTTTCAGAGAGCATTTTAAACATGATTCTCTTGTTCCAAGTTCCTGTCCATGTGTATTTGCCTCCTAAATGCTACAAAAATGCTACCCTACATGAATGGCACTTAAATGCACTTAATTCATCTGTCAACTTTGTTATTGTTCACAGTACAAGTACAGACAGAGAAACAATGGGTAATAATTAAATGTTTATTTTTGATGTAGGCATTGCATTCTATGCATTTAAAAAATAAAAATTATTTTTTAAAATTAAAATTACTAAAACTTTAACTACAATGCAAAAAAGCTAGCCTATGTAATGCTAAAATAACAATGGTTCAGTATGGCAATGCTCTATTGAATATTCAATGTACGATGGAAGTGAACTGGGCCAAAAAAAGCCAATAAAATTTATTGTTTTAATAATATAGTTGTAAGACATAGTGTAGCCTATGTGCAACATGATTTTAGCACTGAAAAAATAACCTGTTTTACATCTTTTAAGAGTGTTTAGGCTTTAAAAGAATAGTTAATGCAATGCGTTTACGATACTTCAATATGCCCCAGGATACTAACAATGGATTAAATTATTCATGGTAGTCAATATTAGGCCACAAACATTGTTGATTAAGCTTAACTTATATTCAGCTTAAAAAATGTATGTGAAACAACATTTTCTGTAAGAAAGCCTAAAATGTGACTAGACTAACATTAGTCTTGTGGGATATTCGTTAGCTACCCTGTAGGCCTGTGAAGCATTCTTTTGTTGCTTCTGTTTGCTCAGTATTCAACAGAGCAAAGAAGAGAGACAAAGACTGATGAGGAGCGCACTTCAAAGTGCCTTTCATGCCAGACCCTCCTATTTCTCTTTCTCTGGCCTGAAAGTGAGGGCTGGGACTCTCTCAGGCCATGCCATTCATGCAGGATACAACAGGAGAAGGAGGAAGTTAAAATCACTCCTGATTACCAGGACACAATGCCTTCACCCCCTCTTCTCTCTGCGTCCTCCAGTTTGGCTCTGATGCAGCCAATGGCCTCAAGTGTGTATCTAAAATTCTGTAAACATAATCATGGCTGCAACCTCAACATTGTACAATCAAGTGCTTAAAACACTTTTGATGACAGCTCTGCTAGCTAGATGGCAACAATCATAATACAGTTTCAATTGAATGGACACAACTAACTTGAGTCTGATTAGCGAGGAGTAATATAGCTCTGTCACAATGTCATAACCACCATAAAACTGTTTAACTGCATAGTCTGGGTAGAAAGTTTATCTTAAGGGTCTTCTTCCTTGTATGCACTAATTAATTCAAATTCACACAGGTTAAAGTTAAAGATACGAGTAGGGTTTGTGTTAGAGTCACTGCAGGGCTCCAAGTAAACATACAGGGTATACATACTGCATGCAGATCTGATGTTTTGCAACTGCCCCACACAATTTCCCAATTTTTTTCCACTGTTATCAAACACTTCTTCTTAATGATAGCAAAGTGTTTGTTTAAAAGAAAGAAAGAAAGAAAGAAAGAAAGATTGAGCCTTCTTGCTCCCAAATTGTTTTAGCTTAACCATTCACAAATTTGGACATTTACATAGATTCACACATACTCATGTATTCATTTACTGAGGATATTTCATATTTTTTTACATTCTCCAAAATTATGATTTTCAGATTTCTAAATCAGAATATTATCTTAATCTGGTTATGGCAATAGGTTAAAGCATGACATCAATAATAATAATAATATAAATCCAAAATATTCTGTGCATGAAAACACAGTCTTTGTTATTGCAACTGCATTTGTAGTAATATGCAATATGAATAACAATGGCACTACGTGGCTAAAAAAAACTACACTAAAACCAATGGTTTCAAAGTTACAACCTATCCTGATAAATTCATTTAAATTTTTCACCACTTTAAATAAAATCGAGCACAAATGACAGACATTATTTAGATTAAATTAATGCAAACGAGGATATTGCTATAATACTAATAACATATTTACCGTGCTCTCCAGTTCCCATAGCTGCGACTGTCAACTGGCTACAAACAATGACAGCTTTCACTGGAGCTTCCTTTTTCCCGGCAAAACTTCACCGCAATTCCAAAACATTTATACCATTATTCGAGGGCGAAAAGAAGACTCCATTATAGAAACCGTGAGGGGGGAAATACTTCCCAGCACTTTATTTATCGAAAGTGCGTCCGCACCTGTACAAGACATGCGATAACTGAGGTCTTACCTCACTCCATACGACTGTAATCCCTTCAACTTCCAAAAGTTACTCTTTCAAACTGCTTGTAAAAAGTATCCCGACTGCTTCACGGTCAGTACATCCGTGTGCGTGACTTACACTTGTACACAATGCCGACTGTTTTGAATTGACACACGGGTTGTGGATGCACCACCGGTCCTCACTCTCTTCAACGCCGTGTGTGATCATAGCCCTGCCCCCCCCAACGAGCACGTCAACCAATCCTACTACGGTAAAGGGCTGCCTTATGAATATTAAGTAGGCTACTTGACTGAACACCGCAGAAAAGGTAATCAAGCAACGTCATTAATATTCAAGAGCTAATCCTTCGTCATAGTAGGACTTGTAAGTTCAATTAGGAGAGCGAGAGAACTACAACAGCACAGTCACGTGTTTAGGGACTATACACTGTCAGGCTGGTTTACCTAGAAGACTTGAGGCCTTGTTAATCCTTAATTTGTATTCATCATGTTCAGACTTGTTTCAAACACAGATTGTAAAACTGGTGTTTAAGATCCGTATTTAGTTATTATTTAAACATACAGTATAAAGCTGCTAAGAGTAATAATCTTTTGAAAAAGTATACTCCTTATAAACAGGTTTTAGCCAGGTAGATGACAATACATTTGTACATTTTAATGTCTTTTAAATTTTTATTTTCAGAAATGCAGAGGCAAAAAGGTGTCATGCATAAAATAATATGTAAAGAACATAGAGACTATTAGGTTCTATTCTTTTACCTTCTATTATAAGATCAAACCTGAGTGATAGAGAGCACAGCTGAAACTAACCTCTCTGTTTAAGCCAGACATAATCTATGTTAAATATCAAAAATCATGCCTGTGAAACAGAATATACAACCATATCACTGTTAAATCCTAAATCATCTAACACCTACTGTGCCTGGTCGGTATAGCTAGATAAAAAAAAAACATGTCAAGATGTGTCACTCTTATGGTCAGAGGATCAGTTTACACAAAGTGCCCCGGCAATTGAACAGGAAATGGAGAGGAAGTCAATCAGTGTGCCCACCCTTCCTGTCTGTTCTCCAACAGGCTGGAATGAGTCCAAAGATCACAGGATTTTACCAGGAAACCCATCAGAGTCTGTGCTTTAATCATATACAAATAGAGTGCCACCTAGTGGTTGATCAGTGGCAAGCTGATTGGAGATGTTTAAGGAGTTTAAAAAAATTGTGTATGAATCTGTGGGAAAGTCATGCCATTCTTTATTCTTGTGAATCCTTGGCATAATTGAGATAGTAAAATAGAAAGCAGAATTCTAATAGGTAATAACATTATTTTGTGTCGTAACATGAATAAATGAAACAGTCAAAATATGCCCCCTAATGTTTATAATGAAGGACTGCATGAATTCATATTTTTGAAAGACAAATGTTTATAGGCGTCTGTCCAAATTTTGTTAATTTTTCTTCTTCTCTGTGAACCTCTGGTTGATTTTGCTGTCTAATCTAACCTGGAAAAAAATAACAATAAAAACAGACAGTAGCAATTGTGATTTATTTCTCACTCAATGCTGTGATTATTTAAAGGCAAACAAAATCACAGAAAGAAATAACGAAAAAGTAATGGATCGCACAACATGTCTGCTTATTTATTGTATTAAAAAAAAAAAAGTTTTGATTTATTACTTTTTTAATGCGCCAGTTATCATTAACCTCGTGTCGTGATCAAGCTAATTGTGAGTTTTAGTAATATGAGTTTACACTGCCATCTTCTGGACATCACTGCACAATGAATTCAGAACCGCAAACTGGCATAGCCTATTACTTTTACTATTTTTACCATATCATTTTAAAGCAGAAATAGTAAAGTGTTATGCTACTATCCTGTTCCGAATTAAGTGACCTTTAGCCCATAACAGGTCTCAAAGGGTAATTTTTTGTTATGTTTTATTAAATAGCTACTGATGAAGAGTAAAGAGAAGTAAATATATGTAAATATAAAGGCAGAAAGGGAAATTTTAACTTACAAACCTACAAATGTACAATTCTTTCATTTATTTACTCATACAACTTTCTTTGACAGACATCTCACAAAGCAACCAAGCATAGATAATTGACTGTAGTGAAAAGTTCAGTGGTGACATAAAATGTGACTTTTAAAGTGGTGAGAACAGAGCGAAGGTATGAACAGTTAAGAGAATTTATAAGTACTTTGACATATAAAAAAAAGCCATGTTTTGATTGGTTTTACGATTTTGGCCTCACTTGAAAATTAACAGTCAACATTAATGCAACCGGACAGTCACTGCATGAGGTGGAAGGGAAGAAATCTCCCACAGAGCAAACCACCATCCTTCCTGTGGACTGGAGCTGGGCTGTGACCCAAAAAGTGCCTTTAACCCTCTGATCTCTCTAGTGAGCAAATGCACAAACAACACCAACAAACAAATAAAAAACTACAGAAACAGTCCCCCAATCACAATCTTTCTATCTGACTAGTGGGATCACGGCATGGTCCACATCCTCGCTGTGAAGAACAGCAGGGGAACCCAAAAAGACTGGGCACAAAAGCTCCAGCATGATTTCTGAATAAAGGAGAAATCCTGTTGACTGGAAGAACATGCAAGGGTGTTCAGGGTCTCACGTTATCGGCATATATTCAACAGGCAAGTCTCCCACTGCAGCCCCCCTTTGGCTCCTGATTTAGTCACACCATCAGCCCTGAATGACAGATCCCCAATCTCCCATCAACCTCCTGTTCTCACATCTCAGAACATAGAGAGACAGATAAACTAAGGGGGAAAATACACTTTGGACACTTTATAGGTCAATCAGTTCCCAAACAGTACTATCATCTAATTAGTTATGTTTGACAATATAAGACCAAACGACAGTTTACTATGGTAAAATAAAAACAACAAAATAATATTACTGTTCAGGCCAAACTGGCAAGTGCACAGCCAACATTATATCTGCAAAAATAAACCAACAGGCTGAAAACTGTTGTGGTGTGTATTCTTTGGATGTTGTTTATTGTAGATGTGTATCTGAAAGTTGAAATCCAAGTTTAGACCTAAGTCCAAATTTGACCCAGGTGTCCAAAAACATGATCTTTGGGAACACAAGAGCCCACTCATTTCATGTAAACACAACTGCACTCTGAGTGGCCTTTCAGTCAGGCAACAATCTCTCGCTCCGGCTGGCCTGAGCCCTCCATTGGCACAGCATTGAACACAATCACAAGTTACATTTCACAGCACTTTCTTACAACTTTTCAACTCCATCAGAAGTCACTGAACTGGAGAACTGTACAAAGAAGAATTCTCTGGATCAGTGAAAATAGGAGATCATTTTCTACTAAACACATAAATATTATATTTTAATGAAACGCTTTGTTTCCATTTTTGCTTAGAAAATGTAACACTTTCACATCACACATTTACTAATGTTATTTTTTATTGTTCCAAAAAAAGAGAAAGAAAAAGGAAATGAAAAAATGAAAAAAAAAAAATCAAAATGTACGTTCAATTTTAATCTTTTACTTTTGTGATCATTTATTTAAGTGTAAGACTTCTATCATCATTATGCAACTCACTGGGAAAACAATGCTTCCTTTTACTAATTCACAATAACAATACACTTTGTGATGTTTTAATGTCAATTATGACTTTTAATGTAAGAAATTCAACGTTATAACTAAATTATAACTTTGCACTTTTTTTTTGGTGAACATGTTCTTAGCTTCCATAGTTATGTCTTAATAAACCTTCCTAATTATGTCATTAAAAACACATATTTATAAAATAATAAATTCAAGTGCTCACGTGCATTACACAAAGATGCTTTCCCCACATGTTGATATGTAAAATACTTTGTAGATAGGAAACAAAAGTTGAAAGTTGAAAGTTGAAAGAAAGAAAGAAAGAAAGAAAGAAAGAAAGAAAGAAAGAAAGAAAGAAAGAAAGAAAGAAAGAAAGATTTACTATGTCACAGTCCATGGCTATTTATATTTGAATAAGGAAATACAAATTATGTCAGACTTTGTCAGAATTTTTGACCCTAGTCATGAAACTTGTTAACATTAATAATGATCTATCCTAAGCAGCACAATATTGCTGCATATTTTCAAACCACCCTCCATTTATATTGTCAGTGCCTCTATAGCATAATTTTTAAACTATTAATCTCCTCTAAGGTTCAACAAAAATTTTCAACAAATGCTACATTATGTCTGTTTGTGTTGGAACAGATTATAGTGGGGGTTTTTTCACTTGGATTAATCAAATTCTTCAAATCACTTCTAATCCTATCCGGCATATGAAACAGAGTTTGATTATTCTGTTAAGTGCTGTAATTCAAACAATGCAAATTCATCCTTTCGTATTTGTCCAAGATCATAAATACTTAAGATTTTGTAATCTATTGGCTGAATCAGCATTATTATTTTGTTCTTTGTAATTATAGAAACAGGTAAAATTATTGTCTAGAATTCCTCTATTTAAGATGTTATATAGCTTTGGCATTTTCATATATAAAGCAAGTGCATCTTCTTTGGAGTTTTGCACATGCAGTAAACAAACAATCAAGATATTCTCCTTGCAACTCAACAGAGTGTGGTTCAGTAGCTGAAATTAGCCTTTATGAAAATCATTGCTAATATCATAGAATATGGTTGAGCAGGGATTGGGATGAAATTTACTTTCAACTGAAGCAGGCCTTCCAGAGCCAAAAAAAAAAACAGATTAGTGGAACATAAACTGGCTAAGTCCTAAACAAGAGCTTAAAATGCTGCCTCATCCCGCAAAGTCTTTAATCATGCAGTTAAGAAATCTCCACTTTGGAGCTTTAGAGGCATGTGTGTGAGTTAGTTTCACAGTCAACTCAAAACAAACAAAAAAGTTAAAGCCTTGAAACACGAGTGGTCAGAGTCGAGCAAAAACAGCAAGCAGCTGAATTAGATCCTTCAGATCAGCTTCTCGCAGAAAAGCTCTCTGCACACAGCTCAAGCAGAGCGGTTGAAATTGTTTATATTTACATATTCATCTTAAATATTTTATTTGTTAAAGCTTACACTAAGACAACCTAGTTTATTACAATGTACAAAACAATGGCAAAACAGTACTGCAGTCATTTTTAAGAACATTAGGATCTGTTTGTGTCCATGCTATTCAACATATTACCAAAGGGGTCGCTGCTCTCTCAAATGTGACCTGAAGTTTTCTGTCTTACAACTCTCCTACACAGAAACAGTGAACTTTAACATCGAGGATGATGAAAGACAGACAACAGAAAGTATATATATTTATATATAGTTATTTAATTTATTATTTATAAAATTCTTTGACAAAGAACACAGTGATTAATTGACCTCAAAAGCATTTCCATGTGCAGTGTGTATTTAAAGATTGGGGCTGAAGGTTGGTAATAGTGTCTGTTTCAATCACTGGCATAAATTCCTTCATTTACACAGGGGTCTGGACAAACAGTGCACTAGAGAGTTAGTGAGAACACAAAAGTGAATGGAGCTTAGAGGCTGCTAAAGCAGAACTTTGACAGGTTGTGTAGAAATATTAAGTATATCCCATATAATCTGATTAGCATTGTGCAACCAGAAGGAAAAAAATAGCAATATGAATGCATGATCGCATAATGGAATACAAAATCATAGAGGCTATGAAGTATGAAAATAATTTCATTATATGATAAATATGAAATGCCATAACATTCAAAAGCACTGGATAGTGAGGATAAAACAGTGAAGTTGAACTGCTTTCTTCTTTTTATGAAAAAAATAAAATAAAAAAATAAATCATGCATCACAAAAAAACAAATGTTTTTCATTCATAATTTTCATATTGTCTTCATCAAATATCCCTTACATATTACAGTGAGAAATGCAGCTGTCTGATTCAGTTCTATGCAAGTGGAGAATGGAAATGTTATTACTATCTGGATGTTTTTGCAGTGGTTTGCAGTGGGACAGACTGTAGTCTACTTTATTTCCTTTTCAGTTGTTTGGACCAGATTTTACATAAATATTTAGGCACTCGGTTCTGAGAATGGCTTTGATAGAGGATTACATATCCAGTGACCACTAATTCCAAAATTACTCAAATATTTTGTAATAAACAAATGACAAGAACTCATGCTCACACATACTCAAAAAAAAAATAAAAAAATAAAATAAAAAATTCATAGATGGCATGGAAAATTGGCTTCAGACTCCAAACAAACATAGGCTATCACTCATGTTAGAACTCATGTAATAAAAATAAATAAATAAATAAATAATAATAATTAAATTAATACAAATGGGGGGGGGGGGGGTCAATCAAAAATTCTTGCAAATGTGAATAGTTGGATAATTGCAAGGCAGGTAGACACCGTTTAGTCATTGCAGTTTCAAACCATTAGAGTGAATTCAGGTCAGTTAGGGCACTTTTTGCCATTGAGATGAATGGATTAAAAAAGGCTCAATTATCCTAAATTAAACCAAAATTTTAGAAGAAGGACCGTTTTGATAAAGTAATAAGTGTAGCAGGGTGTTTCTTGAAAACTTTTAATTCCCACATATGATTTTATTTATTTATTGCCCTTTATCTTTAGATTATATTATATTAGAGTATTGTTTCACCCTTGTCAAAAATCCAGACTTTCATTATGAAAATAATAGAGATCAAAAGCTTAAATTTACCATTATGACCAAAAATAAAGTGTAAAATAAAAAAAGTAATTTTAAATGTTTATTGCATGGAACACATTTATAGACAAGTTTATAGCGATAGTTGCAGAAATAGCAGTGAAAACACATTTTACCATGTAATTACAATCAAAGACTAAGTGACAGTGTACAGTACAGCATGTATTTACCAGTATTTACACATTCAAGTGTACAATAGATATAATAATAGACCGATGAACACATTTGACTCCACCCTCTCTGCTTTCGAAAAAACTTTATTTACACCCAACCTCAAGACCATCCCGTCGTTTCAAAACAAACGATATTAATTACTCGGTAGGTATAATTGATTGCAATATTTAAAATAGACGACGGTTTACATTTATATAAATGTTCAATAATATACGTTTAACCATTTTTTTAATAAGGCAATGGCCTCCGCCCGTTAATCCTGCTTTAGAAATCAAGCTATGCTCCAAAATGCACTAACGTGAGGCTAACCCGGTGCGCTCTCTTCATATGCTGGAATTAAGAAGTATATGTGCAGTATGCTTTTACTTACTGTTTATTTTTAACATAGTGCAACCTATAACCGTCGTTAGCTGGTTGGCTGACCTTGTTTTGGTCACGCTGACATTAAACGCGTTCATTTGTCGGGCATGTGAGATTATGCATTGTTGTGCAGGATTAAAGGGCTTTTTCAAACGTGTATGGTTTAATTTCCAGCACAAAAATCTGTTATAATACTATAACGGTATTCATGGAGTCGTCTTAGTGATGGTTGCGAGGTTATAGAACCAATGTGAGGCACAAAGGTCAACAAAATGACAGCCTTTCAAAGTATTTAACCATAAGAGTTTCAGGTGTTCATATGAGCTATATTGTTTTAAATCAAATTAATCATATTGTTCAAATATTTCAGCTAATGTAAAATTCTCTCTAAATATACCAGGTACAAAAGCTTCATTCTGCATGGGAACTAAACATCATCCACTCACTGTAAGGGTTTGATTCTATTTAAGGACAAGGCTCCAGTAGCTTGTTTTGGGATATCACAGATCGTGAGTGGCCGATGGCATCAGAGGAGATGGAGGGTCTGTGCTCATTACCAGAGGTGACGAGCATCAAGGTGGAGCCGTCAGTCAGCATTGGCTCAGCAGAGGATGCCAACTCACAGAATGCCATGGGCATAAAGTTTATATTACCCAACCGCTTTGACATGAACGTGTGCTCGCGCTTTGTGAAGTCACTGAACGAGGAAGAGAGTAAAAATATCCAGGACCAGGTGAACTCTGATCTGGAGGTGGCCTCGGTCTTATTTAAAGGTGAAGCAAATGATTGGAGCAAAACAACCTTCTTTTGAGTGAATGTAATTTTAAGGAAATTCTTTAAAATATCCTGTATCTGTTTTTTCTCTCTCTACAGCGGAGTGTAATATTCAAACATCTCCCTCACCTGGTATTCAGGTTAGGCATGTTTACACGCCATCAACCACCAAACACTTCTCTCCAATAAAGCAGTCCACCACGCTCACCAACAAACACCGTGGAAATGAGGTCTCATCCACACCACTGCTCGTTCACTGTAAGTCTTCTTATTTCTCATTCGGCAAGGTATTTGTCAACCTAATCTTTAAAACTATAACCATTTCATATTTTTTTTCTTTTCTAGCTCTGTCTATACATCAGTTGGCGGCACAAGGAGAGATGGTGTTCTTAGCCAGTCGAATAGAACAAGGCTAGTTTGTAAAATTAATGTGATGTGAAGCAATTTGAACTTACATACAGTACACTACTGCTCAAATTTGGGGTTGTAATGGTTTTTCAAGTTTCTTATGCTCACCAATGCTGCAATTATTTGATCAAACATACAAAAAAAAAACAGTAATGCCATGGAATATTATGATTTAAAATGTTTTCTATTTTAAATAGAATCTGATAGCTGAAATTTCATTAGCCACTTCAAAGTCATGCTTTCTAATAAGCTGATTAGGTGCTCAAGAAACATTTTTCGTTATAAACAATGTTGAAAATGGGTGTGCGTCACAATTTTGTTAGTATTAAACTTAATTCTAAAAACACCTGAACGACCCCAGACGTTTAAACAATAGTTTAATTTTTAACTATATATGTCAAAAATTTTAATAAATTCTTTCCCGTTTCACTTTGAATTAGAGTCTGTAATAAACCTGCAGGATGAGGAGGGATTCACCCCACTGATGTGGGCGGCAGCTCATGGACAGATCGCTGTGGTGGAGTTCCTCTTACAGAGTGTGAGCTCATCATACACACTCCAAATATACTTGCACAAAGCTCTCAGTTAGCATTGCTGCCATCTTCATTCCATGAGCTTTCTGTTTTAGTTTCTTTATTCTGTCACCTCTCTTTCATTCTTTGAGATTTTGGCGAAAAGGCTTTGAAGAATCACCTGACACACAACGCAAAAGTACAATTCTATAGCTGGAACTCCAGATGCTCACAGCTCTTTCATTTCAGGGTGCAGATCCTCATCTCTTGGCCAAGGGAAGGGAGAGTGCACTGTCACTAGCCTGCAGTAAAGGGTACACCGATATTGTCAAAATGCTTATCGACTGTGGAGTTGATGTCAATGAGTATGATTGGGTAAGCGGTCACATTATTGATTAGATTCCTGAATACATCTAAAGCTATGACCTGTGAATGATAATCTGGTGTTAGTGACCTTTATCAAAATATGCTGGCAGTTTTAAAGCTATGCAAAAGGTTATGAAAGGCTTGTCGAGTAGGAGACGTTTCCTAGTATTGTTATATGGTGTAAATATACTTCTATGACTTTAATCTTTAGTAACCAGAATCAATGTTTATGCAAACTGATTTGCACCTAAGGCAGCGCTTATGTTTTTCCAGAATGGTGGAGCACCGTTACTCTATGCAGTGCATGGTAATCATGTTCGCTGTGTGGAAATCCTCTTAGGTAAAAGGCTTACTTTGAACTAATTTCATTGCAATGCAGTGTTTAGGTATTTTTGTTAATATTACTTCTGATCACTGGACAGAGAGTGGAGCTGACCCAACCATGGAGTCTGACTCTGGGTTCAATGCTATGGACATGGCTGTGGCGATGGGACACCGAAATGGTAGCTATAACATGATTACCATCAGCATTAAATGAATAGGGTCTTCAAAAAGTAACATGACTATTTTATTAAGTTGAATTCATTCATCTTAAGAATATCATACCTGGTTTATGTTGGTCTCAACGGTCATTGTAATTCCTTGTATTGTTGCCTCCCAGTCCAACAGGTCTTGGAGGGCCATCTTCTGAAGCTTCTGCAAGGTATCAAAGAATAACCAGAGGAACTACGAGAAGAATTAGTGAATATTTTAGTGTTGATTATGATGAAGTGGACAATACCATTTTGCATGTTTGCTGAACACACTTTATATGAAGTTAATTGTCATTTTTTTTAAATCCACCTTTGAAGATGCAAATGCACAGATCAACAAACATATGGCAGTTGATGAGATCGGAACTTTAGCGTTTTGAATCTAGTGATATATATATGTGGGTTTTATTCAATGTACGTGTGTTTTAGGTCACTGATTTTTACTTAGTTGCAATGTGTACTTGAAAATATATTTATTTTGACATTTAAATTAAAAAATAAGCCATTTCACATTAAACTTAACTGGTATTATGGTTTATAAAACTAAATCTGGGCACTTTAGAATCACTCGAGTGGAAAAGAACATGGTAAACCAGTTTACAATAACAATTTACAGTGAGAGAAGTACTAGTTCAACTGTCACACTTGTTATTGCTATTTCATTCCCAGGTTTTTACACTTTGAATGCCCTCTTTTAATGCAAGTTTTGTGTTACAACACTGTAAATAAACCTTAATTTATACTTGAGCGCATGTCTGAAAATTAAAGCAAAAACACAAAACAGTATTTAATAAGCCTTTTTCCAATAGCAAATATTTATTTCCAGATGTTGATTCAAAAAGGCTACAATGAATGAGCCTCAGTAACAGGGAAGGTTGGAGGCAAAGATGCCTCTTGGACCACACAAACACACTCAAAACTGCATGAACTTGTGTAGTACAATCAATCTCACACTCTCAGCTTGGACACATGAGGGTCACATCAGTGCATGAAAAGAAAATAGGAGATTCGGGGATGCAATATATTTATAAAATGAAAAAAAAAAAAAAGTCCCACAAGTTTCCGCTGAGACCAGAGATTTCAAACGCCTTTCCTTCCCGTGACGTTAATTTGCCTCATTCTTTGAAGCCTCATCGAAATTCTCCACAAGGTCTGTAAAGAGAGAAAACAAGGATTCAGTAAAACAATACCAGGTTTACATGCAGTCACTGACAATTCAAAGGGATTAAAAACTGAACACTTGTGGAAAACAGGATTTATACAGAAATACTGGACATCCAACAATTGTGGAGAGTGAAAAACGAAATCTCATCTTTATGAAACAATCTGTAAATGTTTATAGAAACATGATCTGAAAGGCAATTTCTTTGCTTCTCTCTCACTTGTGTGCCCACGTGTGCAAGTAATTTCCATAGAGAACATAAACGAGCACTGGGGGACTCAAAAGTCCACAGCTGTAAAAATGAAACCACAGAGGATCAAAAGCAGGTTGCCTTTTAGGAGATGAAATCTGATAAAATGGAACATCAACTTTTCTGCCTCAGGGCATCAGAATGGAAATCACTAACAGAAGGCTGGACTTTGTTTTCAGAGGGGACAGAAAAGGCTGAATCTCAGTAATGGGCACAATAGCACAAGCTGTTAACTGTTTTTGTCATCACACGGGTGAGCTAATTTTGCAGTGTCGGAGATGTAATCATACTGTACATGTGCAAGACTAGGGTTACTAACTGGAGTTTGCTCAGGGAGGAGAACTGGGGAATTGTAATAGCAACCGTATGTGTTCGAACCCCTCTCTTTAAAAAGAAAGCAAACTGATCCTTCAGTGCCCATAAACAATAGAGGATATTTTAAACACTTGTATATGATGACAATGTAAGAGCCTAGACAACCTGCTGAGACCCTCCTTTTTTGGAAATTTCTAAGACTCTGTCCTAACGCAAGCAAGTGTGCTTTGCTTACATTACCACATGCACAGAAACCCATATGGTAATAATTGTGACGCTCAAGCTAGGAGACATAAAATACACAAGGAATAATAGAAAACGTAAGCAAATAATCTTATGGTTAATGCTACAACTTAAAATACAAGGGATGATTTTTTAAAAATGGATGGGGGGGGTTCAGAGCAACATACTGACCTGGAACTTCGTCGTCATCTTCCTCTCCAACAGCTACTGGTGCCTTTCCATCACCAGCTGCAAGAAAATTGAGAATTTAAAATAACGTTTAAAAAAATATATTAAAAAAAATCCACCATTGTTAGTTGCTGATTCTAGAGCATTTACAAAAATCAACTACAGTGAGAACACTATCAAGAGACTAGACCACAAAATACAATTTCCATAATGACAGGGTTAAATATGCTTATATTATGGAATTCATCAGCATAATCGTAAGCCCTAAAAGAGCAAGAAATATCACTCCTAACAAAGCCTTCAGAAGTACATTAACCAAAATTAGGGGGGGGAATCCACTAGGTCAAACAAGAAGTCATTCACTTTCAACTACAGTAGCTTGTACGTGTAAAATACATAGTTCATGCTTGCTTTGGACTAAGGTTACACAAGGTTTGCAAGTTGAGGAAAAACTAAATAAAAAAATAAATAAAAAAATTACTACAATTAATGAACTACTTTGTTTGCATGCGTATGATGTGGTCATTAACTAACATCAAAGAACTGATGTGAACGTGGTGTCAAGTGGTTTAGTCTCTCTTTAGACCAATATTTCCCAAACTGGGGTTTGTTAGTCCTGGAGGTGCAGTGAGTTCCTCAGGGGCAGGGACTCAAAGGTAAAATGGGGCAATGTTAAAAAAAAATTATAGGTCAAACATTACCATTCTATATTTTTGCAGGAAGTTGCTTGCGGTCATCAAGCCTGCATTTATTTGATCAAAATTTGAATATACTTTCAATTTTTTTTTTTTTGCAATGCTGATTATCAACGCTGTATACTTTTTTCAGGATTGTTGTTGAATAAAAAAATTAAAAATAATTTATTTAAAATATAACTTTTGTAATCAACACTGCAATTCAAAATATTGATCTTTTATTTTTTTTAAGAAATTAGTTTTTATTCAGCAAGGATTTGTTAAATTGATTGAAACGGTGATGGTAAATATTGCTATTGTTTGAAAACATCTCTATTTTTAATAATTGTGGTTCTTAACTTATCAATGAACCCCATAAAAGTATCACAGGTTCCAAAAAGATTTTTTTAAAAAGCAACAACAGTTTTCAACAATGGTTATAAATCAGCATATTAAAATTATTTCTGAAGGATCATGCACTGAAGACTGGTGTATGCAGAGCATTTAGCATTGCATCACAGAAATAAATTATATTTTAAAGTATATTCAAATAGAAGATTTTTAAATTGTAATAATATTTCACAATTAGTTTCTTCAGTATTTTTGATCAAATATTCACACAAAAGGCCTGTAGATGGCACTTAGGCTTCATTTACTATGATAGTTTCATGACATAGCAACCGCTGTATCACACAATCATAAGTTAATTGAATTCTGATTACCATTATTGAACATTTTAGCACCACACGGTTTTGTGCAGTGCTTTTGTAGTCATGCAGCATCCATTATCTCAGATGTAATTTGATTTATAAAATGAGACAAACCACAGATCCAGATCACTCCACAAATAAGCTTGTCTGCCCCATGTAATTTTCAAGCGATTTATAAAGAAGAGAAAGTGATCACTACACTTTATTATTAATTATTGTCCAATGAAATTTGAACTTGTGCCAGATCATGATTGGTGGGTATATTATAAATGACAAATGGGCATTGCAGAATTAGGTAATATTCTATAATATATAATACATGGATTTTTAATTAAATCGACACACTAGCTTTGATTGATGGAAAAAAAAAAGTTTAAAATATCATTTGGTTTATTTTCTTTTGTCGACCCACTCACTGAAAGAACCATATATGGCTTCAGAGTCTAGGTTGCCGAACCGACTGTGGAATATCAGTCAGTCGAGTGAAAAGCAGGCAACCCATAGCAATGCCTCAGATTGACGCGTGTAAAAAATAAACAGGAATTTGACTTCTGAGCAATTAGGTACCATTTTGTACACTTTGTCAGGTTAATTATAATTCAAATGCAATTGTTTTTATTGACCACAATATTATTGCTATTTGTCTGAGGGGGGCACTTTTGAATAATTTTGAAAAAGGTCAGGGGCTTGACAAACAACAAACTAAAAGTCTATTTTAAAACATAGGCTACTCTCTAGGAACAGAACAGCAGCAATGACACACCTCCCCCGGAACATGTGCTAACACCTGTTAGCTGTTAGTCACTTTGTGAGGCTAGTTAGTTTATGCTGTTTGCTGCATAAAATGTACAAAATGAAATGTGACCTGCTGTCTCAGACTTGTACAATCTGACTCAGTTTTGAGAACAGAACACACCTTGTTTGGGCAGGGCCTCTGCAAGTCTGCGCAGACTGGTCAGGCTGTCGGCACCCAACTGGTTGAGTATAGAGGGCAGCATCTCTGTCAGCTGCTTGGTCTCTGCGTGGCCTGTGATGGTGAAGGTGTTGGCTGCCAGTGAGGCCTGAACTTTGGGATTGTTGAAGTGGATAACCGTGCCCTGGTTTGTGAACATGTTCACCTGAAAAGCAAAATGTTAATGATATAAGTGTACATAGTAAGACATTTTAGACATCTGTGGCACTGGACCACTCAAGTTGCACAAGTATATTTGTAGCAATAGCAAACAATACATTGTATGGGTCAAAATTATTGGTTTTTCTTTTATGCCAAAAGTCATTAGGATATTAACTAAAGATCATGTTCCATTAAAATGTTTTATACATTTCCTACCTTATATTATGATTTTTTTGATAAGTAATTTGTATTTGCTAAGGACTTCATTTGGACAACCTGAAAGGTGATTTTCCCAATATTAAGATTTTTTACACCCTCAAATAGCTGTCTCTTGGCCACATTTGTACATCCATACATCAAACCATACATCAATAGAAAGCTTATTTATCCAGCTTTCAGGTGTTGCATAAATCTCAATAAAAAAATAAAAAAAGTCCCTTAGATTTATACATCATCTGAAAGCAGATCACTGGTCACATATGACTGGTCACATTTGTAAACAGAATGGGTGTATTCAGCCGAAACCAAACCTTACCTCCTCAATGCCAGAGATGTTATTTACTCCCAATTTCTTCAGGGAGAACTGGAGCTTTTTGTCATCGGCAGTGGCCGTTCTGTGGACCACCTTCTTCTTTCTGCGGGCAGTACCCTATCAAAACAAAATACCATCAGTGTGTCTGCGAGATACTACTCTTGTTAGACATGACAGTTATTTAACATTATATTATCTTACCTTTCCACCGATGCGGACTTGTGCCTGCAACTTGGCTAATTTCTCCTGGTTCATTGTGGTTTCTTTCATCTGTAAGACACAAAGAAAGATATTAATGCTACTGTGTGGGGCGGAGTGAAGTTATAAAGCACAAGAGTTGTTAGGGGTGCGGTCTGAACGACACATTCAGCGGACAAACTGTCCACAAGACAGAAAGCCTTAATGCACATCCATTACTAAATCGTCCAAAGGCCTGTTGAGCAAGAGCGACCACTCGACTATATTAACTCAGTTAAAGTATTAGTATTATGCAGCCGTTCAAAGTTTAAAATACAAAACAATGCGACGAGATTGCGCTCAGAATAGATACTCGCTCTCGGTCCACTAAGAAAACCGTTAGCCGATTTTAAGAGGCTAAACACTGACGGAGAAGACGCAACATAAATGTAAACGATATTAGAATAATGTTTATAAATTTTAATGTATAAACATGGCTCGTGGAGTTTGTTTGCAGTGAGCTAGCAGGAGTGCTAATCTCACGCGCTCTCAGGCCTGGGTCTCCCCCGGCAGGGCCGAGTCTCACCCGAGCCGGTTCAGGCATCATTCCGCGGGTGATTCCTACAAAACAGCAGCCGCGTTTGGTAAATAAGGTACTTATTTGCCTTGAGCCTCGGAACCGGGAGCGGTTGTGCAGGAAACAGAGTATTTTAAAGCTCCTCACTGACCTGCACGCTAGCAGCAAACACACGCGGAGAGCAAGATGGAAGCGAGAGAGGACGACGGAAGTGACGACAGGACTGAAATGCGACGCAGTGGGCTGGATCCAGAAACCATTCCTGCCCACCCCGCGCAAGTCTGGCCCAAGAATAGTCTTCAGCCAGCGAAGTTGGGTCCCTTTTGTGCGGTATTTGTGTAAGGCTATAATGTATGTTGATTTTGTCAATATGCAATGTCAAATCAATACGCATATGTTTTTATAAGCATTAATAACATCTGTTAGAAGAAGTCTGGCAGATTTACTGCTGGGTGGAAAATTATAATCAATTAAAGTAGCCTATATTAATAGCCTAGCTATAGAACGATATTTACACATTTCGTTCAGTTATAGGACAATACTGAATAAATGCTGATAAATATAGATAAATTCAAGCCTTCAAGAGTAAGACTATCAAATATTTTACTAATCGAAATACAGGACTGTATAAACAACCAGACCTATTTTTCAGGGATAAATGCGTTTACTTTCAATATAGACTAAATATGTGATCTGGAATGCTGAAACGAGCTAACCGTATTTTGCAGCAACTTTAACCTCAGTTCAGTTGTTATTGTAGGCTATATGTGTAGACTATTTAAATAAATAAATGTAGGCTATCATAAAGAGCATTGCAGATGTCTAACACCTCAGAGAATTGAGGAAGATTCGGCGAGCTTTTTCCATGTGGAGGCAAATCTGGGAAAAAAGTGTCTGTAAGTAACCAAACGTTGTAGCTATTACTGAGGACTATTTTAAAATAAATTATTTTTCCACTTACTCGAAGGATTAGAACACGCATCCTATCAGAAAAAGACTGATAGTTACTGTGTAGGCTACATCACAATAGCTACTATTTAAATTTACTATTTAAAACTATTTAACTATTTAAAAAGTTACGTTACTCCTAGTTGGAGAGCAGGAGAATTTCTCAAGCACTTTCGAAACGCACACATAGGTCTAACCATTATAACTTTAAATCGGTTTTATTTCGTGCATGTGAAATGTATTGTAGAGTAGGCTACATCCGAATCCCTGCTGTTCACATTATATTCATGGACTTGTCACCCAGAGCAGCCGTGGCAGGGAAGTGCTTTCATGGTACCCCGTGGCACGGAAAGCGCCTGCTAACCCCTCTGGGACTTTAGAAACACTTTAGATGTGGTTTAACCACACATGCAAGCCCTGACCCGGCTCACTGCGCCCCGGTTCTCAAAAACTCGGCAGAATAATTAAACCACAGCCAATATGAACATCACTGGAAGGTCTTGTGATGTCGGATTGCGCATACTGTCCTCCTTAATCACCAGGCCTACTAACACCCAGCTGATTTATTTTTAAAGACTGACTATATTTTAAAAACTAGATTTATTATTTATTTTATTTATTTCAAATCCAGTGTATTTAAAAAAAAAAAAAAATCAGTTCACCTGAGCTCATATCTGTTAAGGGTAAATATGTCCCCCTGGCCTGCTGAAAGTTCATTTAGCTGCAGTGCAAACGCGTTGTGACCGTCTGACTTTCTGACCTCGATCTTCACAATTTATAGGCTATAGCCTAATCATTTTTTTTAATTGTGCCGAAATATGCATACAATTTGCAATTTATATTCGTCTGTGATGTAGCTAATATTTCTGTTTCAGAGTTAAAATAGTCTAACTTTTTTCACTAAATAGTTTAATCATCTTACAATCGCATTTTGACTTAGTCCATATATAGTAGGCTAACTAATTTGGCTAACTATTTGAGTTAAACCTATTTTAGTTATAGCTACAACCATGATTTTTGGTATAAAACGGCACACAACATCAGTCCCTATCACTCTTAAAAATGCTGGGTTGTTTCAACCCAATTGTGGGAAAAATATGGATTTAGGCTACTCAACTTTCGGGTTAAAAAAAAAACCGTTGTTAGTCCATAGGCTATTTGACCCAAAGTTGGGTTGGAACGACCCAGCATATATTTTAGAGTGTAGCTATATCAAGAAGACCACCCAACAAGAAGAAGAAAAAAACCGTCACATTAATTAAAGAATTAATAATTATATGTTTTGTGCGATACGCTTTTATTATTTTTTTTTTAATATTATGTAGCCTATAGTTTATAAATGTAATCATAAATATACAATTTTATCAGTCAAATTATTCTTAAGCACAATAAATTGCATAAACCCATTGCCTTCAAAACAACTGCATTTTTAAAAAAATATTTCTAAACTAATAATCCGGAACCAAAATACTATAGGCCTAGAAATTTGCCTACATTAACTTGTTAAACAGATAAAAGGATTTAAAGTGGCGTCAACTGAACTGCCGCTAGATGGCACTCTCACAGCCCTTATAACTGCTGGATGAAGTAAATATATGTTAAATACACAAGCCTGACCACATGAGTTACCATAAAACGGCCATCAAACCGGACCAGATGTTTTTGTAATCATACAAAAATACCCCTTATACCCACTGCATCCTCCAGAACCAACATGGAACTGTAATAAAAAAGGAAAAGATAATTCATTTAGAGAAGGTCGAAAAGATCTTTATTTTATGTCGGGTACACGAGTTTCTATGGGTCAGCGTTGTGTGTCTTTTGGACAAGTATGTTTTCATCACTCCTACCGCAAGTTGTTTTATTATCCAACTTTATATGCAATTTCTCTATGTTTTTGTTTTTCTTTTAATTGGCAGAGCGAGTTAACTCTTAATTGGCAGAGCTAGTGTTTTGACTGACTATTGTTTTTTAGGTTAGGCCCAGAAAATTATTTGTAAACTAAAGGTTTTGTTATTATTATTATTATTACAGTTGTTGTTGTTAATAATAATAATAATAATAATAATAATAATATTAATTCACTGAAGATATAATGACATTGACTAAGTTTAAATAAATAATAAATAAATTACAACAACACAAAACAATACGCACTTGAATTGTTTAATGCAATGTTTGTAAGTGCCTTGTTAATCTCAACAATTAGGTGTCACACTTGATAGCCTTTCTATTTAATCCTGTTCATCTATTGAGAGTAATAGCTAGCATTCGGCTATATAGGCTCACTTTGTAAAAACAAACGTGGGAAAGCAAACAGAAAGAAAAAGACGGACATTCTCCCTAGAAGGAGGAACAACAAATTAAACAAACACAGCAGTATGTTTTTTTTAACAAACAAACAAATAAAAACTACAAAGATTTTGATTCTGCGTGTTATAATTAAATTGTAATCCTGAATGGGCTCTATAGGCTCACTTTGTAAAAACAAACGTGGGGAAAGCAAACAGATAGAAAAAGACAGATATCTCCCTAAAATGAAGAACAACAAATTAAACAAGCACTGTACAGATGTATGTTTTTTTAAAACAAACAAACAAATAAAAACTACAAATGATTTTGATTTCGTGTGTGATAGTTTCATTTTAATCCTGTTTCTAATTAATTTTGATGATATGTGGATACTTTTGGGTGTGCATTTTCGAGCAACATTTACTTTTTCATGAACCTTTTAATGCTTTAATTTAATGCTTTAATTTAATGCTTTAATTATTGTCATGTATTGACCTATTTGTTTTAATTGAGGCCTGTTTGCACGTTGGACGCTTATCATTTTGAAGCGCACTGCCAGTTCACTGTTCAGTGATGTTCAGTGTGCACCTCTGGCTTTTTATGTGCAAAATCATGGCAGTTCAGAAACGACAATATTTCAGTACACTTTATACAAATATGCTACTGGTTAATATGTTTTTTAAATAAAAGGGAGACTGCTGCCCGACCAAATACCAATTGCTAATATTAATTCTGAATATAAAAATGTTAGCCTTTCGGAATAGACACGCATGTGCCCTCCTTTTCCAAAGCTAGAATGCTCTTTCGTGATCCGCGTGACTGATGCGAGTTAACAGCTGACTTTTTTCCATTACCAATGGCTCGCGGATGATCTAGAGCACTCCCGTGTCACGCAAACTGCGATGCGTACTGAGGCAGATAACCGAGTGGATGTTTTGAAGCATTTCTGAAATAACCAACAATTTCATTATTTCCGCATTAAACGCCATGCACCTGAACAGACATTAGCAATACAGTTGTAAAAAATTATTATGGGTTTCATCCTATTAAGAGAAATATAAAAATAGCAGGGAGGGTCCTACCACATATCCTACTTACATCTTCGAGTCAATAGGCTTTTAAAGAAGACAGCGGTATTTCACCCAAGAGAGGAACATTCCCACAAAACCAGCAGAATGAGCAGCGGTGACTGCTTAAAGATAACAGGTGAACCTCGCAGTTCTTTAGATTATTTTTCAAAGACTGATATTTTTTATCTCTTCAATAGCAGCGGTGACGCTTTTTTGTCATGTGATCAGCGAGCTGGTATAAAGCGCATGGAAAGGTCCGCCCTCTTTGGAATCCTGGTCTGGCCTTTAGGAGGGTCTCCCCAGACAGAATAAGCGCGTGGAGGTTGGGATTTGGGCGACCTCTTGATTCCGTGCCGACAGTAATCCATTAAAAGCCTATGGCACTGGTGACACATTGGCACGTCCTCTCCGCCTCTCCCGCATCTGCTCGGCGCGTCTTATGAGTTCTCTCGAATCGAGAGCGCAGGCAGCACGCAGGCTCAGCACACCGTTGCCCATCGGGGACCCGAAAGAGCCATGACTTTGAGCTCCGAGATGTCGGATGCGTCTGTGCTCTCGGAGGAGACCGACATCGACGTGGTCGGAGAGGGAGATGATGGTGACGGCCAGACGCGCTCATACGTGGACGAGGTGGCTCAGATGCACGACGAGATCCTGCTCGGCGGTTCACCGTCTTGTGTGGATGCCTCCGCCGCACGGGACCCCTACAAGCCAGCAAGTAAAAACACCCTGGTGAAGCCCCCATACTCCTACATCGCACTCATCACCATGGCAATCCTCCAGAGTCCCAAGAAGCGCCTGAC